>NC_137161.1:53790603-54419353 GCF_951394435.1 Stenella coeruleoalba
TTACAAATAGCTCAATTTCATTTCTTTTTATGGCTGAGTAATATTCCATTGTATATATGTGCCACATCTTCTTTATCCATTCATCCAATGATGGGCACTTAGGTTGTTTCCATCTCCAGGCTATTGTAAATAGAGCTGCAATGAACATTTTGGTACATGACTCTTTTTGAATTTCGGTTTTCTCAGGGTATATGCCCAGTAGTGAGATTGCTGGGTCATATGGTAGTTCTATTTGTAGCTTTTTAAGGAACCTCCATACTGTTCTCCATAGTGGCTGAACCAATTCACATTCCCACCAGCAGTGCAAGAGTGTTCCCTTTTCTCCACACCCTCTCCAGCATTTATTGTTTCTAGATTTTTTGATGATGGCCATTCTGACTGGTGTGAGATGATATCTCATTGTAGTTTTGATTTGCATTTCTCTAATGATTAATGATGTTGAGCATTCTTTCATGTGTTTGTTGGCAGTCTGTATATCTTCTTTGGAGAAATGTCTATTTAGGTCTTCTGCCCATTTTTGGATTGGGTTGTTTGTTTTTTTGTTATTGAGCTGCATGAGCTGCTTGTAAATTTTGGAGATTAATCCTTTGTCGGTTACTTCATTTGCAAATACTTTCTCCCATTCTGAGGGTTGTCTTTTGGTCTTGTTTATGGTTTCCTTTGCTGTACAAAAGCTTTGAAGTTTCATTCGGTCCCATTTGTTTATTTTTGTTTTTATTTCCATTACTCTAGGAGGTGGGTCAGAAAGGATCTTGCTGTGATTTATGTCATAGAGTGTTCTGCCTATGTTTTCCTCTAAGAGTTTGATAGTTTCTGGCCTTATATTTAGGTCTTTAATCCATTTTGAGCTTATTTTTGTGTATGGTGTTAGGGAGTGATCTAATCTCATACTTTTACATGTACCTGTCCAGTTTTGCCAGCACCACTTATTGAAGAGGCTGTCCTTTCTCCACTGTACATTCCTGCCACCTTTATCAAAGATAAGGTGTCCATATGTGCGTGGGTTTATCTCTGGGCTTTCTATCCTGTTCCATTGATCTATCTTTCTGTTTTTGTGCCAGTACCATACCGTCTTGATAACTGTAGCTTTGTAGTATAGTCTGAAGTCAGGGAGCCTGATTCCTCCAGTTCCTTTTTTCGTTCTCAAGATTGCTTTGGCTATTCGGGGTCTTTTGTGTTTCCATACAAATTGCAAAATTTTTTGTTCTAGTTCTGTGAAAAATGCCAGTGATAGTTTGATAGGGATTGCATTGAATCTATAGATTGCTTTGGGTAGTAGAGTCATTTTCACAATGTTGATTCTTCCAATCCAAGAACATGGTATATCTCTCCATCTATTTGTATCATCTTTAATTTCTTTCATCAGTGTCTTATAATTTTCTGCATACAGGTCTTTTGTCTCCTTAGGTAGGTTTATTCCTAGATATTTTATTCTTTTTGTTGCAATGGTAAATGGGAGTGTTTTCTTGATTTCACTTTCAGGTTTTTCATCATTAGTATATAGGAATGCCAGAGATTTCTGTGCATTAATTTTGTATCCTGCCACTTTACCAAATTCATTGATTAGCTCTAGTAGTTTTCTGGTAGCATCTTTAGGATTCTCTGTGTATAGGATCATGTCATCTGCAAACAGTGACAGCTTTACTTCTTCTTTTCCGATTTGGATTCCTTTTATTTCTTTTTCTTCTCTGATTGCTGTGGCTAAAACTTCCAAAACTATGTTGAATAAGAGTGGTGAGAGTGGGCAACCTTGTCTTGTTCCTGATCTTAGTGAAAATGCTTTCAGTTTTTCACCATTGAGGATGATGTTTGCTGTGGGCTTGTCATATATGGCCTTTATTATGTTGAGGAAAGTTCCCTCTATGCCTACTTTCTGCAGGGTTTTTATCATAAATGGGTGTTGAATTTTGTCAAAAGCTTTCTCTGCATCTATTGAGATATTCATATGGTTTTTCTTCTTCAGTTTGTTAATATGGTTTATCACATGATAGATTTGCGTATATTGAAGAATCCTTGCATTCCTGGAATAAACCCCACTTGATCATGGTGTATGATCCTTTTAATGTGCTGTTGGATTCTGTTTGCTAGTATTTTGTTGAGGATTTTTGCATCTATGTTCATCAGTGATATTGGCCTGCCCCTGGGTTTTTCAGAATCTTTTTTTTTTTTTTTTTTTTAGATTCCATATATATGTGTTAGCACACAGTATTTGTTTTTCTCTTTCTGACGTACTTCACTCTATATGACAGACTCTAGGTCCATCCACCTCACTACAAATAACTAAATTTTGTTTCTTTTTATGGCTGAGTAATATTCCATTTTGTATATGTGCCACATCTTCTTTATCCATTCATCTGTAGATGGACACTTAGGTTGCTTCCATGTCCTGCCTATCATAAACAGAGCTGCAATGAACATTGCGGTACATGACTCTTTTTGAATTATGGTTTTCTCAGGGTATATGCCCAGTAGTGAGATTGCTGGGTCATATGGTAGTTCTATTTTTAGTTTTTTAAGGAACCTCCATACTGTTCTCCATAGTGGCTGTATCAATTTACATTCTCACCAACAGTGCAAGAAGGTTCCCTTTTCTCCACACCCTCGCCAGCATTTATTGTTTGTAGATTTTTTGATGATGGCCATTCTGACTGGTGTGAGATGATATCTTATTGTAGTTTTGATTTGCATTTCTTTAATTATTAATGATGTTGAGCATTCTTTCATGTGTTTGTTGGCAATCTGTATATCTTCTTTGGAGAAATGTCTATTTAGACCTTCTGTCCGTTTTTGGATTGGGTTGTTTGTTTTTTTGACATTGAGCTGCATGAACTGCCTGTATATATTGGAGATTAATCCTTTGTCATTTGCATCATTAGCAAATATTTTCTCCCTATCTGAGGATTGTCTTTTCATCTTGTTTATAGTTTCCTTTACTGTGCAAAAGCTTTGAAGTTTCATTAGGTCCCATTTGTTTCTTTTTGTTTTTATTTCCATTTCTCTAGGGGGTGGATCAAAAAGGATCTAGCTGTGATTTATGTCATAGAGTGTTCTGCCTTTGTTTTCCTCTAAGAGTTTGATAGTGTCTGGCCTTACATTTACGTCTTTAATCCATTTTGAGTTTATTTTTGTGTATGGTGTTAAGGAGTGTTCTAATTTCATTATTTTACATGTAGCTGTCCAGTTTTCCCAGCACCACTTATTGAAGAGGCTGTCTTTTCTCCATTATATATTCTTGACTCCTTTACCAGGATAAGCTGACCATAGGTGCATGGGTTTATTTCTGGGCTTTCTATCCTGTTCCATTGATCTATATTTCTGTTTTTGTGCCAGTACCATACTGTCTTGATTACTGTAGCTTTGTAGTATAGTCTGAAGGCAGGGCACCTGATTCTTCCAGCTCCATTTTTCATTCTCAAGATTGCTTTGGCTATTCGGGGTCTTTTGTGTTTCCATACAAATTGTGAAATTTTTTGTTCTAGTTCTGTGAAAAATGCCATCGGTAGTTTGATAGGGAATGCACTGAATCTGTAGATTGCTTTGTAATGTTGATTCTTCCTGTACAAGAACATGGAATATCTCTCCATCTGTTTGTATCATGTTTAATTTCTTTCATCAGTGTCATAGTTTGCTGCATACAGGTCTTTTGTCTCCTTAGGTAGGTTTATTCCTATGTGTTTTATTCTTTTTGTTGCAATGGTAAATGGGAGTGTTTCCTTAATTTCTCTTTCAGATTTTTCATCATTAGTGTATAGGGATGCAAGAGATTTCTGTGCATTAATTTTGTATCCTGCTACTTTACCAAATTCATTGATTAACTCTAGGAGTTTTCTGGTATCATCTTTAGGATTCTCTATATATAGTATCATGTCATCTGCAAACAGTGACAGCTTTATTTCTTCTTTTCTGATTTGGATTCCTTTTATATCTCTTTTTTCTCTGATTGCTGTGGCTAAAACTTCCAAAACTATGTTGAATAATAGTGGTGAGAGTGGGGAACCTTGTCTTTTTCCTGATCTTAGAGGAAATGGTCTCAGTTTTTCACCATGGAGAACGATGTTGGCTGGGTGTTTGTCATATATGGCCTTTATTATGTTGAGGTAAGTTCCCTCTATGCTTACTTTCTGGAAGGTTTTTATCCTAAATGGGTATTGAATTTTGTCAAAAGCTTTTCCTGCATCTATTGAGATGATCATATGGTTTTTCTCCTTCAATTTGTTAATATGGTGTATCACATTGATTGATTTGCATATATTGAGGAATCCTTGCATTCCTGGGATAACCCCACTTGATCATGGTGTGTGATCCTTTTAATGTGCTGTTGGATTCTGTTTGCTAGTATTTTGTTGAGGATTTTTGCATCTATGTTCATCAGTGATATTGGCCTGCCCCTGGGTTTTTCAGAATCTTTTTTTTTTTTTTTTTTTTAGATTCCATATATATGTGTTAGCACACAGTATTTGTTTTTCTCTTTCTGACGTACTTCACTCTATATGACAGACTCTAGGTCCATCCACCTCACTACAAATAACTAAATTTTGTTTCTTTTTATGGCTGAGTAATATTCCATTTTGTATATGTGCCACATCTTCTTTATCCATTCATCTGTAGATGGACACTTAGGTTGCTTCCATGTCCTGCCTATCATAAACAGAGCTGCAATGAACATTGCGGTACATGACTCTTTTTGAATTATGGTTTTCTCAGGGTATATGCCCAGTAGTGAGATTGCTGGGTCATATGGTAGTTCTATTTTTAGTTTTTTAAGGAACCTCCATACTGTTCTCCATAGTGGCTGTATCAATTTACATTCTCACCAACAGTGCAAGAAGGTTCCCTTTTCTCCACACCCTCGCCAGCATTTATTGTTTGTAGATTTTTTGATGATGGCCATTCTGACTGGTGTGAGATGATATCTTATTGTAGTTTTGATTTGCATTTCTTTAATTATTAATGATGTTGAGCATTCTTTCATGTGTTTGTTGGCAATCTGTATATCTTCTTTGGAGAAATGTCTATTTAGACCTTCTGTCCGTTTTTGGATTGGGTTGTTTGTTTTTTTGACATTGAGCTGCATGAACTGCCTGTATATATTGGAGATTAATCCTTTGTCATTTGCATCATTAGCAAATATTTTCTCCCTATCTGAGGATTGTCTTTTCATCTTGTTTATAGTTTCCTTTACTGTGCAAAAGCTTTGAAGTTTCATTAGGTCCCATTTGTTTCTTTTTGTTTTTATTTCCATTTCTCTAGGGGGTGGATCAAAAAGGATCTAGCTGTGATTTATGTCATAGAGTGTTCTGCCTTTGTTTTCCTCTAAGAGTTTGATAGTGTCTGGCCTTACATTTACGTCTTTAATCCATTTTGAGTTTATTTTTGTGTATGGTGTTAAGGAGTGTTCTAATTTCATTATTTTACATGTAGCTGTCCAGTTTTCCCAGCACCACTTATTGAAGAGGCTGTCTTTTCTCCATTATATATTCTTGACTCCTTTACCAGGATAAGCTGACCATAGGTGCATGGGTTTATTTCTGGGCTTTCTATCCTGTTCCATTGATCTATATTTCTGTTTTTGTGCCAGTACCATACTGTCTTGATTACTGTAGCTTTGTAGTATAGTCTGAAGGCAGGGCACCTGATTCTTCCAGCTCCATTTTTCATTCTCAAGATTGCTTTGGCTATTCGGGGTCTTTTGTGTTTCCATACAAATTGTGAAATTTTTTGTTCTAGTTCTGTGAAAAATGCCATCGGTAGTTTGATAGGGAATGCACTGAATCTGTAGATTGCTTTGTAATGTTGATTCTTCCTGTACAAGAACATGGAATATCTCTCCATCTGTTTGTATCATGTTTAATTTCTTTCATCAGTGTCATAGTTTGCTGCATACAGGTCTTTTGTCTCCTTAGGTAGGTTTATTCCTATGTGTTTTATTCTTTTTGTTGCAATGGTAAATGGGAGTGTTTCCTTAATTTCTCTTTCAGATTTTTCATCATTAGTGTATAGGGATGCAAGAGATTTCTGTGCATTAATTTTGTATCCTGCTACTTTACCAAATTCATTGATTAACTCTAGGAGTTTTCTGGTATCATCTTTAGGATTCTCTATATATAGTATCATGTCATCTGCAAACAGTGACAGCTTTATTTCTTCTTTTCTGATTTGGATTCCTTTTATATCTCTTTTTTCTCTGATTGCTGTGGCTAAAACTTCCAAAACTATGTTGAATAATAGTGGTGAGAGTGGGGAACCTTGTCTTTTTCCTGATCTTAGAGGAAATGGTCTCAGTTTTTCACCATGGAGAACGATGTTGGCTGGGTGTTTGTCATATATGGCCTTTATTATGTTGAGGTAAGTTCCCTCTATGCTTACTTTCTGGAAGGTTTTTATCCTAAATGGGTATTGAATTTTGTCAAAAGCTTTTCCTGCATCTATTGAGATGATCATATGGTTTTTCTCCTTCAATTTGTTAATATGGTGTATCACATTGATTGATTTGCATATATTGAGGAATCCTTGCATTCCTGGGATAACCCCACTTGATCATGGTGTGTGATCCTTTTAATGTGCTGTTGGATTCTGTTTGCTAGTATTTTGTTGAGGATTTTTGCATCTATGTTCATCAGTGATATTGGCCTGTAGTTTTCTTTCTTTGTGACACCTTTGTCTGGTTTTGGTATCAGGGTGATCTGGCCTCGTGGAATGAGTTTGGGAGTGTTGCTCCCTCTTCTATATTTTGGAAGAGTTTGAGAAGGATGGGTGTTAGCTCTTCTCTAAAGGTTTGATTTGCCTGAGAAGCTATCTGGTCCTGGGCTTTTGTTTGTTGGAAGATTTTTAATCAGAGTTTCAATTTCAGTGCTTGTGATTGGTCTGTTTATATTTTCTATTGCTTCCTGGTTCAGTCTCGGAGGTTGTGCTTTTCTAAGAATTTGTCCATTTCTTCCAAGTTGTCCATTTTATTGGCATATAGTTGCTTGTAGTAATCTCTCATGATCCTTTGTATTTTTGCAGTGTCAGTTGTTACTTCTCCTTTTTCAGCTTTAATTCTATCGATTTGAGTGTTCTCCCTTTTTTTTTGATGAGTGTGGCTAATGGTTTATCAATTTTGTTTATCTTCTCAAATAACCAGCTTTTAGTTTTATTGATCTTTGCTATTGTTTCCTTCATTTCTTTTTCAATTATTTCTGATCTCATCTTTATGATTTTTTTCCTTCTAACTTTGGATTTTTTTAAATTCTTCTTTCTCTAATTGCTTTAGGTGTAAGGTTAGGTTGTTTATTTGAGATGTTTCTTCAGGTAGGATTGTATTGCTATAAACTTCCCTCTCAGAACTGCTTTTGCTGCATCCCATAGGTTCTGGGTCATTGTGTTTTCATTGTCATTTGTTTCTTGGTATTTTTTGATTTCTTCAGTGATCTCTTGGTTATTTAGTAGTGTATTGTTTAGCCTCCATGTGTTTGTATTTTTTTTCCAGATTTTTCTCCTGTAAATGATTTCTAGTCTCATAGCGTTATGGTCAGAAAAGGTACTTGATATGATTTCAATTTTCTTAAATTTACCAAGGCTTGATTTGTGACCCAAGATATGATCTATCTTGGAGAATGTTCCATGAGCACTTGAGAAGAAAATGTATTCTGTTGTTTTTGGATGGAATGTCCTATAAATATCAATTAAGTGCATCTTGTTTAAAGTATCAATTAGAGCTGTGTTTCCATTTTTATTTGCATTTGGATGATCTATTGATTGGTGAAAGTGGGGTGTTAAAGTCCCCTACTATGATTGTGTTACTGGTGATTTCCCCTATTATGGCTGTTAGCATTTGCCTTATGTATTGAGTTGCTTCTATGTTGGGTGCATAAATATTTACAATTGTTATATCTTCTTCTTGGATTGATCCCTTGATCATTATATAGTGTCCTTCTTTGTCTCTTGTAATAGTCTTTATTTTAAAGTCTATTTTGTCTGATATGAAAATTGCTACTCCAGCTTTCTTTTGATTTCCATTTGCATGGAATATCTTTTTCCAACCCCTCACTTTCAGTCTGTATGTGTCCCTAGGTCTGACGTGGGTCTCTTGTAGACAGCATATATACGGATCTTGTTTTTGTATCCATTCAGCCATTCTGTGTCTTTTGTTTGGAGCATTCAATCCATTTACATTTAAGGTAGTTATCAATATGTATGTTCCTATTACCATTTTCGTAATTTTTTGGGGTTTGTTATTGTAGGTGTTTTCCTTCTCTTGTGTTTCCTGCCTAGAGAAGTTCCTTTACCGTTTGTTGTAAAGCTGTTTTGGTGGTGCTGAATTCTCTTAGCCTTTGCTTGTCTGTAAAGGTTTTAATTTCTCTGTCGAATCTGAATGAGATCCTTGCTGGGTAGAATAATCTTGGTTGTAGGTTTTTCCCTTTCATCCCTGTAACTATGTCCTGCCACTCCCTTCTGGATTGCAGAGTTTCTGCTGAAAGATCAGCTGTTAACCTTATGGGGATTCCCCTGTATGTTATTTGTTGTTTTTCCCTTGCTGCTTTTAATATTTTTTCTTTGTATTTAATTTTTGATAGTTTGATTAATATGTGTCTTGGAGTGTATCTCCTTGGATTTATCCTGTATGGGACTCTCTGTGCGTCCTTGACTTGATTGTCTCTTTCCTTTCCCTTATTAGGGAAGTTTTCAACTATAATCTCTTCAAATATTTTCTCAGTCTCTTTCTTTTTCTCTTCTTCTTCTGGGAGCCCTATAATTCGAATGTTGATGCATTTAATGTTGTCCCAGAGGTCTCTGAGACTGTCCTCAATTCTTTTCATTCTTTTTTCCTTATTCTGCTCTGTGGTAGTTATTTCCACTATTTTATCTTTCAGGTCACTTATCCATTCTTCTGCCTCAGTTTTTCTGCTATTGTTTCCTTCTAGAGAATTTTTAATTTCATTTATTATGTTGTTCACGATTGTTTGTTTGCTCTTTACTTCTTCTAGGTCCTTGTTAAATGTTTCTTGTATTTTCTCCATTCTATTTCCAAGATTTTGGATCAACTTTACTATCATTACTCTGAATTCTTTTTCAGGTAGGCTGCCTATTTCCTCTTCATTTGTTTCATCTGGTGGGTTTTTACCTTGCTCCTTCATCTGCTGTGTGTTTCTCTGTCTTCTTATTTTGCTTAACTTACTGTGTTTGGGGTCTCCTTTTCGCAGGCTGCAGGTTTGTAGCTCCTGTTGTTTTTGGTGTCTGCCCCTAGTGGCTAAAGTTGGTTCAGTGGGTTGTGTAGACTTCCTGGTGGAGGGGACTGGTGCCTATTTTCTGGTGGATGAGGCTGGATCTTATCTTTCTGGTGGGCAGGACTGTGTTTGGTGGTGTGTTTTGGGGTGTCTGTGACCTTATTATGATTTTAGGCAGCCTGTCTGCTAATGGGTGTGGTTGTGTTCCTGTCTTGCTAGTTGTTTTGCATAGGGTGTCCAGCACTATAGCTTGCTGGTCGTTGAGTGGAGCTGGGTGGTATCATTGAGATGGAGGTCTCTGGGAGAGCTTTTGCCATTTGATATTATGTGGAGCTGAGAGGTCTCTGGTGGACCAATGTCCTGAACTTGCCTCTGCCACCTCAAAGGCACAGGCCTGACATCCAGCCAGAGCACCAAGACTCTGTCAGGCACTCAGCTCCGAAGAAAAGGGAGGAAAAACAGAAAGAAGGAATGAAAGAAAAATAATAATAAAATAAAGTTATTAAAATAAAATAAAGAAATCATTAAAAATAAAAAAATTATGGGCTTCCCTGGTGGCGCAGTGGTTGAGAGTCTGCCTAGCAATGCAGGGGACACGGGTTTGAGCCCTGGTCTGGGAGGATCCCACATGCTGCAGAGCAGCTGGGCCCGTGAGCCACAACTACTGAGCCTGTGCGTCTGGAGCCTGTGCTCTGCAGCAAGAGAGGCCACGACAGTGAGAGGCCCGCGCACCGTGATGAAGAGTGGCCCCTGCTCGCCGCAACTAGAGAAAGCCCTCACAGAGAAATGAAGACCCAACACAGCCAAAAATTAATTAATTAATTAATTTTAAAAAAACTCTCACTCAGAAAAAAAAAGAAAAATAAATAAAATTAAATTAAAAAATTAAAAAGTAATTTAAAAAATGAAAAAAAGAAAATAATAAAGAAGAGAGCAACCAAACCCGAAAACAAATCTACCAATGATAACAAGCACTAAAAACTATAGTAAAAAAAAAAAACAAAAAACGGAGAGAGAACCCTAGGACAAATGGTAAAAGCAAAGCTATGCAGACACAACCACGCAAAGAAGAATACACATACACACTCACAAAAAGAGAAAAAGGGAAAAAAAATGTATATATATAAAGGAAAGAGGAAGAGAACAGCCAAATCAATAAATCTACCAATGATAATAAACTCTAAATACCAAACTAAGATAAACATAAAACCAGAAACAAATTAGATGCAGAAAGCAAACCCCAATTCTACAGTTGCTTGAAAGTCAGCCACCTCAATTTTGCGATAATTTGTCGTCTATTCAGTTATTCCACAGATGCAGGGTACATCAAGTTGATTGTGGAGATAATCTGCTGCTCCTGAGGCTGCTGGGAGAGCTTTCCCTTTCTCTTCTTTGTTCACACAGCTCCTGGGGTTCACCTTTGGATTTGGCCTCGCCTCTGCATGGAGGTCACCTGAGGGCGTCTGTTCTTCACTCAGACAGGACGGGTTAAAGGAGCAGCTGAGTCGGGGGATCTGGCTCACTCAGACTGGGGGGAGGGAGGGGTGTGGAGTGCGGGGCGAGCCTGCGGTGGCAGAGGCCAGCATGACGTTGCACCAGCCTGATGCGCGCCGTGTGTTCTCCCTGGGAAGTTGTCCCTGGATCGTGGTACCCTGGCAGTGGCGGGCTGCACAGACTCCCAGGAGGGGAGATGTGGATAGTGACCTGTGCTTGTACACAGGCTTCTTGGTGGCTGTAGCAGCAGCCTTAGTGTTTCATGCCTGTCTCTGGGGTCTGCACTGATAGCCATCTTGCCCCTGTCTCTGGAGCTTGCGCCCGTCTCTGGAGCTCGTGTAGGCGGTGCTCTGAATCCCCTCTCCTCATGCACCCTGAAACAATGGTCTCTTGCCTCTTAGGCAGTTCCAGACTTTTTCCTGGACTCCTTCCCGGCTAGCTGTGGCAGACTAGCCCCTTCAGGCTGTGTTCATGCAGCCAACCCCAGTCCTCTCCCTGGGATCTGACCTCTGAAGCCTGAGCCTCAGCTCCCAGCCCCCACCCGCCCTGGCGGGTGAGCAGACAAGCCTCTCAGGCTGGTGAGTGCTGGTCAACACTGACCTTCTGTGAGGGAATCTCTCCACTTTGCCCTCTGCACCACTATTGCTGTGCTCTCCTCCGTGGCTCCAAAGCTTCCCCCCGTCATCCCCCGTCTCTGCCAGTGAAGGGGCTTCCTAGTGTGTGGAAACTTTTCCTCCTTCACAGCTCCATCCAAGAAGTGCAGGTCCCATCCCTGTTCTTTTGTCTCTGTTTTTTCTTTTTTCTTTTTCCCTACCCAAGTACGTGGGGAGTTTCATGCCTTTTGGGAAGTCTGAGGTCTTCTGCCAGTGTTCAGGAAGTGTTCTGTAGGAGTTGTTCCACATGTAGTTGTAGTTCTGATGTATTTGTGGGGAGGAAGATGATCTCCACGTCTTACTCCTCTGCCATCTTGAAGGTGTCTCTTAGAGAATGCAATTTATGTGTAAGAAAGTGAATAAGTGATTCATAAGAAGCCAAAGATCCTTGATAGGGGCATAGTAACACTACCACAAATGTGAATGAGTGATTTTGGCCGTTGTGGAGGGAAACACCCATGGCAGTGGTGGTGGAAGAAGGGAGAAATTCATAAGGTCACATTAAGGGCTCTTGGGTTAGGTGCAGGTTGAGGTTGGAATGTATGGAATGGAGGCACAGTTCCACCCTATACTCCATAACTACCTGCGCAGGCCCGTTCGGGGATGAGCACCTGGGAATCGGCCCAAGATACTCATGTTTTCAGGGACTCAGCTGACTTTGAAGCAGGTAGGGCTGGGCGACCTGAGACTGGCAATGTTGCTGATAGTCTATATTTTCCTCCGACAATTGGGGAGATAAAACCTGATGCATCCTACAGTCTATTTCTGATGATTCACTGAAATCACATACATGAAAAGCCCCATGTATGGCTGAATAATATTCTGTTGTTTGTTTATGCCATCTTTTGATTATCTGTTCATCAGTTGATGGACATTTGGGTTGTTTCTACCTTTTGACTATTGTGAATAGTGCTGCTGTGAACAAGTTTTTGTTTGAATCCTTGTTTTCAACTGTTTTGGGTGTATACCTGGAAGCATGAGGTACCAATACATGTCATAACGTGAATGAACCTTGGACAAGTGATGCTCAGTGAAAGAGCCCAGACACAGAAGGCCGCATAGTGGATGATTCCATTTCTATGCAATGTCCAGAATAGGCAAATCCATAGAGACAGAAGGTAAATTAGTGGTTTCCAGGCACTGGGCAGTTGGAGCTGTGGGGAGTGAGCGCTTAATGGGTTCAGGATTTCTTTTCAGGATAGTGACTGTTTTGGAATTAGAGGTAATGTTTGCATAACACTGATTGTACTAAATTCCACTGAACTGTGCACTTTAAAATGGTTAATTTTATGTGTAGGTAGATTTTTATGTTGTGTGATTTTTGTCTCATTTTTTTAAAAAAACCCCACGTAAATTGGAACAGGCTGTACAAGTTGGCCTGTTTGTGTATTGTGAGCTTCCCTGGGACAGAAGCCATGTTTGCTTTATTTTGAAATCCTGGTTTCCAGCAATGTTTGGCAACTCATAGGCTCTTGGTGAATGATACCAACAACTGCAATAGTTACCTTGCATTAAGAACATGTGACATGCTGAATACTGGACCAGGCCCTTTAGAAGAGTGAGGAGATGAAGAGTTTGTTTTCCTAGTTTCTGGAGGTTTTGTTCAGGAAGAGAGGAACGTGCATAGGGGGGCCTGCTCTGCTGGTAGGTGGCATGGCATGGGGGAGGGGAGGGGCATGCCAGGGGGCTGGGTGGACAGGGGGAGTCCAGGGTGACAGCAGAAAGACAGCATGGAGAATGAGAGGGCAATTGTGAGGGGCTGCTGTAGAGGCTGCGAGGGAGGATACAGATGCGGATGTTATTCTGATGTGATACACTGTATAACTGTGCTCCCCTTCTCAGAATCCCTTCATTGTTCTTAAATGCTTATGTTGCCAAAAGTGGGGTCTGGCTGCACCCACTCTAAAGCCAATACTAGAGAGGCAAGGTTGGTGAAAAGGAAAGTTTGCTTTATTTTGGAGGCCGGCAATGGGGGGTGGGGTGGAGGTGGAGGAAGGCGGACTCGTGTCCAAAGACCACCCCCATACTGACAGTCAGTGGGCAAGAGCTTTTAAAGGGGAGTTTCAGGGGTGTATAGGCAGAGGGAGGGGGCCATAGGCAGAAACAGCACAGTCAGCTCTGACAGTCATCTTGAAATTGGTTCTGCAGTGGTCTGATCAGCATCATCTTGATTGTTTTAAGTACAGTTAGTCTTCATTTCCAAGGTTGGTTTATTTCCATTTCTTTGAGACCAGTTCTCGGAATTGTGGCAGCTTATGTCATGGCTGCAGTCTTGTCATCATGCAGTTAACGTCTTCCACCTGGTGGGGGTTTCAGTGTCTACAAAACAGCTCAAAGGACACGGCTCACAATATTATATACAGCCCTTGAGGAGGAACTAAATGTTTTTGACTTTGTTTAATGACTAATCTATTATTATTTTGTCCTGTTTGACTGCTTTCCTTTGCTTATGCATTTTCTTACTTCTCTGATTAAATTTATTCTTTGGCTAAAGTTTTCCACAGACAAAAGGCAGGCGGAGGACATGGTGGGGGAGGACCATAGAGTCCTGCTCCGTTTCACTTATGGGGTTTGTGTGTGTGTGTGTGTGTGTGTGTGTGTGTGTGTGTTTAATGTATCAGTGGACAGAATCGGACCTCAAGGCAGTCCAGTTATATTTGGGTTATATATGTACCGTTTCATTGACTATGATCCTCTCTGGGTTTATAGATATAAAGGGTGGGGCATAGGGAGGTGAGCTCATTCACCCAGGTTCACGCAACTTGTAAATGGCACAGCTGGGATTTAATCATATTATACTGCCTCAGAGGAAACTGGATTTTAGAAATACCAGAAGGCCCCTTTTACTTTTCAATGTGCCTGCTGTTGCCACAATTAAATATGATTTTTTGGTTTTACGCTGTTTCTTCGGAATGTGAAACACGAATACTATTGTCTAGTTTGCAGGACTATTATGTAGTTAATAGAGATAGATTATTGAAAGCTCAGGGCAAACAGTAGGTGCTCAGCAAGTGTTAGTACCTTTCTCCAAACACCCCTCTCTCCTCTCTTCCCCACCTCCACTTCTCCTGTATTGGGGGGAGGAGGAAAGAAGAGTGAAAGTTAGTAAGTGTTGATTCTCTGATTGTTAGGGTAGGAAAGATGACACTTGGCTTAGCATCCAGAACCTGAAGGCCCAGGTTCAAGACCACATCCTGCCCCTACTCAGCTACAGGGCCTGGCACAAGTTGCCTGGCTTCTCTGAGCCTCAGTTTCCACATCTAGGCAATGGGATAATAACCCCACCTCCTTGAGTGATGCAACTCAAAACCAACCTAAGAAAATGAATGCAGATATCCTCAGAAAACACTAAAGTATATGTGTGTGTGGCACACTGTACCAGAAGAGTGAAATAGAGAGTTTCATTTAGCCAGTTCTCCATTCTCATCTGAGAGTGATTTCACTCCAAGAGGACATTTGTCAATGTCTGGAGACATTTTGGTCATCACAGCTGGGGGTGCTCTGCTACTGATGTCTAGCAGGCAGAGGCCAGGGATGCTGCTAAACAAACATCTCACAGTGCATAGGACAGCCCGCCTCCCCCCGCCACCCAGTAAAGAATTATCCTGCCCAAAATGTCAGCAGTGCCAAGAAACTGATCTAGAAGGAAGAAGGCAACACATGGAGATTTGGACAGGAAACCATTGAGGGTGTAGAGATAGTTTTTCTTTTGTCCATGCTCTGTTTTTGCATATTAAAAAAATTAGATGTAGTTTAAAGGTACATAAAGGTACAGATAATGTTATAAAATGGAAAATAAATAAACCATGTTCTCACCACTCAAAACTGGCTCTTATATGTCTCTTCAAATATTTTTAATAAAATTTTAAAAAATCACAGGTAAGTTACCCCTTTCTCATTTCCCTTTCCTCCTCCAGAGATACAGCCTCTATCATGAATTTATCTTTATCTTTTCCATCCATTTTTTTTTGTATTTTACAAATATCAATAGCCATGAACAAAGTATTGTGTGCATTTACATTTTTTTCCCAATGGACACAGATGGAAAGGTATCACCTGCAACTTGCTTTTCTTTACTCATCAGTGACTCATGTTGACAACGTGTAGGTGGCTTGGATTTGTTCTGGGTCCCTACAGTCTAGTTGATTGCCTTTGAGTGGAGCTTGTTAGCCCTTGATAATGTAGAGCAAAGTGAACTGTTTCATCAGAGTGGGGTGGCACTCATGTTCCCAAGAATCCTCTTGGTTTGGTACCTCCCATGGTGGGAGATGAGCCCATGAGATTAGATGAGAGTAGGTGCCATGCACTTACCATGTCTCTCTGCATCCACTTTCGGCCAGTGGGCTGTGTAAGCAAACACAGGCTTTGAAGGCAAATTGGGGTCCTTGTGAATGAGCTGCCACATTATTTTTGCTCTCAACAACCCCTGTGGTTTGGGCAGGAACTCCACAGCCTCCAGCCCTGTACTCCTGGTGAAATGGCCTCAAGACGAGACTCTTGATCTTACCTGTACAAACAGACTGATGCTTGTGCTGGAGAGGTTGACGCTGATGGCATCACAAGATGTGAAGTGCCCCTCCTGGGCTTTCTGGCCACTCTTATTACGCTCTTCAGAGGCAGCTGTGGCCACAGTGATTTAGGGGAGAGTCAGGCTGCCCTGCTGAGGGGCCCCTTCATCATCCTGGCATCCTGCTCTCAGCGGGGGAGAGGCGAGGTGAATGCCCAGTCTGCATTTTTAGAGACAGAGATGGAAAATAAAGCAGTGGCTTCCTGCTATTAAATGAGAGTGTGATTAGTTATAGGAAAATCAATTCATTCTTTGGCTTTGGGGAAGGCTTTTAAGTGTGAAAGGGGATGCTAATCCCCTGGGAAATGTTTTATAAGCAAAACTGCCTTTCTGCCAGCCACTTAGATAAACACCAGAGGGAAGGGGACAGCTTGGCTTTTCTCCCCAGATAACAGGGGTTCCAGAGGAGCCTACCTTCCTCCTTCTTTCTACTTCTTTCTTTCCTCCCTCCCTCCTTCCTTCCATCGCTCCCTACCTCAAACATTTATCGAGTGCTCACTGTGTTCCTTGACCACAGATAGGAACTGTCTTTGCTCTCATGGAGGCTGGGGCAGCAGGCAGCGGAGACAGAAACCTAGCGAATCCATGGTGTAATAGAGAACGCCTCAGGGCAGTGTTGACTGCCATCACTCCCCTCACCCCCATCTTCTTCTTTCTTATCTTTCACTCCTTCCTTTCCCTCTAGCTCATTTCTCTCCCCTTCCTTTCCCCAACTGACCTCCTTTGCTGTCACTTCTCCCTTTCTCTTCACTCCCTTTCTCCCTCTGTTCCCTGGGGGAATCCTAGTGTCTTCACAACCATCTCTGAAGCAATCTGCTGAGTGTTGGTTGGAGGACATAGTGAGGGCCTCTGCAGATCACCCCATGCAGAGACACACAAAATCCCACCCCTGGCCACTCCCAGAGCTGCAGGACCCTTTGGGGTCTGTATCGGTTTCTGCCCTCCCGGGGCTGTCAGGAGCAGCATTCCTTTGGGGAAGGAGCACCCTTTGTTCTGTTCTGTGAGTGGCCTTGTTCACCACCACTCAGCTGTGGTCCTCCATCTACTGCACGGTGCTCCTAGTGTCCCCCTGTGAACCATTTCATCCTGCTTGTGTCTACCCTGGCTCCCATCCCTTCCTCCATCTTTTGTGCTTTCCTCTCTGGATATACATGGGGAGTGCTGGTTACATAATATCTTCTAATCAGTCTTGCACAAACATTAGCTTCATTTGCATATCAGTGAAAGTGTATAATGATAACAAAATATTTTTAATAATAATGATGATGATATTTACAGAGCTAACATAGCCTGAGAGGTTACTAGTCATCAGACACTATGTAGCACTTCATATATTCGATCTCATTTAAGTTTTACAATAGTCTCATAAGGTGGCTGCTATTATCAACCTTTATTTTTCAAATGGGAAAACTGAGGCTCAGTGAGATTAACTAACTCACCCAGAGGACCAGATATGGGAGGTGAATGCAGAGTTGACTGACCCCAGAGCCTGTGCTTGTAATCACTGGCTTTCCTACCTCTGTGGCATGGTAGGCACAAGGGGAGGAGCCACATGTTGTAGGAGGCTAAGAATAAGTTATTATTTTTTAGCAGAGTCCTCCCTCAGCAGGAGTGGTGACAAGGCCATATTTGTATAACCTTTTCATTCTTTGCCAAGACCCTACGAGTTTGACCTCCATTCCGCAGGTCTCTGCACACCCTGCTCCAGGCCCTGGCCAGCCACCCAGCACTCAGAAACTTAGCCAGGACCAGTGGGTGTGGAAGGTGTCCTGTGTCCTTTTCATGGAGGTACAGAGGCAAGAAGATAGGATTTAGAATCAGACAGACTGGAACCCAAATCCCTGTCTTGCCACTTCCTAGCTGCAGGACCTTGGATAGATTACAGATCTCCTTTTCCAGGCTCAGCTATTACATCTGCAAAAGATTTCTGAGTCACAGGTTAACTGCAAGGACGGGTGGGTCACTGCGTGTAATGTACCCAGCACGTGGGTCGTTGGCATCACACCTATCTTTTCTCAAGTCAGGGTAGGAGGGAACCCTCCTTCCCAGGCCTCTCTCTGCTCCATCCTGTACATGGACATGAGCTGGCCTGTGTGGCGAAGTTGGGGTATTGAGTTCTGTGACGGGCTTGGGGTGACTGCCTCTTGCCTATGTCCTTAGTGAATCCCTCCCCTAACAGAGTAACTTTTGTGCCTCATAAATAGCTGCCCTACTCTCTTTGGAATGCTTGACTTCAGGGACAGGTGTCGACTATGGGAGAAATTATTCATTTTCCAAAAGTGCTTAGAATTGCTCATTTCCACAGGCTAGGGCTGGGGTGGCTCAAGCCCAGATGGTTTACCTGCAGCCACTGAGTCCAGGCCATATGTGCCCTCTCAGAAAGGATGCTGAGTTCAGGGGGCTGTGCAGAGTCCAGCCAAAGCTGGTAGGCAGGGGGGCTTCTCTCAGCTCCTGAAGGGTGAGGGGATAAATCCAGTGTCTGCTCGTCTATCTTGCTTCTCACTTTGTGGATGTTCTGGGATCCCATCTGGTCAGTCACTCACCCAGCAGGGTGGGCAGGTGGGGGCCCAGCTGGTGTGAGCTTTTGGTTGATGAGTTTGATGTTAAGAGTTTGATGCCTGCGGTAGAAAGTGCATAGACTTTGCAGTGGGATGAGTTTAGGTCAAATCCTACCTCTACCATTCTCTTTCTGTGTCGCTCTGAACAAGTCAATTTATTCTCTGAGCCTCGGTCCTCTCATCTGTAAAATGGATTCACAATTATAACTCCCTAGCATTGTGACTGTTCATTGAGATAAAGCATGTAAAGTGCTTCAAGCCATTCTTTGTCCCATAATCAGTGATGTGCTAGTGAGCCTGCCCATATTAGCTTCTAAGAGCCAATTATTAAATTTTTAGGAATCTTGCAAGCCAGTGGTTAAGCTGCTGTAGCTTAAAACTGGCCATGCCATAGTGGGAGTATTTACACCATGGGAATCAGCAAACACTACAAATCAAGCCTCCCCTGCCCTCCCTGGAGCCCACAGGACTGTGCATGGAGGTTACTAAAGGATTGTTTGTTCCCTTCCTTTTCCCCCCAAGCTATGGTCTCTTCTCCAATCAGAACCATCCCCCAAGACTCAAAGTACAGATATTTCTGGGCCAGCCTGGCCTGTACTGGACGTGAAAACACACTACTGCTTTCCTGCCCGGCCCCTCTCAAAGCCCGAGGTTCTCTCACATCTCCCTCACAGGCATGGGGGGAGGGGCAGTCTAGGCCCCCAAGGATCCTACTGCCTGGAATGTGCCCCTCCTTCCTGCAGCTCCTGTAGTTTTCCTTCTCTTCCTCCTTCCCTCTCTTTCATCACTCTTCTGGCTTCTACTGTGTCCTGCCTTTATTTATAGGCTCCCGGAGTGTAGAGTCTCTTCCACATCTTGGCACCTCTTTCCAGTCAGCTGAGGCTCTCTTGCTGTGGGTTATATTTTACACTGTATTGCATCACACTCTGTCCAGCCTGTACCTCCTACCCCAGACCAAGCTTTTCAGATCCAAGTGAGGATGCACTCACTGGGCCTTATCTTAATGCCAGATCCAGCACATTGCCTAGGACATTGGCTAGAACAATGGTTAGTTCTCATAAATATTTGAATTAATGAATCATCTGCAACTCCTTTGTCTTCTTTTAATAAACATTTAGAAATAAAGCAAGAATCAGATTAGTATCTCTTGATTTGATTTTGTTGGAGTGGAGAAGTGCAGTTGTATGGCTGGAACATTCAGTAGATTATAGCATTTTCCTTTCTATTATGTGAGCATCATGCTCTTCCACAAAGAACTAGAGACCCAGGGACTTCGCTGGTGGTGCAGTGGTAAAGAATCCACCTTCCACTTCAGGGGAAGCGGCTTCGATCCCTGGTGGGGGAACTAAGATCCCACATGCTGCAGGATAACTAAGGCCACGTGCCACAACTACTGAGCCCATGCTCCTCAACGAGAGAGCCTACATGCTGCAAACTACAGAGCCACAACTAGAGAGAGAAAAATCTGCACACCACAACTGGAGAAAAGCCTGCACACTGCAACTAGAGAGAAGCCCACACGCCCAATGAAAGATCCCGCATGCCTCAATGAAGATCCTGCGCGCTGCAATTAAGACCCGACGCAGCCCCCTCCCAAAAAAAGAAAATAAATAAATAAAAATTTTTAAGAAAAGAACTAGAGACCCAGACTTTGATAGAAGTTTTCAGGAAAAATTAAAAGATCCTAATAATTCCTTTCTCAGGAGCTGAGATCTTCCTACCACCACCCTAAACGGTAGTCTCTAATCTATCCCAACTTCGGGCTAAAAAAATAGGAAGAAAAAACCAAATGCCAGTTACTCTGAGTCATTTACTACCAAACCCTATTCATTTTGGAACCATCCTGATAACTAATGGATGGCTAATAGGGCTAAATTTTCATTGAGTGATTATTTTGTGCCAGGCTCAGTGTTCTACGTGAATAATTTTTACATCACTGTGTAATGAACATGATTATTCCCTCCTTACACAGTGGGATGCTGAGGTCCAGAGAAGTGAACTAGCCAAGGTCATTTGGTTGAGGAGAAGCGCAACCTATGTCTGTGCACACATAATCTTATGCCAGAGCCTGGCTGTTTAACTGTTATGCTAACTTGCCTTTTTATTTTTATTTTTCTGACATCTGACATTTTTTTCTGACATCTAGAAGATATTATTAATCAACCATAGACAGTCTGGTTAACCAGCATTTGGGACCTATAGGTTCTTGGTCCAGTCTAAATGACTTGCTCCTGTATCTCGTGTTAGGGAGAAGTACATTCATTGGGTACCCACCATTTGCCAGGCACAAACTTGGACATTCGGGTACTCTGTTGCCTCATTTAATGATCCCTACAATATTAAATATTAAAGACTACTTAACTCTGTCCATTGTCCAGGTGGGAAAATTGAAGCGCCTGGCGTTTAAGTAACTTGTCCAAGGTTGTACAGTTATGTCCAAAAGTCTGAGCCAGGGTATTTATCCATGCGTTGATTGACTCTCCATATTTTTTGTGCCTTGTTTTGTAATCTAAGAATATTCTTAAACTGCCTGCTCTTGGGAAGGGAGAAAATGTGTGATAGGTATAAAAGAAACAGCAATATGGTAAATAATGTGTGAAATGGGTATTAAATCAATTGAACCAGGTATAATAGATTGAATATGTATTTAATTGCTGCCATGTGCTAGGCATTAAAGTGGGTTAATAAACACTACTGTGGGGAGAAGAAGGGCAGAGAATTTAAATGAACTTCAGAAAATGAACTCTGGGCTCCTGTTTCTCAAAGGACTGTGAGGTTGGAAAGGATTTCAGAATTTCAACCCTCGGCCTCGTGCAGAATGCCCACTACAATGTCCAAAGACTCCAAATGAATACCTCATGTATTCCAAACTCACTGTATTCCATTCCTTTCCCAGATAGCTTTAATTATTAGAAAGGTCACCCACACAATGCATTTCAGGGGTCCCTTGTGACTCCATCCATTGCTTCCCAGAGTTTGAGTTCCATGATAGCCCACACCATGTGTGTCTTGATCTCTACTGTTCCGCCAGCACCTGACACAGGCCTGGCTCATATTAGGTGCTCAAAAAATATTTGTTGAGCAAATGAGTAGAGGGATGATGAATGATCCTAGTTCTGCCCTGAAAACCCAGAATAAATTTGATCTCTCTGCCTATGCCATTTCTTTCAGTATTTTTGAGTTAGAAATCATATCTTCAATGGGAGACTCTTCTATTATCTGTTATTTTATGTATGGAGGGGTATGGGGAAAAGATATAGATGAAGTACTTTCTTTGTGCCAGATGTGTTAACTACTTTTCACATATTATTTTATTCCATCCTCTCGACATCTCAGTGAGGTTGGTAGTGGGACAATTTCTACTTTATAGGTGAAAAGGCTGGTGCATTGATAATTTGTGTGGATTACCCAAGAGTGCACAATGGCTGAATCTCCTGATAAACTCATGTATCTCATGAACCCTTTTAATGCTCCTCGAGTAATATTGCTTGAGTTCACTTGAAACTTGGGGTTTTCCCAACATTTGATAACAGTGAGGAGAAATTTAGGCCTTGAATTTTCCACCCTCAGAATCAGAAAAGAAATCATGAATAACAGGAGATCTGCATTTCCTGTAAAGACATGGCTTCTGTAATTATGAAAAGTACTGTTTGTGATAAAATTGTGGTGTCAAGGACTGTTGATGGGAAAACGTGTTCCATGAATCTTTTCAGTATAGACTTCATGATAGCATTTTTTACTCATTTTATGGGGTGAGATCGGTGTGGAAAAGATGGTCAAGAGTCTTGCTGTCTGAGAGCAGAAAGACCTCGAAAGTTGCAAACGTTGTCCTGCTGGTTGGGATTGGAGGTTGATTGAGGCTTTTTATGAACACATCTGGCAGGAAGTGACATCTGTAGCAACAGCTGGCTGCAAAAAGACTGAAGATGGGGTGGGTCCAGGTTCAGTGATGAATAGTGCTTTAAATTCCTTCCCAGAATTTCCCAAAGCAAGTCCTGTTACAGCTACAGAGGGAATAATTGGGTGAGGAGCTGTCACAATTGTCTTCTGCACAGCAAAGTGTCTTCTATGTCCTTGTTTAAGCTTTTCAGGCAAATGAAATGAGTGTGCATTTTGTGCTTTATCCACATCTCACAGGCACAACACAATCCTTGAGGGGGTTGGGGGTTGGGAGTGGGATTCAACAGCTTCTAGGGACTTGAGAATACACCTAAGCCTTAGCTTCTAAGCAGTATAAATTAGTAGGAGGTGCCATCGAAGCTCTCATATTATTTTGATTTCTCCTTGGAGTTACATTTTACACTGAAAACTATTTTAAAAGTATGTGTAATTATTGACTAGTTATTGCTGTCATCTAGTATCTCCAGATTTTGAGCTCCAGGACAGGGGAGGGATGGTGTCCATGCTGTCTGTCTTGTCCATCACTCTGCCATCAGCCATTTTCAGTGTCCAGCTTGTGGTAGGTGCTCCATAAATGCTTACTGAGTGATTAACTGGGAATCACTGTTCTAGAGTAAAGAACAGTAATATCAATTATTATCAATAATAGCAAAAATATTAATAACGTGAATGATTTGGGACTCAGGAAAAACTGGATTCAAATCTTTGCTTCACTATTTGTGAAGTAGGTGTGCTCAGGCAAATCATTTTGACTCTGAAATCTTGAGTATCTTAGTTATTTTATAAATTGTGAACAATAATACCTGCCTTAAAGGGTTGTTGTGAAAGCTGAAAGAAATTATGCATCTCAAGCCCTTGGTAGAATGGCTAACGTACAGCTAAAATTGTTCTTTGTTGTTAATATAATTTCATTATTTGTGTGTCTTGCAACTCTCTCACATTCATTTAAAAGTGCTGGTTGGGAGAAGATTGCATTATTATTTTTATTTTTAAATTAATTTATTTTAATTTTATTTATTTTATTTTTGGCTACGTTGGGTCTTCGTTGCTGCGCGCAGGCTTTTCTCTGCTTGCGGCGAGCGGGGGCTTCTCATTGCGGTGGCTTCTCTTGTGGAGCACGGGCTCTAGGCGTGCGGGCTTCAGTAGTTGTGGCACACAGGCTCAGTAGTTGTGGCTCACGGGCTTAGCTGCTCCACGGCATGTGGGATCTTCCCAGACCAGGGCTCGAACCCGTGTCCCCTGCACTGGCAGGCAGATGCTTAACCACTGCGCCACCAGGGAAGCCTGCATTATTATTTTTTAAACCACTTTATTGATGTATGCTTGACATAAAAAAGCTATATATATTAAATGTATATAATTTGATGAGTTTGGAGATAAGTACATACCCCAGAAACCATCACTGCAATCTGTATCAAAAATCTATCCATCACCTCCAAAAGTTTCCCTCTGTGCTCTTATTAATGATGATGATGATAAGAACACTTAACATAAGATCTACATCTCCTATAGCCACCACCCGGTATGTGTGGTTTATATCCCTAACTGAGGACCTGTTTACTAATTTTTCTTTGGGAATGGCCTGTTTGAGTTATAAACCTCTGGTTTCACCAACTTAAGAGCAAGCTCTAATGGTCTTAAGAACCATAATTTTGTAACAGCAACAACACTAATATAACAGCTAACATATAAACACTGTATGACGAATGCTTTGCAGTCTTTCTCATACTTAATCCATTAACAAGACCATGTGGTGGATCCTTCTATCTCCATTTGACAGAGGAGGAAATTGAAGCTGGAGTGAATAAAATACCCACAATCATGGGGCCAGTCAGTGGTGGTGGGATAAGAATGTGAACCCAGACAGTCTGACTCCAGAGTCTGAAATATTGACCAGTGCTCTACAGTTCATCTCTCACATAGAGATACTCTCAGCATTCATTTGTTGAATAAAGGAGGAGATAGATTGAGACTTGCAGATTCTTGATCCTGTTTCACTATCTGGACTGTAGGACAGAACTGGAGAGGAAAACTGCTCTGGGCTACAAGTCGGTTATGCACAGAAGCAATGCCAGGATTAACCCAACAGGTTGGGCGGAGAGAGGGAATGAAGAAATGCCAGCAGACCTGGGGTGTTTTAGTCTCTTTAACTGTTTGAGAACTTAGGCAAACAACCTGCTAGGAAGCTTAGACCCCAAGACTAAGACATCATTTAGGGTTGGAAAGGTATCCTGATACAGCAGAGGAAAATTCTCATTGCAATCCAAGTTCGGGGCTGAAACGAGCCGACAGTAACCAGGCTGTACTCCTGAACATGAACCTTGAATGACTTTCTTGTAGGGTTACCATCTAATTATGATCATCACACTGGGACACTTGATTTACTTGATGAAACTTGGGCTGGTGCTTCTTGATTCTGGACAAATTGCAGTGAGTTTCCAGTTCAATCACTCTGTTGATGGGTCATCCATTCTCTGCTGTTCCTTCACTAGGACAGAGTTTGACCATGGGTATTACATGGAGGGGAATTCTGGGCCTCAGTATCAGACTGGAAAAACCAACTGGACATTTTCGCAGAGGGGTTAAAAGTACACCTGCAATCGTGAATATCAAAAAATATAAAGATTACTATGCCCATCCATCCACCCATACACCCATCCATCCATTCATCCATCCACCCACCCACCCACCCATCCATCCATTCACCCACCCACACACATACTTATCATTCCAGACAAATTTCCATCCATCCAACAAATATTTATTGAGTGTTTCTGTATATTGAGCACTGGGAGTATGGAATGAACATCAAAGACATGGTGCCCTGACTTCAGAAAGTTTACAGTCTTAGGGAATGAGGATCTGTAGCCCCTAGTGGTTGGGAACTGTGTCTTTTATCTTTGTTTATTTCAGGCTTGAAACCCTCCCTGTTACCCAAGAAATATATGTTGGATGAATGAATGAACAAACCACATAGACAGTGTTAAAAGATTGAAAGCTCAGGGAAAGAGGAAGCCCAGCCCAGTTAGGGAGACAGGGCATGAGGCTAGGAAAGAAGGGAAACATCAGTTTGGAGCCATAGGATGGTAGGGCTAGAAAGGCAGAGACAATTTCAGCGGGTGAGCCCTGGGTTCAGAAATAAATCTTCCTCCAACTGGCTATGGTTTGCAGTAACCACGGCCTAGATTCCTGAAGGTTCTGGAGCAGACATTTTAAACCTGGGATCTGTGGATAGAATTCAAGGAGTCTGTGAACTTGGATGTAAAAAAAAAATGACATCTTTATTTACATTCACTCTAATTGCAAAGCTAGCATTTTCTTCAATTATGAATGTAGACAGCAAACTACAGTGGTTTTTAGCAGAATCTGTGAGTGTCATCAATCGAATCATGGATCTTTTCGTATCACATTACAGCTGGTGCTGATATCCCCAAATATTATCTATGCACATCATTCACTACTTGGAAATTATGGTAGTTATTAGGTCTACTGCTAGATCTTGTTATTTTTTTTTAACATCTTTATTGGAGTATAATTACTTTACAATGGTGTGTTAGTTTCTGCTTTATAACAAAGTGAATCAGCTATACATATACATATATCCCCATATCTCCTCCCTCTTTCACCTCCCTCCCACCCTCCCTAACCCACCCCTCTAGGGGGCCACAAAGCACCGAGCTGATCTCCCTGTGCTATGTGGCTGCTTCCCACTGGCTATCTATTTTACATTTGGTAGTGTATATATGTCCATGCCACTCTCTTACTTCGTCCCAGCTTACCCTTACCCCTCCCCATGTCCTCAAGTCCATTCTCTATGTCTGCGTCTTTATTCCTGTCCTGCCCCTATGTTCTTCAGAACGTTTTTTTTTTAGATTCCATATATATGTGTTAGCGTACAGTATTTGTTTTTCTCTTTTTCACTTACTTTACTCTGTAAGACAGACTCTAGGTCCATCCACCTCACTACAAATAACTCAATTTCATTTCTTTTTATGGCTGAGTAATATTCCATTGTATATATGTGCCACATCTTCTTTATCCATTCATCTGTCGATGGACATTTAGGTTGGTTCCATGTCCTGGCTATCGTAAATGGAGCTGCAATGAATATTGCGGTACATGACTCTTTTTGAATTATGGTTTTCTCAGGGTATATGCCCGGTAGTGAGATTGCTGGGTCGTGTGGTAGTTCTATTTTTAGTTTTTTAAGGAACCTCCATACTGTTCTCCATAGTGGCTGTATCAATTTACATTCCCACCAACAGTGCAAGAGTGTTCCCTTTTCTCCACACCCTCTGCAGCATTTATTGTTTGTAGATATTTTGATGATGGCCATTCTGACTGGTGTGAGATGATACCTCATTGTAGTTTTGATTTGCATTTCTCTAATGATTAGTGATGTTGAGTATCCTTTCATGTGTTTGTTGGCAATCTGTATACCTTCTTTGGAGAAATGTCTATTTAGGTCTTCTGCCCATTTTTGGATTGGGTTGTTTGTTTTTTTGACATTGAGCTGCATGAACTGCTTGTAATTATTGGAGGTTAATCCTTTGCCATTTGCTTCGTCAGCAAATATTTTCTCGCATTCTGAGGGTTGTCTTTTCCTCTTGTTTATAGTTTCCTTTGCTGTGCAAAAGCTTTGAAGTTTCATTAGGTCCCATTTGTTTCTTTTTGTTTTTATTTCCATTTCTCTGGATCAAAAAGGATCTTGCTGTGATTTATGTCATAGAGTGTCCTGCCTATGTTTTCGTCTAAGACTTTTATACTGTCTGGCCTGACATTTAGGTCTTTAATCCATTTTGAGTTTATTTTTGTGTGTGGTGTTAAGGAGTGTTCTAATTTCATTCTTTTACATGTAGCTGTCCAGTTTTCCCAGCACCACTTATTAAAGAGGCTGTCTTTTCTCCATTATATATTCTTGACTCCTTTACCAAAGTTAAGCTGACCATAGGTGCATGGGTTTATTTCTGGGCTTTCTATCCTGTTCCATTTATCTATATTTCTGTTTTTGTTCCAGTACCATACTGTCTTGATTACTGTAGCTTTGTAGTATAGTCTGAAGTCCGGGAGCCTGATTCCTCCAGCTCCATTTTTCATTCTCAAGATTGCTTTGGCTATTCGGGGTCTTTTGTGTTTCCATACAAATTGTGAAATTTTTTGTTCTAGTTCTGTGAAAAATGCCATTGGTAGTTTGATAGGGAATGCACTGAATCTGTAGATTGCTTTGGATAGTATAGTCATTTTCACAATGTTGATTCTTCCTGTACAAGAACATGGTATATCTCTCCATCTGTTTGTATCATCTTTAATTTCTTTCATCAGTGTCTTATAGTTTTCTGCATACAGGTTTTTGTCTCCATAGGTAGGTTTATTCTTAGGTATTTTATTCTTTTCCTTGCATTGGTAAATGGGAGAGTTTCCTTAATATCTCTTTCAGATATTTTTTCTTTAGTGTATGGGAATGCAAGATATTTCTGTGCATTACTTTTGTATCCTGCTACTTTACCAAATTCATTGATTAGCTCTGGTAGTTTTCTGGTAGCATCTCTAGGATTCTCTATGTATAGTATCATGTCATCTGCAAGCAGTGACAGCTTTATTTCTTCTTTTCTGATTTGGATTCCTTTTATTTCTTTTTCTTCTTTGATTGCTGTGGCTAAAACTTCCGAAACTATGTTGAATAATAGTGGTGAGAGTGGACAACCTTGTGTTGTTCCTGATCTTAGAGGAAATGGTTTCAGTTTTCACCATGGAGAATGATGTTGGCTGGGAGTTTGTTATATATGGCCTTTATTACGTTGACGTAAGTTCCCTCTATGCCTACTTTCTGGAGTTGTTTTATCACAAATTGGTGTTGAATTTTGTCAAAAGCTTTTCCTGCATCTATTGAGATGATCATATGGTTTTTCAATTTGTTAATATGGTGTATCACATTGATTGATTTGCATATATTGAGGAATCCTTGCATTCCTGGGATAACCCCACTTGATCATGATGTGTGATCCTTTTAATGTGCTGTTGGATTCTGTTTGCTAGTATTTTGTTGAGGATTTTTGCATCTATTTTCATCAGTGATATTGGCCTGTAGTTTTCTTTCTTTGTGACACCTTTGTCTGGTTTTGGTATCAGGGTGATGGTGGCCTTGTGGAATGAGTTGGGGAGTGTTCCTCCCTCTGCTATATTTTGGAAGAGTTTGAGAAGGATGGGTGTTAGCTCTTCTCTAAAGGTTTGATAGGATTTGTCTGGGAAGCCATGTGGTCCTGGGCTTTTGTTTGTTGGAAGATTTTTAATCAGAGTTTCAATTTCAGTGCTTGTGATTGGTCTGTTTATATTTTCTATTGCTTCCTGGTTCAGTCTCGGAGGTTGTGCTTTTCTAAGAATTTGTCCATTTCTTCCAAGTTGTCCATTTTATTGGCATATAGTTGCTTGTAGTAATCTCTCATGGTCCTTTGTATTTCTGCAGTGTCAGTTGTTACTTCTCCTTTTTCATTTCTAATTCTGATGATTTGAGGGTTCTCCCTTTTTTTTCTTGATGAGTGTGGCTAATGGATTATCAATTTTGTTTATCTTCTCAAATAACCAGCTTTAGTTTTATTGATCTTTGCTATTGTTTCCTTCATTTCTTTTTCATTTATTTCTGATCTGATCTTTATGAATTCTTTCCTTCTAACTATGTTTTTTTTATTCTTCTTTCTCTCATTGCTTTAGGTGTAAGGTTATGTTGTTTATTTGAGATGTTTCTTGTTTCCTGAGGTAGGATTGTATTGCTATAAACTTCTGTCTTAGGACTGCTTTTGCTGCATCCCATAGGTTCTGGTTGTTTATTTGAGATGTTTCTTGTTTCCTGAGGTAGGATTGTTTGCTATAAACTTCTGTCTTAGGACTGCTTTTGCTGCATCCCATAGGTTCTGGGTCATTGTGTTTTCATTGTCATTTGTTTCTAGGTATTTTTTGGTTTCTTCCGTGATCTCTTGGTTATTTAGTAGTGTATTGTTTAGCCTCCATGTGTTTGTATTTTTTACAGATTTTTTTCCTGTAAATGATATCTAGTCTCATAGCATTGTGGTTGGAAAAGATACTTGATATGATTTCAATTTTCTTAAATTTACCAAGGCTTGATTTGTGACCCAAGATATGATCTATCTTGGAGAATATTCCATGAGCACTTGAGAAGAAAGTGTATTCTGTTGTTTTTGGTTGAAATGTCCTATAAATATCAATTAAGTGCATCTTGTTTAATGTATCATTTAGAGCTGTGTTTCCATATTTATTTGCATTTTGGATGATCTAGTGATTGGTGAAAGTGGGGTGTTAAAGTCCCCTACTATGAATGTGTTACTGTTGATTTCTCCTTTTATGGCTGTTAGCATGTGCCCTATGTGTTGAGGTGCTCCTATCTTGGGTGCATAATATTTACAATTGTTATATCTTCTTCTTGGATTAATCCCTTGATCATTATGTAGTGTCCTTCTTTGTCTCTTGTAATAGTCTTTATTTTAAAGTCTACTTTGTCTGATATGAAAATTGCTACTCCAGCTTTCTTTTGATTTCCATTTGCATGGAATATCTTTTTCCATCCTCTTTTTTCAGTCTGCCTGTGTCCCTAGGTCTGAAGTGGATCTCTTGTAGACAGCATATATACGGATCTTGTTTTTGTATCCATTCAGCCATTCTGTGTCTTTTGTTTGGAGCATTCAATCCATTTACATTTAAGGTAGTTATCAATATGTATGTTCCTATTACCATTTTCGTAATTGTTTGGGGTTTGTTATTGTAGGTGTTTTCCTTCTCTTGTGTTTCCTGCCTAGAGAAGTTCCTTTACATTTGTTGTAAGGCTGGTTTGGTGGTGCTGAATTCTCTTAGCCTTTGTTTGTCTGTAAAGGTTTTAATTTCTCTGTTGAATCTGAATGCGATCCTTGCTTGGTAGAGTAATCTTGGTTGTAAGTTTTTCCCTATCATCCCTTTAACTATGTCCTGCCACTCTCTTCTGGCTTGCAGAGTTTCTGCTGAAAGATCAGCTGTTTACCTTATGGGGATTCCCCTGTATGTTATTTGTTGTTTTTCCCTTGCTGCTTTTAATATTTTTTCTTTGTATTTAATTTTTGATAGTTTGATTAATATGTGTCTTGGAGTGTGTCTCCTTGGATTTATCCTGTATGAGATTCTCTGTGCTTCCTTGACTTGATTGTCTCTTTCCTTTCGCTTATTAGGGAAGTTTTCAACTGTAATCTCTACAAATATTTTCTCAGTCTCTTTCTTTTTCTCTTCTTCTTCTGGGAGCCCTATAATTCGAATGTTGATGCATTTAATGTTGTCCCAGAGGTCTCTGAGACTGTCCTCAATTCTTGTCATTCTTTTTTCCTTATTCTGCTCTGTGGTAGTTATTTCCACTATTTTATCTTCCAGGTCACTTATCTGTTCTTCTGCCTCAGTTTTTCTGCTATTGATTCCTTCTAGAGAATTTTTAACTTCATTTATTGTGTTGTTCATCATTGTTTGTCTGCTCATTTGTTCTTCTAGGTCCTTGTTAAACCTTTCTTTTATTTTCTCCATTCTATTTCCAAGACTTTGGATCATCTTTACTATCATTACTCTGAATTCTTTTTCAAGTAGACTACCTATTTCCTCTTCATTTGTTTCATCTGGTGCGTTTTTACCTTGCTCCTTCATCTGCTATGTGTTTCTCTGTCTTCTTATTTTGCTTAACTTACTGTGTTTGGGGTCTCCTTTTCACAGGCTGCAGGTTTGTAGCTCCTGTTTTTTTGGTGTCTGCCCCCCGTGGCTAAGGTTGTTTCAGTGGGTTGTGTAGACTTCCTGGTGGACCGGACTGGTGCCTGTGTTCTGATGGATGCGGCTGGATCTTGTCTTTCTGGTGGAGAGAACCACGTCCAGTGATGTTTTTTGGGGTGTCTTTGTCCTTATTTTGATTTTAGATGACCTCTCTGCTAATGGCTGTGGTTTTGTTCCTGTCTTGCTAGTTGTTTTGCATAGGGTGTCCAGCACTGTAGCTTGCTGGTTGTTGAGTGGAGCTGGGTCTTAGAGTGAGATGGAGATCTCTGGGAGAGCTTTTGCCATTTGATATTATGTGGAGCTGAGAGGTGTCTAGTGGACCACTGTCCTGAACTTGGCTCTCCTACCTCAGAGGCTCAGGCTTGACACCCAGCTGGAGCACCAAGACCCTGCCAGCCACACGGCTCAGAAGAAAAGGGAGGAAAAAAAGAAAGAAAGAGGGCTTCCCTGGTGGCACAGTGGTTGAGAGTCTGCCTGCCGATGCAGGGGACGTGGGTTCGTGTCCCGGTCTGGGAGGATCCCACGTGCTGTGGAGCTGCTGGGCCCGTGAGCCATGGACGCTGAGCCTGTGCGTCTGGAGCCTGTGCTCCGCAACGGGAGAGGCCACAACAGTGAGAGGCCCGCGTACAGCAAAAAAAAAAAAAAAAAAAAAAGTAAAATTAAATAAAGAAAAGAAATAAAGAAGAGAGCAACCAAACCAAAAAACAAATCCACCAATGATAACAAGCACTAAAAACTGTACTAAAAAATCCCTCCAAAACGGACAGACAGAACCCTCGGGCAAATAGTAAAAGCAAAGCTATACAGAGAAAAATCACACAAAGAAGCATACACATACACGCTCACAAAATGAGAAAAAGAAAAAATAATATATATCTATATATAAACAAAAAAAGGAACAGAGCTACCAAATCAATAAACAAATCTACTAATGATAATAAACTCTAAATACTAAACTAAATACTAATACTAAAACCAGAAACAAATTAGATGAAGAAAGCAAACTCCAAGTCTACAGTTGCTCCCGAAGTCCACCACCTCAATTTTGGGATGATTTGTTGTCTATTCAGGTATTCCACAGATGCAGGGTATATCAAGTTGGCTGTGGAGATTTAATCCACTGCTCATGAGGCTGCTGGGAGAGATTTCCTTTTCTCTTCTTTGTTCACACAGCTCCTGGGGTTCAGCTTTGGATTTGGCCCCGCCACTGCATGTAAGTCACTGAGGGCGTCTGTTCTTCCCTCAGGATGGGGTTAAAGTAGCAGCTGGTTAGGGGGCTCTGGCTCACTCAGGCCGGCGGAGAGGGAGGGGTATGGTATGCGGGGCGACCCTGCTGAGGCAGAGGCCGGCGTGACGTTGCACCAGCCTGAGGTGTGCTGTGTGTTCTCCGGGGTAAGTTGTCCCTCATCACGGGACCCTGGCAGTGGCGGGCTGCACAGACTCCCAGGAGGGGAGGTGTGGATAGTGACCTGCGCTTGCACACAGGCTTCTTGGTGGCTGCGTTAGCCTTAGCGTTTCATGCCTGTCTCTGGTGTCTGTGCTGACATCCTCGGCTAGCGCCCATCTCTGGAGCTTGTTTAGGCAGTGCTCTGAATCCCCTCTCCGTGTGCATCCCAAAACAATGGTCTCTTGCCTCTTAGGCAGGTCCAAACTCTTTCCCGGACTCCCTCTTGGCTAGCTGTAGTGCACTACCCTCTTCAGGCTGTGTTCACGCCACCAACCCCAGTCCTCTCCCTGGGATCTGACCTCCGAAGCCCGAGCCTCAGCTCCCAGCCCCGCCTGCCCCGGCGGGTGAGCAGACAAGCCTCTCAGGCTGGTGAGTGCCGGTCGGCACCGATCCTCTGTGCGGGAATCTCTCTGCTTTGCCCTCTGCACCCCTGTTGCTGCTCTCTCCTCTGTGGCTCCGAAGCTTCCCCCCGACACCCCCTGTCCGCAAGTGAAGGGGCTTCCTAGTGTGTGGAAACTTCTCCTCCTTCACAGCTCCCTCCCAGAGGTGCAGGTCCTGTCCCTATTCTTTTGTCTCTGTTTTTTCCTTTGTCTTTTGTCCTACCCAGGTACGTGGGGGAGTTTCTTGCCTTTTGGGAACTCTGAGGTCTTCTGCCAGTGTTCAGTAGGTGTTCTGTAGGAGTTGTTCCACATGTAGATGTATTTCTGATGTATTTGTGGGGAGGAGGATGATCTCCACATCTTACTCCTCTGCCATCTTGAAGGTCTCCCTAGATCTTGTTATTTAATGCATTAAAAAAGAAACTGATCTCTTGCCAAATTACAAGTTTGTTTAAAAAATACATTGATAACTCTATTGCAGTAGTGTTGCAAAACATTCTGAGAAGAGATTCATGGTCTTCATTAGACCAAAAGCATTGAAGGCACACACACAAAGTAAGAACATCTGGTTTAAAATACAAATGCCTTTTTCTGCATTTGGGGAGCGTGAGACTCAGGCTGATTAGGGGTGTGGGAGGATTGAGGTCAGGGAAATGATGTTTACAGCCAAGGTCTTTTGGTTGACTGGCTGGTATTAAATGATATTCCCAAGTGCCCCATTGAGCGAGGGTAATCTCACGCAAACTCTTGACTCACTACTGAGTTTTTATGACCAGATTTCCTCAGGACCAGGAAAACCTCACAGAGCTTCGTTCACTGCCCCCTAGTGGGCCTCCGTGGCAAAGCCCATTGACTAGAAAGAAAACCTCAGCCAAACACGTTACACCTAGAACCCAGAGGGAGGCAGGCACTACCCTCCAGATGCTTGTACCAGACTTTCGAATTTGTTTTCATTTCAGTGTGAGTAATGTATGCCATGTGTTGTGCAATGTGTTCCTGTAGGTTTATTAAACCACCCGGATGCCATTCCAATTGGGTGTTTTCATCATCTCTCGAAGAGATATGCAATTTACGGTTGCGGTTTGCTCTGTTTAGATAATTTTGACATTTTTTTCCTTCTGCACAGTTCTTTATTTTTTGGTATTTGCCATAGAAGTAAAGTACTTAAAGTAACTAGTTTAGAGCTAAGCTGATAAAGCTAACAGATCCATAAATGGGGCCATGAATGATCCTTCAAGATGCCTGCTGTGCCTGAGAGGTGAGCCTAAATGGGCTGGTGGTGGATGAGCCAGTGTGTCCCGAGACAGAGCAGTAGATGGGGATGAGAGTCTAATGTAGAGCAGCGAGAGCTCTGAGCTGGTTTCAGTCGCTGCCGCAGCTGCTGTATATGCAGATTGAAACTGAATTGTCAGTGCATCCAGGAGGGAGTCCTGTCCCTCCAGGAATGGCTTGAATTAGGGTTGAGGAGGTGAGCACCATGTTGAATTAGCCCCAAGTTTTGTCCTGATGTGCCCAAGAGCCATGACTCAATGGTGTGTCCATCCAGTCATGGGCTCACTTTACCCCTGCCATTTTCCTTGTGAGATTTAGTTTTGAGAAATGGAAAGGCCTCCTGTCTTTCTTCACCATACTTCTTCATGACTCAAAGTTGAGTGTGTTTTTCCAACTTATTTATTATTAAACACACATAGAATTTAAGAGAATAATATAATGAATGAACCATATAATGTAGGCTCATACCCACCACCCAGATCCAATGAACATTTGCAACTTTTGCTATGCATATATGTGTATTAAACGGTGTGTGTGTGCATGTTTGTGTGTGTGTGTGTGCACACTACTCACTGTAAGCTGCAGGTATCAGCCTTAAAACCTTCAGCCTGCACCTCCTAAGAATAAGAACATTCTCCTTCATAACAACGATTTTCACACACCCAAGAAAAATGAACAATAATTCCCTCATGTTATATAAAATACAATTAATATTCAGATTTTCCCAGTTGCTCCTCTAAATATTCATTTAAGTCCTCTTTTAAAAACCCAGGATCCCATCAAGGTTTACACATTCCATATACCTTTGAGTTTCTTTAAATCTAGAGCAGAGGTTCCCAATCTTTTTGGTTTCAAAGGTCCCTTGACACTCTTAAAAATATTGAAGAGATTTTTGTTTAGGTGGGTGCTATCTGTTGATACATACTGTGTCAGAATTTGAAGCTGAGAGCTCTTAAAACACAGGAATACATGACGACAAATTCCATTATCTGTTACAGCAGTGATATCATCACATACTCTGTGATATCTGGGAAACTCCACTGTGCATTCATGAGAGAGGACAGCGAGGGAGGCAGATAACATCATAGTCTTACCATGAAACAGTTTTGACCCGGAAGATCCCCTGTAAGAGTCTTGGGGGCCTAAGCACCCTTTGAGAACAAATGACCTGGAGTAATCCCCTATAAGTTTTATTTGCTGACAGTTTTTTTTCTTTCTTTAAAAATTTGGTAATGGAAATGTAAACACATAAATAGTAGAGAATTGCATGGAATTCTTTTGCATCTTTGCAATACACTAGTCCCTAGTGACACAGGAAGTGGGTGGAGTGGTGAGAACTAGTACTGGTTAGAGCTGGACAGTTAGGTTCAATGTCCAGCTCCACCACTTCTGAGCCTCTGTTTTCTCATCTATAAATTGAGCATAGTTGCACCTATCTCACCATTCTGTTGCAAAGATTAAATAAAAAGTGTATGTCATGTGGCAAAGATAGTGCCTGGCATATAATAACTGCTGGATAAATGTTACTTATTATTATCTATAGCAGTGGTTTTCATTGGGGAGTGATTTTGCACCCCACCCCAACCCTGGGAGGGTATTTAACAATGTCTGGAGATACTTTGTTGGTTGTAAGTGGAGGGAGGGGATGTGTTATTGGAATGCAGTGAGTAGAGGCCAGATGTCCTAGTCTGTTCAGGCTGCTGTAACAGAACATCATATTTCTCACAGTTCTGGAGGCTGGGAAGTCCAGGATCAAAGTACTGACAGATTCGTTGTCTGATGAGGGCCTGCTTCCTGGTTCATAGACGGCCGTCTTCTAACTGTGTCCTCATGGCAGAAGGGGTGAGGAAGCTCTCTGGGGTCTCTTTTATAAGGACACTGATCTCACTCACATGGGCTCCACCCTCATGACTTAATCCTCTCCCCAAAGCCCCACTTCCTAATACTATCACATTGGGGGTTTGGTTTCAACCTGTGAATTTTGGGGGGATGCAAACATTCCATAACACCAAGGACACTGCTAAACATTTGACAATACACAGGACAGCCCCCCGACAACAGAGAATTATGCAGCCCCAAAATACTAGTAGTGCTGAGGTTGAGAAATCCCTGTCTATAGCCAACTAAAATGGGTTTATTCAAGTTGATCTCAGTTGAGAGCTTAGGAGATGTAATCTGATTTTTGATGCTAGCCTCTTCCAAAGCCAGTTATGTATTGATTGTAGTCAGTAATTACAAAGCCCCTACTCAGTGCAAGGCCCTATGCTTGGTGCTGTAGGGGATGCAGCCGTGTAGAATGCTGTGTGGCCAGCCAGCGTGAAAGCAGCTGGAGAGCTGGAGGAACTACACCATATTCTGGGTCACCATTTGCCTGCACTTATCCTAGCCGTTTGTGCTTTCCACGTCACAGACGATCAAGAGGCAGCTGTGGGTCTTAAATCTCTTCAAGTTGGTAGCTGAAACTTGTGGAGGAGCCTGCCTTGGATTCTTCTATTTTTCGGCTCTAAGTGAAGCAGGTGTTCATCAAGGGGGCGGTGGTAACCTTCCCTTTAGGGGCCAGCCAGCACTCAAGATGTTCCAGAGGCTGTGAAATTCCTCGGCATGTGGGCATCAGAGATGCTCCCTGGGACCCCTTACATTGAGGAGACAGGTGTTTTTGGCATGCCGTTTTCTCCCACGGATCCCACCCTTCTTGCGTTCACCTTTTCGCCCTGTCTGCCTGCTTTGTGCTTCGTTTCTTTCAGTGGCTGACTTTTCAGTCGTAACACCTTGAAGGAACTGCATCTTTGCTCAGGGCTTCTCAAAACAAGCTGTCCACAAGAATCAGTCATTATCTAGTTAAAAACACAGATTCTGGTGCCTCCTCCCAGACAGTCTGCGACAGGACTCAGTAATCTTGATGTTAAGAAGTTCCTCTAAGGGTTCTTGTAGTCGAGGTGGAGAATATATGATTTTGTCCCAGAAAATGTGCTTTACATGTCAGAAAATGAGAATTCCACTCCTGGGAAATGCTGCTACTGGGTGCTTGTGGTCCAAGTTCCTTTTCCTTTTTTTCCTAATTCCTGGGACCCATAGAAGGATAATGCTGCTTTTAGTTTGAAACCCTCCTTTGGCATCTCAGTGTCTTCAGAGTAAAATACCCCCAGTCCCTTCCTGATGTACAAGCCCTGCACATGCTCCTTGTCCACCCCTCCTATCATCCCGGGCTGCTCTCTCCCTGTTCACTCTGCTCCAGCTGCAGGGGCCTTCTTTCAGTTTCCTAGACAAGCTGTTTCCTATCTCAGAACCTGTGCACCTGTGAGCCATCCCCTCTGCCTTAACTACCCTGACTCTTGCTTTCCAGGCAGCTGACTGCTGCTCCTTCAGGCTCAACTTTAAGGCCATCCCATCAGGCAGGTTGTTTCTGAGCATTTCACTGCTAAAAAACATATTTTCTTATCTCGTATACCATTCTCTTCCTTCCATTTCTAGCAATAGTACCAGTGACATAATATATGGGATTGTGTGTTTGTTGTCTCCCCAACCAGTGAGGGCCACAGCAGGAGGGAGCTTTGGATCAACATTGTGGGCCCAGCGTTTGGTCCAGTGTTTAGCATATAGTTGGCACTTAGTCAATATTTAGCAGATGAATGCATGAATGAATGGGTGGATGGCTAGACTTTCTTTAGCTGTTTTCCTGTGTTTGCCAGGTGCCACTAATCTTAGAGCAGATCCCAGAAAACTCAGGCTGGGTAGAAGGAGAGGTTCTACTCTAGCCCCTCGGGCCTTCACGTGGGGTTCTGGACCTGCGTTCAGAGACCTCCCGTCCACATGCCTGCAGAGGCCAGACAGGGCCACACCATGCCCCCAGAGCCCACAAAAGTGGGGGCTAGTGTCAGCAGGCCCCCACCTCTCAGAGGCGTCTGCTGAAAGCAGTTGTTGGTGTGAGTGTCGAGAGAGAAGCAGAGCCGAGGAAATGTCAGAGGGTGAATGGGATAATCAGGCCCCAGCCGTCAAAACTGCCACCCACTCAAGCCTGTCAGACTCTACAAGAGAAATCTTCCAGACGTGTCAGCTTCTTCCTGTGTCTAATGGCTGAGAAAAGGGTGCACCCAAGCAAGGCTCACGGGGCCAGTGCCGATTGACTGCAGCCTTCTCAAGTCCCGGCCAGGCAAATCCAACGTGGGTATGAAGGCCATTCAGAGGGGGCAGCAGCTGGAGAGGAAGGGAATGGGGGTTCTATCTGGAGTGGGGTGTCTGATTAAGTTCCCAATGTGTGAAATAAATGCTTCCATGAGCCTCATTATCTCATTTCCATTCCTCTTCTCATATCTTCCACGTGGGTGCCCACGAAACAGAACAAAGGCCCAGCAGTCCCTTGGCACAAAAAACAGAGCTAAGGGGAGTCTTCAGTAATATTGCATATTATTCCCATGACTCCATTTAATTAATTATCATTTAATTAATAATTAATTAAATGCATTACTCCATTTAATTATTATTTCATGGCTCTCTCGGGTATTATAGAGAGACTGGGGGAGAGAGCAGCAAACAAGACAGACCAGATCCATCCCCTTAGAGCCTGAATTCCAGGAGGGACAGACACAAGCAATTAAGATACTTATACTTCCAGGAGGGACAGACACAAGCAATTAAGATACTTTTGTGATAAATTTCACAAAAGAAGGAAGTGGGTGATGTGACAGGGAGTGGCCTGGGGGGTGGGGTGGAGGTGTCTACTTTAGATGGATGAAGAAGCTGGAAACCTGAAGAATGAGATATAAACTCATGTTTTCCCACTTTAAATTTTTTTCTGATATAGATCTCTATTTCTCCTGTTTAAAGAATCAAAGAGAAATTGTGATTTGAAAACGTCAGGTTGACAGAGATGTTATGTTTGTGAGCTATGCCAGGATTTTTCACTGAGCTCCAGGAGGACCAGTCTTGATTTCACCATGGCTCACTTTGTGTGGATTAAACATCTCTCAGCTTGTGGCCATAAGTGTTTCATTCTACCTCCTAATAAAACGTATGGATGAAATGGGGAAATGTTTACAGATGTGTGGCTCTGGGGGTTTGGCTTGTTCTTCTAAGGGCTGTTCAGGGTCCACCCCACAGTTAAGTTGGGGTCAATAAAGATGCCTGTGCCTCCACCCACGTTCAGGAAAAATTGTTACCTATTCTGCTGATACTTACAAAGTAAAAACATTTGGCTTTATTGATATACCCCAGTGTTTTTATGGTGGTTGTTGCTTGTTTTGTTTTCTAGTTACATTATCAGTTGCTTTTAACTTTAGTAATTATTTACTTATATTTTCTTTGGGTTTATTTCATCCCCTCCCCACCCCTTTCTATTTTTTTGAGTTGACATCCTGGTTTAGTTAATTACTTTCTTGTTTTCTAATACATACATTTAAGGCTATACATTTTCCTCTGAGAACTACTTTGGCTGTATTCTGTCAGTTTTGCTTTGCAAAACCTTTTCATTCAGTTCTACATAGTTTGTAATTTCCATTTTGATTTTCTCTTTAAAAGTATTATTTTAAATTACCAAGTGTATACACACATATAGATAGATAGTTGGGGGGCCAATTTTGGGTTATTTATTTCTAATTTTATAGAATTGATGGAGTGAATGTGCTTCATTAATTGTCAACTTAAACGAAATCTTGAGATTTTTTCTGCAGTTTGGTTCATAGTCAATTATAAAAATATGTACTTGAAGATCATAAGTATCCAGTTTGTATTATTTGGGTTGATAAAATTTTCTGTAGCTTTTCTTATTTTCCTGCTAGATCTTTTAATTTATCCTTTTTAGTTGGCGTTTCTGTGAGGAAGCTCTTGTAGGATTAGTTTTTCTTCTTGCCTAGCTCTAGCACAAAGGCAGAAATTACAAAGTAACAATAATTAAAAGAAATAACCTCTTCATCACCTCTCCAGATTGGTCAAGGGAGTGGGTCTGACAATGAGACTTTATAATGAACTTATTGATGCAATAAAATTGCCCATGGCAAGGATATTTCTGCAGAGACAGAGGGATCTGCCTCTGGACTACTTTTAGGGGGTGGCAGTGGTTGTGTTGGTTAGCTTCTTAATGAAGCATTTCTAGAAATGCAGCACTTTGTCCACCGGGAGGGAAAAACATTCTAGCAACCACATCATCAACCAGCACACTTTTAAAAAAGGACTTTTGAAAAGGACTGGAAAAAGTATAAAATTAAGGTCATCTCTGAGGTCTTTGGCTGAGCTGAATAAACCTTGAAGCAAAAATCATATCTTTTTCTGAAGCTTAACACAGAGCTTTAGAGATCTGTGAGAAAGAACAGCACTTTGAACATAAGGCTTGATTGGTAGCATAAAGCACTAGAGATGGCTCTAATAACTGCAGGGGCTGCTGGAAAGTACTTCTAGAGTGATCAGTGACACAGTTGTACATTCCCAGGCGTCTCCACAATCCCTTATCTGGGAGCATAAACAGACTGGATCTAGGCTGGATCGTTATTTCCTCTTCAGATTAAACTGTAGCCTGTGAAGGCTTTGGGGAAATGACAGGTAGGTGGGTGTGCATATCTCTTCATTTAACCAAACCAGCAGCCTCTCCCTCCCCTTTCCACTGTTATAAGGATGTCACTGTTCTTCCTTTGTGTGTGGCAAAGCTTTTGACAGCAGGCTCCACCTCTCCTCCCTCACACTTCTGTTTTATATGCCTCTTTTAACACATCAGGTCATTCACCATTATGTTGGAAATGTGTCTATCTGGTCTGAAGACACCAGACTGGTAGCAGATGGAGCACGCTTTTGATTCTTCTGATGTGTTAGATACTCCCTGGCTTATTTATCTCATTCAGTTGCTCTGGGGCTGGTTGTCCCTGTTTTGAGTAGGGGAAGCATTACTACAACAGTTAGGGTTCTCCAGAGGAACAGAACCAAAAGGATAGATTATATAGGTATGTAGATACACACACACACATACAGTTATTATAATGTGTTGGCTTATGCAATTATGGAGGCTGAGAAGTCCCATGATCTGCACTGGACAAGCTGGAGACCCAGCAGAGTCAATGTCAGAGTTCTAGTCCAAATCTAAATGCCTGAGAACCAGGAGAACTGATGGTTTAAGTTCAGTCTGAGTCTGTGTCTGAAGCAGAAGAAGACCACTGTCCCAATTTGAAGACAGCCAGGCAGAGAGACAACAAATTCTCCCTCACTCAGCCTTTTTGTTCTATTAGGTCTTCAAAGAATTGTGTGGGGTTCACCCACTTTGTGAATTGTGTGGGGCCCACCCACTTTTGGGCAGTCTGCTTTACTCAGTCCGCTGATTCAAATATTAATCTCATCTAGAAACACTCACATAGACACACCCAGAATAGTGTTTCATCAGATATCAGGGCACTCTCTCGCACAGTCATGTTGACGCATAAAATTAACCTTCAGAGCTGCATAGGTAGTATTCATGGTATGTTACAAAATTTAAGTTCAAACAATCCTTGCCCACTCGATTCATCAGTATTGTCTGAGCACCCATATAAACAGTTGGACAACAACACCAAAAATTCTCAACTCAAAACTAAGTTCTACAAAACAAAATGTTACATTACAAAACTGAACATTCTAGAGGGTAGGATTTTCCTGTTGCCCTGATGGAATCTGGGTCCTCTAATGATGCCTTGAGGGATCTGTCTCATTCCACCCCTATCCTCTGTTTTGGCTTCTTCTCAGACAGGCTCTGTCTTCTTAGTGGGTTGATGGCCACTAGCAGCTCCAGACTTGAGTTTTACCACCTTTGCCCATCCAGCCCCAAGTGAAAGCTGAGTTTCTGCAAAAACCCCAGGGTTTTTGTTCCTTGGGTTATCCCGGGTCAATTATCCATCCCTAAACCAGTCCTGTCAAAGAGGATGAGAGTAAGCCAACTGCCTGAGGTCAAACCACAGGGAAGAATCATGAGGAAAGGGTGATTCTTGCATAGAAATGTAGGGTATCAAAACTAGAAGTTAAACTACCGTATGACCCAGCAGTTCCATTCCTAAGTTCATAGACCCACACAAAGACTGTACTCAAATGCTCATAGCAGCACTACTCACAATAGCCAAAAGGTGGAAATTATGTCCATCAATGGATGAATGGATAAATAAATGTGGTATATTCATACAATGGAATATTATTCAGCCATATAAAGGAATGAAGTATGATACGTGCTACAAGGTAGATGAACCTTGAAAGCGTTCTACTTGGATGAAAGAAGCCATACACAAAAGATCAAATACTGTATAAGTCTACGTCTATTAAATATCTACAGTAAGCAAGTTCACAAAGCAGATATATGGTTGCTAGTGGCTGGAGGAAGGGAGATTGGGGAGTGACTGCTTAATGGGTGTGGGGTTTCATTTTGGAGTGATGAATACATTCTGGAACTAGATAGTGGTGATGGTTGCACAAAATTGTGAATGCACTAAATGTTACTAATGGTAAATTTTATGCATATTTTGCCACAATAAGAAAATAAATATTAATCCACCTTGAATTAGAAAAACTAGAGGATGCAAAATAGAAATGCTGAGTGGGTGAAATCATTCTACAGCCCACGTCCATAGGAGACTCATCAAGAGCAAAACCAATGCCAATAAAACTAGTGATTATGGGGTGAGATGTAGAAGATATGGAAACATCTATGTATACACCTCTAAAGCTGCAATGTCTAATTTTCATTTGCAAGTTTCTGCTTTTTGTTACTGTCTGAAGTCCTGACCATCTGCAGAAGAGGCAGCTGTCACTCCTTACAATGTGAGCCCTAGACTCACACATGCTCCTTTCTTTTTTATTTAAATACAATTTAAAGTCCTGGGCACCTCACAGAGATGTCTTTCTTATTGATTCAACCATATGAGTTTATTGAGTTCTTGTTAGGTGCCTGGTACTTTTCTTAGACATATCAACCACACTTGGGTGTATGTTAATGGAAAATCTAATAATTAAGTTTAATTAGTACTATGTGTCAGAGTCTCTGCTAAAGATATTATTTACTTTCTCATCGGATTCTCAGAACAGCTCTCTGAGATGGGTACTGTCATAATCTGCACTTTACAGATAAGAAAATTGAGGCTCAGAGAACTTAAGGAAATGGCGCAGCTGCTAGATGGCAGAGGCAGGATTCAAAACACGGAGCCTCCTAATGCCGAAATCCCAGCTCTAAACCATCCCACATAGTAAATGTGTACATCAGCAAATGCTGAGTGCTCTTAGCCCCACACAAACCAGAAAAAGATCCATTAGAAAGCACAAATTAGACCATCTTGCTCTCTTCTCTGGATTCCCTATTTATAGAGTGCCCAGTGGATGCTATTTCTAACTTAAGCTAGAAGGTTTTCTTTGAAAGTTTCAATCTGCAACTTAAAAGCAAAGCAAGAGAAGAAAAGAGCTGGGAGTGCACTTCTCCAAAAGCTGTTCTGAAATCTAAGAGCAAGGACACAGGAGGAGAAAGATTACCATCTTATTAGCGTAGGAGGATAAAGATGATCAGGCAGGGATGCTCCATTATTTATAGGAATCCAGCTCTTTTCTATACACTTCACTGAGGCATTTGATATATTTGTGCTGGAGATTAACACTGATGTTATTTTCTTTAATGTCTGTTTTTAGTGTATGCGATGCATGTTGGCATTCAGGAAATTCAGCCAGAGGAGAAAAACAATAGTATTAATTAGGAATGTCAGTCATGGGTGTTATGAAATTCAAAACTGCCAAGTTTCTGGAGTATTTAGTGGTAATTATAATAGACTGTGGAGACAAGCTGTTCTTCGTTTCCTATACAGAAATGCACAGTTTGATGGGCAAGTGATCAAAGTGCTAATGCAAACCTTTGTGAAAGGGTGCCTCTTTCACCCTGTTATTTTTAGGACTCAATGCTTTTGCTAATTCAGAGCTGCCCAGAGAGAGGAGACCATCTAGTGAATATAAGACTCCTTGTCTTTTTATAATTTAAAATTACTACTTAATTTTTTCCAATATCTCCACACAGGTTGGAGTGTGTGTGTGGGGGGGTATAAATGATACCACCCACCAACCTGGCAGAATATTCAAATTTAAATCACAGCCATAGCATTTTTCCAGGTAAAGTCACACATATAATCAGTTTTCTCTCAAAGTGATGAATAATAATAACCCATGCTGTGTTCTTTGGATAACCCAGTTAAATAGGTAGAGAGATTTGCATTTTTGAGAACTGAAATAAAAGAGGTGCTACTTCTCTGGGTTTTCTCAGGTTTCTAGTTAAAAGCTTATGGTTTCTTATTTGTTTTGGAGTATTCGCATCAACCTAAGGGCAGGGAATGGACGAGGTGGAACCATGGGGATGTAAGGATTCCACTGTCGGTACCCTAATTCCTTGTATGAGCCGGACAGTGGCCCGTTGAGGCTATCTGGGCAGATCCCACCCCATCTGATGAGGAAGCTCCGTTTCAGAGATCAGGAAACTTGCCCAAGGTTATTTGGATGCAAAGTATCAGGAGGGCTCCTGACTCCATGCCTGGTGCTGTCTGCACTTCACTCTACTACTTCCTGCCATTTCTGGACATGCCACAGGGCCTTTGCACATGCTGTTAGCTGTAAGTGTTATGCTGAACCTCTTGAACCTGGCTTTGGGCACATTTCTTTCTTAAAGAACATGTACTACTCTCTAGACTCTAGAAAGGACCCCACTTATAGGAAAGGGTACGTGTGCTATATTACCTATAAGACTGATATTTTACCTGATTAAAAGAAAACAGTCAAACAGGGCTCAAGGAGTAAGTCATATTGTCCTAGGAAATAGCACAGCAGTGGAAGAACCAGAAACATCCACCTCTGAATTCTTTTTTTCCTAATCACTAACTCCATTAGCTGGAGATAATGATGTCAAGAGGAGAAAACTCTGGCTGTTGTTAGTTTGCCTGTAATTTGTGTGAATTACAAGAAGCCTGGCTAAATTCAGTGGTATCTGATGGTCCTGGCCAGACGTTTAAAATAAAGGAGGTATGTTAAGAGGTCTTTCGCCATATGTGTATGTCTCTGGGATTTTGTTTTTAATAATTAATGGTAGGTCCTTCTCCATCCTGAACTTTTTCAGAAATAATTGGGGACGTTGGAGTTGGGCCAGTAATTGCAGGGCGATGTGCTGGCCGTGGACAAGCCTCCACTCTAGGGCTGGTACTTTAGTGGGAAGGCCCCTGCCCCCTCCCAGCAGTTTGGAAGAATGTCTAGCAGCATCTCTGCATCCCTTGGAAAAGCAGGGCACGTTTTCCTGCTGACACACACAAGCCTTATAATTTAGCATTAGAAAAGAAAAATGGTTTAGAACAAGAAAATATATTTAGAGCTCATTATTCAAGTAGGAGTCACAGAGAAGGGGCAAGGACGGAGCCAGTCAACGAGAAACAGCTCACATTACAGGGTCAGAAGGAAGCATGTGCCTGGTACTCAGAAGCCGGGCAGCAAGGGTGACAGGGTCACTATCAAGGTCGAGAATCAGTAAGGGAAGGTGCATGAGGTTGCCATCTACCTAAGTAAATCCGTCCTGAAGACTCGGTCCAGAACTGCTCCCTTGCATGTCCCTTCCTCTCCCTGGCTTCCAGAAAAGGTCAGTTCACAGTGAATTTCCATGTTCCAGCCGCAGGGAGGCCTCTGCTTGGCATCCAAATATTGGCATCACCGTTACCAAGGCCAGAACTAGTTGTCCCATCAAACGGAAGGGGTCTGTGACTCAGCTGTTCTGACTCGGTGAAGTCACACCTACCTTTGGGTGGGAGACCATAGCTGCAATTTCCCCCTACCTTTGACTTGCATTTCTTCACTCCCCCTCTCGCTACCTGCTGTGCCAGCCTGCCAACCCTCTGTCTCTACCCACTCTTCTACCTTATATATAAGGGTAGGGGGTAAGTCTCAATACAACCAGAGGAAGAGGAAAAAGAACTCGTGCTTTTTGAAGACCTACTGTGTGCCAGGGACTGTGCTGGTTGCTTATAAACATCCATTGTAATACCATAATTATTTCTTGCTTATTCATTATATGTTTAGTACTGTTTGAAGAGGTGGTTATACAGAGGAAGACAGAGCGGTTTTATATCCCATTATCAAGGCTCTTAGAGTCTAGGATGGGGGACATGTAGTTAAGAAGGAATTATAAGCATAATAAGTGTTATATGAATAGAAGCACAGGGTATTGTGAAAATCTTTCAAAGCAACCGGATTTAACTTGATTTAGGGGCCAGAAAAGGTGTTTCTGAGTACCTGATACTTACGCTAAGACTTGGACGGTGAATGTGATTTTTTCTCTCATGTAATCTCCACTTTCCTCTAAAGTGGACATAATACTCATATCTATTTTTCAAGTGGGGGAACAGAAGTTTAGTGAGATGTGGTGCCATAGCCAGGTACAAGTCAACAGAGATGGGTCCAGGTTTGATCGACTCTAGAATCCACCTCTCTTCTGCCAGATTCTGGTTCTTCCTGGGGCTTTTCCATCACATGTGGTAAAGTCTTGACAAAGGGATTTAGAAAGCAAAGGTAGAAGGAGGCTTTCTGGCAGTGCTCAGGTTCTGTTCTGCTTAGAACTAGAAGCACCTTATAGTATGCACGGAGCATGATATAGTGGCAAAACATCAATTTGGAGAAATGTTTGGATGCAGCTCCTGTTTGGAGACGTGTATAAATCTAATTTTGGGTCTGCCACATCTCCATCCCTACGGTGGAAACTGGTTATACAGATTCAAAGACAGATGGGCCGGGCCGTGGCTCATGGTAGGTATTTGAAGACAGTGTGTCTTTGGGTCCTAAGGAAGGAGGAGAGGGATGAACAGCCCAGGAGATTCTCCTGTTTGTAAGAGGTCTTTTACTACAGAATCATTTCTGGGCTTTGGACTAAATATGTTTGTGCTGGAAAAGAGGCAAGCATCTCTTTGGGTTTTCAGCCAGGTGGCCACAGATGTGGACAATAGAGAACTCAGCTCACGTGCCCAATGGGAAGAAGACAATCGCTCCCCCAAACACAGCTGCCTCCTTCTCAATTGGACCCAACTTTGCCAGATAATGGAAACACAGAAAACAAGGCACGGGAAAAGCAAGCTGTTTATGTTTAAACATAGCAATCGAACCTCAACACTGAGCCTTCTTGGATGGCATCCGGGTGTCATCTCACAGCCCGTGTGACTGCTGGGCCCAGCCTATGGATTTCCAAGACTGTGCTGTGGCCCATCTGTCAGGGAGAGATGGGTGATTAATAGCATCTGTTCCCTCATCCTCTCTTGTTGGGGGTGGTGTGTGTGGGAACACTCTGCTCCCCTCATCTCCTCTAGCAGCCCCTGAAAGTTATAGACATTGCTTGGAAGTAAGCAAGTGAGTACAGAGCTCCTGTTGGATGCAGTTTAAGGAGACTAACTCCTGTTTCTGGGATCATCATCATCTGTGCATGAAGCCTCCATGGGCTAGTCCTTATCTACAAAACAGGCCATGATAGGGATCATTTAAAGGATAAAGATGTCACAGCTTTCTGCCCATCTACCCATCTTTCCACTCATCCACACACCCATCTGTTCATCCATCTGTCCATCCGTCTCTTATTTATTAAAATTACATTTATTAAACAATTATTGTGTACCTGTTGCCATACATTATATAGATTGCACATAAAATTTAGGGAGATGTTAAGAGTTAAGGACTCTGGGACTAGACAGCCTGCTTTGAATCCCAAATCTCCCTATTACTAGTTGTTTGACCTTGAGCAAGCCTCTCAACCTCTCTGAGATTTAGTTTCCTAATGTTTAAAATGCAGATACCGGTAATACCAACCCACTGGGTGGTTGTGATGTTAGAATGAGATTGTGCATGAAAGTGCCTAGAAGAGTGCTGATTACACATTAATATTCAATGCATGACTGTTTTTATTCCTAAAAATTGAAAGTTGAGGTATAATTGACATATAGCATGATATTAATTTCAGGTATACAGCATAATGATTTGATAGTTGTATATATTGCAAAATCACCACAATAAGTCTAAAGTGTATCCATTGATGGATAAATGGATAAAACACACACACACAGAGGAATATTATTCAACCATAAAAAGAATGAAATCTTGCCATTTGTGACAACGTGGTTGGACCTTGAATGCACTATGCTATGTGAAATAGACAGAGGAAGACAAATAACTTGTATGAGTTCCCTTATATGTAGAATCTATTATTTTAAAACTTATACATTGATAAGTAGCACTGAGGTAGCAGGATTGGATCTCAGTCCACAAACAGGTATAAAAGAAATATCTCAACTTTTTCTTTCAAAAAATTGTCTTAACCCTAACTCCAATTCCGCATCCTGCCAGCTTGGTGGGAAATATTAGCTCTGTCATTACTGAGAGCAAGGTCAAATGGCTAATAGGGGAAGAGTCAGAAGTTGAACCCAGGTCTCTCATTTTGCTCACTACAGTGGCTTCTCTTGAATAAATAACAACCAGCTATTTGGTGCTTCCCTGTCCTTCTGAAAGGACAGTGGTGCTAACTCTTTCTGGGCATCACCAGAGAGAAGATAGTTGCATACAGAATATTCTCACTGAGAAAGCAGAGGTTCCAGTGTGAAATTCACCTGCACACTCACGTATTTGTAAAACTGTTTCATTTTTTGAGCAGTAAGGGCTAGTAAGAGGCAGCCAAAGAAATACTGGAGAAAATTGACTTCCCAAAGGTCCATGTTTACAGTGCACACTGCAGCCCACTGAATCCAGGGAAAAGATGGCATAAATAGGCCAAATGGATAAATGAGCAAAGGGATGAAGCACAGACTTTACCTACTCTTCCTCTGCTTCCTGCATGTTATTTTTATTTGATGTCAGGGTTGAGAGAAATTCATCAAACACATACATATTGAGCATTGACTATGAGTCAGAAACTCTATTAGCTGTTTGGATACAGCAGAGAACCATGAAGACATATTTCTGCGTTCATGGAATGAAGACATAGTGCAAAGAGAACTTGTAAGAGGGGCTCTCAGTGGAGCCTGGAGCAGGTTTCTCTGAGTTCAGAGGTTGAGTAGCACGTATCCAGGGGAAGAATGTTCTCGGCAGAGGAAACCATGTGTGCAAAGGCCTCGTGATGAAGAAAGCACTGTGTTCTGGAGGAATGCGTAAAGGACTTGTGAAGATGCATTATAGGTGCGAGGGGGATGAAGTGAGAGGCACAGCAAGGGAGATAGGAGGTCTTTAAGACCAAGGTCTTCAGGGAGCTTTGTCTTTATCCTAAGAACCATTTGCTGAAATGAGCAATAGGACGGTCATGCGTGGTGGAGGTGTATATGTGTGTGCATTTTATCTGCTCAGCATCTGAACTCCTTTCCTGTGCTTGGGGAATCATTGTTGTGTGGGTGTAATGGGAGTCAGGAAGCTAAAAACACCAGATACTCACTCTTCCCCTCTCCTGGCAGCTTGGTGTGGGCATGTGAGTGTGGGCCAATCCAATACTTTCTCTTGGCTCTGGAGGGAGGGCTTAGAGCCTGTTCTTGTGACAGTACCAGCCAGTCAGCAACCTCTGAATAGGGCAGTGTGGTCCGAACCTGACTCTTCTGTGGTCATCCTGGTTATGGTGGCTGGTTTTATTCTTCAGCCTCCATGGCAAGTTGGTGAGCAATCCAGTATCTTTCCGAAGAACTCCTTTTCTGATTAAACACATCCCTGCCAGTTTCTTTTGTTTGTAACCAAGAACCCCGATCGATACAGGAAGTGAACGGGCCTAAGTGTGTGCTGGGGGTGGGTGGGTGGGGATGGGGATGAGGGAGTCACGATTATCTTTATGACATTTGAAGTCAGACAGTGCTCAGGGGCTTCCCTGGTGGCTCAGTGGTTAAGAATCCTCCTGCCAATGCAGGGGACATGGGTTCGATCCCTGGTCTGGGAAGATCCCACATACTGCAGAGCAACTAAGCCCGTGCACCACAACTACTGAGCCTGGGCTGTAGAGCCCGCGAGCCACTACTGAGCCCACACACCACAACTACTGAAGAGTGCGCGCCTAGAGCCCGTGCTCTGCAACAAGAGAAGCTATGACAGTGAGAAGCTCGCACACTGCAATGAAGAGTAGCTCCCACTCGCCCAACGCAGGAAAAAAAAAAAACAAAAAACAAACAAACCCACCAGCGCTCAGTAGTCAAATAAGCACAAAGAGGGAGTCCTGTCCATGGTACTGAATGGTTGTTAATCAGTGCTTTCTTCTGGGTGTTTGAATCCCTCCCCAGGAACCTATTAGCCACCAAAGGCAGGTGTAAACCTCAGCTGAGGTCTCTACTCTTCCTCTGGTACTTCCTACTGCCCAATTTTCTTTGGACATATACAGCATGGAGTTTGTCTACATCTGTGTTCTCAGAGGAAGGTGGTGACAATACGTGCAGGATGGTGGTCATTAAAATCTATTTTGGGTCAGCCCCCTGTTCCAGTACAATTATATATGCTTCTCAAACCTCTCTCTTCCCTTCCTTATTTGCTAACCCTGCTCACGAATAAGGGTGGACAGATTCCTGGGAAAGAGCGATGGCTTAATTAATGGTAATGTGAAGGATGTAGGTGCCTCAGTGATTGGGGCTCCGTGAATGCAGAATTGGATGGAAGGTTGAGGTGCAAAATAGGATAATTGAACTGTTAGCTGAACTGGAATTTAGCAGTTAATCACTTTTATGAAACCTGCATCTCAATTCATTACTCCGTTTATGCCTTGTTGCAATACAGAGCTGTTCAGCTAATTGGTAAACAGGAGCCAGGCAGTGTACCCCGGAAAGGGCAAGGCTATCAAAGGTAGTGTGATATTTTATATGAGTGCACATCTCCATTCCATCCAGCCAGGAGTTACCTATCAGCTTGGGCTCCATGCTGTTTCTCAGGTAGGCACTAAACATCGTAGTGAAGTCGTACTCTTATGTCCCGAACAGAACTGCTGACAGTCAATTCTGTTTCATGAAGTTCCCTACCCAATTAATACCTGGTAATGAACTTTCTAGTATGATGATTAAAGTAATGGGTTTTGGCAGCAGAGCTTTCCAAATTGGAGGTGGGAGTCTACATAGATTCCCTGTGTGACACTGGACAAGCTAATCCCCCTTCTGAACCTCTGTTTCAGTTGCGCCTACCTCAAGAGTGTTGTAGTGAGGATTATATGGGGCACATTTCATAATGAGAGCAAAGTGTCTACTACAGTGCCTGATATATGGTGTGCATGTTCAATCAGTGCTAGGTCTTACTATTATCTTTCACCTAGAAATTCTTTTTCTGTTGTTGTTTATTTGTTTTAAGAATAGGAGGAGGGCTTCCCTGGTGGCGCAGTGGTTGGGTTCTCCTGCCAATGCAGGGGACACGGGTTCGACCCCTGGTCTGGGAAGACCCCACATGCCACGGAGCAACTAAGCCCATGCGCCAAAACTACTGAGCCTGCTCTCTAGAGCCCGTGATCCATAACTACTGAAACCCGTGTGCCTAGAGACTGTGCTCTGCAACAAGAGAAGCCACCGCAATGAGGTGCCCACGCACCACAAGGAAGACCCAACGCAGCCAAAAATAAATAAATAAAATAAATAAATTTATGAAAAACAACAACAACAAAGAAAAGGAGGAGTAAGAAAATAATCTTTTCCATTTGTTTATTAAATCAGAGACAGAAACTGAAGGGGGAAATTAGAGTAAGTAGCTGATTGATTTAATAGAGGAAAGTTTATCAACAAAGACTTCAAAAAAAAGGGGGACTTTTATGAGACTGACTAGGAACAAAGGAAAGTGTAAGGGGCATAAAATTTGGATTGGAGGTATGGATATAGGACATCATCAATAAACCTTTCATTATTTTTGGAGGGGGTCTTAATGAAAATAGGACCTTAGTCTCCTGATGATCTACTTGTTTTGTTTGATGGAGGAATAAAGAGGCCCCATCTGAAAAAAAAAATCTTCATTTTGAAGACAAGACTGTTATACCCCAATATTCTAGTGAACCTTCCTTTCCTATTTAATTTCAGAGCTCTCTCTTTCCTAGAACGCAGACATGAAACCATGGTGGCGGGGGGGGCGGGACGCTAAGTTAGGCACAAATCTAAGTGAAGGACTCCACTGTATACTTGGAATTGCCTTTAATGACTAAAACTTTCGTACTGAGTCAAGCTGTAGGTTTCGGATTGCCTTGTTAAATACATTTCTATTCCATCCCAGCAGACAGGCCTGCTGGAGGCATGGTATTGGCAATCATGAGTGTAGGTGGTAGGAGTCACAACAGTGAATGAGAGAGAAAGTGTTGAGAAGGAAGAAAAATACCTGAGGATACAACCTTGAAGAATGCCAAACTTTAAGGACCATCAAAAGCATTGGGCTCTTGTGAAACATTTTTGGACTTTGAGAGAAGATGCTTATGTGAAGATGGTTCACCATTTATTCTCACATTCAACAAGTATTTATTGAGAACCTTCTGTGTTCCGGGCATAGTTCTAAATGCTAGAGATAGACTAATAAACAAAATCTACATAGTCCCTTCCCTGTAGGGCTTGCATTTGTGGGGGTAATCGGACTATAAAATTAACAACTGTAAACAAGATAAACTTGAAGTGTCATAGGTGCCATGAAGGAAAGAAATAAAGTCCTGATGGTTTCTAGGGAGGACCTCTTAGATAAGGTGGTCAGGAAAGAAAGACCATTCTGAAAAAATAAGATTTGATCTGAGACCTGTAGGGTTAAAAATATCCAGTCATGCAAAGAGCAGTGAGGAGGGGGGATGTTTCAGGCAGTGCTATCGGTGTGTGCAAAGGCCCTGAGGTGGAAATAAGCCTAAAGTGTGTGAGGAATATATAGCAGGACTAATCCAGCTGAAGAGGAGTGAGTCTGAGTGTTCTGAGATGAGTCTGGAAGAGACAGAACTTTGAAGGTCACGGTAAGGAGTTTGAATATCTTCCTGTGAGCATTGGGATGCATTAACACATCTTCCCCTTGTTGAAATGCCTGAGTACTGGGTCTAGAGGCCTGTGATACATTAACTCATGTAGGACACAGTCATAGTTTGGTTTCAGATTACTGTTTCGTGTCAGGCACTGGAGTATACGACACTGAAAGCTATTAATGTAAATTAATGATTGCTCCTGCTGGCTTTGTTACAGTTTACTCCAATGAGGGATTAATAAATGTGTCATGCCTTGCAAATTTGCATCCATTAAAAACCTTACTGTCATGGGGGCACCACTGATCCCCTTTGGGGGGGTCTAAGAATAAAAAAGGAACACCATGCAGCTGCTGCACCTAGTATTCAATATAAACTGGTTAAAATAATATCATCGATGGGAAAGTACTTTGAAAAGAGAAACTCTATAATTATCAGGTGGTGCTAGAGATAAGAATGAAAGTCACAGTCTAGGTACCTCTGATACATACTTGCAGTGGAAGAGATTATCATGTGTTAATCCCTGACTCATACTAGGAGCTTTCATAAATGTAATTACTTTTCATCCTGATAACCCTGGGAGGTAGGTATTATCCCCATTTTACAGATAATGCAACTGAGTTTCATAATAGATAAATAATTGGCCCCAAATCTCACAGCTGGGAACAGGAAGAGCTCAAGTTTTTATCCAAGATTATCTGACTTGAATAACACTGCATTGAAAGAGAGGTGTCTAAATCCTCGGCAGCCACACACTGAGTTGATGGAAGAGTTTGAGAGGTCCTTGAATTTTCCTCACCAGAATTGACAACCAGATATGTGAACTATATTACGGCTCTTTCTTTAAAAGTGAGAACTTCACATTTCAAAGACTGGCTGCAGTAAAATGTCGGGTGAAACGAGGAGCTTCGTAACTCCTGGAGGTAGGTATGAGTCCTGGCTCTGCTTCTTGCTTAAATTGTGTCTGTGGACAAATTATTTAACCTCTTTGGGACTCTGCTCATTCATTATAAAATGGGAATAATAACAGTGCCTACCTCTTAGGGATGTTGTAAGGATGTACAGAGATAAGGCATGGAAATTGCTTAGTACCATGCATGGTGTATAATAAGCTCTTACTAAAAGCTACCTATTATTTTTCTCATCCCAGAGAGATTTGAACAATATAATATAGAGAAAGTAAAATTTATAGTTGCAACTGCCATATTAACAGCCACCATTTTGTTGGAAAAACAGACAAGGCAATGGTTGTTTTGATTTTGCTGAAGTCTAGAAAATATTACTGACGTCTCAGATTCTTTGAACTTGAGTTCCTCAACCTTGGATGCAAAATTGAATCACTTGGGGAAATTTTGATAAATACTAGGGGTCCTTCCCCAGAGATGCTGACTTAGTTGCTCTAGGGTGGAGCCTGGGTGTTGACATCTTTTAAAGCATCCTGGGTTGAGAACCACTGCTTTCTATTGGCTGTGGAGTTCAGAGGTCATGGGGTGCATTCCCTATGCTTCACCAGACTTGACCTAGTTGGGATAGATGGATGACACCATAATAATATATATCTCCTTCATGGCAACAGTTCTCCTCTCTTTTATAGCCACTGACGTGTGTGTGTGTGTGTGTGTGTGTGCGCACGCACACGTGCCTGCCTGTCTGTCTTCCAGGACTAGCCTCATGCAAATGTCAGTTTCTCTTGGTTCTCTCAAGCCTTTCAAGGAAGGACACCTGTTTATAAAAATGACCCCACTACTTAGTGACTTCTGGATGTGTTTTTAATGGGACACAAAGTAGGGAGTGAGTCAGCCTTTTCAATCAGCTTCTTCCTCAGCAGGGAGCCATTGAAGCTATCAAATTATATTTCAGATATATCACCTCACACTATAATGAAGTGTATCAGAATGAATGCTTGGCTGGTGTATCTGGGTCCTGTCCTGGGTTGTTTATATTTATTTATGTTTTAAGCTTGCTCAGGAGTATTTGGTTCCCTGGGTTGTGATTCAAATGAGTCTTTAAAATATTTTTATGTGATGCTGCATTTGAGTTCCAGGCATCAGGGAGCCCCAGAGCATGGGGCAGTGACAATTTATGTGGTTTAGATATAGATAGACCAAGTCATTAAAGAATGGGGGTGGGCAGCCAGCCTGTGCCTGGTTTTATTAGGATCCAGTATAAAGTGCATGTGATAGTGATTCTCCTCTTAGCTGAGATGAATTGGTCTCATAAGCAGACACGGAGAGAGGAGGAAAGAAGTATGTGTGGGGGTGGTGTGCCTTCAGCAAGATCAGCAGCAGTTGGAACCATGTGAGTTGGACAACACGTTGCAGCTCCAAGAGGAAGGTATCACCAACCTATTAAAGACGTCACTGGCTTTTTGATTGGACATCCAGAAATTGACGCACTGCCTTTGGTTCTATTACGTTTTCAAAGTTTAATTAAGTTTATACCTCTCCCACCTGGACCTCATAAATAGCCTTCAAGTAAGTCATTTGTCATGGAAAGGCTCTTATGAGTAGCTTCATCTTACAGACAACATTATTATTGCCTAAAGTCTTGCCTTAAATCCATCAATTCAATACAGGCTTCAGTGCCTTACTCAATTTTGACATATTATCCCAAGGGGTTGTTTTCTGATTGGCAAGTGGCTAATTCATTAACTTATCACAAGGGGGGAGAATGAGGATACATTATTAGCTTTTTTTGTTTGTTTGTTTTGTTTTTTTTTTTTTTTGCTGTACGCGGGCCTCTCACTGTTGTGGCCTCTCCCGTTGTGGAGCACAGGCTCCGGACGCACAGGCTCAGTAGCCATGGCTCACGGGCCCAGCCGCTCCGCGGCATGTGGGATCTTCCCAGACCGGGACACGAACCCGTGTCCCCTGCATCGGCAGGCGGACTCTCAACCACTGCGCCACCAGGGAAGCCCCATTATTAGCTTTTTAAATGATGCAACTGATGATTAAAGAGAATTAAATTGAACTTTAGGGGGTCTTTTTTTCCATGCAAGTCAATCCATTCTCTTTTGTGAAAGGTCAAGCTCTTGGTCCAAGTTGAGGTCATCTCAGCCTATATCTAAAGATATCCCTGTTTGCAGTTGGGGGAGATGCTGTGTTCCTTAAGGGCTCATGGGACTGTATATTGGCATGGCCTCTTTGAGAAACAAATTGACAGAATCTACAAGTTTGAAAATGCATATTCCTAGGACATAGAAATTCCACCTTTAATCTTGTGCCTTGGACAACCTTTTACATGTGTGCAAAGAGATGTGTACAAGAATGTTCACTGCAGCCGTGTTTGTAATGGCAGACATTAGGAAATAACATAAATGCCCATCAGTGGAGGCATGGATAAGGAACATGTGTGTATTTATGTGATAAACTACATTGCATCAGTTAGGAATACAGGTAGTTCTTCTTTTAATGTGGTGCTGCACCTTGATTCCTTGCATCAATACGGACAGGCTCAAACACAACATACAGAACAACACTGGGTAGGGAAACACATCAACAGAAGGACACACACTGAGCTTTTGTCAGTGGCTATCTGGGAGGGGGCATTGGGTGGGGGGAATGGGACTGAGCACCATGGTGTCAGCATTATCTGTAATGCTCTGTTTGTTTTAAAGAATGGAAATAATTATGACAAAATATAATATTTATATCTTAAGGTAGTAGGAATATGAGTGTTTTCTCCATGATTTTTGTTCCTCTTAGCACTTTTTAAAGTTCTCAAAGGATGTTGAGTGGAAGCAGGAAGGGGGATTTCCGTCAGAGGCAAACCTGAGGTCTGCCATGGCAAGCTGTCTTCCGTACCTCCAGGGAAGGATTCCAGCTTAACCTATTCAGGAGGCTATTGAGGGATTTCTACTCAACAATTGGGTCTCCTTTCTTGACTTCTAATTATTCACTGAGGAATTTGGTCTTAGTATTTGACCTACTGCTTCCCCTAGGGGGCATATAAGTCAACTTTTCTCTGTATTTGGGTTTGCCAAAACACTCCATTCCAACTACTTGACACTTACGTTGCTACATAAGAAGATTCACTGCTTTTAATGAAAATAATATCTGTGACAATAGGGGGAAAATTATGTGTCAATTGAAGGTAAGATCCCAGTTGCTCTTCGATAAACTCCCTGGACTTCTCTGCCTGCTTCTTCTCCTGCCACTGGTTCACAGTCATCCTGGGATGGACACAGATTCCCAAAATTTGGCCAAGAAAGGGAAAGAAGAGGCTTGTTCCTTCTGAGATGACATAAAGATTTTAGTCCCTAGTGTTAGAAATTCCAACCAGTATTTTTTTGGCACCTGGACACTTACTCAGCATTCAGTTTAGGCATGGTGTGACTGTGACTTCAATGACAAGCATGAAAATGAGGGGGTAGTGAAGCCGATATTGGACTTCAGACTGCAGGGTAGGGTGGGGCTGGCTACTGCCTTTGCAGTTTTCACTGGTGTCGTGAGTGGGATGGGAACCAGGGAGGCAGACTGACTGAGAATGCATGAGGCTTCCAAGAGAACAATCCAACCTCCCAATGCGCTTCGGTTTTGTCTTTGCCTTGGAACCCGTGTATCGATACCTTATTTGACACTTGGAGCGGTATTTTGAAGTTATTTTCTAGAATGTCGTCTAAATTTGGAGTTAGATATTCATTAATGTATTAATTCAACTGATACTTATTGACCCACTGACCATTTGGTAGACCTTGGACTTGTTACTTAGGAAAAAAATGGTGCAAAGAAAGACTTGTACCCTCAAGATGCTCCCAATATAGTAGGACAAAGAGACAATTAAGGTTGAGTGTAATGTATGTTTAATAGGCATTGAACATGTGTGAAAGTCCAAGACTGGAGACTGTGGTGCCTTTGTGAAACTCAAGGCCCTTCAGTATCATGGAGTGTGGACTGAGAGGGAGAGGGATGTAAAATAGACTGTCTGTAACTCCCTCCTCACTAATTACTGGCTGTATAACTTTGGGCCAGTCATTTAACTTCTTAGCTCTCTCATCTGTAAAATGTGATACTGATAATAACCTCTTAAGGCTAGTATGAATATTAAATGAGGCAGCAAAGATAAAGAGCCATTCTGAAAGCTATGTTCAGATGCTTTGGTACTATTACACAGATTAGGTAAATGGAACCAACATAAAAGTTATCCTAAAGTTTATGTCTAGGACATTGGCTTCCCTGAAAGACATGTTAGAGAAAGTCATTGTAATGTCACTCTCAAATCAGCGTCCCCCTAGGGTGACCAACTACCCCAGTTTGTCTGGTTCTGTTTCAGTTTTAGCACTGAGAATTACATATCTGGGAACCTCCCCCACTGCCCCCACCCCCAGTCCCAGGCAAACTGGGACAGTTGATCACCCTAATCTCCACTCTTGGCTCCACTGTGAGAGTCTAAAGTATCTGGTACCTAGGGTCTCAATGTTGAGTACACATTTTACATTTTAAAAAATTACTTCATATTGTGGTTGCCATCTCCCTCCACCAGCTTCAGAGAGAAAGCTCTCTCTACTCTGTACAGTTAAGGAAATAGACAGAGGATGTATTGGTTTTGGTTTTTTAACCTAAACTCATAGTTGAAGCATTTATTCTCTTTCTCTGCAAGAGTCCAAGTTTTAGTAAAAAATGTACTTTGAGAAATCAATACAAGATTTGATCCAACCAGGTCAAGGTCTCCAGCTGACCTAATCTTAATTCATTGTGAAAGTATTTCTATTTATTAAACTCTCTTAAGTCTACGCAAAAGCTGCAAGAAATGCTGTTTAGGTATGAAAGAAAGGGAGCTCAGAAGGCTAAATTTAGATAACACCTGAGTCACTTTGCTGCTAAGTAGAATTTAATAGAGGTGCATCTCTGTAATCTTTATATGTGTTTGGCATGACAATTTATTTTGTTTGCCAGGAACGAATACTTAAGGGAAAAAAAAAACCTTTTTGAATTGCAACATGAATTTCATATCAACAAGGGCCATTTTGATTTAAAGGCCCATTTTCCATAGCAAGGGATAATTTATGTTTGGTGCAAAGCTGCTGCCCTTCTTTTGCAGGGCAGAATTCTTGAATACATTTTAGCCTCTTAAAACATGTATTTCCTGTTTGTGAGGATAGAGAGAGGTGGTTTCTTCATATCCAAAGTGCCCTAGGATACCCTTTTCTCTCCAGCTCTGAGATATTGTGATTGGACTGGTCCAAACTTGAACTGGGTTGTTAGTGGCCTGAACTGGTCTCCATGGGTTATATTAGAGAGAAGTTCATTACCTACCCAGTGCCTCACATGCAATTAGTGAGACAGGTTGGGCTATAAAATGGCAAAGATTAAAGATCACTCAGACAAAATGGAGAATTTATTGCAGATATATTAGTACATCCCAGGTAATCTGAGGACGTGGCATGGAACATCTGGGCCTCAAAAAGACTAGAACTAGAGACTCAGAAGTTGCCAGGATCCTCTTTTTCTGTCTCTCATCACTGCTTATATGAGTTTCAACATCTCTTTCCAGAGACCAGCTATGAGAATGTGAGTGGCAACTCTAGAGGCTCAAACCTTATGATTCCACCTACCAAAGAGGGACCCCATTCCTTCCTTTGATAACTACTCAAAAAACTCAAAGGCAAGATTTTATATGGACCATCCTGGGTCAAGTACCCAACTTCGAATCAATAATCTCAGGTCTGCAAGCCTTGGTTATGTAGCACAAACATGGCACCTGGGAGTCCCACTCTGGGTATCAGGGTCATGTCCAGAGACCTGGAATTGTGGGGGTGGGGGAGGACAGCCATTCCAGGTAATGTTAACTATGGTGCCCACTAGTGGTGTTTCTCTCAGCTCCATCACTTACAGTTGTAAGGCTCGGAGCAAATCATTTACCAGTTACCTGGTAATGTGGTTATCACAATATCTACCTTATAGTGTTAGAAATAGTTAAATCACATATATTCAGGACATACTATGGTGCCTGGTATATAGGAGGCAGGTGATAAATGGTAATAGTGATTATAATAGTGTGAATTTGGTGATGGTGATAAGGAAAGGGGAAGATAGTATTAGTTGCCTGCTCAAACTTCTGTGGAATCTTAAAGATTGTTCATCATATAGGAAATGTTGCACTAAGCTGAATAGGAGGTCTTATTTTGCATATCAGCAAAGTCTTCTTTGGGTCTTAGAACATTTCTCTTTGTCCTCTGCAAATACCAGAGACTTATCAAGACAAAGATTTCTTTTTTTTTCTTAATTTATTTTTTACTGAAGTATGGTTGAATCACAGTGTTGTGTTAATTACTGCTATACAGCAAAGTGACTCAGTTATACATATATATACATTCTTTTTCATATTCTTTTCCACTATGGTTTCTCACAGGATATTGAATATAGTTCCCTGTACTATACAGTAGGACCTTGTGGTTTATCCACTCTATATATACCAGTTTGCATCTGCTAATCCCAAACTCCTAATCCAACCCTCTCCCACTCCCTCCCCCTTGGCAACCACCAGTCTATTCTCTATGTCCTTGATTCTGTTTCTGTTTCATAGATAGCTTCATTTGTGTCATATTTTAGAGTCCACATATAAGTGATATCATATGGTATTTAAGACAAAGATTTCTTATAGAATTTCTGTGTTATGGTCACATTCATTCATTTATTCTTACATCAAATATATATTTGAACTATTATGTCCCAGGAACTTTTCAGAACAGGTTTTACAGTAGAGAGCAACACAGATAAGGTCTGTTTCATCTTGCAGCAATCACTTTAGTTGGGATGGGGGGTGGACACAGATGAACAAAAACTGGAGGAACAAATCAATCAATAAGTTAATTGTATATTGTGGTAACCATGAGGAAGGAAATAGGCTGGGTGATGTGGGAACAATGGAATGGGATGGTCAAGAGAGGTCTTTCTGAAGAAGTGATACTGCCACTTAGAACATGAGAAGCTGCAGTCCTGCAGAGGGCCAGCAGGAGATCGTTCCTAGCTGAGGCCACAGCAGTAGCAAAAGCTTTGAAAAGGAAAAGATCTTGGTGTGCTTGGTGAAGCTAAAAGAGAGCTGGACAGTAGTAAATGGGGAGGAGCATGGCCTGAAAGGGCAGTGAGGTCAGCCCAGTTAAGAAACCCTGATTGGATTGTTTTTCCCGGAAAAGGAGTCTTAGTTTTCACTTAATGGTCTCAACTCTTTAACCAATTATAAGGCATATGTTGAGGACAGTCATTCATTAACTCCACCCAAATGCATTTTTTTGTTATCACAGCATCATCAGTGCAAGTGAAATCCTTCTACTATATTACAGAGGGAATCCTCTCCCCAAAGGAGCACACCACCAGTCAGTGATGTCCTTAAGAAGGGCTTGGGGTCCTGTCTGCCTATCTATTGGGGTTCAGGCAAATCTGTGTACAGATAAACACTATAAACACTATTGTCAGTAGGTAATTACCTACCACAAAATGTTGTGAGAATTGGATAATATAATGGATAATATAATAAATGTAGCCCCCTTGGCACAGTGCCTGACATGAGGAAGGCACTTAGTAAATAACAACTATCATCACTACCATTACTAATTTGCTTTTGTTTAACCTCTCCCATTAGACTTTGAGGGAGTTGAGGGCAGTTTCTTGAATTTACTTCCCTCGTCATCTCAGAAGCTTAGCAGAAGGTCTAGTACATAATTAGCATTAAATAATTGTATTTTGAATGAGTAGATGGTTAAAGAAAACTGATTTTTTAGGAAGTCACCTCTTTCTCTGAGAAGTCGTGTTCTCTTGAATTGACAGCAGACCCTGACAATGTACACTTCTGATTTTGCATGCCTAGGATTCATTTACCTTTATTGCAACGGCACCTGGATTTTGCTTTGGGGAACTACTTGTTCCCAGTAGGTAGCAGTTTTACCGGAGACTGTAAAGGAGCCCCATACTTCCAAAGAAGGGAGGCAAGTGACTCAACACAAGTCAATCTTACTCTTTCTCCCAGAATCAAATCTTGAGTGGGGTGACACAAAGATGGAAAATAGTATGGGCTTACTCACCCTGACTGTAACTCTCAGAGGAGGCTAGCCCATAGTCTACTGCCTGGATTCCCAGAGGTGGCTTTTAAGCTTTCCTTCATTTCTCTGAGCTTCCCAATATCCCTATAATAAAATATCTGTTTTGTATGCTCTCCATAGTTAGTTTCTGTTGCCTGCAACCAAAGAACCCTGAGTGATAAAAGAAGATTGGGATGTAGGTGATGAAGCAGAAACCCCACCTGCAACACATAGGCTCTGGGAGGCCAGTGGTCCCTTCATGGTCTTTGTTGGTGGGAGATGCATCAGGGGTACTGGGCTGGTCCGGGCAGTTTGGTAGATCAGTTCTCTCCTATGGGACATGCACAGTTGGAATGGTTCTGCCAAAGTCAGAGACCAGCCAAGTAGACTGTGATCGTAGGAACATTAATTTGTCTCTACAAAGAAGAAAACACGCTTTAGTAAATTTGAAAGGTAAACAGTAGATGGCAGAATGTTATATAATACTCTCCAATGGCTGTGTTAGGTCAGGTTCTTTGTAACCGGTGAAATGTAATAACAATTGTATCGTCAGAAATTTTCTTCAAGAGTGCTACATGTTTGTGTGTGTGTTAAAACACACTGGCCTCACAAGCTTATATGTGGCTGGGTTCACTTGGGAATGCACTTAGAGTAGGTGCTCTGACCTGCTTGGGTCTCCTAGGACTGAAGTTTCTAGGCTGGGATTGGGGTATTCCTTATTGGATACACATTGGACAGAATTCTGTATCAGTTCAGCTGCCATTTATGGTGTGCTCTCCATGCTAGGCACTGTGCAGACGTGGAAAGACTTTGGGTGATTAGGAGGTGTGATGGAAAAACTGTAACCTAACCTTAGTAATTCATACCTCTGTATAATCCCCTCTCTTGAGTTTGGGTAGACCCGTGACTAAATTCTAACTGATAGATTAAACAAAGGTAATGCAGTGAGATGTCACTCCCTTGATTACATTTATATATATACACACTATATGTGTGTGTGTGTGTACATATATATAAATATATATGTACACACACATATATAATATATATATATATATACTCCTTCCGCTATTATTGTATATATCTATTATATATACATACATACTTATAAGTATATATACTTATAATACAGTTATTATATAATACTTATATCTCATATATTTATATATAACACATAATATATATGTGTGCATATATGTGTATGCATATACATTTGATTGTCATTAGTTACAGTAGTTACATTCTATAAAGTTGCCATACTTTATAGATATATATGTACATACATACATATATACACATACATGCATAATATATACATATACATATATATATATATATATATATACATATTTCCCCTAGGAGTAATGGAACAGTGGTTTGGGATTTACTACTTCACTGTTCCCAGTGAATGTATGTATATTATGTATTTGTCTGACATAAATTATAATCTTAAATCCTGAAAACAGTTTATCTTGGTAGATTCTGTTTTTTCTATTTTTCAAAAGAGAAAGTGGGGTTTAGAAGTGATAAGGGACTTGCCTGAGGCCACCCCAACCAGGGGCCAAAGTTGGTATTTAAACCCCATCTACCTGGCCTCAAAGCCGGAACTTTTTGCACTGCTCTTAACTGCCTTCTCATATCTCCATCCTCCCGTCATCTCTGTAGGAGAGCTGAAACAAGAAGTCAGAGCATTACCTTGTTCTGCCTCAGCTGGGAATGTGTATTGGGCAACTCAGATTTTTCCTACTATGTGCATTCTTGCACAAATGTCACCAAAAGCATTTCAAGTATTGATTTTGAGGTTACAAATAAATTTTAGCAAGTAGACTAATTCACAAATACAGAACCTGCGAAGAGTGAGGATTGACTCTGTGTGTGTGTGTGTGTGTATGTGTGTGTGCGTGCACATGTGTGTGTATTAACACTCATAGATACATAGAGAAACTCCCCTTGCTGGCTTTGAATAAGGAAGCTGCCATATTGTGAGAGGGGCCTTTGGAAATGGCCATGGCAAGAAACTGCATGCAGCCTCTAGGAGCTGAAAGCAGCTCTGACCAGCAGCCAGCAAGAAAAAGGGACCCCAGTCCTATAGCTGCAAGGAGATGAATTCTATTGATAGTAACGACCTGAAGGAGCCTGGAGTGGATCTTTCCTCAGTTGAGCCTCTGATGAGACAGCCCCAACCAGCACCTGGATTTCCATCTGGTGAAGAGCCTGATCATAGGACCCCACTAAGCTTTGCCTTCACTCCTCATCCAGAGGTACGATACGATAATAAATAGGTTTGTTTTAAGGTTCTGAGCTTGTGATGGGTTGTTATTGCAGCGATAGAAAAGTCATGCAGGGCGTGAGTGCTCACATATTCCTACATGGGGACCAGAATCCCTGGTGGAGGAGCTCGTCTTCTTCCTGTGATCCTAGTGTGATACCTGGTTGTTGAGGATCCAAGCCATCAGGTATTGTGAGGTCATCAGGACATGGCCCACCAATGCAATAGGGTCCTGAGGCCAGGCCAGAGGGAAGTGGCCATCTGGCAGCTGAGAAATAAAGAAGTGAGGCCACACCTGGAAGACAAGGTAAACAATGGAGATGCCAAGGCTAAAGCTATGGCACAAGCAATCTGTCAGCCAAGAGGACAGAGTAGGTAGGTTCTGAGATTAAAGCATTTATGCAGCTTGGCAAATGTCTGGACTCACTACGTAATTCACTGTTTTCCCAGCCACCCCTGACCGTGGGATGTCACGTTAGGGTGTTTTAAGTGTCAGGAAGTTTTCAGATCTCTGCGAAGGCAGTATTCTGGTTGCCATGGAAGAGAGCTTAGTGGACAGATGTGGGTGTAATGCATCCTTGTGTGAATTGTTAAGCAGATCAACCTTTCTGTTGCCAGCAGTCCCCTTAGTTGATAAACCTCCTCCCTTCTGCCAATGGGTACTTTAACCCTTTCCTGACACTAATTTCATAAGTAGGAGATGACAGCTGTGGGTAATGAGACTTGGAAACCATCCAAACTGTAGACTTCTGTATTAAGAGAAAATGATTTTCAGTTTACAATTAGTGCATTTCTAATTTCCTTAAAAAATATGCATAAATACTCACACATGTACATACACACACAGAACCAAAAAAAAAAATCTGAAACTGCATCAAAACATTACAATGGATGTGCCAATGTGGAGGATATGGGGATGAATTTTATTTACTTTTTTCTTTTTCACTTATTCCTTTTTGTTCTACACACTTCCTGTGGTACAACAAAAGGTTAAAAAACTCATTATGTATTGGGGAAAAGGGAAAATTCTTTCTTAGAGGTCAGGCCCTTCTTTCAATCATGCTGACATGGACAGTAGGTGGTGATGGTTTTAAGTGTGGGTGTTTGTGAAGGACGCAGCAAGCATTCTGGTTTCAGAACTTTTGGTGCCAGTGAAATTAAATAATCTTAAATGTCACCTTCAGGGACTCCCTCTTTCCCGCTCTATCCAAGCTGAAACTTGTAGCTTTGATTCCCTTTGCCTAGAATGCCCCTCTCTCCCTTCTTATAAACAGTAACTTCTTGCTCCTCAAAGCTGGCTCAAGTGTTGCCTCTTTGAGGAAGCTCCGCTCACTCAGAGGAGGCTGGGGGTTCATTAGAGGACCCTCCTCTTTGCTGCCTCAGTCCCCCACCCATCACATGTTGTAATGGCCCCGGCAATGCCTGTTTTCCCTAGTTCGGGTAGATGTCTTTTGTATCTATTGCCAGTGTCTGTCATAGCGCTTGGGGGCACAGAGTAAAGTGCTCCATAAGTGAGAGAAATTTGAGTTTAGCTCTCGTTTTGCCTCAAAGTTGAAAATGGATCCCAGCTGTGCTTGGCTCAGAAGTAACCCTGATAGGGTGAGAGTGAACATTGTGCGAAACCAAGATGGTTAGCCAGGGATTTTGCATTCTGCATTTTTCATGTCCTAACTGGGGTGTGCATGCAAGCATGAGGGGTAATGATTTACCAACCTCATTTTCCAAGACTGTTATCCTTCATCTTGACACACTATTAAAATCATTTAATTATCACTATTTTGCCTTGTCATTACGGAGCCACTGTGATCCATTATTTAGGGTTTTCAGGTTTTCTGCCTTCTACCTACTCAGTGGGGGCAGAAGTTGAGATTTCCTGTGTGATTTGGGTTCTGTAACTTCAGGAACACAGACTTATGAGTGAAATCAGCAGGAATTTGGGTGGTGATTTGGAGGATCAGCTGGTCTTCACTTTTACTAAGAGCTAAATTATGCTCAGCGCACTGTAGTTTTTCCTTTTCCACAAACACTCTAAGATCACCACTGCCCTGGGATTCAGGTTTTCTCTGCCTGGTGTACTCTTTCCCAAGGGCTTTGCCAAACGAGTTTCTTCAAATGATACCTCTTAGAGATGTTGGACCTGACTCCTGATTTAAATTGGGCCACTTACCTCTCCTGCCATTATTATTGTTACTCTATGATTCTGTTTGATTTTCTAATTATAAATGTGATACTATATATTTTTTCTTAATAAATCTGGAAATACAGTATGTATAAAAGTCACGCCAAGTAATCCTACCACCTTGGCATTAATGATGGTAATACATTTGGGGTATTTCCTTTCAGTTTTTTTCCTATGCGTTTAGTTTTTTTACCTTGTTTTTATTTTATTTTAAAAAATGTATTATAGAAAATTTCAAACACGCTGAAAAGTAGAAAGTATAACAAGTTCCCATGTACCCACCACCCAACTCCAGCAATCATTACCTATATATTGGGGCAAATAGTTAAGAAGGAAAGCTCCTTTATAGAAAAACCACGGAAATAAGAGCAAGCAGGATGGTAAATCACCCAGCAATCCCTAACAATCACTAGAATATCACCATTTTGCAGCTCCTACTGAAATAATAGAGGTAGTCAATAATGATCAATAACTGCTAAAACCATGAGGTGACATGATGATGGTGAATTTGATGATGGATGGATCAGGATGACACCATCTGAACCCACTGTTCAGTCAAGTGGTAAAATCAGATATTATATATATGCAGTAGGTAATGCCCAGTACCATGCATGATGTGGTCATGCCAAAAAGAAAATAAATTGTATGTGAATCCAATGAAGCTTTTAGACCTAATTGACAGTTATAGGAAATATGAGGTTAGAGGAAAATGTTAAACGTAATTTTAAATTTGGATAAAATCAGAGAAATCCAGAAAGTAGGAAATCCTAGAACAAAATTAGAGAATAATATAATGAACCTCCTGTACCCCGACCTTCTAGCTTTATTACATCTCTATTTTATATCTCATTATTATATATTCGCTTCAGAATTTGTAGAGGTTTTTAAAAAACTGATTGAGTTGTCACCCCAATGACCATTCCCCCTTCCCACTGTCTTCCTGTGATGCCTGAATTATTATTCCCATAGATATTGTCTAAATAGTTATGAATCCACTGGCAAAATATGATAGCTCATGCATCTTTCCTCAACATTTTTTTATCTACGTTTTCACAGGCAACACTAGTCTATTCCATTTATCTTCTGTGTAGTATTTCCCTGCAAGACTCTACTACAATTAGTTATCCTTCTCATACTGATGGACATTCAGGTTATTTTGTACTTTTTCAAACAAGGCTCCAATTAAGTTTTGTCAGTTTACTTCCTTGTGCTGAGGTTGAATGTGTAGAAGTGAGATTGCATAGTCAGAGGGTATGTGCCTCCTCAGGTTTAGAAACAGCCTCAGGTTTAGGTTTAGAAACACCCTCAGCTGTTTCTAAAACTATTTCCAAATGCCACAAAGGCCTCACTGTTTTTAGTCTGTTGCACCTCTATATGAATTTAAAGAACAGTGTGTTAAAGTCTGCTAAAAAATTATTATAGCTTTTATATGAAGTACATTGATTTTACAGATCTGAGAAGAGTTTATATCCTTATGATATTATTTTCTTATCTATGAATATGGTATATGCCTCACCATTTTTGAGGACTTCCTTCATGTCTATAAATTATATATATATATATAAAGCTGTATATTAAAATGATTTACGTACAAATTCTCTCTCTATATGTATATATAATATGTATTTATATTGAATTTAAATAATAAGAAAATCTATTTCTTGGTATATTAGAGGTTTTTGTACCATGTGAATGGGATATTTTTTTCTCATGTAAGTTTGAGTTTTTTGCTTTATTCCGGACATAACAATGCTATTGCTTTTTGTGTGTTGATCTTTATCCAGGAATATTGCTAAATTCTTTATAATGCTAATATCTTGGTTGTGGATATTCTGGTTTTTGAAGCTTCTGTTTGTGTTATCCATATCATTTGTCAAGACTGTTTTGGCTCTGCCTTTCCAATCTATAGAAGTTATACATAATATAATATATTAATTACATATTATTTTTCAAATTATTGTATTATATTATTATTTACGTTTATTGATACCACATTTATTGTCTTTTCCATTAGCTAGAAGACCAAGAGAGCAATGATGAATAAAAGCAGTGATTGTAGGCATTCTTTTCCTGTCTCTGACAGTAGTAGGAATCCATCTATAGTTTTACCTTCAAGCATGATTGTTGCAGTGGGTTTTGATAAATAACCTTATTGGGCTGAGAAAATTCCCTACTATACTTAGCTTGCTAAGAGTTTTTGTAATAAATGAGTATCAAATTTTATAAAATGCCTGTTCTGCATCAATTGTTATGATTATATGCTTTCTCCTTAATCTTTTAATGTAGTCCATTACCTTAATAGGAGTTCTGATTCTGAACCATTATTGGATTCTTGGGATAAACCCTATTTGATTATGGTGTATTATTATTTTTAGACCTTGATGAATCCAGTTTTAGAGTGCTGTATTTGAGACTTTTACATCTTTGTTGATAAGTGAGAATGGTTTATAATTTTCTCTTCTTATACTGTCCTTGTTTGATTTTGTTACTAAGGCAATACTACCCTCATTAAGTGAGTCATGGCTTTCTTTCTATATTTTCTGAAAAAAATTATATAAGGCAGAAGATTATATGTTCCTCGAAAGTTTGATAAAATTTTCCTAGTTTCCTTTTTTTTTGCCTTTAGAATGAGCATATTGGACAGGAAAAGCAACTTTAATCACCAGTTCTGTTTCTTTTCTAGTTATTGGATTATTGTGATTTCTCGATTTTCTCTTGAGTCAGTTTTAGTAATTTAGTTTTTTCTAGAAAATTATACATGCAGTGTACTTTTTTTGGTTTTTAGTATGTACCTACTTATAGTTTACTCTTTTGATTTTAAAAATATACCTAACAGAAATACCATATGACCCAGAAATTCCACTCCTGGGTATAAACCCCAGATATCTGAAAATGGGTGTTAAAAATATGCATAAATATTTAAAGAATAGTTCACAATAGTCAAAAGGTGGAAACAACCCAAATATCCATCAACTGATGGATGGATACACAAAACAGGATATATCCATACAATAGAAAATTATTTCTTCACAAAAAGACGCAGCTAAGTGAAAGAAGCCAGACACAAAAGGTCACATAGTGTATGATTCCATTTATATGAAATGTCCTAATTAGGCAAATCCATAGAGACAGAAAGCAAAAAATGTCATTAGGATTTTGATACGGATTGCATTGAATCTGTAGGTCACTTTGGGTGAAATAGTCATTTTAATTACATTAAGTCTTCCAATCCATGAACTCAGCACTGTCTTTTAAAAGGTGAATTGATCTATTTATATATATTGTGATACAGAAACATTTAGACTTTTATAAACCACCTCATTTTATTATTTTTATTCACCATATTTTCACTTTGCTTCTCTTCTTTTCCTCTCTCATACCTCTTTCTCTTGGATTAATCAAGTTTGCTTTGGAGACAATAGATGGTATCATTTATTAGTGTAGTGGTCTCAACTAGAGGACAGTTTTGCCCCTTGGAAAACATTTGTCAATGTCTTGAGACATTTTTGGTTGTCAGTTAGGGGCTGGAATGTTCTACTGGCCTCTAGTGCGTAGAGGCCAAGGGTGCTGCCTATCATCTTACAGTGCACAAAACAGCCCTGCACCACCAGAATTACCCAACCCAAATATCAATAGCGCTGAGGTTGAGAAACTCTTAGTGATTCCATGGCATGGATGTTACCAAGCATTATCTTTCCATTCTGTTTTGTTTTGTTTTTGGCCGCCACACTGCTTGCGGTATCTTAGTTCCCTGACCAGGGATTGAACCCAGGCCCTCGGCAGTGAAAGCATGGAGTCCTAACCACTGGACCACCAGGGAATTCCCCATTCTTGTTTTTTTTTTTTTTTTTTTTTTGCAGTATGCGGGCCTCTCACTGTTGTGGCCTCTCCCGTTGTGGAGCACAGGCTCTGGACGCACAGGCTCAGCAGCCATGGCTCACGGGCCAAGCCACTCGGCGGCATGTGGGATCTTCCCGGACCTGGGCATGAACCCGTGTCCCCTGCATTGGCAGGAGGACTCTCAACCACTGCGCCACCAGGGAAGCCCCCGTTCTGTTTTTATTAATTGAAATTTTAGCTTAATCTCTTTCAAAATAGTTATCTGTAGTTAACATTTAACATAGATTGTCAACATATTTGATCAATTTCTGTGTTCAACTTTGTTTCTTACGTTCTTCTGTGTTTATTATCTTTATTCTGAAGCCCACTTTGACAGTTCTTTAGACAAGTGTTAGTAGATGGGTAAAATCTCTTAGCCTTGCTATACCTGAAAATATCATTGTGTTGCTTTCATTGCTGAATCATAGTGAGATGGATCCTAATACATTAGATTCATGGTAATTTCTCCTGGTATATCATTAGCTTGTGTTCCTCATGAATGTCTTTTTTTCAATTCTAAGTGTCATTTCTTTGTAGGTTGTAATCTTTTCTCTATGTCAGCTTTTAAGATTTTTCTTTATTCCTTATGTTATGCAGTGTAGGTATGATGTATCTAGATGTATGTTTTATTTATTCTGATTAGGACTTTCAGAAGACCCATGTTGCTTCAACTTTGGAAAATTCTCCACGATGTTTCTTCAATTGCTCGTTCTATATTATTGTCTTCATTCATTTCTGGGACTCCTATTAGATGCATGTTGGAGCTTTTCAATCACTCTTATCTCTCGCTTACCCTCTCTTTTATCTCTCTGTCTCTCTTTAGTGCATTCTGAATGAATTCTTCAGAGTTATCTTTCCTGTGATCCTGATTTGGGTCCCATGCCCAAGTGTGAGCCAATCATGTGCTGGCCAATCATAGGTCACATGTCCACTCCAGGAGTTGGGGGTGGGTTTGGTCCAGCCCATAGAGGTTGAGAGTAGGCAAGGGAAGTATGGTTATTCAAAGAAAAATAAAGGAATGCTACTAACTCCAAAAGGGAGAATGACACTGGGCAGGCAGAAATGAGATGTTCACTGCAAATACGCTGTCTCCTTGATCTGGACTTTTCTTCTTTTCACTGTCTCTCATCTCCGTTTCTCCTTGCTCTGACGAGCTTAGCAAACTCTGTTTATTGTTGAAGATCCTAATGAATCAATCTTGGCTCCGTGTGTTCTGTCTCTTGCGCTGCATTATTGGCTAATTGTCTGTCTGCCCTGCCCGACCATGTACTGCCAGCATCAGATATGTCTTCTCCACACTTAGAGCTGAAATAGGGCATAGGCAGAACTTGGGCTCCAAAGTAATAAAAAAAATGCAAAAGGAAATCATGGGAAAGTTTATTGTGTTTGTAAAGTTAAGAGGCTTCACAGGGGAAAACATCGTGATACTTAAGCTTGCTTCAAAAGACTACTCTGTAGCCTGAATTGTAGAGATTACTGAAGTCCTGGCTTCCTAAATGTACAAGTGGGTGGAGAATATTTTGAGGACCATCCATCCAGAGCCACATATTATCTGTGACATCCTTGAAAAATAGGTTGTCTGGAGGATTTCCAGGTCATTTCAGCTTTCCTGGAGCTTAGGTTTGAATGCCAATTTTGAGTAGCCTTAACTTCCTAACTTTTTTTTTTTTTTTTTTTTTTGCGGTACGCTGGCCTCTCACAGTTGCGACCTCTCCCGTTGCGGAGCACAGGCTCCGGACGCGCAGGCTCAGCGGCCATGGTTCATGGGCCTAGCCGCTCCGCGGTATGCGGGATCTTCCCGGACCGGGGCACAAACCCGTGTCTCCTGCATTGGCAGGCAGACTCTCAACCACTGCGCCACCGGGGAAGTCCCATTAACTTCCTAATTTTTATGTACCAGAGAAGTCTGTAAGTCCCTTCAAACAACATAAACTACAGGAGAGTGGAGACCTCTGTCTTGTTTGATGCTGCTCTTTCAGTGTCTAGAACAATGCCTGGCAAAGAGCAGGAGCTCAATAGATACATGTTGACTGAGTGAATAGAAATCTAGGTTGCCATCAAGGTCATGAATAGCTATTGGTAAGAAGGATGTGGGGAATTAGCAGGAAGTCCTCATCACTTACTTGACCAGTGAGGAAACAAAAGGGTAATTGCTGTGCAGGTGTCTGAGCATTCAAACCATTCTGCCCTAATATCCCTGGAGGGGAACAGAGGTCGGGAGAGGGTTCTAAGTTTTCTTGCTTGCTTTTGTCCAATATTTAGATCTATTTTAACAACAAGCTTCTATGAGCTTAGTAAATGTTAACCATGAGGCTATGGGTGAGACTACGGGTGTTAGCCCATCTCTAAAATGGGGGTTGACCTCATAAGGACTTTGGGGGATAGAATGAGGTGATGCACGAACTTGATGCAGGGGGCCTGGCATGCAGTGAACTGTGTACATGTATGGTGCAACTGAGCTTAGTAAATACTCTCACTTTAAAACAACACTCCTAATGCCCAAATCATTGGTCTTGGTGGTTGTGAATATGGGGAAAGGGAGGATACTTCCATTTTATTGTGTCTGTTCCAGTTTGGCAAACTTCAGAGTGCTTCAGTATGCCATGATGTACCTTAAAGTTGTTCCTCTATTAGGATATTCAGTAAATAGTTTGTATGTGTTTTCTCTGTGCCAGGGCCAGTGTAGGTACTAGGGTGACGATGATGAAAAATATACACCCAGCCCTTGCCCTCATGGCATTTACATTCCAGGGTGTGAGAGAGACAGGGAACAAATAATCAGACCAATAATTATTTAATTGCAATGGTTCTACATGTTATGAAAATGGAATACATGATACTATGAGGACATAACTTAGCTGAGTATGGGGCAGGGGGACCTTGGGAAAAGGCTTTCTGGAAGATGTGACATTTAAGCCAAGTCTTTTTGAAGGATGTGTAGGAGTTGGCCAAGCAGACAGGTCAGGGAAGGGCTGCCGGGGGAGAGGGTCACAGCCCCTGACCAGGATGGAGTTTGTTTCATTGGAGGGTCAGCAGGAGGATAGGATGGGAAGCCCAGAGAGCAAAGAGGAAAGTGGCAGGAGTGAAGCCAGGGGTGAAATCTCTCAGGCCACTCTCATATATCCTTGTAAGAATTTTGGTCATTATCTTCTGAGTCATGGAGAGCTATTGGAAAATTTTAAGTGAAGTAACAATATAGACACTTTAATGCAGTCGTTAAGAACATAGACTCTGAAACCAGGATGTTGGGATTTGGAGTCCAGCTTAGCTACTGAGTAAGTTACTTAGTTCTCTGAGCCTCAGTCTTCTCATCCATGAAGAGGGGCTAATAAAAGTCCTTACAGGGTCATTGTATCAAAGAAGTGTGTATGTGTATAAAATAAGTGCAGGAATATGTGTGTATGTGGTTTAGAAAGATGACTGGCATACTTGATATTCTATAGAAATTTAAACTATCTCTATTTGAACTATTACTATTATTATTTTGTCTGGGTTAAACCCTCTTAAATCCTTACACAGAAGTGCAGATCTGTTCTATCTTCAGAGAGTCAAAGGGGCCAAGTTGTGCTCTTGGGTTTGCTGGGACAGACTTTTCAGGAGAGTGGAAGCCAGCCTTGCAGGTTCTTTCTCCTTAAACAAGTGAGAGGAAGCTAAGAGTGTTTAGTATTCCGTCCAGAGGAGGGCTCGCACCACAGTTAGCCTCAGAAACTGCTGGATAAAACAGGAATAGTTTGGATCAAACTTGTGCAAAGAGATGCCCAAACCATTCCCGTGCTTCTCTGGAGGAACTCTGGAGGCTAATCCATCACTATAAGGTAGAAATGAAACACCCGCTGCTTATCTCCCAGAGAAGAGTCACACGCAGAGAGGCCCCCAGGGTCTGGGGGTTGCTGTGACACACAGGGAGGGGTAGGGTGTGATTTATTAGCATGTGCCCAGCTCTCTCGCCTTTTTGTCCTTTGAGCAGTGCTGGGAGCCAACCAAGCCCAGCTACTTTGCATACTAATAAAGATTGGTGCATGTAATTATTCAGCAGTCACACCATTATTCCTCGGAGATAAATCATCCCTGGTTTATTTACCCTTCTTCCTTCAAGTTATTTTAAGTTGCCTTTAATGCACCACATCTCAAGTTGAGTGGAAGTACCAACGCCGGTAGTTTTTCAGACGTTCTTAGGTGGCGAGGTTTCCACTGGCTCCAACTACATTTATGAGGGGCTCTGCCAGCACCAGTACCCTCCCCTTGTTCCTCATCTTTTCTTGATGATCATGCGTGCCTGTGGAAGCACGTATAATAGCAGGGTGAGTTGGGTCAGGGCCAGGACCCCCTCAGCAACTAAAAGTTGTTGGGAACTTTTGACATCCTGGGGGAATTTGAATTGGGGGTGAGACCTATTTAGATTCCTACTCCTTGAGGGGTATATTGCCCTCCTTTAACCAAAAAGTCACAGGAATGAGTCAGTGGGACCTGCTCCTGTTGCCCAGGGGATGTACATGGACAACCTCTCCCCTCACCCAGGAACCTCTTCCCCCTGGTTCATTGTTTTGGCCCAGTTTTATCTATTTTGCACCCCAAACGAGGAGTAGGTCAAACTTCATCAGCAGAGTTAGAATAGGGTGCATCATTTGGCTCCTGCAACCATTGACCTGTGTCCTGGAAGGGCATCTTCCATAATGCCTTGTTTCCTTTCTGTATTCACCAAAACCAGTAAATCCATGTTTTCCTTCATATCTTAGCTCTTGAGTACCTCTGTGATGAGCAAACATTTGACATCTGTACATACATTTTTTTTAGACTAGCAACAGAGTAAAAACATTCAAAGACAAATGGAGAGAAGGCAATCAATGTGGGGTCATGAAGCAATGGAGCAAAGAGGAGAGGAGGAGAAGAGGCTTGACTTTATGGTCTCTGGCCATCCCAACAAGGGAATGGAAGAGCTGAAGCATGTGGGGGCTTTTGGGGGTAGACAGAACTGCTTTATCATTCCCCTAGAATATAATGAGTAAGGCCCCTTTGCTTTACTCACCAACAGATTCAAAGTGCTTAGAACAGTTTAGGGGGAACATAGTAGGTATCCAAAAAATGTTTGTTGAATGAAGAACTGATCTTCTTCAATTTTTTTCTTCATGTTCATATCCTACTTGTAAATTTACACAAAAGAAGAAAATGTGAGAAATGTGGTCATTTCTGCATGTGAGAAATGTGGTCAGTTTAAACATGTAGTATGTCTGAGAAGATGGGGGTGGACATACAGCCCGAACCACAGTGCCTGTTCCCCCCAATCTTCGAGCACCGTCCTGCTTCTCCTTTAACAGAAAGCCTGCCCTCTGATTTCCCTGGTGTTCTCCCTTCATTGGTGCCCAGTGAGTCATGATGGAGAGATGATTTAAAACATAGCCTGAGTGGGAGGGATTCGGTCATTAAAAATGTATTTTCTCTGGGAATTTGTTTTTAAAACTTTGGGACAGAAAATATGTACAGGAATGTTTGGCTTTTAATAATTAAATCTTGCATTGTTTTAATTTTCTCCAGAGTGTCTCTCTGGAGGAAAATAAAGTTGCAAATCCAATATTTATGTCTTTCCTAAAGCATTGGTTGCCAAATGAAATGAGTTTTGCTATTTTTTTCCGCCAATGGTTGATTTGTCTCCAGAGGGCTCCCTTTTGAATTTGCAGGAAGGGCTTAATGTTCCATGAGAGTGGGGAGGAATCATTGGAACAGGCGTAAGCAGGTGCGGGTGTTCTTGGTTTAGGAGGATGTGGGATTTAGAATGCGGTCCTAGGTTGCCGGCATCTTTCCTTCACCTCATCCCACTTCACAGGCCATTTTCAGCAGGGAGCAGAGGCCTAGCATCCTGTGCAAAATCAATTATTTGTCTGAATGCTTTAGGCAGCCTCTCCTTCCTCCCTCCACCAGCCTGCCCATAAGGGGGTGTCCAGACATGTGAAATGTGAAAAACACCCGGCACACTGAATCAGGATTTGCATTTTCTAAGACCCTTCACTTCCCAGGCAACACGAACCGCGTCACTGGGTATTTTCCTTCCAGCGCCCCACAGTGGGACCCGCATCTATAACTATCTCAGAATCAATCAAGTCCTGTTTAAGCCCAGAGAGGAAGGTGGGGACCAGGCTGCTCTGCTGTGTACGCTTGGAACTTCTCAGCTCTGCTGCAGCTGTTTCAGGAGATGAATAGCTTCTGTAATTGCTGCTTCTGACGTATTTGACTCTCCAAGTCACTTGTTCCGTAAAGGCCTTCAGGCGTGGGGGGGGGGGCGCTTTCTCACAAAGCTGGGGCATCTCATGCCTCGAATGGTGAACATTAGTGCCCTGCTCATAAAGGCAGTTGAACCTGCATGTGATTTAGTAACCACAGAAGGTGCGGGGTCCTACCTGGATGGCTAACACCTCTGTCTGCCATCTGCAAGGACCCTGGATAGTAGCGGAGAAGGGCTGATATCTGCCTTCCCCCAACACGCTAGCTATAATACAGTGTTTAAAAGCATAGTTGTTAAGCACTCCAGGGAAGATACAACTGACATTCAGCACAGCTCTGTGGTTTACTAGCATTGCATCCTTGGGTGGAAACTGTAACTTCTATGAACATCAATAGCTTCTTCCGTTACATAGGAATGATGCTGGTACCTTACTGGGATCCTGTGAGGGTCGAAAAGACCCACGTAAAGGACGCGGCACAATACTTGGTAATAAGAAGACACTCAACAAAAACCTCTTAGAAAGGAAGTGTAGGAGCGTTTATAATTATAGTTCAAAATTATATTTCAAAGAATATATTCCACGCACATAAAACCAAACCAGAGTCTGCAACAGTGTCTGAAAGCAGGTCTTCTGGGTTAAAAAAAAAAAAAACATTGGGACCAAATGGACCTGGGATCAAATTCCACCTCTATTACCTAATACTATTTGTGACCTTGGGAATGCTTTTTCTTTTTCTTTTTTTTTGTGGTACGCGTGCCTCTCCCTGTTGTGGCCTCTCCCGTTGCGGAGCACAGGCTCTGGACGCGCAGACTCAGCGGCCATGGCTCATGGGCCCAGCCGCTCCGCGGCATGTGGGATCTTCCTGGACCGGGGCACGAACCCGTGTCCCCTGCATCGGCAGGCAGACTCTCAACCACTGCGCCACCAGGGAAGCCCCGGGAATGCTTTTTCTAAGCCTTCGTTTTACAGTCTTTAGGTGAGGGCACTAATACCCACCTCAGAGGAGTTTTTAAGGATTAAATTCATCAGTATATCCCAAGTGCCACCTGGCAAGTCATTGTTCTTTTTGTTGTTGTTGTTGAAAGAGGGAATGGACAAAGGAGGTTGCTGTCCAGGCCGACCATACCTTAGGCTGCCTGTTCTCTGGGCTCCTCCTGGAATCCTCTTTCCTAAAAACCCAAGGTAGTCAGATTGGAACTGGGTGTATGGAGAGAGAAACACATTCTCTCTTGAATTTGAATTTGCCTGACTTCACGCATTCATTCATTCATTCACCTGATTTCATTTGTGTATTCATTATAACTTCATTCATTCAAAAAATATGTATGGGGGACTTCCCTGGTGGTCCAGTGGGTAAGACTCTGTGATCTTAATGCAGGGGACCTGGGGTCGATCCCTGATCAGGGAACTAGATCCTGCATGCATGCCACAACTAAGAGTCTGCATACCGCAACTAAGAAGCCCGCATGCTGCAACTAAAGATCCCACATGCCGCACTAAGACCCAGCACGGCCAAAATAAATAAATAAATATTTTTTAAAAAAGCAAAAAGTAAAAGTATGTACGAGCAAAAAAAATTTGCCATTTGCAGCAACATAAATGGACCTAGAGAATATCATACTAAGTGAAGTAAGTCAGACATAGAAAGACAGATACTATATGATATCAGTTACATGTGGAATCTAAAAAGTAATACAAATGAATCTGTATACAAAACAGAAACAGACTCACAGACATAGAAAACAAACTTATGGTTAACAAAGGGGAAAGGGGGAGGAGGGGTAAATTAGGAGCATGAGGTTAACAGATACACACTACCATATATAAAATAAACAACAAGGGTTTACTGTATAATGCAGGGAACTATATTCAATATCTTGTAATAACCCATAACGACAAGTAATCTGAAAAAATATATGTATAACTGAATCACTTTGCTGTACACCTAAAACTAACATGATGTTGTTATTGTGTCAACTGTACTTCAATAAAAAAATATGTGTGAGCAGATGGACTGTCACTCACTGTCCTAGATATTGGAAATAAAGGACAGAAAGAGACAATACCTCCTCTCAAGTCCAGAACAATAACTCCTAAACTTCTATATGTAGAAATTCTTTTGAGAGTCTAATAAAAGACACAGCTTTTCTCTTGAACAGTGGTGCAGGAGACAAGAATCTACACAGACATTTAGTTTATAATTTTAAGCCATTAATAGACCCACCTGTGTCCAGCTTGATCTGCACCTTGCATCTAGTTTGATTCCTTTGTATCTGCCATTCTTACTGAAATAGCATCCCAGCGCTTTCAGAAGCTGATGCCCCATCCACTCCAACTATATGTTTTCCAGTTTCCAGGAATTGGCACATTTCACGGACACCCTCCATCAACACGCACACAGACACATACTCATCCATCCACCCACACACACACAGAGCACCCACCACTGCTTGGTCCAGCGGTATATATAATTCAGGCTTGGCTGCTAAGAGTCTATTTGGAATATATTCAAACTGGGCCTGAAAGATAATGAGCTCTCTCTGAAAGAAGAATATGTGAGATGAGTGGCTTGAGAGCTTCCAACATTTGGAAGAAACAAGTCTGTCATTATTGAGAATGAACCTAACTTTCAAAGAGAAGCAGATATGAGAGTCAGAGAGAAAGAGAGAGTGCGATTCTGGGGGCACCATGGTAGTCGTTGAGCCCCTTATTTAATTTATTCCTGAGACTCAACTGAATTCTGCTCCTACCCAGAGTTTGGGTCTTCAACCCCATGATGAATTCCATGAGTCAACATTTCTACTTCCATTTAACCTTGTTCAAGTTGAGTTTCTGTCACTTGCAACCCAAACAACTTTGAAGAATAGAGCATCTGTGGATCAGCCTCCAGTGAGAGACAGATTAGAAAATGTGGTTTTATGGCTTGGTGGGATCAGGATCGAAACAGAAGAGGGCACAGGGTGCTGTGGCAGCACAGAGCACGGGCACTGACTCAGGAGTTCCATGTGGAGTGGTTCCATCGTGTCCTTTTGGGAGGAGGAAGGGCTGGCTCTTCTGCCCTTTGACGAGTGAGAATGTGACCTACTGGAGATGAACAAACTGGGCTTAGTCAACCGGCAGAGTGATGAGGATTTAAAACAGATTCTCATGGTGGGAGGTTTTATTGTTCACTTCCTTTCACATCCCCAGGTATCCTGGGGTGAGTCTCCAGGAAGACAAATGGAAGCGCCTGGCCTGTGTATGCCAATCACAGCATCAATCCATCTCCCGTCCTCCCAGGCCCCCCTCCTGACACTCCTGTTTAACAGCAGGCCTCATTAGCTGGTCACATCAGGTAACTTTCCTGCTGCCTTCTCCCGAAGGGAAACGTGTCTCCTTCATTCAGGAGGTGAAATCAACCTGACACCTGCTATCCCACCGTACATATATGATGTGCACATAAGGCGGTCCTCAAACTAATAGCTCCACTTATGAAGCCCCCTACCATGTATCTGTTTCCTTTTATACATCATCTCCTTTATTTTTCATAATGGCCTTGTGAAGTAGGTATTACTGCTCTGGGTTGCTGATGAGCATCTAAGAGGTTGGGGCACTTGTCCAAGAGGCTTTGGGTCTCTGACTTGGGCCTGTTTGAATCCACAGCCCATGTGCTGGAGGGCAGTGATCTTTAGCCAACAATGAATCTTCAGAACCTGGGTCAGCTCCTGGCACATTGTTGGCCTTGGGTAATTTGTGCTGACAGATGGATCATCCATGTGTCTGAAGATACGTATAAGAGATGATAAACTCCCAGGAAATGTCTATTCTGACACTCATGAGTTTAGAGTTAAGGGTTAGGTGATATCCTCCCAATTTACAGATGAGGAACCTGAGCCCTAAACTGTGGATCAGGCAGCCCTGTGTCACACACTGTGTAAGGGTTAGAGCGAGGTTCGGCATCCCTGCTTTTTGCTGTTGTTTCCACTGCCCTCTATGTTGGATGTGGGTATGGCCACCTTCTGCTGCTGCTGCTTTTGATGGATCCCCTTCATTGGTCTGCTTTCCAGCCTTCTGAGGTTGCAGGCCCCAAAGATGGGGAGGAGAGACTTTGCTGGGGCTGCTACTGCTGCCGTGACAACACAGGTTACAATGCCACCCTAATTGCCTGTATTATAAGCATGGCAGGCCTGGCATGTGGGTGCTCGCGAGGCAGTTCCCAATTAATCTTTTCTTCTCTGATTAAGGCTCCCATCCTGCATTTGTTGTGGTTGGGAGGGTTGGGGCGCAGGATGTTTTCAAGAGTTCCGTGCGATGGAGGGAGTGGAGGAATTTGGGGTTAACCATGCTCACATTATCTCAGACACGATCACTTCATGGTCCGGAACATCCGAAACAATATGGAGCCCATTACCGGCTCTGTGTCCCTGCGGAGCCCCGGCGTTTGTGGGCTTGTTGGCAACGGTTACATTAGCGCCTCAAGCAGGGCAGGGCTGTTGCTGCCATTTACAAGACCTGGGAAAGTCAGAAGGGGTTGGAGAGGCCTCTCTATCTTGGCAGATGCAAGGAAAATATTGATGTATGGTGTGTGTTGTTTCCCTTTATCAATCAAATACATATTTATCATGAGCCCATCCTGCACCAGGTCTTGTGCCTGGAACTGGGGTACAGTGGGAAGCACAAGGAGACATGCCCCTGGACTCCTGGAGCATTTGCTCTTGAAGGGGAGACAGTGAGTAATCAAATTATCATGGTAACGAGTGCATAATTGCAGAGTAAGAGAGATTCTCTGGAGACAAGGGACAGTTTATTAATTTGATTTGGTAAACACTTACATAGCACTTACCATGCCTGACATTATTTTAAGTTCTTTAATAATAGTAACTCATTTAATCTTAATAGTAGCCCTATGGGGTAGGTATCATTATTAATTATTGTTATTATCTACATTGTACAGATGAGGCACAGAGAGGTTAAATAAGTTGCCCAAGGTCATGCAGCTGGTAAGTAGTGAAGCTGGGATCTACACCCTTGCAGTCTTGATTCAGAGTTCATGCTCTTACCACTCAGGATACCCTCTCTCTGCTGAGAATATATTCCAAAGGAATCAGTCTCTGGGTTTGGAAAGGCTCCCTTGCAAAGTGACATTTGGGGTTAGATTTGAAGGAGGAGGACCTGTTAACTTAACAAATAGAGAAAGACAATTTCAGGTGGAAGGAACAGCATGGGCAAAGGCCCTGCGGCTGGATGGCAAGTTAGAGAGACTGAAAGACGGCCACTGAAGCTTGCTGTGAGATGAGACTGGGGAGGTAAACTGGAACTGAACCTTGTAGGGCCTTGAAGGCCATACTAAGGATTTTTTTGGTCTTTGTATTCAGGAAAATGAGAATACATCAAAAGGTGGTAAGCAATCAGATTTGCTTCTTGCAAAAGGTTGCTGTAAATCTGGGAAGTCCATGTGTATCTACAGAACCTAGTACTCGGCAGGTTGGAGACCTTTAGGGGCTGATGATGATGACAACAACAATAGTAATATTAACAACTATTATCTACTGAGTGCTGATTCAAGATTGAGCACCTGCTAAATCCTTTATTAGCAGTGTCTCATTCGGTTCTCACAACCACTTTCATGAGATTAGGAACAGTGTTACACCCATCTTACAGATGGGGGCTCTAAAGCATAGAAGATTTTAGCAGTTGGTTGACATTATGTGGCAGGTACCCGGCAGGACCAGTTATTGGACCCAGTCCTGTCTCATTCCAGACGCTGACCTATACCCATGATGATGACTTCTTGTTCTGAGAGAAGAGGAGGAAGGGCATTTGGGAACCTCTCAGCTAATGATCCTTAGTTAGACGCCAGTGCCCAAGGGGTTTTTCATCGAGTATTATCTCATAACAAGTAAGTTAGACATTATTAGCCCATTTCATAGATTGGGAAATGGAGGCTCAGATAAATGTCCAAAGTCACACAGTTCATAAATAGCAGAGTCTGAATTTTAACCAGGTTATCTGGCTTCAAGAAAGCCAATGGTTAGTTACTTAAAGAAATAGCCCTCACTCCTTCTGGTCTAAATTCCCAGACCTTCATGCTACTTCCTTTAGCAGATGTGCTTGGCTGTCTACATAACTGCTATACCCCCACTTTTCCAGGCTGCAGAATTCCAGTTGTTTTAAAGTAGTAAGCAGTCATGCCCTTCAGGGGAGGCAGGGCGCCCCACCCCAAAGGATGTATCCTGATTAGTCTCGAAGGCCATCCTCGTAATGAATGCTAGTGGTCCATTTAAGAATGGTGGCTGTGACTTTATTCTGGCCAGTGAGAGGTGAGGAAAAGTCTGCTGGGTGGGGGGTTTTAGGAGGAACTCAAAGCTTCTCTGCAGTAGAATTAACCAACCGTGAACCAATTTGCCTCTGGATTTCTTGTTATATGTCATAGTAAGTTTTTTATATGCTGTGATGAGTTAATTGGAGTTAATTTTACTGTTACTGGAGGCAAAAATTATCCTTAAATGATACACTCCCTTTTGGTTAGCCTTTCAGTAACCTTTGAGCGAGCGAGGAGAGCAGAGGAGATGAAGGGGGCTTTCGGAGCCCTCCTTACCCTTTAAACTGTAGGGATTGGTGGAACCTACTCTTGTTTCACTCTTGCTGGGTTTTTTTAAATTAATTAATTTTATTTATCTATTTTTGGCTGCATTGGGTCTTCGTTGCTGCGTGCGGACTTTCTATTTACAGCGGCTTCTCTTGTTGTGGAACACAGGCTCTAGGTGCGTGGACTTCGGTAGTTGTGGCACACGGGCTCAGTAGTTGTGGTTCACAGGCTCTAGAGCGCAGGCTCAGTAGTTGTGGCGCACAGGCTTAGTTGCTCCATGACATGTGGGATCTTCCCGGGCCAGGGCTCGAACCCGTGTCCCCTGCATTGGCAGGCGGATTCTTAACCACTGCGCCACCAGGGAAGTCCCAACTCCTGTTATTTTTGAAGTAAAATGGTGCTTCCCCCACCTGAGCTAATGTGGGCTTTGGTTCCCTGAATTCCCCATCTTGCTCCCTCTGTGTTCTCAGGAAGGATGCCTGCCTTTCCAAAGGTTACCTCTTTTAAGGTTCTAAAAGCTGATAGTGGTTGATCTGGAAATTTCTAGATTTTTGATTCTTTTAAAAGGTACATTCTATAAGGAGCTATGAGGGATTTTGTCTGCTTAGCTGTGTAAGAATTTATAGATAAACTCTCGCTCTGTTTCCTCGTGGTCTTGGAGTGCACACAGCATCACAGAGAGACTCATTGGACATCCTGGTCCTGTCACCTGGGAAAATGGCTCCATTTCACCCAAGTCATTAAGGGTTGGAACTCTGAGGGCTCAACCATTGGACAATGAACTAGGATGGTGTATATCGGTTTTAGATGAGGTACTGAAAGCTCCAGATGTGCTGACCTCCTTGTTGGAAGTCGGGGGGAAGCCCAGAGTGTCCACTGTGTGGTGGATTAGCTGTGCCCTTCAGTGACCTCTCTGGAGTGGGTGTGGGAGATGCTCTGACAGAGCTGAGGTCTGCTGTCATATTCAAAGCTTCAGGAAGCTCACTCTGTGAGCTCTTTAACTATTTAGGAGATAAAGAAAGACAACAAAGTACCAGTTAATGGCATCCAGAAATTCACTAGGGTTGCCTGGGGAACTCTTACTCATGGGTACTCTTACCTCTCAGCTGGGAGCCTTCCTGAGCCCTCTCTTGACAGTACCACTAGGGACTGTCTTTTATTTCCACAGCATCTCTGTGTAGACATATGTGGGATAAGTTGCAATGATAGCCCTAGTTAGTCACCCTTCTCTCCATCCATGCCTTTTGCTCTGTGACTCTGCAGTCCCCTTCCACCCTGAATCTGGGCACAGCCACGTGACTTGCTTGCTTTGGCTGGTAACACAGGGCAGAAACGATGGTGTCCTGATTCTGAGACTAGATTTCAAAAGGTTCAACATGTTTTTGTTCAGCTCTCTTTGAATGGCTGCCATTACCATGAGAAGAACATGCCTGGACAAGTGCTTGGTTACAGGAAGTAGATATGAAAGTCGTGGACACACCCAGCTGAAGACAGCACTGACCAACCAAAAGTTGACCGACCCCAGGCATGTGAGCCAATCCATGTGAGAAGGCAAAGCCCTCTGGGCAGCCCCTAGTGGACCTCAGATGTGTAAGCAATAAACCCTGACAGTTGAATGTCACTGAGGTTTTGGTGTTTATTGCATAGCATTGCTGTGACAATAAATAACAGATACAAGATATGTCAGCATTTATCACATTGTTTAGTTACAGTCTTGGTTTGCCATCTCTGCAAAACTATAAACTCTTTGCAGGCAAGGAAATAATAACAAATTCCATAACGATGATGATGTTGGTGGTGGTGATGATGCTGCTGTATTATATATATTACAGTAAATGATTTATCACAATCATCACAGCAGCTCCACGAGATGGAAACTATTATTGTCTCCACTTTATAGACATGGGAACTGAGGTTTAGCCCAAGGTCACATAAGTAGTACTCATCTCAGTGCCTTCAGCACCAAACACAGCAGTAAGCATAGAGTCAATGCTCATATGTCTGTTGGATGAATGAGTAACTATAGTTCAAATTATGTTTAGTTGAATAACCCTGAAGCAGATTACAGTAAGATAGAACATCTGCCTTAAGTGAACATAAATGAGAAGGATAACTTTTCCTGCTTCTCCAGTCTTTAGCTTATGCAGCCTCTTTGTGCAGTGAACCATAAATACCTTACATTTATCCATTTTGCTTCATCCCTTGGTAACGCATTAACACTAACCATTGGATTATTGTTACAAACAAGAAAACATACCCTGTTGTCTGTGTTTTTTTAACAGCACTATAAATCAGGTTTGCCTTGTTTCAAAATCTAATTCAATTACAGAGAAACGATACCTTGTGGATTAAGCTGTGTATTGTGAGTATCCACTGGGTGATTAGATTACTGAATGTGTTCCCTGCCATAACTTACCTCTGTCCCTGTTATATACCGTCCATGCCGACCCAAGGATGCGAGCATTCCAGCCGACGTATACCACATTGAAGGATATTTATGGTGCATCTCACACTTGGAATGTCTTCTTCAAGGGGATACCGATGCATCATGCAAACTCTTAAGACTTATTATGCTTCTGTAAGTGGAAAAGTCCACTTGACAGATTTCTCTTTTTCTCTTGCCAGTGCTCAGGTATTGGAACACAGAATTATGAAATGTGACCTTTCTTCTTTTCCACAAAAATAATCTCTGAGCTGTCTCTTCTAGGTCAAGGCATGAAGGCTAAAGGCCTTGCCTTCTCTGTGATGAGTTTCTCAGGAGAGCAGGCAACGTGCTGAGGTTGGGAGTCTTTGAGACGTGTGCATCTGCAGTAGAAGCCCACGGCTGCAAGTAGGAAATGCTGGTTACCAGGACTTCCTTTGTTCCAAGGCAATCAGCAAAGGAAAGGGGTTTGATTTCATTCACTGACTCATTGTTCCTTTAACAAATATTTATTGAGTTCAGAGTGCCAAGGCCACTTAAGTACTGTAACAACATAGAGCTATTTGTCTAGTTCTTCACAGCTTATAAAGCATCTTCCTAATAATTCTCTCATTTGCTCCTCATAAAAACCTCATGACATGGGCAGGGCAGGAATAACCATAGTATTTTTAAATTGCCAGTGATGATGTTTGGCATTAATTTAGCAAGTATTATATACCAGGGATTATGTTAAGCACTTCACATGGGTTATCTCATTTAAGTTTCAAATGAGTGCCCTAATGTGGGTACTATTATAGGCCTCCTTTTTTAATGTGAAGAAACTGAGGTTCAGTGAGGCTCAGTGACTTGTCCAAGAGCACACAACTATTAAGTGGCAGATCTTAGACTCAAACTTGGGTCTCTCTGGCTCCCCAAAGTCCATGCCCTTATCCACTGAGTAGCCTGCCTCCCAGCATGGGAGCTTGGATTTGCTCTCTTCTGATATGGCTCTTCCCTTGACACCAGAATGCTCTCAGGGATTCATCTTGGCACAAGTAGCTGTATCAGCAACAAACTCTTACCCCCTAGGATTTCACCTCTATTTTCTTGTTTGTCCATTAGAAATTAGAAATTCTTGGAGGTACTATTCTCTTTGAGAAGGTCCAGGAGTCCAGTAAAAGAACCCAATCTTCTGGAACTTTCATGAGTCCAGCAGAAAAGCAGAAATTCAAAACAATAACAGTAATTTAAAATATCTCAATTTCTTCATGCGTTGTTTTCAAAAGGGATTTCTGGGGTGACAGGGACTTTGGTTATTCTACACGTTTATCTACGTGCTTCCATTTCTGCTTGAGAGGCTCCACAAGGCGATCTTTCTAATCTTTGGAGGTCTTTGGTAAATACTAATAGCAATATTCTTCATGTTTTCAGAGAAACTCACTACTCAAAGAACCTCTCACAATCAGTATTTTATTTGATCTTCCTAACCATTATGTTAGATATCAATAGACATTTTCAATCATCTGTACAGATGGAAAACTCCAAAAAGTAGAAGATCTTGAGAGTCTTTATCTGAGGCATGTATATCTCTCTCAGTGCTGTAGATGGAATGCTTGATCACAATGCTTTATTCCCCGTCCTGGTATTATGCAGCCATGGACTCATGATGGGCAGAGTAGACTTCCTCACTCCTTGACTTTGGGTTTGGCCATGTGACTTGCTCTGGGTGTTAGAAAATGTGACACAGACATAGGATGGAAATTTCCTTACACAGCAGGTTTTACCCTCCTGTACCTCTGTCATTGTCATGTCCCCCCTGGATAGCTGCTGTGCTTTCAGCCTGGGCCCCACAGACTCCATCTGTCTTGATGGGCAGAGACCAACTCAAGCACTATTATTAAGTACACTTGTGGAGCACCTGTGACTCCTCACCTGCAATGAGAAGCCAGGTCCAGCCAGACCTGTGGTTTGAGGTAGAGCATCCTACTTAGTCTAGCCTAGATCAGCCACTGTCCAGCCAAGCCACATATCTGAGAATAACTGAGTGCTGTTTTAAGCCACTGAGTTTTGGGGTGGTTTGTTATGTGTCATTGTGACTATAGCTAACTCTCATTAGATGGGAAGGCTGGACTGTGTATATCCCTCTTTATCTCCAGTGTGAAACACAGGACCTGGCACTGAAACCAAATCAAGAACAATTATTAAGTGCATGGAGCTTTGACTGAGACTTTCCTGGGTTTGATGCTGTGTCAAAACTGTGTTAAACATTCTGGCATTGTGGCCATCACATGTGTAGTGAAGTTAGCATTCCTATCTTCATAAGGTTTTTGTTGGGTTTGAATGAGATCATATACATAAATGACTTGCGTTTGTCAAGCACTCAATAAAAGTTAGCTGTTACGAGCGTGTCCTTAAGTAATATTTGTTGAATACATTTTACCCATTTAAGCGTGCAATTCAATCGTTTTTAGTATAGCCACAGAGTTGGACAACCATCAGCATAATTAATTTTAGAGACTTTTTAACACCCCCTAAAGAAACCCCATACCCATTAAGCTGTCACTTTGCCTTTTGACTTCCTTCTAACCCTGGGCAATCACTAATCTCCTTTCTGTCTCTATAGAGTAGCCTATTCTGGATATTTCATATAAATGGAATCATATAATATGTGGTCATTTATGACTGGCTTCTTTCACTCAGCATAATGTTTTCAAGATTTCTCCATGTTGTAACATATATCTTCATTCCTTTTTATTGCTGAAGAATATTCCATTGTATGGATATACCACACTATCCATTTATGGTTGATATGCCTTTAGGTTGTTTCTACTTTTTGGCTCTTATGGATTATGCTGTTATGAACATTGGTGTGCAAATATTATATTTGCGTGGACACATGTTTTTATTTCTCTTGGGTATATATTTAGGAGTGAAATTTCTAGGCCATGTGGTAACTCTACTTTTTAAAAAACAATTCAAGGAATTGTCAAACTGTTTTCCAAGAAGACTGAATTGTTAAACATTTCCTTTCCCCCCAGCATCAAATGACAGTTCCAAATTTTCTACATCTTTGCCAACACTTGTTATGATTTAAAAAATTCTATCCATTCTAGTCACTGTGAAGTAGTATCCCATTGTGGTTTTGATTTGCATTTTCCAAATGACTAGTGATGCTGAACAGCTTTTTATGTTCTTGTGGTAATTTGTATATCTTCTTTGAGAAACGTCTATTCAGATTCTTTTCCCATTTTTAAACTGTGTTGTTTATCTTTTTAATATTGAGTCGTAAGAGGTCTTTGTATGTTCTGGATACCAGTTCTTTATCAGATCATGATTTTCAAATAGTTTTTCCTATTCTGTGTGTTGCCTTTTAACTTTCATGATGATATTTCCAGCACAAAGTTTTAAATTTCTGTGAATTCCAATTTATGTTTATTTTTTTATCGAAGTATAGTGGATTTATAATATTGTATACCTGATATTTTCTCTTTTGTGGCTTTTGCTTTTATTATTGCCTAACCCAAGGTCATGAAGATTTACTCCTGTGTTTTCTTCTAAGAGTTTTGTAATTTTAGCTATTACATTTAGGTCTATGATCTATTTTGAGTTAATTTTAAAAGTATTTTGAAAGGAGGTCCAACTTCATTCTTTTGTATTTGAATATCCGGTTGTTTCAACATAATTTATTGACAAGGCTGTTCTTTCCCCATTGATTCTTGATACTTTTGTCAAAAATCAATTGATCATAAACATAAGGGTTCATTTATGGATTCTCAATCCTATTCCTTTGATCTCTATATGTTGATCTTCATGCCAGTACCACACTGTCTTAATTACTGTAGCTTTGTAGAAAGGTTTGAAATTGGGGGTGTCAGTCCTCCAACTTTGTTCTTTATTTCCAAGATTGTTTTGGTTATTGTCCCTTGTATTTTTCTGTGCATTTTAAGATCAGCGTGTCAATTTCTGAAAAGAAGAATGCATCTGGAAATTCGATAGGGATTGTGTTGAATCTGTAGATCAATTTGGAGGGTGTTTTCATCTTGACAGCACTAAGTGTTCTAATTCATGAAGGCGGACTGTCTTTTCATTTATTTAGATATTTTCAAGTTTCTTTCAAGAATATTTTACAGTTTTCAATGTAAACATTTTGCACTTAAGTTTATTCCTAAGTATTTCATTCTTTTTGATGCTATTGTAAATGGAAGTTTTCTTAATTTCACTTTCATGTTGTTCATTGCTAGGGCAAAGAAATACAATTTTTGTTTTGCATATTGCTCTTGTATCATGCAACCTTGCTGAACTTGCTTATTCTCATAATGTGTGCGTGTGTGTGTGTGTGTGTGTGTGTGTGTGTGTGTGTGTGTTCTCTAGGCTTTTCTGTGTACAGGGTCTTATCATTTGCAAATAAAGATAGTTCTACTTCTTCCTTTCCAATACGGATGCACTTCGTTTCTTTTTCTTGCCTAATTGCTCTGTCTAGAGCCTCCAGTATGACGTTGACTTGAAGTCACATGAACAGACACCTTGTCCTGTTCTTGATCTTAGGGAAAATTCATTCAGTCTTTCACCATTAAGTGTGATGTTTAGCTGTGGTTTTTTCATAGATTCCCTTTATCAGTGGGAGGACTTCCCCTTCTATTCCTAGACTGTTGAGCACTTTTATCATGAAAAGTTGTTGAGTTTTGTAAAATGCTTTTTCTACATCTGTTGAGATGATCATGCCATGTTTGTTCTTTATTCTATTATCTGCCCACTTTTAATTGTTATGCCCTTGATTGTCTGACCTGTCCCAACCTTTCTCATGAGACCTTTGCAAAGGGCCTGCAGCTGGAGCATCCCAACACTGAACAAGCCCCCAAAAGAAGTCCAAGTGCAAGATTCCCTCCTTTCAAATCCAGAAAAACAAATACAGATTTGATTTTATGCCCTCTTTGTTGGGAGGGGACATCTAGGTTTTGATACTGCGTGTTATGTCAACTTTTCCCTGGATGGGTTGGGTTCTAAGCAGAGGCCCAACTTGGTAGATTTGTGGTTTGGGGCTCCGTCAGCCAAGAGCCCTTATAGAACCAGGTTGCTCTACTGACATTCTGCCTTTTCCATAGTTACATTGGATAATATAAGCAAGTCCTATAAAATTAAAATCAAGTTTGAAATAGGGTTTGTTAATTACAGTATTTAGCTGTTGTCGTTATTGTTTCCTTGGAGATTAATGAGGTGAGTTATTGTAACATAATTAGGCTACAGTGTATCTAATCTCTTACAAACCCTTGCGATTCAATGTTGTTCCAGTATGGTCTGAAGGTTAATTTCACTTTGCTGATATAGACTTGGCAATGTGCTTTCTATTGAAATATGTTTTTAATTATATTTGAAAGTCATTAGTCAAAGGCTCTGCTGGGTTGTTCTGCACACGCTTGGCACAGAGAAATCAGATACAATTAGACTCATCGTGGCCATCCATCCCCATGCCCAGGGGTCCCCAGGGCATTGAGGGGGATTCGCCAACAGATGGTATGTGCAACCTGTTCGAGCCTCAGTCTGGTACCTGGCAGGCATCTTTGTTGGTGAAATGTTTGGGAAAAGTCCCCGCCATGGACTTAGATCTGTGCGTCAGCCTCCAAAGTGGAATCTTAGGTGGCCTCAGAGCTGTGGACTTTCTCACACACATAGCTCTTTCCCACCTTAAGGCTTCATGGATACAGTTACTGCTACATGCTTAGAATATTCCTTATTTGTTTTACTTCTGGTCATCCATCAGCTTAAATGTCACTCCTTCCAAGGGGTCTCCCAGGACCTCTCCCTCCCAACCCTCATTAGCTCCTCTGTTGTCAGCTCCCATTTCACCCTGTGTTTTCCTGTGTGGAATTTATCACCGTGTGTAATTGCACATGTCTTTGATTATCTGTTTACTGTTTCCCTCCTCATAAGGCTGAGGCTCTGTTTGCTCACTGCCCTACCCACAAGTGCATAGAAAACCCTCAGGTGTGGTGGTTGAATGAAAGCATTGAGGACTAGCTTGCTAACCTCCGACAGCCTCACTGGCAGGAGACTCAGCCTCAGTTTCACACCTTTTCCTTGAACCCTAGTTCCATGCATGCTGAATGGCTGGACCACTCCTCCCCACTTCACCTTTTTTCCTGTCTCAGTTCACTCATCTGCATCCTGGGGGAAGCACACAGGATCTTCCTCAAGAGGATGTCCCAAGATGGTAGAGTGATCACCCCAAGGCAAACATTCACCAAAGGCCAATTTCTCATTTGGCTGAATTGCGAAGGGCTTTGTCTGGAAAGTGTTTCAGGTCTGGCTTCTAAGAGCCTCAATCTGAGATTGAACAGATGGCCCACAGGAAGCTTTGGAGGAGATGGTGGGGTTGGCAGCCCTGCCAACAACCTCAAGTCAGAAGTCTGGTGCTAGACTGGGTCTTGCTCCACAGCTTTCTTTACAACAAAGCAGCTCCTGTATGGGAATCTCTTTAAAGAACTCAAGCCAAGTAAGGTATTTCACAATGGCTTCCAGTTTTAAAAATAGATGCTCCTTAAAAAGCGTTTTGGACTGGCCAGATTCAGAGGAGAAGGGTTGACTGTTCTGTTGGTTGACTGTTCCCAGTGCTAGCAGAGCCATTTGTGTGTGTGTGTGTGTGTGCGTGCGTGCTCGTGCGCATGGGTGTGTCCGTGTGCATGCATATAGACTGCTCCATCCTCTTGTGGAAAGACAGAAAATTGTGCTTTTTATTGTGTTCCTAGGCTTATAAAGTCATTTCCTGAAGGGCTTCATATAATTTGAATAGAAGTCATTCTTTGGATCAGTGACCTAAGCAAAGGCTTGGAGACTGGAAAAGTCTCAAAACAAGGCCTATGTCTGGGTGCTTGTCAGAAAGGTTGACTGGGACCCTTGCCCACCCAAAAGGCCTGGTGAAATTATGATCCAGAGCTGGCTGTCACTGCTGTTTGGGGAGGTGACGCTGAGGTGCAGGTGTGAACAGCATTGCGGGGGCAAACTTTGACTCTCCCTGAGCCTCCATGTCTTCATCTTCAGGGAGGAAGAATGGCGTGGTGGTTAAAGTGGAAACTCTGGAGCCAGAGTACAGAGGTTGAAGCCTGGATCCACTGCCTCCTAGCTGTGAGGGCATGGGGAAAGCATTTGACTTCTCTGAGCTTCAGTTCCCTCCAGTGCAATCCTCATGGGGTAGTTGTGAGGATTAGAGAGACTAATGAATGTTTGGAGTAAGTGCCACGCCAGTGTGCGTCATGCTTTCTTTGAAAATAGGGATGTGTTGCCCCGCCCCACCGCCACCCCTGCCACCACACAGAGCACTGGGTGGAATGATAAAAAGTGAGAGGAGGGGCTTCCCTGGTGGCGCAGTGGTTAAGAATCCATCTGCCAATGCAGGAGGCATGGGTTTGAGCCCTGGTCTGGGAAGATCCCACATGCCACAGAGCAGCTAAGCCCATGCACCACAACTACTGAGCCTGTGCTCTAGAGCCCACAAGCCACAACTATTGAGCCTGCACACCACAACTGCTGAAGCCTGCGCACCTAGAGCCCCTGTTCTACAACAAGAGAAGCCACTGCAATGAGAAGCCCACGCACCACAACGAAGAGTATCCTCCACTTGCTGCAACTAGAGAAAGACTGCGTGTAGCAGCAAAGACCTAACACAGCCAGAAATTAATTAATTAATTAAAAAAATTTACTTTAAAAAAAAAGTGAGAGGAAAGGATCTGACAAGTTCTGTGCACCTACTAAGTGCATGGCTCCTCTCCATACTGGATACTTTGTGTTTTTTACCTTGTTGAATATTCACACAAACCCACTGAGGGCTGAGCTCATACCCCTCCTGGAGGAAATAAAAGTTGTCTAGTCCCTACCTTGCGCTTGATTCTCTCTGGGAAAGTCAGCTCTCCCATCAGGTTCCACATGGAGTTTCTATGAACTATGCCATGTATATGGAGTGAAACCAGCATCGTTAACATGGCATAGGAAGCAAAACGCGTATAGGCTGGGTATGGGAGAGGCCAACATATGCGGAGGTGTCTTTGTACAAACTCTGCTCAGTGAGGATGTTCCATATTGAACGGTGAAACCCAATCTGATCAACACTTTCACTTGGGAGGTACCAGTGCCAAGTAAGGGGAGATAGCTCCAACTCTGCCCCTAATACTAATGAGATATTTGGGGCGTCTTCTAGGAAGCCTGATACACACTGCAGAGGGCATAGTGTGTTGGTTAATGAGCATGCCAGAACAGTCTCTTGTGTTGTTAACTCCCTTGCCTGGACTCTTACGATAAATCCCTATCACCAAGCACCTATGAGTGTGTGGGTCTCTCCCTCCAGCCCGCAAGAATGACAATGTGATCCCCATTTTCCACACAAGGAGACTCAGAAAGGCAGTTTGGGGTCCACATAGAGCTGGCATGTGGCAGAACCGTTGGAGCACCTTGTGGCTTGCTCACCTGTCAGGACCAGCAGTGGGGCCAGCTGCCATCAGCGCCTGGCCTAGAACCTGTGCTTCCCAAGGTGGCACCACCAACTGCATTCTCCCCCATCAGGGCTGGTCCAGGATGCTAGATTGCCAGGTCTCCTTGTTCTCAGCCCCTTGGCTGGCACCTGGCCAGATGAGGCTGCTGGGTTTAGCAGGTTAACTGCAGGTGGGACTTGATTCTCTGCACTGGCTTCACAGCATCTAACCACATACAACATTGCATTCCTGAGGTTGGGTACCAAAGGGGAAAAGTGATAACTTCCTGTTCCATTGTCTTCTGACCGAACCTGAATCCTGATTCTCCTCACACCGTTTTTATTTTTTGCACCTTTTTTTTTTCTTGCGGTACGCAGGCCTCTCACTGTTGTGGCCTCTCCCGTTGTGGAGCACAGGCTCCGGACGCGCAGGCTCAGCGGCCATGGCTCACGGGCCCAGCCGCTCCGCAGCACACAGGATCTTCCTGGACCGGGGCAGGAACCCATGTCCCCTGCATCGGCAGGCGGACTCTCAACCACTGCGCCACCAGGGAAGCCCTGCATCTTATTTTTTAAAAGCCCTTTTCTTCAGGAGGAATAGGTTTCTCTGATTTAAAATCCTTCCGTCCCAGTTTAATTTCCCTTTCCTAACGTGCCATATTGGCCTTTGCGAATCAATCAGTTTTGTCATACTACATCAGATGCCTCCGTGAAGTGCAGATAAATTGCCCATTATGGAACCATTGTCTCCCAATTCTGGGATGTATTCAGAGAATTCAAACAGATTTGTCAGGCCTGACCTTCTTTTCAGGAACCATGCTATGACTGGCTCTCTCTAAATTAAATACTGCTGAGCAGCCTCCCTCTGATGGGGCCTTGAATGTCCCCCTGCCCACCCACCCCCTGCCTTAAACAACAGCCCCTCCATTACCAAGAAAGCGGCCAGCATGCCAGGTCCTCGGCTTCTTAGACCCACTCTCCTCCACTCTTCACTGGCCTGCATGCCTTGAGGTCAGCCAGGGGCAAAGCCTCATCCACAGCCTGGAGTCCAGAGAAAAGACGCCCAGAGAAAGGACTCTGCCACTTCCTGCCTCCCTGTCTGCTCTTGCCCTGAGCACCAGCATTATTATGTTAGTCTCATAACTAGTGTATATTATTAGCAATATTACTAACTATAGGTATTATGATCAATAATTAATATTATTGCTCATATTGTGACAGAGGATCACTACAAACATTTTAATATTATCAACAGTGGTAACAATAGCGTACGCTGTGTGCTGCAAAGCCAGCCTTTTATGCATTGAGGCTTTTCCTGTCAACTTTGTGACTCAGGTACAATCATAACCACAGTAGCAGCTACAACAAACAATAGCAACGAGGACAAGAGATTTCTGAGCCCCGTATGTGTTCCAGGCATCTGCCGAGTGTTCAGATTTCACTTCTCCCAATAATCCAGGCGTTGAGTCACTCACTTCTCCCAATAACCCAGTAAGGTAGATAATTGTACTTTTAGTGTCATTTTACGGTTAAGGAAACTGAGGCTCAGAAAGGTTTTATAACTTTCCCAAGGGCACATGGGGGGAGAATCTTATACCTGGCCTTAAATTCAAACCTAGATGTAAGGACTGAGTTTGCATTTTTATTTATACTGGTTAGGAGCTCTTATGTGAAAAGTTCCTAAGTAGAAACTTCCGTGAGCAAAGAAGTGATCTGATAGGAACTCTATGGGCATATTTGCATATTTCAGGAGGTTCATTGGCACCTTCACCCAAGGGAAGGCATCCATACCGGGTGGGATTTACCCAGAGGAAGGGACACATGGGGGCAAGCACCTGCTCACCCACTTAGTAGGCTTCCAGAAGGCAGCAGAGGTCCCTGTGGGTCAGGAAGGAGGAGGAAGTGGGAACACCCTTCCCTGCTGCCTCAGCACCCCTCTGATTGCTGCTTCTGGCCCGTGAGGCAGCATGACCCTGGCTGGCCTGGTGGTTCCTCTGAGGATCTCCATCTCTGAGCTTCTAGCTGCTGTTCCTCTCCCCATGGCCTGGAACCACCTGCAATGAGATTCCTTCCCAGCATGGAGGCAGCTCTATGTGTGGGGCCTGATGAATCCCTGTCACTGTGTGCTGTCAACCTCCTTCCCCCCTCCCACCTCTGGTAAAGCTCCAAGACCACCTCTAGTCTGTCCATCCTCACCAGCAGTATGTACCTGAAACACCCCTTCCCGTGGGCGCCCAGACACAATACCATCTTTCACCTTTAAAGGATGGTGACGCTCACTGGCAGGTTGAACTTCGCCTGCACAGCCCTGGCTCATACCCAGTGTCTCCACTGACAGGTGAGAACCCTGAAATCATCCCAGGACTTTCAGGATCTAGCTGTAGGGCAGAAGGGGCAGGGAGGCAATGATGTACACTGAGGACTTGCTGTTGCTGAGGAATGTAACCAGCTAAACATAGACTTCGGAAACTGGCCAACCGACCTAAATCTGTCTCTTGCAAGCTGTGTGCCCTTGGGTGAGTGACTTAAGCTTTCTGAACTTCAGTTTGTCAGGATACCAGTAACTTCAGTGGAGATACCTGCATGATAGGGAGTAGGAAGTCTTTATTAGTTTTCCGGTGATTTCTAATATGTGTCTTTCCAACTACCACCAGGAAAATAAGGAGGCACCAACACATCTCACACATTAGACTCTCAATCAGTGGCCCATTATCTCGTCTGTTCAGGTGTTTCATGGAAGCTTCTCTCTCCTGCCGACCTGAGAGCTTAATGAATCTAGAATCACCCAGCCTGCATCCGTGAACTAGGCATTCCCTTGCAAGATAGCCTCATTGCAGCCATGAACAGGGTAATATTTCTCCCTTTCTTCATATTCTAATGAATAAATGATATTCCCATTGGTAATTTATCTACTTTTAGAATTTGAATGGAATTCTACTGATAATTACGGCATTTCACCATTTGATAGGAAATTGGCACCTGCTGCATGGAGATAATAGCCCAATTCAGCATCTATGAAATATGGAATTTTCTGCTAATTCCTGCCTTGAAATTTGTAAATCATCAGTGGAGTTGGTTATTAAAATTCAGGAGTTTAAAGACCTGGAGCCAAGGAGGAGCGGCCCTTCTTCATTAAGATTATGGAAACTAACAGTGACTGCCGGGCCGAAGACTCTCAGCCCAGGAAGGCTCAAAGCAACTCAGAAGCAGGAAGCTTCTTGGTAACGTGATTATCCAGGAGACTCAGCCGCAGAATTGGAGCTAGCTGGCTGTGGGGCGCTTGTCAGAACCTGCAGAAATGAGAGATGGCAGCAAGGCATAGAGTAAAAGGCACAGGATTTTGGGTCAGGCAGATAATGGTTAGAATTCTAGCTGCTTTTCCAAGCCTTCATGTCTGCACTGGCAAATTGAAAAAAAAAAAAATGCCCTTTTGGAGATGCATAGCTACTTTCTCTTTAAATTGATCTAAGATCAAATCTATACATTTCTCATCCATTTACAACAATTTACTACAGATCACCTAAGTGCCAGATATTCCACGGGGATCTGGGGGGGTACACTGGGGAGCAAAATCAGGCTTATTCCCTGACCTTGTGGAGATTATTCACCAAAGATGGGGTTTTAAGTCTTGAACGATGTGGTCATCAATCCTGAATGAATGTAAAGGCCCAGAAAGGAAAATTTAAAAAGGATACCATTCTCCCTGATTGAGGAGAATACCTGCCTTCCGTTAGCACCTAAAAAGTTGACTTGGGGGAACTTTTTGGGGTAATGGAAATATTCAAAACAAATCAAAATGTGTTTTGTTGGTGATTAATGTGACTGTATATGTTTGTCAAAACTCATTAAACCGAATGCTTAAAAAAGGATACATTTTACTGTATGTAAGTTATAGCTCGATAAACCCGAATTTCAAAACAAACACAAAAAACACTCTCTTTGGAAATGAAACAGACAATGTGACACACTGTAGTAGTTGCTAGACCTAAAGATTTCACTGACTAGGAATTCAGAATTCCAGAGGACTAGGCACTAACATAGGGTTTCTAACCTAGCACTTGGATGTGTAAGAATATACAGACTCCTCCAACTGCCATTGACTTTCACCAAGAGCTCATGACTCTGGGCTTTGGGTGGGCCCACCCTTGTCCTGGTGGCCACTGGGAAAGCAAATTGTCATAATTACTTAATCTCAAGCTAATTTAAAGATAAACCCCAATGTGCCAGTGGGCTCTCTCATCCCCAGCCCTAGAATGTCCTTCCAAGCAGCAGTGTTGCCAATGGAAGAATTGCAGCAAGATGGTGGTGGTCATGCCTAGCTGATTTACCTGGCCTTGTCCAGGTCAATGAACTCAGGCTTCAGTGCCCAGAAAACCTTTGAACTCAGCATTGTCACTTGATACCCAAGGTCATTCCTCATGATGACTACCTGCACAGACTTCTCCCAAATGTTCTCCCTCCCTCTTTCCTTCCTGCTTCCTTCTTCCTCCTCTCCTTCCTCCCCTTCTGTCTCTTCTCTCCTCTCTTACCCTCTTTCCCATTCTCACCCTTCCTTCTCAAATCTACCTGCACTAATCTTTCCCTAGGCACTTCCTTGGGGAGGCTGTTTGTGACTAAAAGAAACTCCTGCTTCCTCACCCCCTGCCTGGTTTAATGTACTTCTCCTTGCTTGTCGGGCACGCTGGTAGGTGACTTCTCAAGTCAAAGAGCATATGCTTTAATCCCCACCAGAGACCTGATTTCCATGGAGCCCCAGGGAGTCTTGCTGTTGCAAAAGAAACCCTTGGTGAGGAAATGAGGTAGCATCAGCTTTTGATCTCCAGCTAAACTGATAATCTTGCTTAAGTCTGCTGAGCTCAGAGCCAGGTTAATGAGACACAGGGTGAACTTGGCTGACATTCTCCTCTTTGGTGCCAAGTGTCCAAACTTGTATGTGGGCAGCCCTGGGATGGCTTTATATCCTAACTTCCACCCTGGACAGTGCGCTCATCCAAGGCAAGGACAGTGTACTGTTCTCTGCAACCCCGGGACTTAGTGCAGGATTTGACATGTAGTAAGATGTCCAATTGAACCTGGTTGAACCAAACTGACCATAAAGAATGATGAAAGAGACAAGAAGAAGTCTCCAAGGGCTACATCACGAGAGAAGCATGTACAGTCCACAGTGGCAGGAATGGGGGTCTTTCCTCACAAGGATGAAGTTTGTTCAGTTTTCCTTAATTCTTTGGTGTCCACACTGGATGCTCCTCTGGTCACAGAGATATTGGTTTTGCCTAGAAAATATTAGGGGATCATTTTTAATAGCATCCTTATCTCAGTTTAACTAAAGGGAAGTGTCAGGTCACCTGACACATTTGAAGGAGATGCCTTCAAATCTCTCTACATTTCATGGTTCCCATAGCATTATTCAAACCCAGACAACATCAGTCCTGAAACTGTACAGAACAGAGCAGGACTGTCCCAGCTCCATTCTTCTCAGTGACATCTAAACTCCCTCGTAACAGGTAGCAAAGGTGCCCCATGACCTTGGCATTAGAAATGCATTTCCTTCTCTGTAGGCAGCTTCCCCTCTCCAAGGCCACCTGAGGACATCCCTCCTGCCCTGTCCTTCTACAATTTCCTTCTTGCTTCCCCACCTCAACCCTTTTCCCGTTCTGATTAGTAAGCATGTTAGTGTTTGCTACCCGACTAGAGGAGAACTTAGGAACATCCCTGAACCTTGTTCAGGGAACTGTGTCCACATTCATGTCATACGTGCGCACTAGATGGATGAAGGCATGGGCATGCGTGTGCTCTTTAAAGCTGGGGTGTCTCCCTGTTTGCAGAGGGAACCATGACAAAGACTTGTTGCCCACAGAGGGATTCTGGCATCCTCAATCTCATTGCACTTAATTTCCAGCTCTGATGAGGTGTCCCGTGGAGCAGCTCTTCACCCCTTTGCTGCAAGCCTGGACATCTGGCACCTTGCTACCTGTCTTGTGCAGGGAGGAAGTGAACTCAGCATCCTGGAGAGATGCTGGAACCTGTGTTTTGGAAAGTTTGGGGTACAGGGCTTTGAAATCCTGAGCTGCCTCCTTTGTTTCAGAATCAGACGCATCACTATCTATAGCAACACTCTCTGTGATCCTTTTCACTTTCCTAAAAGTGCACCAGAGTAGCACTGGGGGGAGGTGTGATTCAGCCACCCACGGCCATCTGGGGCCGCTTCTTCCCCAGCATCTGCTCCTGCCTCCCCTCCCCCCTTCCTGCTTCCAGTGAGAGAGAAGGGCTCTGCCCCCCAGTTTCCTAGGTGACCTGGAGGGAGCAAAAGGCATCTGAACCCTCTGTGAAGAGTTCACGATGAAGGCAGTGGGAGTTTAAAATTTTCTTAATTTATTTTTTAAACACACTCACTGTATCTCTCTGCATTTTCCTGGGCCAGTGTCTCTCTGACTGTCTCTTTCTGCCCCCTCCCCTCTCTCCATCTGCATGTGTCTATCTCTTTGTATCTCTGCCTTTCTCTCCATCTGTTTGTGTGTCTGTAAATCTGTCTTTCTGTCTCTTTTCAATCTCTCTCTCTCCTTCTTCCTCCCTCCCTCCTCAATTTCTTTCTCCCCCCATCTTTCTCTCTCTGATTCTGTCTTAGTCACCCTCTCTCCGTTTTCCCCAGCACCTCCCTGGTAAAACAGGGCTGACGATAATCGGTATCTTGCATTTCCCATAATTTACTCGGGGTCCAACGTGGGCCCCCTTTTCATTGGACGCCTTACTGCAGCAAGCAGTGTTATCACGCGAATTCTGTATCATTGAAATAAAATGACTCTGGAAAAGTAATTGGGGCTTAATATTGCTCAGTCCCACACATGCCCTATAATTTCCCATGTTATCCTGCCCCTATGTGGCTAACTCTATCCAATTTTTGTAAGTCAGTAAATCTACGTTTTTCTCACTAAGCAAGGGTTAGTTAACTGAGGGTTTTCCTTCCTACCCCGGTTTTTCCCTATATAGAGCTCAAGCTTGGCTGTAGAGCTGTGTGAATAAACTAAAAACCATTGACTTGTATACTTTGTGGATAACACATATGGTATGTGAATTATTTCTCAATAAGGCTGTTTTTTTAAAGTAAATCTAAAGGAGGTTTAAAGCACATTCCAGTAGTTTTAGTCCAGCTTCAAATTTTCCACTGGGTCATTTAAATTTGGGGGGCCCACAGCATGAGAACCAGAATTTATTTATGACTCAGTATAAATGCATCACAGTGAAATACCAGACATTATCTGCTGCTGAAATCAGCTGGCTAATCTAAACCTTGGCTAGAGGGGTCTCTTGAATGTCAGCGTTGAAGCAGAAAACAAGGGAAGATGGATGAACTCATAGTCGGATATGCTCTCCGTGGGTTTTCTTCTTTCTGATGAAGACAAGCCAACTCCTACTTATCCTTAGCACAAAACCCTTCCTCCAGAAGGCCTTGCTTGCCAACCTACGTTTAGAGAAAGCTCCTTTATTGCTGTGTTCCCCAAACACCCTGAAACCCTTTTGACAGTTATCATGCCTTTTTATCCTTCTTGGGTTAAGTAGTAGACGTCTTCTCCATTGGACTTTTAAGTGCCTTGAATGTGGGAATTTTGTCTCTTTTGCACTTAGTAGGTATGAAGTAATTGGGCAAGGGCAGATGAAAAAGAAGGACGGGGGAGATGAGTAAACAAATGAATAAAGAGAACTTGGTGTCTAATATGGACATTATGCTGGTCCCAATCACGTATTCAATGGCCAGCACATACCTGTTGATCACATATACAGGCAGACTTTGTTTTATTGCACTGCACTTTACTGTGCAGATGTTATATTTTTTACAAATTGAGGGTTTGTGGCAACCTTACATCACGCAATTCCATCAGCACCATTTTCCAACTTATTTGCTCACTTCGTGTCTTTCTGTCACATTTGGTAATTCTCATGATATTGCAAATTTTTTCATTATTATTATATTTGTTATGGTGATCTGTGATCAGGGATCTTTGCTATTGCAAAAAGATCACCACTCACTGAAGGCTCAGATGATGGTTAGCAATTTTTTGTTTTGAATTTTATTTTTTATACAGCAGGACCTTATTAGTTATCCATTTTACACATAGTGTGTATATGTCAATCCCAATCTCCCAATTCATCACACCACCACCACCACCACCCCTGACGCTTTACCCCCTTGGTGTCCATACGTTTGTTCTCTACATCTGTGTCTTTATTTCTACCCTGCAAACCAGTTCATCTGTACCATTTTTCTAGGTTCCACATATATGCATTAATATACGATATTTGTTTTTCTCTTTCTGACTTACTTTGCTCTGTATGTCAGTCTCTAGATTCATCCACGTCTCTACAAATGACCCAATTTCATTCCTTTTTATGGCTGAGTAATATTTCATTATATATATGTACCACATCTTCTTTATACATTCGTCTGTTGATGGGCATTTAGGTTGCTTCCATGACCTGGCTATTGTAAATAGTGCTGCAATGAACATTGGGGTGCATGTGCCTTTTGAATTATGGTTTTCTCTGGGGATATGCCCAGTAGTGGGATTGCTGGGTCATATGGCAAATCTATTTTTAGTTTTTTAAGGAACCTCCATACTGTTCTCCATGGTGGCTGTATCAATTTACATTCCCACCAACAGTGCGAGAGGGTTTCCTGTTCTCCACACCCTCTCCAGCATTTGTTGTTTGCTGTTTCTGATGATGCCCATTCTAACTGGTGTGAGATGATACCTCACTGTAGTTTTGATTTGCATTTCTCTAATAATCAGTGATGTTGAGCAGCTTTTCACATGCTTCTTGGCCATCTGTATGTCTTCTTTGGAGAAATGTCTATTTAGGTCTTCTGCCCATTTATTGATTGTGTTGTTTGTTTTTTTAATATTGAGCTGCATGAGCTGTTTATATATTTTGGAGATTAATCCTTTGTCCGTTGATTCGTTTGCAAATATTTTCTCCCATTCTGAGGGTTGTCTTTTCATCTTGTTTGTAGTTTCCTTTGCTTTCCAAAAGCTTTGAAGTTTCATTAGGTCCCATTTGTTTGTTTTTGTTTTTATTTCCATTACTCTAGGAGGTGGATCAAAAAAGATCTTGCTGTGATTTATGTCAAAGAGTGTTCTTCCTATGTTTTCCTCTAAGAGTTTTATAGTGTCTGGTCTTACATTTAGGTCTCTAATCCATTTTGAGTTTATTTTTGTGTATGGTGTTAGGGAGTGTTCTAATTTCATTCTTTTACATGTAGCTGTCCAGTTTCCCCAGCACCACTTATTGAAGAGACTGTCTTTTCTCCATTTTATATCCTTGCCTCCTGTGTCATAGATTAGTTGACCATAGGTGCATGGGTTTACCTCTGGGCTTTCTATCCTGTTCCATTGATCTATATTTCTGTTTTTGTGCCAGTACCATATTGTCTTGATTACTGTAGCTTAGTAGTATAGTCTGAAATCAGGGGGACTGATTCCTCCAGCTCTGTATTTTTCCCTCAAGACTGCTTTGGCTATTCAGGGTCTTTTGTGTCTCCATACAAATTTTAAGATTTTTTGTTCTAGTTCTGTAAAAAAATGCCATTGGTAATTTGATAGGGATTGCAGTGAATCTGTAGACTGCTTTGGGAAGTATAGTCATTTTCACAATATTGATTTTTCCAGTCCAAGAACATGGTATATCTGTCAATCTGTTTGTATCATGTTTAATTTCTTTCATCAGTGTCTTATAGTTTTCTGCATCAGGTCTTTTGTCTCCCTAGGTAGGTTTATTCCTAGGTTTTTTATTCTTTTTGTTGCAATGGTAAATGGGAGTGTTTCCTTGATTTCTCTTTCAGATTTTTCACCATTAGTGTATAGGAATGCAAAAGATTTCTGTGTATTAGTTTTGTATCCTGTAACTTTACCAAATTCATTGATTAGCTCTAGTATTTTTCTGGTGGCATCTTTAGGATTCTCTATGTATAGTATCATGTCATCCGCAAACAGTGACAGTTTTACTTCTTGTTTTCCAATTTGTATTCCTTTTATTTCTTTTCCTTCTCTGATTGCTGTAGCTAGGACTTCCAAAACTATGTTGAATAACAGTGGTGAGAGTGGACATCCTTGTCTTCTTCCTGATCTTAGAGGAAATACTTTCACTTTTTCACCATTAAGAATGATGTTTGCTGTGGGTTTGTCATATATGGCCTTTATTATGTTGAGGTAGGTTCCCTTTGTGCCCAAATTCTGGAGAGTTTTTATCATAATTGGGTGTTGAATTTTGTCAAAAGCTTTTTCTGCATCTATTGAGATGATCATATGGTTTTTATTCTTCAATTTGTTAATATGGTGTATCACATTGATTGATTTGCGTATATTGAAGAATCTTTGCATCCCTGGGATAAATCCCACTTGGTCATGGTATATGATCCTTTTAATGTGTTGTTGGATTCTGTTTGCTAGTGTTTTGTTGAGGATTTTTGCATCTATGTTCATCAGTGATATTGGTCTTTAGTTTTCTTTTTTTGTAGTATCTTTGTCTGGTTTTGGTATCAGGGTGGTGGTAGCCTCATAGAATGAATTTGGGAGTGTTCCTTCCTATGCAATTTTTTGGAAGAGTTTGAGAAGGGTGGGTGTTAGCTCTTCTCTAAATGTTTGATAGAATTCACCTGTGAAGCCATCTGGTCCTGGACTTTTGTTTGTTGGCAGATTTTTAATCACAGTTTCAGTTTCATTACTTGTGATTGGTCTGTTCATATTTTCTATTTCTTCCTGGTTCAATCTTGGAAGGTTATACGTTTCTAAGAATTTGTCCATTTCTTCCAGGTTGTCCATTTTATTGGCGTAGAGTTGCTTGTAGTAGTCTCTTAGGATGCTTTGTATTTCTGCGGTGTCTGTTGTAACTTCTCCTTTTTCATTTCTGATTTTATTGATTTGAGTCCTCTCCCTCTTTTTCTTAATGAATCTGTCTAATGGTTTATCAATTTTGTTTGTCTTCTCAAAGAAGCAGCTTTTAGTTTTATTGATCTTTGCTATTGTTTCTATTTCATTTATTTCTGCTCTGATCTTTATGATTTCTTTCCTTTTACTAACTTTGGGGGTTTTTTGTTCTTCTTTCTCTAGGTCCTTTAGGTGTAAGTTTAGGTTGTTTACTTGAGATGTTTCTTTTTTCTTGAGGTAGGCTTGTATTGCTATAAGCTTCCCTCATGGAACTGCTTTTGCTGCATCCCATAGGTTTTGGATTGTCGTGTTTTCATTTTCATTTGTCTCTAGGTATTTTTTGATTTCCTCTTTGATTTCATCAGTGATCTCTTGGTTATTTAGTAACGTAAATAGCCTCCATGTGTTTGTGTTTTTTTCCCTGTAATTGATTTCTAATCTCATAGCATTGTGGTCAGAAAAGATGCCTGGTATGATTTCAGTTTTCTTAAATTTACTGAGGCTTGATTTGTGACCCAAGATGTGATGGATCCTGGAGAATGTTCCATGCGCACTTGAGAAGAAAGTGTAATCTGCTGTTTTTGGATGGAATGTCCTGTAAATATCAATTAAATCTAACTGGTCTATTGTGTCATTTAAAGCTTGTGTTTCCTTATTAATTTTCTATTTGGATGATCTGTCCATTGGTGTAAGTGAGGTGTTAAAAGTCCCCTACTATTATTGTGTTACTGTCGAATTCCTCTTTTATGGCTGTTAGCAGTTGCCTTATGTATTGTATGTTGGGTGCATGGTTAGCAATTTTTAGCAATAAAGTATTTTAAAATTTAGGTACATACATTATTTTTTAATACATAATGCTATTGCACACTGAATAGATACAGAATAGTGTAAACGTAACCTTTATTTTGCCCTGGGAAACCAAAAGCTTCGTGTGACTCACTTTATTGTGATATTTGTTTTATTGTCATGGAACTGAACCTGCAGCATCTCCGAGGTTTGCCTGTTCTATGTGCCAGACGCTATTCTAGGCACCCGAGAACCCAGCAGTGAGCCAAAGAGACCTCTCTCGTGGACCTTGAATTATAGTAGCGGGAAGAGACAGACAATAAAAATACATCAGTTAATCATGTGGACTGTTAGAAGGTGATATAAGTTGTGGAGATGTGTGGCCATTTGTTAAATATTTTTCCTTGGTCTTTATTCATCTGGCATCTGTATAGGGAAATGAGCCTTAACATAGAAGGAGAGAAAACTGGAGAACTTTCTACAGGACAGAGACAGAGAAAATGGTCATGCTTTATTTTGTTCCGTGCACCCTAAGACTTGAAGCTGGGATTCTAGGAGCAAAAGAAAAACACGTGGGGCTGGGACAAACAGCCCTCTTGCTGTAGAAACAGAGAACACAAGGTAGGGGAGTCAGTGCCTGAGTTAGAGCCCAGTTTTGCATGCTCCATTCCAGTTTTGTAAGCACAAGCCTTGGCAAGTTAAAAAGCTAAAAATGATACGAGAAATAAATGGGTGCAAACTACAGCTAGAGACAGAGGAAGCAGGGTGAGGCTGAGCTGCTGCCAGGCCCTGAGGGGCAGCGTGTGGCCAGCTGTGGGAGGGGTTGAAGCTATGAGCAGATCTCTTTGAACCTGATATTTTTCCACAGCAAACAGAAGCCCAGACCTTGTTGGCAGTGGAGCCACATCCCGAGGTTAGAGAGGGCAGAGCGGCTGGCTGTGGGGAGCTGGGCTGGGAGGAAGCAAACACAGGGAGGAGCCTGGCTTTCAGGGCTTCACAGTCCAGGGTTTCCCGGAGAGCCAGGGCCAGTGTTAATATTCACCAGGTGCCCCACCAATCTGTCATGGAAAGGGGGAGGAGAGCAGGGCAGCAGGTCGCCAAACGTGGTATGATCCTGGGAGGTTGGAAGGGGGCTCTGCCAAACAAGTGCACAGCACAGTCCCCAAGACACAGTGTTGGCTACAGACAATCGTCATCTCGATGATAACAGCATTTGCTAGCGCTTACTGAGGACTTGCTTGTTGGACTTGATGCACAAAGAACATTATGAGGATTATCTCACTCACCCTCACCATGAATCATTCTATCCATTAGGACTCGTGTGGTTACAAGTGACGGAAAATCAAACCCCAAATGATGAGAAACTGAAAGGGAATTTGTCAACACGTGCAACTGAAAAATCCAAGAGTATTAGGCTTCAGTCCTGGCTGGATCCAGCTTAAACAATGTTCTAGGGTCCCGTCTTTTTCTGATCTCTTGACTCTGCTTTTCATCTCTTGGTACCATGCTCAGACAGGTTGCTGTGATGGCAAAAGGGCTGCAACTACTCAAGCCCACGTTCTCTCAAGGTGAAGTCCAGCAGAAAAGAAAGTATCTTTCCCATCCTCAAAGTTCCAGTAAGTCTCATGACTTTTCATTGGCTCAAATGGGCATCATGTGCCCATTCTTGAAAAGATTACTGTGGCCGCAGGGCCTTCTCTGCTTCCCACGTGCTACCCTTGTGTGAGAGGCGGACGCTCACTCATAATGAGTTGGGATGGGTGCTCAAATGAACATTAGGGACAGTCCTGAAAATAGGTAAATGGAGGCAGGTGGTAAAAATAAAAATGCCCATCTCCTGATGCTAGGATCATTTCTATTTTGTAGGTGGGGAAACTGAGGCTTGGAAAGGTGGAGGCACTTGTCACAGTGGGTCTGTGGTGGAGCTGGGACAGCAGCACAGCATCATCTGCGGGCACTTTCAGCTCATCTCCTCCCCCAACCACAGCCTCACCTCCTGCTGCTTGCTTGTCCCTGTCCCCTCCCTCTTTCCTGATCTGTCCTTGGGGCTGCCAAGTCACTCCAAGACACCTGGGTGAGCATTAGGCTCATCCTGAAGACAGCGGGAGTTGTCACGAGGCCACAGTCCCATTAATCCTGTCAGTTTCAGAGGACCATTCCCAAGGCAGAGGGTCATCGATAGCATCATCTCCATCTTCTTTAATGCTAATTACTTTTCTTCCCACGTCAACGTAAAAATCATCTTAAATGTCCTCATTAAAGCGAATGTGATTTCTGACCACAGAATCATCAACTCAGCCTGGGAAAGACTTTCAGGGGAGAAAATGTTCTCTGAGCCACAAATGGCAATTCTGAGTGATTTAGAATATCAAGTTTGTATGATTTTTAATCATTAACAGAGATGTAAAAACATATTTTATACACAATCTTTTATCTTACACTTATTTTTATATTTCTCTATAACAGTTCATTGCAATGCATATATCACCATTACATCAGACATTTATGGCTCCATTAAAATTCAATGCCATCATAAATTTGGACCGGTTAAAGTGGTGACATTTCTAACAGCTTCCACAAGGACATATTTTATATTTAAAGTGAAACTTCAAGAAGAAACTTTAAAGAAAAAAAAATCCTTGTAGGGAAGGAGTGGGATATAAGATTTTCCTGCTGTCTAAAACACTGTCTACTGCCTACCCTAATACCTGTTGTATTAAGAAGCCAGACTTTTGCTAAATACTAGGGGAGCTATTTCCAGTATATAGGGATTAACAAGAATCATATGATAATGCTTTCATTGACTAGAAATGCTCCACTCTGCCCAGTCCTTTGGCAGACTGAGACCTGGGAGAATTTTGGAAGTAAGGGAAAATATTAAATGACACTTTTAAACAATGCAGTGTCCATATAATGAGAGCTTTTCTGATTCTGGAGTGTAAGAGTTTTCGGAGAGGGATAGGATGAGGGGCTTATGTTTTTCTATCATTTGGTCCAAGATGGTGAGTGCTTCTACTGGGAAATTTAAGGTCTGTCTCTCTCTCGCTCTTTTTCAATCCATCAGAAGGTATTAGAGCAGTTTTTGTGAGCCCAGTGCTTTTATAGATGATTTGAAAAGTAAAAATGGGGATATATTCCTCATTGTGATGGAACCTACTATACTAGGATACCCTCAAAAGAAAGGACTTTTGCATCCTCAGGAGCCGTGACAATATCTGACACATGGTTGATATCCACTAACACCCTTTGTTCAATTCACTGGAACTATTGGACAAGGCATCCAACAAAAACAACTTTGGACAATAAGCACCCAACTGGGCATGACTGAGGGTCTGGTTGTACGGGACAGAATAGGTATCACATATGACTTCCAGGCAAGAGGAGTGTGTGAGGACTGTGCAAGCCCGAGCTGGGTTCATGGAAGAATGAGGCTTCAGGTGGGTATGATTTGACCCTCCAGAAGTAGCACAAAGGATACTCTAGGCTGGAAGAACCAGGTGGGCTGAGTAAGAGCAACTTCAAGAAACTCCCTGGAGAGAGAGCTGGCTGAGGGGTGGGATCAAGGTGTCCTTGAGCTTAGTCAGCCTCAAGATCTGTGTAATAACCAAGGGCAATAAAATCTCACTGAGCATGTGTTGTCAGGCAGGATGCCTGTGTGCATAATAAAGGTAGCAAAGGTCTGTTTCCACCTGCTGTTAGCCTGGTTCTCTTCTAAGTTCTTTTCTCAGAGGAACCCACTGTTGTTCTCATAACCCTCAAAGGTGGAGCTTCTGCTATGTTCTGGCTGGAGAGAATGGAGAAAAGGAATAGATATGCAGATGTTAGATGCATTCTCTGTTTCTCTCCTGTTTCTCCAGGAGAGAGTCCACTCACCTGAAGAAATAGAAGCTGGAACACTCATGTCCCAGGGGTAAATTTACTAGGGACATTTGGTGGGAGACTTTTGTTCTCTGAGTTTTTACTGACTGATGCCACTGGTTGTGGGTTGTAATCAAGTTTTGTCAGAGGCAATGTCATGAGATCGGAGAAATCAGAGTTCTTTTAAACCAAGTAATGCCCGTCCAGAGCATGCCCTGGGGAGGGAGGAGGTTTTTATGTTCTCCCAAGGAGATCATAACAACTTAGTGCTGTGCCATCCAACACAGGAGCCATCAGCACATGTCACTTAGCACGTGAAACACGGCCAGTGTCACAAATTAAAATCATCATGTTTTTTATGTATTAGGTTAACTAAAACATTTAAAAATAATTTTACCTATTTTTTCTTGTTTTAGTGTGGCTACTGGAAAGTTTAGAATCCCATGTATGAGTTGCATTGTATTTCTATCGGACAGCGCTTTCTTAGAGTGCATCCTCTCAATAGAAAGGACATGTCTTATGAAATAGAGAAAGTCTTCTGAAGGGCTCCTTCCTCCTGTCACCAGCTTCTGGGCTGGGAGCTGCTTTAGTATAAAACTTTCAACCACATCTGACTGGTTACCATGCCCTGAAAACACTCATACCTCTTTGCCTTTGCTTTTGCCACGCTCTCCCTCTGGAGTTCTTTCCTGTTACCCCTCACCTTGCTCACCTGGCATGCTCCTTCACATTCCTCAAACCCCATCTCAAAAGCTTCCTCCTTGTAGCTGCTCTTTAATTAACTTCTCTGTCCTCTGGGCTTCCACAGCACCTGGAACCCACTTTCTCCACTATTACTCTAATCAGCTTGTGTTTTAGTTACCTGCTCACAAATCCATCTCCATAGCTGCTCATGGAATCCCTTGAGGCCAGGGACTCAGTGATTTTGAAGTCACTGGAGGCAGTGTGGACTGCTGGAGCTGGCTCAAACCAGATCAGAAGAAGCACTGTGTGTGTCTCTTCCTAACTCCACATTCAGCAGCTTCCTGCTGATAACTTGAAATTGGCCACAGTGGAGTATTGACACCACAGGAATTGGCAAACAGTGAACATCAGGGCTTTTAATGGAATGAGGGGAGGGGGAGAGACAGTGATTAAACATTTACCTGCTCACACTGATCTCAGTTAAAATGAAGTAAAAGGCTTTTGCCACCTGAATCAGCCTCAGAAAATGGTGGTCATTTTCTTGTGATTAGGTGACCTGTATGTGAAGAAATGTCTCTTTCTCTCCATCCAGGCAGTTTAAGGAGCTCTCTCTGCAGGCTCTAATATTTAGGGTCTGGTAGAGAGATGTTGGATTAGACTGGGTGATTATAAAGTTTCTTCCCAGCTCTAAAATTCACTGATTCTGGGCATTATGCATATCACTTGCAAGTAATTAACATTAATAATGCCCTACATTTGTGCAGCCCTTATCTTTCTTTTTTCCCAAAGAGCTTTCCTATCCATTATGTCATTTGACACCTCTCAGAAGCCACTGAATAGAGAAGTTAATATATCCGGGGTAGACATCTACTTAAATTCAAAAAGATTTGCACATAGTTGACCTTGGTCTCAGAGAGGGGATGGGGGCCACAGGGTGACGGTGGATCATAATGTTCTCAGTCCAGTAGGATGAACTATGAGGGTCAGAGAGGGCAAGACAATTACCCAAAGTCACACAAACACAGAACAGCAAAACTTCATCAGCTCTAGGATTGCACTGAAGGTGAGGAACATTTGGTGTGGGTGGTCACCCAGAAGAACTGAAAAATAGCATATCTATATAATATCAGCTATTTTAATAGAAGGAAAAAAGTGCACTGTCTCAAAACTGAGATAGCTTATCTTTGATTCCAAACAGCTGAACATTCTATCCGTTTGGAGGGCTCCCTTCCATTTTTGCCACTCACCGAGCTGTTTGAGCCTCATAATCATGGTGCTGGGCTTCCCAGGAGGCTGCTTGCTTCATGGGTCACAGAATCCTTCTTTTCCCCTCCAGAGAGAATTCTCCCCACCCAAATCGAAGATGAACAGGCATTTTACAAATGTTTCAGAAAAGGTTGGTAACTCATCTCTCTGAATTACCTGTGATAAGAGAACCTATTAGGAAGCTAAGGAGGAGAAGCAATTTGGGTTGCATGAAACTACTGAGCAATTTAGACAACGCCTGGACATAGAACTTTGCTCACTCCTCACTTGGGATTCGTACAGCTCTGAGACACATATTGTGTTTCAAAGTAGACTGAAGGAAGTAACTTTAGAGCAAAGGAAAACATGTACAAAACATCATTCAAAAAAGAATGCAAATATTTGTGTGTGCACATGCGTGTACTGAACTTTAATAATGCCCCCGAGTGACAATAATAACTGAATAATAACAATGAGTATAGCTCAGTCCTCATAATGTGCTTATTAAAATTCTAGAAATAAAGATTTCAGTGCCATTACATAGAAAATTTAAGAGAAAAATATCTTGGTATATCTTGTAAGTTGTCTATAAATTCTACACTTTGTACACTAGTTATTACTTTACTGTTTATTCTCAAAAATGTTTAGAATATAATTGTGTAGAATTTCGGCTGCATTTTTCACTTGAGAAAGAGTTAAAACTCTGCTTCTATGTGGCAGACAGAGAGAATCTCTCCAATATGTGCAGTGAAATTTCCTCTCTAAGAGCTGTCTGTAGGGCCTGCCCTCCCTTGGTGTGTTGGAGCCAGCTGATACTGGCTGGGAAGAATGGATTGTCTAATTTCAAGGAAATCTGCCAGTTGGTTGGTGTCATATTGGCACCTTGAAATCGGCCATTGTTGGAATATTTACACCATGGAAACCAGAAAACACTACAAGTCAGTGATTTTCACCTAGAGAGCTGGGTGGTTAAGCATTTATCATGCCACCACTGCTATTCTCTCTATATAGGGTACTACTCCATTTATATCCTTCTATCTCATTGAATTTACATATCCATGAACAAGCAGACAACCATGTGGAAGTCATAGAGTCTTAATAGGAAAACCAAAGACCTGAACCCTGCAAAAGCAGAAACAATAAAGGATTCCCTACTCCTTACCCATTAACCTGTAGGTATTTGATAATTATCTAATATAGCCTGTCTTTTTTTTCCTTTTCCTAATCTAGCTTAACAGTCCTCAAGCTTTAGTGCATGAGTTAATGTACAAGTGTTGATAATGCAAAACCACATGTGTGGTACTTATGGGAGTATTAGGGGGCTTTTGAGGGTAGCTTTGGCCACAAAAGTATTTTACTGGAGTTGGCAAAATATGGTAGTTGGAACCCAGAATTCCTGGTTTTGAATCGAGGCTCTGCCACACGAGCTATTTTACCCTCTCTAAGCTTTAATTTCTTCATCAGTAGAATGAGAACAAGAATGATACCTTACCTCTAAAGTTCTTATTAAATGTGTTCATATATGTAACATGCTTAGTATCACTCCTTGGACCTAGTTAGTGCTAGGTGCATTTTAGTTATTATTATTATAGAGGAGTGTTTTAGTTGATGATCTTGGTAGCTGAGTGAGGGTTAGATTGGATGGAACCAAGACTGGGAGAGTCTTGGTTAGAAGCCCATTGCTTTGGTCCAGCCTGACCCTGTTGAATGAATCACTGATGCCATGTGGCTGTTGGGTGTTACATAGACTAAGCCAGTGGCTTCTCCTGAAACTTAGCCTATGATGTAAAGGGCCTTGGTTGACCATTAAAAAAGACCACTTTCCCTAGGGATTTATTTTACCAGCTTCCATCCAATTCATTTGGCACTGGAGGGCATGATGAAGAGGGGAGAATGGTAGCAGATAAACTTCGAGAGCATGCAGGCCCCAGATCTTGGAAGTCCTCAGAGGTCATGGTGAAAGTCTGGATATCCTAGTAAGCATAATGAAAAGCTATGAACAAATTTAGGCACTAGGTAGGCACTAGAAGAGATACAAAGATGTAGTCGGTCACAGGGACTTGCAGACTAGAAAGGTCCACACCCTCCCCTTTGTCAGTTGTAGCTTAATCTCATGAGTCCAGTTCTTACATTTTCCAGATGAGCAGAAAGATCCCTTCTTACCTCCTGCAGTGGACTGACATGCAAAACGCCACGGGATTTTTAGTACATTGTGATAATTATAGGGAAAGGGCATGCAAACTGCGGGATTTCCTTAAGAAAACTGGAAACCCTACAGAGAGGGCAGTGAGAAAAGATTAGCATAGCTTCCCTGGTGCCTCTTCCTCTCTCAGTTGCTCATAAATAGCCTCCGTGAGGACCATATTTGCTGTGAATTTCGTCGCATCTCTCAAATGCCCTGGCTGGTCTTTTACCTCCTTCCACGTCCAGGTCCTGTCTCATGTCCAGGGGCCAATAATAAAGATAAATTTGAAAAGTAATGGATAAAGACCCAATCCTTGTAGAGCAATAAAATTTATCGTGGCTTAACTAATCTGGCACCATTTATGCCTGCCACCTGCCTTCCCAACCATCGAATGACTAATTGATAACTAATTTCCTCAATTTGTACTTCATTACTTATTGCAGCAGAAAAGCTTACGCCTAACTCTACGAATCACATAGACTCCATGAAATCAGCAGAGATGGTATTTGCCAGAGTTCTTGGCAAATTGACCACCTTTTCAGGAAAAGTGACCTCTTCTCAATCATACACCTAACAGATACTGCTTTTTCAGTGTGTGTCAGGAACTGGGCTAAGCATGTTGCATTTGTATAATTAAAGGTTGTGCTAGATGATAAAACTGAAGTAGCTTATCACAACAGAAGTTTATTTCTTTATCAATAACTTCTTAATTCAGGTGTTCCTGGTTGGCCAAGGATGGGGGAGCTTTGGTCCATGCAGTCATTCAAGTTGATTTAGTCCCCAAATTAAGCTCAGATGATCCGCCAATCATTACTGAATAGCTTCCAAGGTTGCCCTTTGTGTTGGCATTCAGCCAGCAGACGAGGGAAAGAGCATGGAGGGGCATAGGTGGGAAGCTTTTAATGGGCTAGCCTAGAAGAATACATCATTTCAACTCATACTGCACTGGTCATAACTCAGGAACAGTAGGACTGGGAAATATAATATAGATGTGAGCCAAGAGGAAGTGGGTTTTGTTGGATGCGTTGCCACACACTGCGATTTCATTTAATCCTTACAACAATGCTATGAGGTTGGCCATTATCCCCACTTTACAGATGAGGAAACTGAGACTTGGAGAGGTTCAATAACTTGCTTAAGGTCAAAGAGCTAGAAAGTGGAGGAACAGAGTCTTCAACTCAAGTTATCTGTCCAGTTCAAAGTCCATGCTTTCAACCACTGTGCTAAACTACTTCTATCAAGTCTTAAGCAATGGGAAGGTCTGGCAATGAATCCTTTTCCCTCCCTATGCTCTGGTCAACATGAACGTACTTGACGCCGACCCACCATGAAGTTCTCCACTTCAGAGGTGAGCTGTTACCCCTGCCTACAACACGGACTCTTCTGGTGAAAGCAGACCCAGGACATCTTGTGAACTTCCAGAAACCCAGGTTGGGGTTCCCGATGGTGCCCAGGTTCAGTGACAGTGAATTCTGAGGCTGACCATCCACATGTGCTTCCTCTGTGGGAGGCAAAGAGCAAGTGTCAAACTGAGCCAGGAAAGACTCCACATAATTAAAGCTTTTCTGAACTCTGCCATCCATTGGCTTTGTGATGCTAACAAGTGATGCTATTAATCCTACATATTCTCGGTTTTTCATTTGTTTGTGGGGGAAAAATGTTGAAGGCGATATTGTGGTATTTATCCTTGGAATAATGTTGCCATAGTTACCTCTCGACTTTATTATACCAGTGGTGCGATAGTTGAAGCAGGGGGACCTGGAGATGCTCTCGTAACTATGAGCTTGGTCCCCAGGATGGGCATGAAATGTGCCTCTTAGATTGGGGGGAAAAGAAGGGAGCTTGGCCTCAGCAGTTAACTCCACAACGCAGCACAGCAGTCCTGTGTATTTGATGAGGGTGTTGCTTGGTGATGTCCAGAGTGAGCCATTTCTATGAAGTTGCTTTGTTTTCACATTGTTTTATAGTGACACTCTTAGAATGCTAGAATGTAGTGTCTCCATGGAAACTGGAAATGTACAAAATTAAGACCCAGAATAGGAAAGCTCCTATGAGCACAGTTCTGCTGATCCCTAATAAAGAAATGATGTATTGCAACTACAAGGTGTTGGATGTTAAAAGAGACAGGGAATGATAAATTTGACATCCTAATCTAACCAAAGGCCTTCACTTTTTGGACATGGTGGAGAAAGGTTATGAGCGCACATCCAGGTAATTGTGGTCTGTCAGACAGGAGGAAGGCTCCTTAATACCCCATTGTGGGGAAATAGCTACTGACCCTCCAAGGAAAGTGCACCTTGACTCCACTTCCCTGTTGAGCCCATTCAGAAACAGTTAGTGGGACATGAGAGAGGCAGCGTGATACAATGCAAAGACGAGGCATTTGCAGTCAGAACAGGATTAAGTCTCAGCTCCTCCATTCACCATCTTTTGACTTTAAGCAAATCTGTTCAGCTTGCTGAACCTCTGTTGCCACATCCATAAAATGGGGGTGAATAGTGTGTACATTTCTGAAGTGTTGTAGCACTGAAAGCATGCACACACACACACTTTATAAATATGTTTGTTTCCTTTCTTCACTTTTCTTCAGATATTTATTTTTAGCAGTGTTGGAAGGGGTTCTTTAGCCTGACTACTTATATAGAAGGACAAGGTTTAGTTTAGAATGTCTGAATTAATAATGGCATAATGGCATGAAATGTTCAGCTTTACAGAATAGTCAACGGGAACATGAGGCCCTCTTCGGGTATACATGCTGTTTGTTCATGGTGGGGATTGGCGAAGTCAGATGCGTGTCTGTTCTGACGCTCCCACTTCCTTTGTGGCTCCTCCTCCGAGTCTCTCACGGTCCTGCCTGTTTGATCCCTGACTTCTCTTTTGCCTCCCTCCACACACATCTCACACATTCGCTGAAATGCCATCCAATTCTATCAGGACATTCAAATACACAGAATTCTCAGGCTCTCTTTTTGCAGTCACTGCAAGTTCAGAGCCTTGTCAACAATTTGTGTAACTATTCCCATCTCTGCTTTTAAAAAAAATTATTAAAAAATTTTAACCCCCTTTATTGAAGTATGCTGACATACAGAACCTGTGAACATATTTAATGTATACAACTTGATGAGTCTGGAGATAAGTACACACCCATGAAACCATCACCACAATCTATGCCATAAACACAACGTTATCTCCAAAACTTTCCTTCCACCCTCTTTATTATTATTTTGTGATAAGAGCACTTAACATAAGATCTACTCTCAGCAAAATTTTAAGTATGTAACGCAGTATTGTTCACTGTAAGCTCTATGCTGTAAGTCAATCTCTAGAACTTGTTCATCCAGTATAGCTGTACCCTTTGACCAACATCTCTCTGTTCCCTCCACATCCAGCCCCTGGCAACCACCCTTCCACTCTCTGCTTCTGAGTTTGACTATTTTAGATTCCTCCTTTAAGTGGTATCTTGCAGTATTTGTCCTTCTGTGTCTGGCTTATTTTGCTTAACATAATGTCCTCAGGTTCATCCATGTTGTCACAAATGTCAGGATTTCCTTCTTTTCTGAGGCTGAATACTATTCCATTGTATGTATAGATCACATTTTCTTTATTCATTAATCCTTTGATGAACATTTAGGTGGATTCCATGTCTTGGCTATTATGAATAATGCTGCAGTGAACGTGGGGGTGCAGTATCTCTTTGAGATTCTAATTGCATTTCCTTTGGCTACATACCCAGAAGTGGGATTGCTGGAGCACATGGTAATTCTATTTTTAATTTTTGAAGGACCTCTATACTATTTTCCATAGCGGCTGCACCAATTTACATTCCCACCAACAGTGCACAAGGGTTCCCTTTTCTCCACATCCTTGTCAACAACTGTTATCTTTCTTTTTGTTTTTAATATAATAACCATTCTAACAGGTGTGAGGTGCTATCCCGTTGCTGTTCTTAATGGCACAGAATGGAAGGAGGTTCCTTTACTTCCAGTGCCAAGCGCCTGCTGGATCTCTACTTGGTTAGAACCAAAGCTCTCATAACTAATCTCAATCCCTGTCTGAATGCTCTGTGGTATTTCCCACAGGCCTCTACCTTTCTCTAAAAAGATAGCAGTTGTGACTCTCTGTCATGAGCAGTGTTTTTCTGATCTGCCTGATCTCACTTAGTATAAGGAAAAAATACTCTGCTCTGGTTTCTGGCACATGAAACTGCTCTTCCTCACCAGCGCAGGGAAGCCTTGATACTGCTTGAGTGTCTTTATCAAACAGCCTTAACACTGCAACCACCTACAGTTTCACGATTGAAAACTTCCATGCTCCCTTCTGTGTATGCTTCAACTGCACTGAAAGTGTGGGTTTCTGTGATCTTATAGATTGCTATTAATACCTCATTGCGTTAGAAAACCTTCCCTTTAAACCTCAGTATGCTGAGACATGTCGAGATTAACTAAACGATGAATAAATGGCAGGAACTTTTAATTTTAAAAATATTTACTGAGTAGCTGTTCCATGTCACATAATGTCCTAGACATTGGTAAAGTGACCAGCTTGTCTAGGTTTGTCTGGGATTTTTTCCCAGTTTTATCACTGAAAGTCCCATGTCCTGGGGAATTCAACAGTCCCAGGCAAACCAGGGCAGTTACCTTAAGCTCTAGGGGTAAATTGGTGAACAAGACCTCCTCCCTCAAGGATCTGACAGTCTAATGAACCAGAAAATAGAAACAAACACGCAGCAGTTCCACTCCTAGTTATAGACCCAAATGATTTGAAAACAGGTCCTCTAACAAATACATGTCAACGTGTCCGTAGCAGCTCTATTCACAGCAAGCAAATGGTAGAAACAGCCCAAATGTCCATCATCAGATGAATGGATATTCAAATTCTGGTCGATCCATACAATGGAATATTATTTAGCCATAAAAGGAATGAAATAACTGATACATGCTGTAACATGGGTGAACTTAGAAAACGTCTCGCTAAGTGAAAGAAGACAAAAAAAGCTCACATATTGTGCGATTCCATTTATATGAAATATTCAGAGTAGATAAGGCTACTTCTGAAGCGTATATAAGAATGTGAAATCTGTAATTGCCCTGCTTCTAAAATGGTTCTTTAGCTGCTCTGCTGCAGTGAGAAAGATCTGGCCCAGCCATTTGGTAGTTACTCTTTCCAAGTATTTCCTAGGGAACATATTCCTAGAGGCTCTTGGGCTAAAATGATAAAAATAATTTGACATGGCAGGTTCTCTGAAGAAGCCATTCAGCGTCCAGTGACTTGGGTGCTGGGGTCCTTACCCCAGGGTAAGGACCAGAGCATCTTAGTTCTGGCTCTTACACAGTTTCCCTCGACGGAGTGACTCCAGAATCAAAGAAAGTTTAAACACCCCCCAGGAGACAGTGCTGGGCACAAGCTTCCATGGGGGAGTTTGACTTCTGCTTCCGCCCTTGACCCTGCATCCTAGGACAGGTATATCCCCCAAGATGTACATCATCACCTATAAAATGGGGACAAAGATAGATGTGTTGTAAGGATACGTATTTCCCCTCAAAGCCAGGAGTGTATGCTGTCTGGAAAATAACAAGCACTCAATAATTATTAATTTTCTCCATTCTTTCCTCTTCATCCTAAGATTTAATTAAGACATATCGTTAAAGCTATGAATAAGCAGTTCATAGGAAGGGAAATCTAAACGACCAGCACACATGGAGAAATGTTCAGGCTGGCTAGCAACAAAGGATTGAAAAGTGAAACAACAAGACATCATTTGTCTCCTACAAAGTTGGCCAAAGAAAGGAAACAAAAGTCAATGTTGCCAAAGAGTTTGGAAGCCAGGCACTTGCATCCTAGGCTGGTAGCAGTACAACTTGGAACAACGTTTTGGGGGGCGATTTGGCAATAAGATAAATATGCTTGTTTCAGAAGCCTTAAATGCACACTTGTGTTTTGACCTGGCAATTCCAGTTCGAGAAATTTGTCCTCAGGGAATAATTAAGGATGTGCTGGCAAACTTAGCCACAGAAGGCACTCTATAAATAGTTGTTAAATGAAGGAGTGAGCGATGCTCATCACCACATTGTTTATAATAATGAAAATTCCAGTAAAAGGAAAAATCAAATAAATTATGGTCTGGCCATAAAATGGAATCCTCTGCAGCCATTAAATCTGATTTGGTAAACACATTTGGATAACTCTATCATTTACATGGGCCTGGGAAGATATTTCTGATTCCTTGAGTGAAAAAAATTATGTTAAATGACAGATCGTATGGCTATGGCTTGTTTAAAAATATGTATCCACAAATAAGATGGGAAAGAAAAACTCTCGAAGGGTGTACAGCACAACGTGAAAAGCCGTTATTGCTGAATGGTGTGACACCATGAATGATTTTTATTCCCTTCTTTCGGCTTTTCTGTGTATTCTGAGCATGTACTATTTGCACATATTTTTTAAAAACTTAATGTTAAAATAGAGGGACTCGCTAAGATGGGGGTGGGTGGTTAGAAACCAAGATAAGAAACTAGGACAAAAATGTGCTAGTCAGGAGAACGTAGGGTGTCTGGCTAGGTTAAAAGAGTTGCATGATTTGGGCAGCCTTCCCTTCCTTTCCTGTGTCATTTTAAGCTCTCTTGACTGCAGATCAACCCTCAGACCTCGGGAGGCTTGATTTGGCTGCACCCTCCTTAGGATGTGTCATGTCTGGGAAACACACAAATGCTCTTCTTTGTCTTTGCTGCTCGTGGCCCGAATTGGCTGTGCTTGAGGGTGACTCACTCCTGGCTGTGTGCATTGATGAGAGCTGGTTTGTACCTGGAAATCAGAGTGCACACCTGTCCCTTAAGCTCTGAAGACAGCCTGGACCAGCATCCTGGAGAGAGAGAAAGCCAGCTCCCAGCCACGAGGAAAGACCCCAGCTCAGGAGGCCCTTGTGGGGAAGGGGATGTGTTTACCTTTTTTGCTCCCCAGATTTTCGCTGAGTAAATTGCTGCGATGGATCATAATTGCTTTTCATTTTATTTTTAAAAATTGCTGCCAAGGCAGTCTGCCTGTCTCCTGAAGTCAGCACAAATCTGAGGACGCTTTACTCCAAGGGAATATTTTTAAAACTTGGGTTTGAAAAGTGATTTCCACCCGATAATGAGCAGGTCGAGGTCCCACAGACCATGGTGACTCGGTTGCACTTCAGACCCAGAGATTCACAAAGCTCATCAGCTCGTTCCTTTCACTCAGGTCTTTGCTGAAATGCCACGTCCAGAAAAAACCCTGCTCCGAGCTTCCTGTCTAAAATAGCACCTTCTTCTGTCGGCTTTCCTGGATCGTTTTTTTTTCCCCCCAGGAATCTATCCCTCCCTGGCATTATATTATTTCTTTATTCTCTCTATCCCCCAAGAAGGATGCATGCACCTCAAGTATTCAAGTGCCGTATCTTTTTCATGGCAGCATCCCTGTGGTTAGAACTGGGGCAGGCACATAGTAGGAGCCCAGCAAGTGTTCGACCACATGAATATGTGAGAGGATGTGAAAGTCTTTTACAAGCTGAAAGATGCTGTGGGGCAGAAAAATGCGGGGTAGGATGGTATGGTTGCATTTGGGCTTCTGAACTCTCCAGCTCACCACCAATGCCATCTGGGCCCCATGTCCCAGGGGGATTGACTGTTATGGCTCCCAGAACACCAGCAGCATCTATGATAGAGTTCAGCCTCCATGCTAGGAGGTTCCATTGGCCTTGAGTTTCCCTTGGTGGGAAGATAGGGCTCCAAGCTGTTGGCTGCTCTTTCTCACACGTACTGCCAAGCTGGCTTCCACCATCCAACTGGGCTGAACTCTCTGGTATTGCAGACCACCCTCAGCACCCCAGAAGCAAAGACAGTAACAGCAGTAACCTGCGGGGCTGGGAACACTTACATTCTCCCTTTCTCGTTCTTTCCATTAGTGCCTAGAACTCTGGGAATGGGCATTTTTTACTTGCAGAATAGCGAGAGCTGTATGTGCAGAGGCTGCAGAGTCAAACACCAGTCTGAGTTGCTTCGCTGGCTGATTCTGAAAACACAGGGCATTCCTCCTCCCTCGGGGTGAGTCCAATACCTGCCATTTTGGGTTCCATTGAAAAATGCCATGTTTCTCAGCATTTTTACAGAAGATTCACAGCAGCTACCTGCTAGACAGTCATTCCTTTAGTGTGCACCTACCGTATGCCAGGCACTGAGTGTATAACAATGAACTAGACAAAGTCCCTGCCCCCATGGGACCTCTTCATGCCCTTTCATACCACTTCAACCAGTGGTAACTGGTTGAGTTTGGGAGAGAAGAGCCAAAGGTCTATTTGATACCCAATCAATTATCATGTTTTGTTACGAGTTTTTAATGGTAGTTTTTTCAAAAAGACATGGGCATTGAAATTTGACTCCCCTGGCCCTGACCCCCTGGGAAAACAACTGGTGGATTGTTAAACCTGGCACTTTATGAAACCACATTCATTTGCTTTGGTTTTGGGGGTACTCTGCTGCCAGGTACCCTTGGCCCTGCCCTAGTTGGGTCTGAGCTCCAGTGATCAGAGGTAAGAATGTTCTTGGGGAGTGGACATATGAATTTTCTGAGCCTATCTACTTCAGTTTGGCTGAAAATAGCCTCTCAGCTCCCACCTAAGGGCTTCCCAATAATTAGAAGTGATGCTTGCAAATCCTTGTGGACACATTGGGAAAGAGACCTGTAACATTCGCTGGTGCTTTGTGATTTGTAAAACACATCAACAAGCACCCTGTGAATCTTGCTCTGACACGTGCAGCAGCGTGGACTTACGCAAGTGTTTATCCTTCTTGGTCTATCAAGTGGGCAAAGTGATTTCGTTTCCTAAGGCTATTATGGGAACTGAGTGAGATGCTGTATGCAGAGTGCCCACTTCTGTGAGTGGCATATAATAAGTGTTATAAGTGGCATATAATAATACATTTTAGTGATTAAAAACATGAGAATGGTTCTAATGAAAGGTAGGCAGGGAAGATTGTATTCACCTTACTTGAGGGATGGAGACACTGGAGCTCAGAGACGTTATTTGGCCCAAGTCCAAGTATTCAGGGGTGAGGATACTAAATCCAGGTCAGAGAGTATAACGTATGCCCTAGGCACCTCCCCTGGGCTTCTCACCAGGTCCCAGACTGTAGGCATCTACACACAAAGGATGGGTACTTACCCCCGACCTTTCCATACAACTCCCCTTTCACTTACATCTTGGGGAAATCACAGAAGCTAAGGCAACACCCCCTCTGCCATAGAGGTCCTCTCTATCCCTTCCCACCAAGTCCCAACTCATTTCCCTTAATCTCTCATTAGGGAGCCACTATCTCCAAACTCATCTAGTCTTTAAATGTCTACTGATGGTTTATGCTATGTCTTGCAGATAATGAGTCCTCTACATTTAGTGCCCATCATCTTACTGCAGGGTTTTGTTTGTCTGTTAGTTTGCTTCTGGTTCTGGTTTTCAAGTTGCAGAAACTTATGTCTCAGTCACTTGTGCAAGGCAACTCCCACCCTTTGAGACGGAGTCTGTGTCTTTCACACCGTGAGTGTCCCCTCTAGAGCCCCTGGCTTAGAGCTGGGCGTTCAGTACTGACCACAGATTAAAAGGGCAGGGGTGGGTCGATGGAAAGGCTGTAGATGTAATCTGGACGCTTCATGACAGCAGCTCATCTTAAGTTCTTAGGGCCCATGCTCTTTTCCTGACTTCAGGATAAAGTAGGGAGTTGCTTGTAGGTGTGGGATTATGGGAAGGAGGAGGATTCTTTACATCCAGGTAGGTCAGGATGGGATGCTGTCCAGAGGCCATCCATGGAAATCCATAACTGAGATAAACGGAGCCATGAGAGTGAAAGGTGGTGGCCAAACCTCCTAGAGAAATGGAAATAAAAACAAAAATAAACAAATGGGACCTAATGAAACTTAAAATTTTTTGCAAAGCAAAGGAAACCATAAACAAGACAAAAAGACAACCCTCAGAACGGGAGAAAATATTTGCAAATGCAGCAACTGACAAAGGATTAATCTCCAAAATATACAAGCAGCTCATGCAGCACAATATCAAACAAACAAACAACCCAATCCAAAAATGGGCAGAAGACATAAACAGACATTTCTCCAAAGAAGATATACAGATTGCCAACAAACACATGAAAGAATGCTCAACATCACTAAGCATTAGAGAAATGCAAATCAAAACTACAATGATGTATCATCTCACACTGGTCAGAATGGCCAGCATCAAAAAATCTACAAACAATAAATGCTGCAGAGGGTGTGGAGAAAAGGGAACCCTCTTGCACTGCTGGTGGGAATGTGAATTGGTACAGCCACTGTGGAGAACAGTATGGAGGTTCCTTAAAAAACTAAAAACAGAACTACCAGCAATCCCACTACTGGGCATATACCCTGAGAAAACCATAATTCAAAAAGAGTCATGTACCACTGTGTTCATTGCAGCTCTATTTACAGTAGCCAGGACATGGAACCAACCTAAATGTCCATCGACAGATGAATGGATAAAGAAGATGTGGCACATATATACAATGAAATATTACTCAGCCATAAAAAGAAATGAAATTGAGTTATTTGCAGTGAGGTGGATGGACCTAGAGACTGTCATACAGAGTGAAGTAAGTCAGAAAGAGAAAAACAAATACCATATGCTAACACATATATATGGAATCTAAAAAAAAAGGTTCTGAAGAACCTAGGGACAGAACAGGAATAAAGATGCAGATGTAGAGAATGGACTTGAGGACATGGGGAGGGGGAAGGGTAAGCTGGGACGAAGTGAGAGAGTGACGTGGACATATATACACTACCAAATGTAAAATAGATAGCTAGTGGGAAGCAGCCGCATAGCACAGGGAGATCAGCTCGGTGCTTTGTGGCCCCTAGAGGGGTGGGATAGGGAGGGTGCGAGGGAGACGCAAGAGGGAGGAGAAATGGGAATATATGTATATATATATATATAGCTGATTCACTTTGTTATACAGCAGAAACTAACACACCATTGTAAAGCAATTATACTCCAATAAAGATATTAAAAAAAAAAAAGGTGGTGGCCGAGTTCCCACATGGCCCCCAAGTTGGGGACGGGTGGGTGTTCAGAAAGGAATGGAGCATGGGGTGCGGGCACTCAGAGACACCTTACAGATGTCACACTCAGATGGACCTGTCCCAGTCTCACCTTGTCTGGGCATTCAAGCTCACAGACATCTCATTTCCTGCAATTGCCACCAGCCTTTCAAGTACTGTTATCCCTCGGTATCCTCAGGGGATTGGCTCCAGAAGCCACCACAGATACCAAAATCCATGAATGCTCCAGTCCCTTATATAAAATGGTGCAGTACAATGAATACAGTCGGCCTCTTGTATCCACGGGTTTTGTACCTGTGTATACAGAATGCCAACTGTACAACAGGGCTTGCTGGGGTACTCTCAATATCTTCCCCATGGTATTTATAGGGTGGCTTTCCTCTTGACTCCTAAAAAGGCATAAATGAAGCTTTTTGTTTGAAAGGGGAAGACTGTTTACTGTAATTAGATATTTAAAAACGCTTATTAGTCGTCTTTGCTGGACCTAATACTCAGCAGTATCAAAATGAGAGGCTTTCAGCTCTGTCGCCTCCGCCTCCTTTCCTACCCCCAATATCATTCTTTGAGGATTCCTGTTTGCATTTCTCCTCAGTCCTTAAGCTTCATGACCATACTCTTGACCTAACGAAATCCCATTAGTTTCTCTCTGCAGATGAAAAAAATATATACATTTTTTCCAGTTAGAAAAGGTTAAGAAACAGTCAGGCCACCCAGCAGAGTGAGTGCACAGCTCACCCAGCTATGCAATTATCCAAAAATAACCCATTTCCATTTGCAAGAGTAGACTGCATTTAAATAAGCATTCTCTTCAAATAAACTTTCATTAAGTCAGATTTCTCTATAGTGTGCCTGCTAAATGAATGCGTGTGTGCCCTTGTGCGGTATGTACCATTTACTGCCACGCTTAGTTTTTGGAACATAAGAGAGGCTAAACTGTAATGAGATAAGTGAATGCATTTTGGCAGAGGTACCACTGACTTAACAAAGGAAACATTGAAATGTGCATCAAATGGGGGATAGTAAGATATCCGCGCTTCTGAAGAAATGGCTGTTAAAATTTTGTAGGATACCATGGCTTTTTCCCCCGTCGCATCTTATTAGAAACTCTGAATCCAACATGCCCTCACTGCTTAGACCCCTTTAGAATACCCTTTCCCTCGCTCCTCAGCGGCATCATTGCGAAGTGATGTGTGGCTGACAGGGACCATGGCTACAGGTGCAAAATGCAAAATACTATTTTTCTAGTGTTTTCAGCCCAAATGAAATACCGGCATGGATACTGTTTGAAAGCTGCCAGGTGGTAACATTTATTTTGGCTGAAACTCTGCATCGTCGCCAAAATCTGCTCTTCTGTGCATTACTGTTGTGTGGATTTGAGCCTGCCTGCTGTGGAGGAAGCAGGATTCTGGGTTCAGCCCACGTGGGCGCCATTGAAATGGGAGGTCAGGCCAGCCTCCACTGCTTCCCCGGGGAGCTTTACTAGAAAATGACTTTTGTTGTGTCCAAATGGACCCTCTCTCTGTGGGACGTAGGTATGAGATGCCCGGATGAGGAGCTCGGTCACACTGGCCACCTCTGTTGTTGTTGTTTTCAACCTATTGTACTCAAGTGTTTTACATTTCCAAAGGAAAGAAAAAATAGAAAAGTCAGAGAGTGGGATAGCGAGGGGGTAGATTGGGGGGAGTGCCTTTGGCCCCATTAAGAAGTTTCAAATAGCTCTGTTAGCAGAAAGCCTTGTTGTAGAGCCTATAAACCACCATAAGGTGGAAGAAAGATTAGAGTCAATTAAATATTGATGCAACTGGAAATAGAAGGGAGGTGATGGACTGAGTTCTAAATCTGACCTTTTCTGTCGAAAACACTTCATCAATGTGTTATGGGGTGAAATCTGTCCCCTCAAAATCCATATGTTGAACTCCTGACTCAGAATGTGACCTCATTTGGAGATAGGGTCTTTACAGAAGGAATCAAGTGAAAATGAGGTCCTGTGGGTGGGCCCTATTCCAGTATGACTGGTGCCCTTATAAGAGGGGAAATTTGGACACAGATACATATGGTGGGAAGACCAGATGAAGACACAGGAGAAGATGGTCATCTACAAGCCAAGGAAGGAGTCATGGAACAGATTCTTCCTCACAGCCCTCGGAAGGAAGCAACCTTGCCAACACCTTGATCTTGGAGTTTTAGCCTCCAGAATGGTGGACAATAAATTTAAGTCACCTGGCTTGTGGTTCGTTGTCATGATGGTCCCAGCAAACGAATGCAGAATGTATGCAGCAAGGACCTCTTGGAAGAAAATTAGGTTGTGGGTATGTGTAACTCCTGGATATTTGTTCTCCTCTGGTTAAGGGAGAGATTTCAGAGGGTTGAGGTGGAAAGAAGCTGACCTATGAGGGAGGTGTCCTGTGGGAAAGTCCGGGAACTTGGAAGCTCTGAAAATTCCAAGAGGTAAGAACAAATGAGGCTTTAGCCAGAGTTATATTCTAGATGTATTTGTGTGTAAGTGTGTGTTGTGAATGTATTAATGTCTGAGGTGATGTCATAAGCGTAAGTCAGAAACTCTCATGTTGAACTGATGGTACTGTTTAAACATCAACTATCCATTGAAGTGGCAGGATGAACACAGCCCAGAACAGGGTAGCAGGCATCTCATAGAACTCTACCCCATGCCCGTGACAGACATCACTAATTGATCACAGAACTCTTTCCCTCTGAACTGAGTCTTGCCTCCAAATCTTTGTCTACTGGTAAGCCAGGCAGGCACAACCAATCATTCCAATGTGGCATGTGAAGTGAAACCTATATTTTATCTCTGGTCAAGACCATTTCTACTGAAGATGTGGTCTCTGGGCTGGCATCATTCAGCAACTTGGGGGAAATGCAGAATCTGGGGCCCCTCCCACACCTACTGAGTTGAAATCTGCATTTTTTTTTTTCTTTTTTTCGGTACGCGGGCCTCTCACTGTTGCGGCCTCTCCCGTTGCGGAGCACAGGCTCTGGACGCGCAGGCTCAGCAGCCGTGGCTCACGGGCCCAGCCGCTCCGCGGCATGTGGGATCTTCCCGGACCGGGGCACGAACCCGTGTCCCCTGCATCGGCAAGCAGACTCTCAACCACTGCGCCACCAGGGAAGCCCGAAATCTGCATTTTTAAACAGGATCCCTAGGTGATCATTATGCACGTTAGTTGTGGGAAGCTCTGACCTGGAGGGAGAAGGGAGTCGGGGTGAGTTGTACATATACCTGAGCAGTAAAATCTATTATGATTAAACCAATAGCCAGAAACTGTTGTCTCTCAGGAGAAAGCACTTCACTTTGGGGTCAGGCAAGTGAAGATGTCCAGAGTGAAATTTGATTCTTGCTCTGTTCTAGCTCTTGTTTTATATGTGTCACAGTGTCAGTTCAATGAGTATGTTGCTTTTTTAAAGTCTAGCATGTGAATAAGAATAGTGAATTCATGGGGCAGAGAATTACCACCAGAAGGACCTCCAGAGTGCCTAGTGGAAAACAGTGGGGCTCACTGGCAGGCTCCCTGCAGTGGACCGCCTCTTGCAGAATCTCCCTGTGTGCTTCTCAAGAATCTAGATTCCTGGGCTCCACCCTCAACCCACTGACTTAGAACCTCAGTGATTTGAGGCCTGAGAATCTTCATGCTGAGCAAGATCCTCAGGTGATGCTTATGCACCCTCCAGTTTCAGAATCACTTGAAGATTCAACCCAATTATGTGATAGTGAACTTTATGACAGAGTAAATAATGAGTCATTTATACTATAGTATGAATTAGTATATCTGAAAATATTTATTAATAACTTATATGAGCAAGTGAGTAGGAAGGATGCTGGTTGCTGGTCTATTCTGGAAGAGATAGTCAGCTAAGAGGGAGGAAAGGGGACCAAGGACGACTGACCGAAAGGGATAGGCTTGAGGGATAAACCAGTGTTCCTGGGCTCCTGGAGCTTACATTCTGACTCGTGAAGACAGCAACTGATAACGTGGTAGTAAGGAATGAGGGCTTTGCGAAAAGCAGAGCAAAGGGCTGCCGGTTACAATTGTACATAAGAGGACAGGAGCAGGTCATGAAGAACAGGGAGTTTGTTTTGTAGAGAGCTGGAGGAAGGATTTTCCAGGAAGAGGGAGCAGGCCTGTGCAAAGGTCCTGAGGCTGGAACATACCTGGTTTGTTCAAGGAAGCCCCTTGGATGGAGAGGAGTGGGCAAGCCGAGAAACTGGGTGTACGGTCGGAGAGGGGCGGGGTACACAGCCTTCTGTGGAGATGGCAAGGACTTTGGCTTACAAGTGAGCTGGGGAGCCTTGGGAGGTGTTAAGCAGAGGATGGCTATGATCTGGCTTAGGATTCAGCAGCAGGACTCCATCTTCTCCAGGGCGTAAGAACAGAAGCAAGGAGATCAGTTAAGAGGTCATGGCAATAATTAAATGTATAAGTTGATAAAGCATATAAAGAAAGAAGTGATATTCCTTCTTACCCATTGTAGCTCACTCCCCAGAAGTAAGTATTACTAACATTTTCACGAGCAACCTTCCAGATTATGTCTATGGTCATGCATGCACACTTATATACACACACTTTTACATATATGAGATCATGCTATACATATTGCTACACAATTTACTTTTTAAATCCATCATTCATATTTTCTTTATCCTGTCCCATCCTAAGAGCTGCATAGCTTTCCATAACATGGATGGGCCACAGTTGTTGTATTCAATATATTAGTTTCTTATTGATTGACATTAGTTTCTTATTGATTGACATTTAGGATGTGTTTGGGGTTTTCTTCCTATTGTGAGCAGTGCTATGGTGATCGTTTTTCAATGTCTATTTTTGTGCACCTGAGCATGCATGTGCATGGGATTATTTTCTTAGAAATGGAATCACCAGGTTAAAGGGAAAATGCATTTTATATTTTAATACATACTGACAAGTTGCCCTCCAGATGGGTTGTAGTAATTTACAATCTCACCAGGGGGGCGATGTCTGCTTTTTATGTAGTTTTATGTTTTACACAACCCTTTAGCTGCATTATCAGTCAGTCTGATGATGTGAAGGAGGGAGAGTAGTAGGTTTATTCCCATAATGCAGATGAAGAGATGAAGGCACAGCCCAGGACCTTGGGGGAAAGGGAAGAGAAAGGCTATGTCAGCAGGCAGATGGACAGATGCAGACCAACATCGCTTTTCTATTTCTGCATTAATAATACATTGCTTTACTTTGACATTTCTTTTCTTTCTTTTTTTTTTTTTTTGACGTGGACCATTTTTAAAGTCTCTGTTGAATTTGTTACAATATTGCTTCTGTTTTATGTTTTGGTTTTTTGGCCATGAGGCATGTGGGATCTTAGCTCCCCAACCAGGGATTGGACCCGCACCACCTGCACTGGAAGGCAAAGTCTTAACCACTGGACCACCAGGGAAGTTCCAACTTTGACATTTCTGTGTTAGTGGAAATACTTGATTATATCATTTGTTATGGTATATGAGCTGGTGTTTTAGTTTCATACAGATTTTTGAAAAGACTTTGCTTTTTTAGAGGAGTTTTATGTTTACAGGAAAATTGAGAAGAAGGTGCAGAGATTTCCCCTATATCCCCTGCTCCCCCACATGCATGGCCTCCCCACTATCAACAGCTCCCACAGAGCAGTACCTTTGTTATAATTAATGAACCTATACTGACACATCATAATCCCCCAAAGTCTATAGTTTATAGCAAGGTTCACCCTTGGTGTTGTATATTCTACAGGTTTGAACAAATATTTAATGACATGTGTTCATCATTATGGTATCATACAGTGTATTTTCACTGTCTGAAAAATTCTCAGTGCTCCATCTATCCCCCTCCTTCCCTGAAAAACCCCTGGCAACCACTGATCTGTTTACTGTCTCAATAGTTTTGCCTTTTCCAAAATGCCATGTGGTTGGAATCATAAAGTATGTAGCCTTTTCAGATTGGCTTCTTTCACTTAGAAATATGCATTTAAGGTTCCTCCATGTCTTTTCATGGCTTGATAGCTCATTCATTTTTTTTAATAGATCTTTATTGGAGTATAATTGCTTCACAATACTGTGTTTGTTTCTGTTGTACAACAAAGTGAATCAGCCACATGCATACATATGCCCCCATATCCCCTCCCTCTTGAGCCTCCCTCACACTCTCCCTGTCCTACCCCTCTAGGTCATCGCAAAGCACCGAGCTGATTTCCTTGTGCTATGTGGCTGCTTCCCACTAACTATCTATTTTACATTAGGTAGTGTATATATGTCGATGCTACTCTCACTTTGCCCCAGCCTTCCCCCTCCCACCCTGTGTCCTCAAGTCCATTCTCTATGTCTACATCTTTATTCCTGCCCTGCAACTAGGTTCATCAGTACCATTTTTTTTTTTAGATTCCATATATATGTGTTAGCATACGGTATTTGTTTTTCTCTTTCTGACTTACTTCACTCTGTATGACAGACTCTAGGTCCATCCACCTCACTACAAATAACTCAATTTCGTTTCTTTTTATGGCTGTGTAATATTCCATTGTATATATGTGCCACATCTTCTTTATCCATTCATCTCTTGATGGACACTTAGGTTGGTTCCATGTCCTGGCTATTGTAAACAGAGCTGCAGTGAACATTGTGGTACATGACTCTTTCTGAATTATGGTTTTCTCAGGGTAAATGCCCCGTAGTGGGATTGCTGGGTCATATGGTAGTTCTATCTTTAGCTTTTTTAGGAATCTCCATACTGTTTTCCATAGTGGTTGTATTGATTTACATTCCCACCAACAGTGCAGGAGGGTTCCCTTTTCACCACATCCTTTCCAGCATTTATTGTTTCTAGATTTTTTTGATAATGACCATTCTGACCAGAGTGAGGTGCTCTCACTGTAGTTTTGATTTGCATTTCTCTAATAATTAGTGATGTTGAGCATCTTTTCATGTGCCTCTTTGCCATCTGTATGTCTTTTTTGGTGAAATGTCTATTTAAGTCTTCTGCCCGTTTTTTAACTGGATTATTTGTTTTTTTGATATTGAGCTCCATGAGCTGTTTGTATATTTTGGAGATTAATCCATTGTCTATTGTTTCATTTGCAAATATTTTCTCCCATTCTGAGGGATGTCTTTTTGTCTTGTTTATGGTTTCCTTTGCTTTGCAAAAGCTTTTAGGTTTCATCAAGTCCCATTTTTTATTTTTGTTTTTATTTCCGTTACTCTAGGAGGTGGGTCAAAAAAGATCTTGTTATGGTTTATGTCAAAGAGTGTTCTTCCTATGTTTTCCTCTAAAAGTTTTATAGTGGCTGGTCTTACATTTAAGTCTTTAATCCATTTGGAGTTTGTTTTTGTGTATGGTGTTAGGTAATGTTCTAATTTCATTCTTTTACATGTAGCTGTACAGTTTTCCCAGCACCACTTATTGAAGAGGCTGTCTTTTCTCCATTGTATATTCTTGCCTCCTTTGTCATAAATCAGGTACCCTTACTTGCGTGGGTTTACCTCTGGGCATTCTACCCTGTACCATTGATCTATATTTCTGTTTTTGTGCCAGTACCATACTGTCTTGATTACTGTAGTGTTGTAATATAGTTTGAAGCCAGGGAGCCTGATTCCTCCAGCTCTGTTTTTCTTTCTCAAGATTGCTTTGGCTATTTGGGGTCTTTTGTGTTTCCATACGAATTGTAATATTTTTTGTTCTAATTGTGTGAAGAATGCTATTGGTAGTATGATAAGGATTACATTGAATCTGTAGATTGCTTTGAGTAGTATATTCATTTTCACAATATTGATTCTTCCAATACAAGAACATGGTATATCTCTCCATCTATTTGTATCATCTTTAATTTCTTTCCTCAGTGTCTTATAGTTTTCTGCATACAGGTCTTTGGTCTCCTTAGGTAGGTTTATTCCTAGGGTTTTTTTTGTTTTTGCGGTACGCGGGCCTCTCACTGCCGTGGCCTCTCCCATTGCGGAGCACAGGCTCCGAACACGCAGGCTCAGTGGCCATGGCTCACGGGCCCAGCTGCTCCACGGCATGTGAGATCCTCCCGGACCGGGGCACAAACCCACGTCCCCTGCATCGGCAGGCAGACCCCCAACCACTGCGCCACCAGGGAAGCCCTATTCCTAAGTGTTTTATTCTTTTCATTGCAATTGTAAATGAGAGTGTTTCCTTAATTTCACTGTCAGTTTTTCATCATTAGTGTATAGGAATGCAAGAGATTTCTGTGTATTAATTTTGTATCCTGCTACTTTACCAAGTTTACTGACTAGCTCTAGTAGTTTTCTGGTAGCATCATTAGGATTCTCTATGTATAGTATCATGTCATCTGCAAACAGTGACAGCTTTACTTCTTTTCTGATTTGGATTCCTTTTATTTCTTTTTCTTCTCTGATTGCTGTGGCTAAAACTTCCAAAACTATGTTGAATAATAGTGGTGAGAGTGGGCAACTTTGTCTTGTTCCTGATCTTAGTGGAAATGGTTTCACTTTTTCACCACTGAGGACAATGTTGGCTGTGGGTTTGTCATATACGGCCTTTATTATGTTGAGGTAGTTCCCTCTATGCCTACTTTCTGGAGGGTTTTTATTACAATGGGTGTTGAATTTTGTCAAAAGGTTTTCCTGCATCTATTGAGATGATCATATGGTTTTTATCCTTCAGTTTGTTAATATGGTGTATCACATTGATTGATTTGCGTGTGTTGAAGAATCCTTGCATTCCTGGGATAAACCGCACTCGATCATGCTGTATGATTCTTTTAAAGTGCTGTTGGATTCTGTTTTCTAGTATTTTGTTGAGGATTTTTGCATCTATTTTCATCAGTGGTATTGGCCTCTAGTTTTCTTTGTTTGTGACATCTTTGTCTGGTTTTAGTATCAGGGTGATGGTGGCCTTGTAAAATGAGTTTGGGAGTGTTCCTCCCTCTGCTATATTTTGGAAGAATTTGAGAAGGATAGGTGTTAGCTCTTCTCTAAATGTTTGATAGAATTCGCCTGTGAAGCCATCTGGTCCTGGGCTTTTGTTTGTTGGAAGAATTTTAATCTCAATTTCAGTGCTTGTGATTGGTCTGTTTATATTTTCTATTTCTTCCTGGTTCAGTCTCAAAATATTGTGCTTTTCTAAGAATTTGTCCATTTTTCAGGTTGTCCATTTTATTGGCATATAGTTGCTTGTAGTAATCTCTCATGATCTTTTGTATTTCTGCAGTGTCAGTTGTTACTTCTCTTTTTTCATTTCTAATTCTATTGATTTGAGTCTTCTCCCTTTTTTTCTTGATGAATCTGGCTAAGTATTTATTTTTGTTTATCTTCTCAAAGAACCAGCTTTTAGTTTTATTGATCTTTGCTACTGTTTTCTTTGTTTCTATTTCATTTATTTCTGATCTGATCTTTATGATTTCTTTCCTTCCACTGACTTCGGGTTTTCTTTGTTTTTCTTTCTCTAGTTGTTTTAAGTGTAGGGTTAGATTGTTTATTTGAGATTTTTCTTGTTTCTTGAGGTGAGATTGAATTGCTATAAATTTCCCTCTTATAATTGCTTTTGCTGCGTCCCATAGGTTTTGGGACATTGTGCTTTCATTGTCATTTGTTTCTATGTATTTTTGATTTCTCTTTGATTTCTTCAGTGATCTCTTGGTTTTTTAGTAGCACACTGTTTAGACTCCATGTATTTGTGTTTTTACAGTTCTTTTCCTGTAATTGATTTCCAATCTCATAGTGTTGTAGTCAGAAAAGATGCTTGATATGATTTCAGTTTTCTTCAATTTTCCAAGGCTTGATTTGTGACCCAAGATGTGATCTATCCTGGAGAATGTTCTGTGTGCACTTGAGAAAAAAGTGTATTCTGCCACTTTTGGGTGGAATGTTCTTTAAATATCAGTTAAATCTATCTGGTCTATTGTGTCATTTAAGGCTTGTGTTTCCTTATTTATTTTCTGTTTGGATGATCTGTTCATTGGTGTAAGTTGGGTGTTAAAGCCCCCTCCTGTTATTGTGTTACTGTCAATTTCTTCTTTCATGGTTGTTAGCAGTTGCCTTATGTATTGAGGTGCTCCTATGTTGGGTGCATAAACATTTATAATTGTTATATCTTCTTCTTGGATTAATCCTTTGATCATTATGTAGTGTCCTTCTTTGTCTCCTATAATAGTCTTTACTTTAAAGTCAATTTTATCTGATACGAGTATTGCTACCCCAGCTTTCTTTTGATTTCCATTGGCATGGAATATCTTTTTCCATCCCTTCACTTCAGTCTGTATGTGTCCCTAGGTCTGAAATGGGTCTCTTGTAGACAGCATATATATGGGTCTTGTTTTTGTATCCATTCGCCAGTCTCTGTCTTTTGGTTGGGACATTTAATCCATTTACATTCAAGGTTATTATCGATATGTATGTTCCTATTACCATTTTCTTAATTGTTTTGGGTTTGTTTTTGTGGGTCTTTTTCTTCTCTTGTGTTTCCTGCCTAGAGAAGTTTCTTTAGCATTTGTTGTAAAGCTGGTTTTGTGGTGCTGAATTCTCTTAGCTTTTGCTTGTCTGATAAGCTTTTGATTTCTCTGTCGAATCTGAATGAGATTCTTGCTGGGTAGAGTAATCTTGGTTGTATGTTTTTTCCTTTCATCACTTTAAGTATATCCTGCCACTCCCTTCTGGCCTGCAGAGTTTCTGCTGAAAAATCAGCTGATAACCTTATGGAGATTCCTTTGTATGTTATTTTTTGTTTTCCCTTTGCTGCTTTTAATATTTTTTCTTTGTATTTAATTTTTGATAGTTTGATTAATATGTGTCTTGGTGTGTTTTTCCTAGGGTTTATCCTGTATGGGATTCTCTGTGCTTCCTGGACTTGGGTGACTATTTCCTTTCCCATGTTAGGGAAGTTTTCGGCTATAATCTCTTCAAATACTTTCTCAGACCCTTTCTTTTTCTCTTCTTCTGAGTGGGACCCCTATAATTCGAATGTTGGTGAGTTTAGTGTTGCCCCAGAGGTCTCTGAGATTGTCTTCAATTCTTTTCATTCTTTTTTCTTTATTCTGCTCTTTGGGAGTTATTTCCATCATTTTGTCTTCCAGCTCACTTTTTCATTCTTCTGCCTCAGTTTTTCTGTTATTGATTCCTTCTAGTGTATTTTTCATTTCAGTTATTGTGTTGTTCATCTCTGTTTGTTCTTTAGTTCTTCTAGATTTTTGTTAAACATTTCTTGTATTTTCTCAATCTGTGCCTCCATTCTATTTCTGAGATTCTGGATCATCTTTACTATCATTACTCTGAATTCTTTTTCTGGTAGGTTGCCTATTTCTTCTTCATTTATTTGGTCTTGTAGGTTTTTACCTTGCTCCTTCATCTGTGACATATTTTTTTGCTGTCTCTTTTTTTTTTTTTTTTTTAACTGTTGGGATTGTGTTCCTGTCTTACTGGTTGTTTGGCCTGAGGCTTCCAACACTGGAGTTTGTAGGCTGTTGGGTATATCTGGGTCTTGGTGCTGAGATGAGGATTTCCGTGAGATCTCACTCCGATGAATATTCCCTGGGGTCTGAGGTTTTCTGTTAGTCCAGTGGTTCGGACTCAGAGCTCCCACCGCAGGAGCTTTGGCCCGACCCCCGGCTCATGAGTCAAAATCCTGCAAGCTGTGTGGGGTGGCAAAAATAATAAATAAATAAAAGAGAACAATAACATAATAAAAGTAGACTAAGAAACTAACAGATATGTTAGAAAGAATATAAAAATATAAATATAGATGAATCAACAACTGGAAGGTACATCAGTACCACAATAGTGGAAAAGAAAAAAAAAAGAGAAAAAGAAATGGAGGAAAAGGCCTTGGCTGTGGAGGGTGGGGCCTAAGCAAGGACGAGGTTTGGGTGGTGGGAGGGGCCTGTGCTTAGGACCTACAGGGCTGGAAAAGGCCGTCTCAGAGGATGCAAGACCTTACCTGGGAGCCTAGCAGGCTTCCTGGGCTAGAGTGGGCAGGGCAAACGCCCTCTGCTCCTCTCCCGCTCCTCTCTGGCTCATCCCAGATGGCTCCTTCTGCCTGCCTCTCCTGTTCTCCCCAGCCTCCCTCCTGTGCCCTCAAGGACCCACGTGGCCTGGAGGGGTTTTGGAAGACAGGGGATCAGCCTGGGAGCTCAGCAGACTCCCCGGTCCGAGTGGGCTAGGCGATCACCCTCTGCTCCTCTCCTGTTCCTCCCAGAGGGTTCCTCCCACCTGCCTCTCCTGATCGCCCCAGCCTCAGGGGCGCCGATCCTGTCTGGCCTCCACTTCTCCTACCCCCTCAGTGCCCACACGTCCTACCGGTTCACTTGGGGGTTCCTCCTGTCTCCTTGGGCATCAGAGTCCCCCACCAGCGGCCGGCTGGCACCCTAGTTTTGGGGAGACGCTAACTCCGGGTCTTCCCACACCATCTTGACTCCACCTCTCTCATTCATTTTTAGTGCTGAGTAATATTCCATTGTCTGGATGTACCACAGTTATATATCCGTTCACTGCCTGAAGAACATTTTGGTTGATTCCGAGTTTTGGCAATTATGAATAAAGCTTCTATAAACAATCTGTGGACACGTTTTTGTATGAAAATAAATTTTCAGCTCATTTGGGTAAATACCAAGGGACCTAATTTCTGGACTGTATGGTGAGAGTATGCTCAGCTTTGTAAGAAACTGCCAAACTGTCTTCCAAAGCAGCTGTACCGTTTCGCATTCCCACCAGCAATGAATGAGAGTTCCTGTTGCTGCACATCTTCGTCAGCATTTGGGGTTGTCAGTGTTCTGGATTTTGACCATTCTAACAGGTGTGTCATATAGATGTCTTTAGAAATTATTTTCACAGAGGCAACCTTATAAACATACATACAATATCTACAGAAGTTTAATAAATGTTCAATAATGTTCAACAAATATCAGTTCCCCTCTAATCTCTTTCTACAGACAGAGGTTACCCAACTTCTCCAACATATCACAGTAGGTGGTGAATATCAATAACTAAGCAACAGATTTGTTTAATAATCCGTTTAGTATTCATCATTCCATACCATTTACAAGAGTGCCTACTATGTGTCAGGGCTTCAGGATACCAGCAGAGTTTCCTTTCCTGTGTGCTGAAGGATTTAAAGTTTATTTTAAAAATAACATCTCACCCTCCCTTATTATCCCCCAACCAAACCTCATACGAAATTGGAAAGTCTGAAAAGTGCTTATAAAGTTATGGTGCGTGCAGCTTAAACCCTGGGTGGTGGGGTGGACAAAAGAACAGAGTCCACACCCTCAGATCTACTCAGAGAAACTCGTATCACTTTCTGGGGCTTTCTGAGTACCCCACAAGGGACATCATATCCCAGACTTCATTCTTTTCCCTCACCTGCCATCCCTGCACCCCATTCTCTCACCTGCCATAGCTGTTCCTAAGCTTCTCTTCAGCATATCTCCCCCGCCCCCGAGCCCATGAACCTCTTCTTTACTCTCTTTTCTCCCATTTCTCTATGCCCAATGTTAAACCTGGGTCTTTCTTTTTTTTTTTTTTTTTTTTTTTCGGTACGCGGGCCTCTCACTGTTGTGGCCTCTCCCGTTGCGGAGCACAGGCTCCGGACGCGCAGGCTCAGTGGCCATGGCTCACGGGCCTAGCCGCTAGCGCCACGGCATGTGGGATCTTCCCGGACCGGGACACAAACCTGTGTCCCCTGCATCGGCAGGTGGACTCTCAACCACCGCGCCACTAGGGAAGCCCCAACCTGGGTCTTTCTTGAAGAGGAAAAGCCACATGCAGATGAGAGAGGCATTGCATTCAAAGGTCTGATGTAGGCCAGACCATAATTATTTATAAGGCAGGGGGAATATAAGCAAAAAGAAGCTGGAAACCCACGTTTTTATAATGTTTTGTCCCATGAATTGTAAATTATAAACTTATTTGGTCAGAGGTGAAGTTCTGAAACCAGACTCACTGGGCCCACCCAATGCCTACTAGGTCTCTTTGCTACCTGTTCGTCCATCCATGCATCCATCCATCCCCTGGCCTGCCACAGGAGCATGGCCTCAATGTAGCCTTGGGAGCTAGAAAACAAAGGTTTGAAAGCCGGGGCCTGCTATTCTGCATCCTTGGAGCTCGCTGACATACTGGAGTCTCATTTTGTGGCGATATTCAGAACGAGGGTTTTGAAAGAGATAACAAGTATCTGTCAGTGTCCAGATGAAAGAAAATCACTTCTAATGGTGGCAACACAGGCGTCTGTGGGAGAAAGATTGGGGGGTGAGGACAGATAATTCGTCTTCTGTTTGGGAGGTGCTGTTTCTTGACCCTGAGGTGCCCCTGTTCTTGTCTGGGTGACTGTTTTTGGCTCCTCAGGATGAGCTCCATCACCTGGCCCAGCCTCAGGGCAAAGAGCTCTTCAAGAGCCCAATGAATCTTAATAAAAGATGGAAATGGCTTTCCCCCTTCATTTTAATTAATATTATGTCTACATTTCTGGGATAATGGATAATTAAGTGAGTTCCCTTGGCATTACAGTGTTCTTGGAAATAATTTATGGTTTCGTTTCACTCTGTGAAGGCTGTTTGGGTTGGTGCTGAAGTTTCGTCATAAATATTTCTGAGGAGTATTTGTACGTCAGTGATTTGTATTCACGTGGCTGCATTACCACATTCTGGGGAAGTGTCTTATGTAATATTTTTCCACAGGCAACACTTCCATTCTTTGCTTGCTTTGGGGCACAGAGTCAGTTTCAGAATTTGTACTAATGTGGTAGCATGAGATAGCGGCCATGGTTTTAACCTGTGTTCACCTGTGTGAAACGGTTGGCCTGAGACAGAAACCCAGTGGACCTTCTGAAACTGGGCTGGGCTTTGACCTTCCTGTCTAAAATGGAAACGCTGATAATGATAAGGGTTCATATGTATTAAATGCCCACTAATCTGTGCCAGGTACTGTGCTCAAACATTTTGCCTTTATTGTCCATATTCACTCTCATAATAAGCCAATGCCTTAGGTGCTCCTATTGTCATCCCTAGTTTATGCCAAGCTAGGAAGTGGCTCAGTTGGAGTTTGAAGCCAGGCAATTATCCTCCATCACCCGTGTGCCCAATGAACCCCTTTTGCCATCCTTCCAGAAATACTTGCGGGCATGCAGACATGCTGACCTTCTTCCTCTAAGAGACTTTCTGTGAGATGGAAATGGTCCTGTCTGTCCAACACAGTGGTCACTAGCCATGGAGGGCTACCGAGCCTGTGAAACACGACTAGTGTTACTGTGGAACTGAATTTAACAATTACATTTAATTACCTGTTTAAATAGGCATGTGTTACTGCCTGCCATACTGGACAGCACAGGCATAGAGCAAATTGTCTGGTCTTATGCAATGATACTCTGACCTTACCTTTTGCTGCTATAAAAAATTACCCAATCCATGGTTGAAAAAAACACAAAGTTATTACCTTACAGTTCTGGAGGTCAGAAGTCCTAAGATCAAGGTGTCAGCAGGGCCATGTTCCTTCTGCAGGCTCTAGGGGAGAATGTATTTCCTTATCTTTTCTAGCTTCTAGAGCCTGCCTGCATTCCTTGGCTTGTGGCCCCTTCCTCTCTTTTCAAAATCAGCAGAAGAACATCTTCAATTCTCTCTCTGATTCTGACCTTCCTGCCTTCTTCATATAAGGACCTTTGTAATTACATTGGCGTATCTGAATAATCCAGGACAATTTTCCCATATCAAGATCCTTATTCACATGTGCAAAGTCTTTTCTTTCTTTCTTTTTTTTTTTTTTTCTATATATGGTAACACCTTCACAGGTTCTGAGGATTAGGACCAGGTATCTTGGTGGAGGGAAATTATCTAGCTTCTTGCATCACCCAGATATCCTTGTGAGAATATCACTTGGAGGTTAAGGACACGCTCTGAAGTTACCCTGACCTGGATGTGAATCCCTTCTTGGTCACTTAATCCCTGTGGAACTTGGCTTTGAGCAGCTTGCTTCATCTTTCTGAGTCTCAGTGAACTTATCTTTGGAAGGGGAATAATGCTAATACCAACCTGATAGCATTGCTATAAAAATCAAGTGAGATGCTGAGGGAAAGTGCTTAGCACAGAGGGTGCCACATTATAAACATTCAAAATTTTTTGATGCTCCTTCTTTTACTTACTTTTTATTACTCTTTGGTGCAGTGGTATACCCTTACTTTCCTGCTTAGTTCCTTTAAAAAAAAATCCCTGGGGTCAAAGCAATCTAGAGATGATGACAACCATGATTGTAAATAGTAACCTCTTTCATTTAAAATGCTTTTTAGAAGACTTTCTTTTATTTCACTTAATCTTTTTAACTGCTATGTGAAGTATGTGGTAGCATCCTCTATTTGCAGAGAAAACAAAGGCACAGAAGTGTAGCGCTCCTGGACAGCAGAGTTGGTACCCAAACTCTTACCTACTGGTTCCGAGACTGATGCTCATTCCACATGTCACACCTGCCTTTCCTTCTATGGTGAAATAAAGAAGGAGGAGGTCTGTAGGTTTGCACATGGGGTGGAAGGGTAAATCAGGGTAGGTGGGGAGGAATGGTGATCATGAACCAGTTGAAAGTTACTGGCCCAGAGTCATCCATGTGTTGCAAGATTTGAAATTTCATGTGCTTCCTTGAGATCTTTGAGCCATACAGGGCCCCAGAGATCTAACCATGAGTTTTTCTGCTCTTGCCAGATAGGCTCTCCAGCCAGCAGGAAAGGCTCTCTACCTGTCTCCTTCCCTTATGAGCTGGGCCAGCAGCTGCCCCCCTCCTGGTCCTCCATCTAGTGGGTATCACTTCCCTGCCAGCCTGCAGAATTATTCCAACACACCAATCACATCCTCCTGTGGGAACAAGGGGCCATCTCACCCTCTTGTCACACAGCCTGGCTCTACAGCCCCTGCTGGTTCACTGTCTGCCGTGTGGCCCTGTGTGTTGTGCAGTGTCTTAGCTCTCCTGGGCTGTGTGTATATGTGTGACTAATAAACTATGTTGGTCTCTTCTGTCCACTGTGGGGTGTTGTATATTAAGCCATCTCATTCTGCTTAGGGTGTGGGGACCCTCCTTCACCAGTGGGGTGAATAGGAGGTGATCAGAACAATCCTCCTGAATTTGAGTCTAACTCTACCCACTCAGATACTATACAATCTCACACCCTCTCAGTGCCTCAGTTTCTTCATCTATTATTGGTATCTACCCCGTACGAGTCATATGAAAGTTAAACAAAATACATGTTTATGTATCTGGCATATAAAACACTCAACAACTCCCTCCCTCCCTTCCTCCCTCCCTCCCTCTCTCCCTCCCTCCCGTCCTCCCTCCCTCCCTCCCTCCCTTCCTTCCTTCCTTCCTTCCTTCCTTCCTTCCTTCCTTCCTTCCACAAATGTATATTAAGCACTCACTGTTTTGTGGGAATGGAACAAACTATTATCAGAAAAAGCCAGACTCCCAATTATGAGTTGAGCTGCCAGGCTATCAATGACTACCTGGACATGAACTCAAGATATTTTAATGACAAATTCAGGGAGATTTGAAAATAAATCGTATGCTTATTTTTCAAAAAGTGATAGTATTTCCATTTTCCCTACTCCCCCACCCCTTGCAAAAACCCCTCTGGATCTGGTCCCTTAATGTATCTTGAATTTAAATTGTGAAAAGTTAAGCCACACATAGTTGTTCAACTTCTAAACTTGAGCTTTGCTCATCCCTGCATTTCCAATCCAGTAAAAAAGCGCTTTCATTACATGATCACCCAAGCTGTAGCCGGTGTTCTACAATTCCATTCAGCACATAAAAATGTATTTCTTTCTGACTGCATTATATTACTGTACTTATTGAGCCATTTATCACATAGTGTGATGCCCAAGCTTTGTTTTATTGAAATTACAGAATCCAATATCTATGTGTCCACATATCCCCACATCTCTGCAAGTCCTTTTTGGAGAGAGTTGTTTCTTATGAATGTTGACAAGCTAAGCAGTCTTCCCTCTCCATTCCCCTGGGTTCAGTGTGCATTCCATTGGAAATATATCCATCCTAGAAAAGGAACACCCCCCCCACACACACACACTCAAGTGGGATGATAGGATTGCATTGCCCCAGCATTTAGCATTGGATGCAAAATAGTGGAGTGATTATGGGTCCTGATATGGGAGGCTGCCAGACCTGAGTTCAAATCCCAGCTCTTCCACTTTCCCATCCTTGGACCTTGGGACATTTTTTTAAGTTGGCTGATCTTCAGTCTCCTTATTTGTAAAATAAATGGAGATGATAATAGTACCAAAATCAGAGAGTTGTTGAACTGAATAAATGAGCCAAAACATATACATATTTAGAAGAGTATTGGGTACCTTTTACATACGTTAGCTATCATTTTTTCTTTTCTTTCATACCTTACTATCATTCTGTAATTCCTTCTGGGTAGAGGGAAGGATAGAGAGGGTGAGACGACTTTTATTCATTCATTCATGTATTCATCCAACATTTGTTATGTGCCTACTATGAATTATTTATGATACCAGCCATTGAGGATGCAAAGAGATTAAGATGAATAAGACTTGGCCTCAGCCCTCAAAATGCTGAGTTTACTTCAAGACAGACATTTAAGCTTTCACAGGCAAAATAGGCTGAATCCTGCCCTACTTCCCATCCCATTCTGTAGCCTGACATGCTCTCGAAAGGTTGCTCAGCTTCTGGAATTCCACTGTTAAATTGCTTGAGTACAATATTAATAGGGAGCTCCTGAGAAAGGCCTGCTGACTTTGAGATTAAGTTCAGGTTACCCACTTAAACTTGAGCAAATCACTTCTTTGCTTTCTCCTCTTTAAAATCGGGAATTACTCTTTCTGCACAGCCTACCACACAGAGCACAACCTACCGTATCCAGAAAGTACTTTGTCAAACCAAAGTGACAATTCCAATGTGAGGAGCAGAGCACCTTCCCTAGGTCCCGCAGGGAGAGGTGGAGAATGTGTGATAGAACAAGTTCGAACCCTGGTGGGTATTTCTGTCTCCTTCTATTAAAGTTGGGTTTGGCAACTTTTAACACCCTCCTCCTTGATTCTAAAACTAGGGCCTAAGGGAACCTGTGAGACAAGTTGTCAAACAATAACTGAAAAGTTAGATAGAGTTAAGGAAGCTAAGAGGTGGGTGCTTTTTTGATGCTCCTTGCCTAAAGATAGAAAAACAGGGGGAGGGAAGTGCATCTCTCTAAATGGGGGAAACAAAATTGTGCAGAGTTATAATTTGCTTGGAAGCCTAAGTCTTGATGGTGGCCACCTCCTCTAGGTTCTGAACCTACTTGGAGAGCGAGTTTCTCAGTGGGGTCCCTGTTCAGGGCTGGGCCGGGTGTTTTTTCACTATGCAGTGTAGTAACTGTGCCAAATGAATGCCAGTATCAGCCTCAACTCAGTGTCTGTGGCAACCCCAAACACCCATACATTTTCCCAAATGTTTTCTAGGGAAACACTCAACAAGTTTTTTCTGTAAAGATCCAGATAGCAAATACTTGGGGCTTTGCCGAACGTACAGTCTCCGTCACAACTCAGTGCTGCATTGCAGAATGAAAGCAACCACAGACATGGGGACAAATGGGCCTGGCTGTATTCCAATAAAATTTTGGATGGCAGACTGGCATTGGCCTATGGGTTGTCCTTTGAGGAGCCTTGTTCTAGGGGATTGTGCCACCCTGTTGAAATTCCCTTATCTGTAAGGAGAAGAGTGGGCAGAGAAATGAGCTGGTTGTTCTTGATAGCATTGATCATCTCTATGATGGCTTCCCCTTAGAGAGACAGAAGAAGAAGGAAGTGCTAAAATGAGAGATTTTGTTTTGACTTCCCTGCACCCCGAATTAGGGTTCTTCAGAGAGACAGAACCAATAGATGGGTAGATAGATGGATAGGTGGATGGATGGATATATAGATAGAGAGATGGGTGGGTGGATGGACGGATGGATAGGTAGGTAGGTAGGTTGATAAATAGGAAGGTAAGTAGGTGGATTGATTGATTGATTATGAAGGATTCGCTCACATGATTATGCAGGCTGAGAAGCCCCACCGTCTGCCATCAGCAAGCTGGTGACCCAGGAAAGCTGGTGGTATAGTTCAATACAAGTCCAAAGTCCTGAGAACCAAGGAAGCCACTGGTGTAATTCCTAGTCCTAGGGCAGGAGAATATGAGATGAGATGTCCCAGTTCAGGCAGTGAAGTAGGAAAGAAGGAGTGAATTCCTCCTTCCTTCACCTTTTGTTCTATTCAGGCCCCCCGACAGATTGGATGATGCCCACCCACACAGGGGAGGGTGATCTGCTTCAGTGAGTGCACCATTCGAGTGCTAATCTTATCTGAGAACGCCCTCACAGACACACCCGGAAATACCGTGTGACCAAATATCCGCGCATCAGCTGATCCAGTCAGGCTGACACATAAAGTTAACCATCACACTCCCTATACTTCTATTTAAATTGAGGCGTCATTTACATGCAATACATACATACAATTTACATATAATAAAATATACACATCTCAAAGGTCCAGGTCAATGAGTTTTTGACAAAAATATACCCAGGTGACCATCACCTCATTCTACATGTAGGCCATTTCCCTACCTTCAAGAAAGTATCCCAGGGCTTCCCTGGTGGCGCAGTGGTTGAGAGTCCGCCTGCCGATGCAGGGGACATGGGTTCGTGCTCCGGTCCGGGAAGATCCCACATGCTGTGGAGCGGCTGGGCCCGTGAGCCATGACCGCTGAGCCTGCGCGTCCGGAGCCGCAAAAAAAAAAAAAAAAAAAAAAGTATCTCATGTCTCTGGCCAATCCAGGATGCCCCAACCTGAGGCAACAACTGTTCTGATTTCTATCCCTACAGATTAGTTTTGCCTGTTTTTGTACTTCATGTAGTGGGATTATACATTTTATACCTTTTTTTTTTGCGTCTTGTTTTGACTTTTTTATTAAATAAAAGATGGCTATCAACAATAATATGGGTAAATTTTATCATAAAAATCATCCTAATCCCATCACCTGAAGAGCACATCTGTTTTCACCAAGGTAAGTTCTCTTCCAGATCTCACCCATGTGTGCACATACTTTAACGTAATTATTTTCAGACTTTCCACACCATTTCCCCTGATTTTTTATTTAATGATATACCAGATATATTTCCCTTGTTTCCATGGAATTACCTTAATAATTGTTTAGTGGTTGTCTAAAATTCTAGCCTGCTGATGTGCCCAAATGTACCAGACCCTCTCCCTGTCGAGGAGAGAGACTGTATATCTAGCTACATTTTGAGGAGGTTGACCCCCAGGTCCAAATCCTGGCTGTAAGCCTTGGTTGCTCATCTACAAAGCAGGGGTCATAATGGGACTGACTTTGTAGGGTTGTTGTTAGGATTCAACGAGTTCTTCTATGTCAAACACTCAGAACAATGCCTGGGACGTAATAATCGCTATCATTATTGGGCATTTAAGCTGTTGTCCAGTTTTTTATAGATGATGTTGTCACAGGTATTTAAGGGCATACAACTTTTTACCATTCACAGAATTCTCCCTAAGATAAATTCCTAAGAGGAGAGTTAAAGAGGAGGGATGTCCAATGGCCCTTGCTGTGTGTTTTCCACCCTCCTGGTTCCCTTCTCAGCTAATGGCACCCTCCCCCCAAGACTTTATCTTTGACAATCCTTCTCCCTTATATCTTATATCTTATATCCTATCAGGTTCTCTGGAGAGTGTCTCCAATTTCTTGAATAAATCTGCCTTTCTTCATTTCCACCATCATTACCTTGGCCCTTCTCCACCCATGAGAATAAAAGAGCCCCGTAGATGATCCTGTCATTTCTCCAGGATCTCCCCAAATATTTTGCCCTGAGGATGAAATTCAGCCTCCTCAGCTCGCTCCTTGACTGAGACCCAAACCTGGACTTCATCTTCGATGAAGGATCCTGTTGCCTGGCTGCACCCGCTCATCACATCCTATTTCACGTTTGACTAACTTTATGTCAACTCTTAATGAGATGACAGTGCAAAATTGGACTTTGGCCCTTTTAGGAATGATGGTAGGGAAGGAATAGGAAGGGGTCAGAAAGGTAGGGTGAAACAAGAGGAGCTAGTGATATTTCCCTTTGTGAAGAAGCCCTTGTAATAACTGTACAGGGCCCTCCATTGGGAAAAAAGGGAGCATGTGAACACCCGCAGGGCACATTTGTCTGGGATTCTTCTCCTTGGGGACCTGGTTCTAATGTCAGGGGTGTTCTCCAACACACACAGAAGCTTATCACAGTGAATTAGGTGGGAGACCAATGATATTTCCTGACAATGTTCTGACCAAGGAATTTATACTCTGGGAGGTGCGATGTAATCCTCTCTACAAATCAGTCAGTGGAACAGTAAGGTTATTGGAGTTTGCGGTGGGCTTGCCTTAGGCTTATCCATAAGGGGATGGCAATGTGTAAACCTGACTCCTATCCTCAAAGACTTTATGGTTTAGGTGGGAAGACAGGCTATGCAACAGAAGAAAAGATAAAGGTATAGGTAATTATATGTGATCGTTGAAGAAGAGGAAGACATGAGAGAGCTTTGTAGAGGAGATGGCAAAGAGCAGGTGAGGTTCAGCAGATGCAGAGAATGGGGAGGCAGCTCCGGAGAGGGTTACACCACTAGCAAAGGGATGCAGGTAGAGGAAGCCTGGAACAATCGAGGTTCAATGAAGATAACTTCTTGAGGATATCTGATAGAGGGTGCACATCGGCAAGAGCTGGTAAACCCCATTGGAAGGGAAGTATCTGCTGGGATTGGAGAGTGCTCACACTCAACTAAGGAAGTTCAATTCTCTGTAGTAGGACACTGGCCTTCTTAAAAGGACTGGGCAGAGACTAGAGAGAGGCAGCACAGGACACAACACTAAGCCTTCCCAACTCTGAGCTTCTGAAGAGGTCATTCCCTCTATCTCTGCCAGGAGGGCAGGAAAAGAAGCCACACTGCCTTGGTCAGTAGCATGGGGCTAATCTAATAATTGATGTGTAGGGGTGTTGGGAACCCCCCTTCCCAGGTGCTCAAGACATCATACCGGAAGAGTAGCATTTGGCCACCCTGGGGTCACTTCTGGGGCTGCAACCTGTGTCTCCATTGTTTGTCAGTAATTTGCATTTTCCCTGGATGGAGAGTAGAAATGACTGAGTCTGTCAATCCAACTTTTGATTTTATTATCCGCTGTCCTCATTAGAGATACTTAGTGCAACAAAAGCATTTTTAAAAGAGAAATTGTCCTCCTTCACAAGAGCAAACATAAGCCTTGTTTACCAGGCTGTCAGCTTCATCAGCGAGTGTGAGACACACACAAACCCCACCCATCCTGAGAATGATGTTGTCAATGAGAGTCAAATTTTGTTCCAAAATTATAATAAAAATTATAAATTATAATAGGCCCCAGAAGCAATTCACATCTGTGAAAAAATGCCCACCCCATCCCACCCCCATATGGAGAGCTTTCCTGTGTCCCACGAATGGAGAAGCCCCTTTCAAGACATCCCCCCACTCAATCCAGCACACATGGCAGCGGGCTGTCAGCCAACGTTGCTCCCCTTCCAGCTGATTCTCAGGTGACAGACAAGCAGTCCATGCTAGCCAGAAGTCTGAGAGGAGCCCTTGTGCACAGATCCTTCCCCTCTCTCCCCCTCTCTCACACAACACTAAGTAAGAAGGCCTATCTGTGTAAGGAAGAGTCATCAGAATCTCTAATTAAATACATGGCAGCTGGTGAATTAAAGCGTTTGTCTTAGCTCTGCCATCCTATAATACTTTATAATCCTGAGAGTCCGGAGTATGAATTAATTATAATTTCTAAGAACCCAGGGAGCCAGCAGCATTGAGGAAGGAGGTGTAGAGAAGGAGAAGCTATGAATGGTGACAATAAATGCTTGTGAAAAAGGGACAGAGCCATCATTGTTATTATTTAGAAGAAGAAGCCACCTTAGGGAGTTTATAAGCCTGCATATTTTTATGTTTTTTGCGCGAGTGAGTGTGTGTGTGTGTGTATGTGTGCATGCACATGTGGGTATATTCTGGGTCAAGTTTCAAGCTCTTGCTATTGGGCATTTAACAATATCAGTTTAATCATTAGTAGTAGTAGCAGCAGTGCTTTACCAGCTACTGAGAGATTGTTGCATGCTCTTTATAGGATAAGCACTTTTCCCACCGTATCTTAAGACCCATGACTGTATGCTCTCATGACTATATGTTGACAGAGTTATCACTCTTTTACCAGTGAGAAGATGAAGCTCAGGAAGGTTAATTAATCTTCCCCAAGTCTCCCACAGCTCACAAGTGTCAGAGCCAGTGCTCAGATCCAGGCTGACCTGATCCCAGAATCCCTTCCCCTAGCCACCAGGGCAGCCTGCCTGAACTTACTATGTGCCAGGCCTCTTGTTGGGTGCCCAGAGTATAGAATTTAGTAAGACATGATTCTCACCCTTAAGGAGAGGAGCCTGCCTTTCAGTGGGATGTGCTGGATAAGACAACGTGTGCTGCTATAACGGACGAACCTCTGTGTCTCAGGGGCTTAATGCAAGAAAGGTTTATTTCTCCCTTGTGCATTGTGTGACCACGCACACAGAGTGGGCACTCTGCCTTTGCAGTTTACTCAGGACCCAGCCTCCTACCACTCTGTGGCTCCTCCATCTTCACTTTCTGGCCTCCAGGGGAAAAGAGGGTGAGGGTCTTGTGGAGACTTTGTACCTACCAGACCTGGGAGTAGTGAGCAGTCCTTCCCCTCATGCTCTGCCCGCTGTAACTCAGTCACGGGGCTATGTGTAGCTGCAAGGGAGCTGGGAAATGGAGCCTACCTGTGTTCCCAGGAAGGAGGGTATGTGGGAGTACATGGGAAAGGCTTGTAAGCGGGAGAAATCCCTGCCTTTTCCAAATGTACAGAGACCGTACAGAGAAGGATGGGACTATACGAATAGCTTTATTTTTGTCTCTTTCCCCTCCAGAAGGGACAAGGTCAGTCTTTTAAAAAAAGGATGATGAAAAGAAAATGACTCGTAATGCTAAAAAATAAAATACATGCAGTGAAAGGAACATTGCCCTTGGTGTTGTCAGGGGTTTGGGTTCACATCCTGGCCCTACCAGGGGAAAACATTTCCTACCCTCACCATGCCTCATCTCCCTCCATGAAAGAATGAAGACAAAGCACCTAATGCATGGGGGCTGCCGTGACGATGAAAAGAGGCAGAAAAGGAGCACTGAGTGCCTGGCACACGATGCATGCCCGAACATCACCGTTTTCCTGTCTGCAGCAGCAGGAGGCTGTGTCACAGCCTCTGTAGCTGCTCTCAGACTCCTGTGCTGCTTTGGGGGAAGTAGATGTTGGGTCTTTCTTTCAATTTCTTACATAGCAAGTCAGCTAAATCATCAAAAAGCTCATGCTTAACAAATGAACATATTTACAAAACAGAAATTGAGTCACAGATGTAGAAAACAAACTTATGGTTACCAAAGGGGACCAGGTGGGGTGGGGTGGGCAGGGAATAAATTCGGAGATTGGGAATGACATATATACACTACTATATATAAAATAGATAACTAATAAGAACTTATTATATAGCACAGGGGATTCTATTCAATACTCTGTAATGACCTATATGGGAATAGAATCTAAAAAAGAGTGGGAAAAAATAAAAGTACATGCTTGAATGCTCACCATACTATAGAAACAACTGTTTTCTTTTCAAATTCCCTATTGCCCTAAAAATTATGTAGCTCTACCCAATTTAAAAAAATGATCAGGAGAATGATAGTCATAATTTATTATTATTATTATTTTGGGTGCTCCATGTGGCTTGCAGGGATCTTAGTTCCCCGACGAGACCAGGGATTGAACGTGTGCCGCCTGCAGTGGAAGCGCAGAGTCCTAACCACTGGACCGCCAGGGAATTCCCCATAATTATATTATTTTAACAGACATCATCTGTTGAGTGATGGCTCACCAGGAGGCACTGTTCTGAGACCTTAACATGCAGTATCTCTAATTGTCGCACCAAACCTTCAGTCTGGGTCCTCTTATTATCCCCACTCAGATATTAGCCAAGAGCTCTGAATTTTGGTCTGCCTTGTTCATAGCTCTGCTTTCAGCACCTAGGACAGTGCCTGACACGCAGTAGGCACTCAAAAGTTTGTGGGCTGAAGGGATAACTCTCCCATTTTCAGGAACAGTGAGGCTTAGCAAAGTTACTTGACTTGCCCACAGTCACATGGCAGTAGGTATTAGAGCTGCTCCAAAGCCAGATCTCTCTGGCCCCAGACTACATGTTGCAGAGTAGAAAAAGTTAGCCAAAGCAGAGGTTGGCCCTCATATATTCAAAAGGAAGTGATCCTACCACCCTATGAAATGTTTGATCCATCTAAATGCTCTTTGCTTGATTTACACTTAAAGGAACTTTGTTTTCTGGAAATAAAGAGGTAGTGAAAATCATGATTGCTGCTATGGCCCAAATGGTTACTTCGAAAATTACCAGCAAGGTGACTGAACCCACCATCTGGACTTCGTGGGGTTGCCTCTGGGGCTTGGAGGTTCCCAGGATGCCAGGGACTTTCAGGATGACCTTGGCAGGGCTCTGTTCTCATGGAGGCTGTTTCCTCTTCTGTGAAGCCAGCAATGTAGAAGACATGGTTTCTGAATCCCACACAATTGGTTGTCTTAGACAAGGGATTTAGGATCTTGGGGCCTCAGTCTCAGGGTCTGTGAAAGAGACTGTGGGGCAAAACCATTTTTGAAGAAATGGTGTTGTGTGTAATCCTGGCACAGAGCGGCTTCTCTGTAAATGGTCAGCACTGTTACTATTAGTGTTCTAACCCTCTGTAATCCTTTCCTAAGTTCTTTTGAATGTACTGGAGAGACAGCACCACAGCTTATATACCTCATGTTTTCTAAACCTTAGGCTATGTCCCCCATGAACCCCTGTCTATGGGGCTGACCTCAGTTTTCTCTAACTTCGTGATTCATCCTTTGAGAAGAGCTCACAAGGGCCAGGATTCCGGCCCTGGTGTGGCCCTCTGTGCTGAATGTCCCCTCTGGCCACTCCTTGCTGGCCATAGGCAGCCCTCACTGCTCTCACTTCTTGCTGGCTGGGCTCCAAAAGCCAGCTTAACCGTGTCTGTTTCTGTCTTTTCTTGTTTTGTCAACATGCCATTGAAAAGGAAATGTAAACCTGAGCCTTGATTAGACATCTCCCTCGGTGCAGATTTACCCTGATTTTCAATTCAGCACATTGGCGTAGGTGCTGGGGCACAAGCTTCTTGCCATTGGAAGGTCCTGGAGCTGACATGACCCTGGCCAGAGTCCTGAAAGGGACTTTCTGGGAAAAGGTGAGGTGTTCCCTCCCTCCTCCATCCCTGTCTTTCCTGCCTGTTAGCTATTCAGGAGCAGTGCTCTGGGCTGAAATGCAAGCAGGAACTTAGCAAATTGCCAAGGAAGCTAGGAGGGTCCTAGACCATCTCACTAAGAAGGTGTCCCAGGGGTATTCCAGGTTTGGAGGGAGCCTGAATCTGTGTGTGCACGTACACACACACACACAGACACACACACACACACACAATCAAAAACTTCCTGGGAGACTGGAATCTAGGATTCTAGGTCTGATCCTCATACAAAACTGTGACACTGAGTCAGTAATTTAATCTCTCTCAGCTTTATTTCCTCATATTATGGTAAGATCATAAAACTGTGGGGTCTTGATCAAACCTCTTGTCTTCTCTGAACTTCACTTTTTCTCATATATATGATCATTTGTAGTTAAGGAATGAGCATTACAAGTCTCAACCTTGACATCCAATCCCATATGTAGTCTTGGGCGTATGATTTAATCTCTCTGGGCTTCAATTTCTGTACCTGTAAAACGAGAGCAGTAACAATCTACCTTGTGGCATTGTTGTGAGCACGGCATGAAAATGGACGAACACTTAAGGATGGTCTCACTTCCCTTTTCTTTTTCTTTCTCTTCCTCTTCCTTCCCTTCTATCTTTGCCTTCACCTCCTTCTTCCCTCTCTCCTTTCTCCTCCTCTTCCAACATCATTATCATCATTGGCATCATCTCAATATGAGGCCAAATTCAATTACATCCCTGAAAGTGCTTTGTCATCTGTAAAACATTACGCATACTGACATAACTATGCTATTATAGGTAGACTCACCTTATGTGAACCTCGACGTCAGCATGTGTGTATGTATTCAGCCTTTTAGGTTTGCTCAGTGGTGGAGTATAGCTGTCAGGCAGGTCAGATGCTGTGTGTCAAGGCATGTGGTGAGTGAAATGAGTTTGCCTGTGGATGGGGGATCCAGCTGGAGGAGTCGGGTGGCCCATCGAGGGGGAGAACCAACCAGAACACCTCAATGATGGCTTAAGAAACTTACAAATAAGGCCGAGATTCCTAATGTTTAATTTCAAGTGACTGAACATTAACATTTAATTAACTCCTGACTGCTAAGCCAATATTAAATCTTGGCAGAGGCTGGTGGCATCTCTTAAACATTAGCAGCCAGGAGGCAGTGGTCCTGTCATGGCTACTTAAGTGAGATGGAAGCTCACCCCATCATGTGGGGTCCCAATCTACACACTCTCTGTGCATTTCTTAGACACATATCCATTCTCATCTATCTGGTTCTTAGAATGAGAAGGGGAATCCCATGCAAACCAGTATACCTTGCTTCAGACTCCTTGTCTCTCTCCCTACTGAATTGACTACTGGCCAGCCTACTCAAATGATCTGATCTCAGGTTCTCACCTGGAGAATGGGAAAAGCAATCCCTACCTTGTTATGCTGTTTCTACACATCAGTGGCAATAGATGTGAAACATCTAATCAAAGACCTAACCCACTGTTATGGACGACATGTTTGTGTAATCTCCCCCAAAGTTGAATGTTGAAACCCTATCCCCCAGTGGGACGGTATTAGGAGGTGTAGCCTTTAGGAGGTAATTAGGTTTAGATGAGATCATGAGAATGGAACCCCCATGATGGAATTAATATCCTTATAAGAAGAAAAAGAGACTAGAGTGCTCCCCCCTCCCCCGCCACCACCATGTGAGGACACAGCAACAAGATGGCCATCTGCAAACCAGGAAGCCTTGAGGCCCTCACCAAACGCTGTGTCTGCCAGCACCTTGATCTTGGATTTCCCAGCTTCCAGCACTGTGAGAAATAAATGTTTGTTCTTTAAGCCACAGTCTATGGTGTTTTTGTCACAGTGACCCAAATGGATGGAGACACCCACAAATGTCAAGACATGATTCTGCTTCTGCTTCACTTTCCTCCTCTCTCCTTCTCACTTACTGTGCCCAGCTATGCTGGGCTTCTCAGTTCTTGTTAAGGACCAAGATCTGTTCTACCTTGTTGTCTTCAATGTGTTGTTCCCTTAGCCTGGAATTCTTTTTTCTCCCAATCCCCTCGCCATTTCTCTTGCAAGTCTCAACTTAAATACCACTTCTTCAAGAAGCCTACTCTGGCCCCCTTAGATAGATCAGTTTTCCCTATCATACATGCCCATGTCTCCCTCATTACCTCTGACTTTAAGCCTGGAAGATATATGCTTCCATTCTTCCCTTCTGCTTGTGTCCAAGGGAAAGCATCTGCTTCCTTTCATTGCCTTCCAAAGCCATTAGAGTCTCACAATATCCCTCATTCTCTAATGAGTCAGTTGTCTTGCTTACTCTACTAGTGACAGCTCTGACAATAATCACCACTTACATCAATAATCCCCCTTTTCAGACTTTGGCACTGCACTTGGTTTTTCACATTTGCATAGGGCTTAGCAAAGCATTCTAGATGGTCAAAGGCAGGTACTGCATTTCGGCTCTCAGATTTGGGGGTAAGAGCCTTCTCTTTGTGAGGACATGGTTGGGCTTTGGTGAGCTATTATGGATGGTCATCATCTCACATCAGCTCACAGGCTGGGGTCAGGAATGGCGAACCCCAACATCAAGGGACCCACCAGAATCTGGAGCTGGATTCTGAAATGCAAAGATTTGGATCTGGAGGGAAGTATAGATGCAGCCCACATGGGGTAGATTCCAGGGCATGGGAGATGCAAATTTGTCAGGGGAACAAGGCCAAGAATAAGGAATTAGGGTTGCGTTAGTCAATCCAGCATGAGAATGAGTGTCCGTGTTGATTGGGTGTCATTTCCTGGTAGGTCCTGGGACGGTGGAAGAATATGAGTGTGATCAGTGGCTACAAAGAGTATCATACGGGGTCAGAGAGAGGAAGAGGAAGGGTGGTGCTGTCACAGATTAGATTTTAAGGATGAGCTAGAATAAAGCTAGAGAGGAAGATCCCATCCCAGGGGTGATAGTGATGATGATGGTAGCAGGTGATGATGATGATATTGATGATGATGATGATGAAATGATGAGGATGACGACGATGATAATGAGGATGACGATGACGATGGCAGTAGCAGCTAACCTTTCATGAGCACTAATTATGCTCCAGCTACTGTACTGAGTATTTTACATATCAATACATTTAATACTTTTACTCTACAAGGGAGGCACTGATATTAACTCCGTTTTACAGATGAAGAAACTGAGGCACAGAGAGGTTAAATAATTTGTTATGGTCATCCAGCTAGCAAGAGGCAATGCCAAGATTCAAACCCACCTCTGTCTGACTCCAGACCTGGACGGCTCCATCTCTGTTATCTGTTGCTTCTTGTTTCAGATTAACCTCTGTGTGACCCTCTCATCATTCATCAATTCATCATCATTCATTCATCAATTATTTACTCATTTGACAAATATATATTGAGCATCAACTATGTGTTAAGTGCTGTGCAAGGTCTCTGCCCTTTTGGAGCTTATATTCTTGCTGCAGGGTCGGGGAGGAGGGTGCAAAAGACAATTAAACACATACATAAAATTCCTATAAAGGACTGCAGAGTCTCATGAGTGCCATAAAGAAAATTAAACAGGGCTTTGTGATAACCAGTTGAGGGGGATGGTGGGGTCACCTTTACGAAGGGAGTTTGGAAGGCACCCTGCAGCAGTGACACTTACACTGAGACCTGAAGAGTAAGAGGAACCAGTCTGCACGAACCCTGTGGAAGAGCATTCTCATTTCCCATCTCTCTTGATTTCCTTTTGGGTCTCTGGGGGTAAAGGCCATATGTTAGGTTCTCATCAGCGGTGTAGCGTTTCAGGACATCTTTGGGGTGGGCCGTCTCAGAAAGGTGGCTGTGTGCATCCTCTCTGTGGGACGCTCTTGTGAGCGCTCCTGAGAAGTTACTCCCTGCTGCTCCATTTCTGCCCTTCCTATAACTGAGGACATATTTGTGTTGTCTTGGTCATATTTGGCTTCCAAACCCTTGTCTAGATGGCTCCCCAGGGTGGCTCGACTCTAGGTAGCTGGAGACCAATTATGAAGCTGTCCTCTTCCCTTATTCACTGCTGAGCGCAGCCATAAGCTGACGCAGAAAATCCTAAATCCAGTTAAGTGTTATTTGCTTGAAATATTTGAAAGAGCCAGCTTGGCCCATCTTCAAATATTTGGTTAGCTAATCAAAGCTAGATTGCGGTCAGAGGCCATATCTAAATTTATTAGGAAAATTAATAGACCATTTAGATTTTATTGGAATCTAGCTAAAATGTGATAAGCAGTCACACCAGCAGATAGTCATTAATTATTACACTGACCTGCATGATGGGCTCATAATGAAATGTTGACTTCTAGGTAAGTCATGAGGCCTTAGGACAAACAGGATAAGGGCTAGAAGGGTATCCTCACTCCATCTGCTTGAGGTTAATTGGATGGGACACAGTAGGAGAGGCTTTCAGTAAATACGCACCATTTATTCTTTCAAACAGCATTTGTTGTGCATCTACTGTGTGTTAGGCCCTGGGAATATATAGTACAGACAGCCTGGGTTTGAATACTGGTGCCAGTACTTCACAGCTGTGTGACTTTGGACATGTTACTTAACCTCTTTGAGTCTCCATTTCCTTACCTGAAAAACAGGGATAAATGTGACAACTAGGGTTGCTCTGAGAAGCCATGGAAATTGTGCATGTGACATGCTTATCGCAGTTCCAGCACATAGATGTTGCTATGATTTTAGTCCCCATTAGTAGTAGGATAAATAAGACCGATTTTCCCCTCAGAGAATTCAAACAACAAATTACGATACAGCTGACCCTCCAAGCAGAGTTGGTTTATCCCTGCAGTGTGCCACATACATTCTAGGGAAGGTCAGCGAATGCTTTGATGAGAAGGAGCTGTTTGGGCTTGGTTTCAAAGGGTGAGAGGGTTTGTTTCCTAGGTGGACCAGGGAGATATGGGGCTTCCAGGTGGATGGCACAGCATAGGCAAAGGCAAGGGGGCCTGAACAACCTGGCACTTGGTGGAACTTTAAATAGTTCAGCATGACGGGACAGCAGCATCTTCACTAGGTTATTATTAGGGCAACAAGAATTGGAAACTACGTGTTGTGCTCTAATTACTCACCTTTATGCTTTTCTCCATGAAATGTACATGGATCACATATTGCCTCTGAAGATGACTGTTCTGTTTACTTACATTTGCCAAATGTTCTGTTTTCCCCAATGGAGTCAGAAGGGAAATCTTATATGTTTCCAGGGTCAACAATTTTGCTCAAGGGGTCTGAGCCATGAGGTTCCCCCTGGGTACCGTTCTGTATGGGCATTGCATACACTCCTTCAGGGTCAGTGTGGGTGTGGCCTGGAGTTACAGACCATTGCCTGAGTCAGAGAGGCCTGGCTTCAGGACCAGCTCTGCCACTCGCTTCCTGTGAGACCTTGGGGGAGGCTCTCTGGACCTCAGATTCCCCATCTGCAAAAGGGAGGTTTCTAACCACCACCCCATTGGGCTGTAGACAGGATCACTGAAAAAAATTGAACAATATATATATAGCTCTTCGTGTAAGCTTTTAGTACATCTACATATTCAACAAATGTTAGTTCCCAGAATATAATGTGGTATGTTTTTTTCATTAATTAAAAAAAATAACTGGGGGAGGACTGCTATATCTGGGTGTTCTGTATCATATACTAAATATACATATGTCCTCAGAAAATGAATATGCATTTCTCCAAAGATGTATATGCATGTTCCATTTGCCTATTAAGTATATATGTCTGTTTTATGTATATATGTGTGTGTATAATTATATAAATATATAAGCTCAAGTATATAGATATATATCCTACTTATACACTGAGAGACATATATAAGGAGGAAGAGTAGACATAGGAAACTGTGGAATATGCCAGATTGCTCCAGAAAAAGTGTGAAATGTTCTGAGAACAGGAGAGCCAGATTAACCTCACGGGCCACACGTGCTGATCTGATCCGAGTCCAGCAGTGTGCTGCTTAGCTTTGCATTAGCCAAAAGTGCTGCGGGGACTTGATCACAGAGCCCATCCCCTTTCTTCTGGATAACGGTGTCCCTTATAACAGGAAGTGAACAAGGCAAAAGGAAGTGAAGAGCACTCTGTGGCGGGACATCCTGTGACCAGGACTTGATGGACAGGGGTGGAGGGAGGGATGGCTTGTGCCCTTGTGTTGAGAACAGGCTCTGCCCCCACAGCCCCAATATGCCCTGAGCCCTGGCCAGGCTGCGGGTGGAGCTACAGCGGGATCCTTCGCAGGGCTATGACAGGAGCTCCAGGGAGCAAATAAAGTCTGCCTTGGCCAACGACTTGCGGAATCAGGGGAAGCGGGGCCTGAGAGTGACATATTACCTAGTTTCAGGGTGACTTTGGGACGAATTGGAGGAGAAAAAATTCAATTCTACTACTATCGCTACTGCGTCATCATCATCGTTGTCATTACAGAGAAGACTGACCAGAATTTCTGTCCCCAACGGGGGGTTCCTCAGATAGCAAACAGGGCCACGCGGCAGCCCAAGCAGGAAAGGCCTCCTGTCGTCTCGGCTCGGGCTGCTTGCTGCTGTTACAGCCCTTCCCCAGACAGAAGTATAGACAGGCCTCTGCGTGAATGGATGAAAGAGTCAGGGAGGGAAATTCCAAGGGAAATGAGTTATTGTTGAAAAATACCTTGCCACGTGGGGATAAATGGCATCTGGCCTTTCAGACTTGTAATAGACTCACTGGGCATCTCTAAGAGTGAGGAGGATAGAGGGGATATTCCACACAAAGGGCCGTCTGATCACAGGATCGCCAGTTTTGATGAAGATACACACGAGTTAAAAATAGTCCCCAGTCCGGAGTGTGGAGGAAAGCAGGCCTCCAGGTTCCTGGGCGCATGTGTGACAGAAATGCAGTGGGGCATTTTAATGAGGTCCCTTTACCAGAAATCCCGACCTTCTGTGTAGCACATTAATGTATTTTGCTAATTATAAATGCAATTAAAAAGTACTGAAATAAAATTAGGCTGATCTATCTAATTTACATTAAGCACTTTCAGATTATGCAGCTTTTAAAGCCTCTCATCTCTCTCTCTCTGTCTCTCTTTTTTTCAATTTAGGTTTCAGCGTAAAATTGTCTGCATTAAAACAGCTGGAAAACAACCTTGTAGGAAAACAAATTTCTTTTCTGTGATTATTCTCAGTGTGTGAGTTAATTTTCGAGGCAGTAATATACTTAGCTGGCATCGAGCAGTGACTCCTAAAGCCAGACATATGTGTCTGGATGCAGGCGCGGGAACAGGGTCCATGGGGGGATTGAGCACGGTTTGGTTACTTTGGGAATAAGGTTGAGAGGCTAACTAGGCAAAAAAATAGTGACGTGATGGTCGCTAAACAGTTGAGATTTACAAAGAGTGAGATGTAACAGCAGGCATAATGTGCAGTTGATAGAGATGAACCATCTGGTGGGTTTATCCAACAACACAGGATTTTTTTTTTTTTTTCCCTCTATGCTGACAGGTGAAGAGAGTGATCCAGGTGATGAAATTACTGCCCAGCATTATTAAGAATCGGGACGTTCAATTTTGCTGGCGCTGGAAGTTACATATGCAGAGCAGCTATATATTAGGTGGGGAAATGGAGCATAAAGGAGAGTGGATGTTTACGTTGGACGCTCTCTCCGCAATGGCTGGCCATGTGTGTGCTTTTCTGCCGAGGCTGGAGAGAGAACCGCCATTCAGCCTGGGTCTGCTGGAGGCTGTGTTCGCCTGAGGAGGAGGAGACCTTGACAGGGCCTCTTTACGGGTTAAATCTGATCCGCAGTTTCCCTGGAAGCAGAGATGTAATAAGCTCTTCTCCGGAGTTGCATATAAGTTCCTCAAAATGTTCCTGGTGTGGTATAACTCTCCTTTGCACAGTGCACTCAATTTTATTTACAGCCCAAACTATGCTCTTTTAGCTCCCCATCAAAAGGAGGCCTAAAATAATTCTCCAAATCAGAGCTGTTGAGTTTGAGCAAGGAGAAGATTTAGAGAGCTCTTTTTCCTCTTTTCTTTCCCCCTTTTTGATGCTAAAGGAGTCTTCCTACTTTAGATTAGGGAAGCAATCTTGCCTGCTCTGACGTGGAAGCCAAGGTGGATGCTAGTTCCCATCATCTTCTCTAAAAGATGGTTGAACTGTAGGGCATCAGACAAGTGTAGGAGACAAGGGTCCTTGTGTTCAGAGATCTCCCAGCTGGGGAGGGGGCAGGTGGGGCTCACTAGGGTAAAGAGATTCTTTGCCCCTCCATCCTCCAAGCCTCTGCCACCATAAAGTCAAGCAGGAAGTACTATTAACTACTTGTTAATCCATGGAGAGAAAGTGTTAAGATCTTTCTCTCCAGAAGGACCATATCTGGACCCATGTGGATGGCCAGATGCTAAATTGGAGCTAGACCTTGTGGGTTTCTCTTTTATGAGGACCCAGCCAACAGCAGGACTTGATTAGATGGGAATACAGCCACAGTTTCCCCCCACCAAGAAAACAATACAAAAAACTTACCTCCGATGTTTTCATTTCCATTCTACAATCCTCCCTGGGCACCTTGGCATCAAGCAAAGTGCCCATCACCCTTTTGGCTTGGTCCTTCTCTGACAGACAGCTCCAAGGAATCCTTTGTCCTATGTTATGTTCCTCTTTCTTCTGACTTTGGGAGGGATGCTGGATGCATGACATGGAAATAATGAATGCTTTGGAAGCAACACACCTGAATTCCAATCCCAACTCCCGCCAACCCCAGCTGTGGGGTCTTAAGCAAGTTATTTAACTTCCCCCGGCTTTAGTCCCTTCATCTGCTTTTGAGAACAATACCACTTTCCTTGTAAGGTTGCAGTAAGCATTAAAATGACATCATGAACATGAAGCACATGCATGACACCTGACATTCATTCTTTTACTGAACAAATGGTCATGGAGAATCTGCTCTGTGCCAGGCACGGGGGGCTCAGCCCGGATGTATTAGGGTTAATGAGTGCCCAACATGTGTGCCTCTGCCCTAGGCATGCCTGGATGGGCATTCATTAAGCACTTGATGAAACAGGGCTGACTTAATAAAATGATGGACTTCTACAAATAGTTATTGAGCTCCCACTATATTTAAGATACCATATCAGGTACAGAAGGGACATGGCAAGTTGGATAGGACGTGTTTCTCCTCTCCAGGACCTCATGTTTCACCATGATTATGTTGCTTCATTTAGGTATTTCAAGACTTCAGAAGTTGTCTTATTCTCTTTCTTGGTCTTCTGCCTCACCTCTTGTAATTCCCACCAGTGATCAAACTTCCATGCCTTTGCATATGCTGCTCTCTCTGCCTGGAGCAACCTTGCCCATCCTGACTCATCCAACTCATGCCCTTCTCTACTTGTCGAACTCCTGCTCATCTTTCAAAACCCAGCTCTGAGGTTTCCTCTGGGAAGTCCTGCCCCAGCACCAGATGGTCTGCTGCTATATTCATTTTCCCTGAGACCTCTTACTCATGTACACGTCTGTTTCTTTCTCTAGACTGAGAGCTCCTTGAGGTCAAAGACCCATGTCTGATTCATCTTGGCATCCTTCATGACTACCATATTGTCTGGAATTGAGTAATTGCTCAATTAATGCCAGTTGAGTGAAGAAATAACTTCATGAATTAGTGAATGGATTGTTGGATGGATGGAGAGATAGAGAGAGAGGACAAACATTCATACTTGAATGGATGGAGGGGTGGTTTGTTAGATGGATGGATGGATGGAGAAAGTGAGAGAGAAAGAGGCATGCAAACATTCACACATGAATGCATGGATAGATGGATGGATGGACAGACAAATGAAACAATACACAAGTGAATGCCTACGCTTGGTTTAATGATGGTAGTGATCAAGACTTTGTCTGTAGTCCCAAAGGGCTTTAGTTAGTGAAACAACAAAGCAGAGCTATTCTGTTCCGTTTGTGTTTGAACCCTGAGGATAGTTTTGCCGGGAGTTTCCAGGGCATTTCAGGAGCTAACAAATCTGAGGACAAATGAACATGTCAACGTTCTGTGGACCCCAAGTATGAATTGCCTTCCACCCAGTCCAGGGGGAGCCTGCCTTCTGCGTGCTGCATCATCCCTCCCACCCGCCCCGCCCTCCCTTCCACTCCATGTGTGCTGTGATAGCCAAGTTCTGATTAATTATGGTGGCCTTTCAGCACTGGACACCACGGTTTTCTCTGTAGCCATGGCTGCTGCTGCCAAGCTCACCTCCCAGACAAACATACTTAGCAGGTGTTTTCCCCACATTAATAATCAGAATTGACACATTCTAAAAGAGGGCTTCCTTGTCGTGAAGGGCAGCGTTGATGGATATGTGGGAGAATTGACAGCCCCAGAGAAATGTTTTTGCCATTACCAGCATTTCTCTGACAGGTTTTTAATAAACCCACTAAAACTGCAGTATACTGGAAAATTTTGTAGATAAAGTGCAAAGGGCTGCTCTGACTCGGAGGATCTGGGGTAGAAAAATACAGTTTGGGGAACACTGAATTCCTCAAAAAATGCTGCTCTTAGAAGAAGCTGATCTTCTAAGATTGGGTTGGCCTGAAAGCTGGAGAGGGAGCAACAGCTGAGGGTCTTTGAGGAGACCTGGGTTACAGGTGGCCCTGAGCAATGATTCCTGTGAAGTGTGTATGAAGCACATTTGAAGCCCTGGAATACAGACAGGATTGAAACCCTAGATTAGGGAGGGCGGGATTGAATGGGTTCATTCACTCATTCACTCATCTACTCGATAAGCACTATTCACTTCTGACTCATGGGTCACAAATGTAAATTAGACACCATAAGTTGAAAACTCTAATAGCTCATTTATGGCCTTGGGCTCTCTATACAGATTTGAGGTCCAATGCAGATTTTCTCATCTTCAATAGGAAACTAACAATGCCCATTCTTTAGAATTGTATTTGAGGGTTAGGGATCAAATAAGTTAGATTCTGTATGGGTCAGGGTCCCTGCCAGATACAGATGACATATACTAATGGGAGAATTGAGGAGAGTTTAGTATGGGGATTGCTTCTGAGAGAGGGGGCACGGTTAGGGGAAACAGATGAGGGAAGACGCAGTGCCCTGGAGCTAGCAACAGTGGGGAGCTGTTACCACCACCCCTAGGCATCAAGGAGCCAAGGGAAGGGGAGGTCCTGGAACCCAGACATTGCCTGACTTGGCTGTGACCTTCAGGAAAAGGTCAAGTTATTGCTAGACTGCACTCCAGCAGAGGGAATCAGGAGGTCAAATACTCTGATCTCCCTTTCCTCCCACCCTGTGCTGTCCTGGTGACCTCTCCCTTTGGCCAAACTCCATGGAGAAGGGGACTCATCACTACAGTCCATAAAGGTGAACTTTCCAGGGCACAGAGCAGGGTGGAGAGTGGCTGTGGGGGGACAAGTGAGGGCTATCCATTCAGCACATATACCAGCACAGCTGGACTCTCAGTGAGTCAATATACTGTGGGCATAAGTCACTAACATCCCCGTGATGGTAAGGGGATGGCTGGTATTATTATTTCCATTTGACACTCAGGCTTAGGAAGATAGGGTGGTCCCCACATCTTTGCTGGCAGACCTGCCTCCCCCCATTATTTCACATTCTCTCATTTCCTCTCGTTCTTCCTTGGCCACCAGAGGGAGGCCAGCAGGTGGCAAGGGTGCTTTGCTTTCCAGGGGTTAAACTCAGACCCTGAGAGTGAAAGAAGCTGTCCACATTTCATTAGGAAATCGGGTCCTTGCCAGGGACTGTAGTCAGTGGGAGAGATGGGATCTGAAAGCTAAACAAACCCAGGGATGCCCTGGGACAAGCTTCCCTAATTAGCAGAGGCGACTGCCGGATCGTTGCTGCTCTCCGCCTGGCTCAGCCTTCCTGGAGCTGACACACTTGGGGGGCCCTTCTTACTCTTTAGCCCACTGATCCTTCCAAAGGCTTTCTAAGCCTCTCAGAGCCAGTTTCCCAAGCAGTCAGCCTTTCCAACCGGAGGGGCAGTACCCCCGGGAAAAGATGGGATGGCCTGATAGAGAAATGTCTTTGCAAGACCTCAGGCAGAAACTAATGTTGTCCCCAGCGACCCTGCCAGCAACGTCTGAGCCTGGCTCGGTGTGAATGGTAGGCACCCAGCTGTTGTTATCAGACGTCTGGGTTCAAATCCTGGCTCCTCTGTTCACTCGCTGGATGATGAGAGCATGATTACTTAACTGCTCTGAGCCTCCTTTCTCTCCCATGAAATGCAGTGACTGAACCAACCTGCATCAGTGTCGTGGGCCTTGGGACAATTGTGGCCGCTCGCTCCTTTCCCTTCATTGGGCCTGTGGACCTCTGTTGCATCTCCTCCGGTCCTCTGTTTAGAGCTCCAACCATTTCAGCACCTCTCCTAGCATTTCTTTCATCATTGTGCAGCATCCTGGGGAGGCCACAGGGCCAGGACCCCTTGTGAGCTCGCTGCTCCAGGGTCATCTCTGAAGGCTGCCTGGCTGAGAAAGGTGGAGCTGGATTTCTGGACTAATTTCACATCCTATTAAAATGGGTCATTACTGAGCACATTTGCACAACCAGGAAATCAATTGGGTGCAAACCAGTTTGCTAATAGTACTCCTTAGAGCCTTTTTATAACTTAATTGTGTAGGTAGCCACACAAATGTATAAACAGGGGTGGAACAAAGTTGGGGAGGGGGATTCTGAGCAGGGATCAATTCTGGAAATCCTGGCTTCTGTAGGGGAGGGAGCTGGGAAGAAGTTGAGAGTCTAGATCAGTGCTTCTCAGACTTGAACAAGAGCAGGATTCACCTGGGAATCTTGTTACTGTGCAGGCTGGTTTAGTTAGTCTGGGGTGGGCCCAGAGATTTGCCTTTCTAACAAGCTCCTGGGAGGTGTCAGTGTTGCTGGTCTGGGCCACACGTTGAGGAACAAGGAGCTGGACCACTCAGCACTTCTGGGAGTCACATCTGCCTGAGACAGCACAACTGATAGGGAACACTCCACATCATAAACCTTATTTGGATGTCACGTCTGGGATTTCCCCATCCTTTTCTTTTAGTATCCTCCTCCTTCCTTGCTGTGGCTCCTGAATACCTATCAGCCTTGCTGGTTCTACACCTGTATCCTCACAGGGTGTTATGGGCTGAGTCGTGTCCCCCCTAAAATTCAAATGTTGAAGTCCTAGCCCTTTGACTGTACTCGGAGATGGCATCTTTAAAGAGGTAATGAAGTTGGAATGCAGTCATTGAGGTAGACTCCATTCCAATCCTGGAACTCTTAAACAGCTATGCTATTCTCCCTTCTGTATGATCAGACTTCAAAAGGAGGGTCTCCATAAAATAAACCTACATTTCCATCCCCCTTGGGACTGAAACCTCACAGTTAACTCTGTTTAATACTGAACCTCACCCCTGGTGTCTCCCCTCTGAGTCATGAGTGTGTTTGCAAAAGGTGGTAGCCCTGAAAAATCAGGCTGTCCTCAGCTGGGAGTCTTTCATCCTTAAAAAAAAGATTGGGATTAACAGATACACACCACTATATATGAAATAGATAAACAAGGATTCACTGTATAGCACAGGGAAATATATTCAATATCTTGTAATAACCTATAATGGAAAAGAATCTGAAAAAGAACATATATATCTGAATCACTTTACTGTACATCTGAAACTAACACAACATTGTAAATCAACTATAGTTCAATAAAAAGATTGTTGAGGTCTAAATAACACCCAGAAAACTGGGTGTTTTAAAGAGTAAAATCTGATATGTGTTGACATTTGTGTGTACCATTAAAACCATGATCACAATCAAGACAATGAAAATACTCATTGTTCCCTGAGCCCAACCTCTTTAGGCAACCACAGATCTGCTTTCTGAATCTATAGATTGGTTTGAATTTCCTAGAATGTTATATAAATGGAATCATATAGTGTATACTGGTTTTGTAGTGAGGTATAATTGACATACTGTAATATTCACCTAGTATTCATGTAGGATGCAATAATTTTTAGTAAATTTATAGAGTTGTGCAACCATCACCACAATCCAGTTTTAGATCTTCTCCCTTACCCCCAAAATACTCCATTTGCAGTCAGTTCCCACTCCCCCAGCCTCTAGCTCCAGGCAACTTCTGAAACCTCAGGATTAAGGTTTGATCCCGATCTGATTCCCATCTTTATGAATTTGCTTTTTGGGGGGCATTTTATAGAAAGTGAATAAAAAGTAGACTGTCCTTTGCATCTGGCTTTTTTCACTTCTTATAATGGTTTTTGGGTTCACCCAGTATTTCATTCTTTGCATTGCTGCGTAGAACTCCACTGAATGGATGTACCACATTTTGTCTATCCATTTACCAATTGATGGACAATTGGTTTGTTTCCAGTTTTGGAATATTGCAAATAATGCTGATGTGAACATTTGTGTACAAGTCTTTGTGTGTGGAATTATGCTTTCCTTTCTCTTGGGTAAATACCCAGAGGTAGAATGTGGATCATTTGTTGGTGACAGCTTAACTTTTAAAGAAACTGTTTCCCAAAGCTGTTGTATCATTTTATATTCCTACTAGCAACATATGGGCATTCTAGTTTCCTACATCCTCACTGATATTGGTATGATTAGTACTTTTAATTTTAGACATTCTAATGGGTGTATAGTGCTATTTTATTGCGGCTTTAATTTTCATTCCCCTAATGACTAATGATGTTGGGCATCTTTCAATTGCTTATTTGTATACTGTTGTCCTTGGTGAAGTTTTTGTTCAAATCTTTTGCCCATTTTTAAATTTGGGTTGTTTATTTTCTTCTTATTGAGATATTTTTATTGTGGTAAAATGCTACCAACTTAAATCTCTTTAAAGCATACTATTCAATAGTAGTAAGTACATCTACAATGTTGGACAACCATCACCACTGTGGTTCCAGACCCCAAACAGAAACTCCCTCCCCATTAAGCAGACACTCCCCATTTGCTTCTCCCATGGCCCCTGGCAACCACTAATTTGCTTTCTGTCTCTGTGTGGTCTAGCCATACAGTAGAATATTACTTAGTTATAAAAAGGAATGAAATGCTGTTACATGGTACAACATGGATGAAGCTTGAATATATTATGCTCACTGAAAGAAGCCAGACACAAAAGGCCCCATATTATAGAATTCCATTTATGTTAAATATCAGAATAAGCAAATCTTATTATTGAATTTTAAGTGTTTTTTTATATAATATCAATCCTTTATCAGATATGTGATTTGCAAATAATTTTCTCATGTTATGGAGCTACAGAGTTATTCTGAGGATTAAATGAGCTAATATATCAAGTACTTAGTATAGTGTCTGGCGTAGACCAAGTACTTAATATATATTAGCTGCTATTGGTATTTCATTATTTGGATCCAATATCACTGGGAATTTTAGTGATTTGTTCTGACCCTAAGCTCAGTACAAGGTCCTTTATGTGTAGTTAAAGATACACATGGTTGGGCTGGGTCCCTGGAATTATGGTAGATGCAATTCCAGCACATGGTAGGTTCTCAACTAATTTTTGAACAGCATGGCTTAAACAATAACAACAATAATCATAACAATAATAATACATTTCAATGACTAACCTTCTGTCTCCAAGTTAACTAACCTGTCATTACTCTTGTCAGAGGGCACCTTCCCCTGTTTAAAATCCTCCAGAGAAGGAGTCTCCGCACCCCTCCTCGGTTGCCTGAATCTGACTGTCAGGCGCCTCATCCGCTTTGGACCACATCCCATGACTGTTCTTTCTCAGCTCTAGCCAAAGTCTCTCTTCGGCAAATTGTCCACCCATTTCCTTGTATGCTATTCCTAATGAAGGAGAGATGAAGGAATTTTATTCCCTAAAAGGCCTTTAACTTATGCAAAGATCACCCTCTACCTTAAATCCCAGCCTCACCAGCCTTTTCTCTCCTCTCAATAATATCAATAGCAATAACAGTAACAACAAACATAGGTCCTGTACAGAGACTTAACTTGTTTCAGTTCATTGACTCCTCCCCCAGTTCTACCAATGGCCATTTCACAGGTAGGGAAATTCAGGCCCAGTGGTCATGTAACCTGCTCAAGGTCACAGAGCTAGTGAACGGTGGAGTATAGTGATTTCAAGCCTGCTGTCTGGTCCACTTGTGTATAAGGCTGCTTAGTTCTTTTTATTTTTATTCCTGACTTACATTCTGATGTCTTATCACATGTGGGACTCCTTTAAATTCCCTTCCATCCCTCAAGCCCCGGCTCAGAGGACCCAGTGGTCAGCAGCTGGCCTGGGTCTTAGGCATCGAGAGTCTGGCCCTTCATCTGCTCTGCACCACTTCTCATGATTAGAGAGGGGGCAGCTCTGCAGACCAGAAACCCAAGCCAGGGTGGCTAAGAAAAGAGCCTGAAAAATGGGCATTCGGTCACTAATGGACCAAGAAGAGGCCTGGATTCTGCTTGGACCCCACTCAGAAAGTCCATCTTCCTCTCTCAGGAGGAGCCTGAAGAGAAAAGTGGACCGTGTTCCAGGAAAGAAGCCACAGCAGCTTCCACAGAGGCAAAGAGAATCATTTTTCTTAGGTGTGTGAAGGTCCTCAAAGAGTGAGGTAATAGGTTTCTTTATTAAAAATTAATCTTCTTGTAAAACTATTGCAATACAATACACTTTAATAAATCACCCCACGCTTGCGAACACATTTATTATCCTTTCTCGGGAAACCGTGGAGCCCAGAGAAACTGGTGCTGCAGAGGACACCGACGCTGTGCTCAGTAATGAACTCGGTGAGGGTGGGGCTGGGGGCCGGGTTCTGGCGTGGATACTGCATGGGTATTACTGTTGGTTAATATCTGTTGGGATTATTTGGATATCACAGCTCCTAGGTGTGTGGCTTTTGGGACCTCTGGGTTGGGAAGGGGGCAGTGAGTGGGACAGCAGCTCTTGCTATGGCCGATGGGGTTGTGAGAACCTCCAGTTCTTGATGCGGGTGCTCTTGGGAAGATGGGGAGCTTTGGTTCTGATTTGCAGACCAGCACCCGCCATCAGCACCCGATAGTTCCTTAAAGATGCTCTTCCTCATACATCTCCATTTTGTTTTACTTGCTGCATCCTTAGGCTTTGAGGTAGTAGGATGTCAGCAGCAGGCGGGGTTTTCTGACACACCTTTACCCTACAGTACCTGTTCATCTAAGCTCTATTCCCACCTCATCTAGGAAGGCTTCCCTGACTTCTAGTACCCGAAGTTATAAAACCCTCCAGATCCCTTTGAGTCTCACTGGCTGAAGCAACACAGTTTTCTCTGTAGAAGAGACAAGACCAACTCTTCTTCACCAGATGGGTCAACTGGGCCCCCAGACCATGCCACCTGAACCCCAGATTCCTCAGTGTCTCATGAAAGCTGCCTCTTCATCTCCTGTCTGAAGCTGTTTTCTCTGCAATTCTTTATCCCAAGATTCAGGCTAAGAAAAAAATGCCATTCCAGCCTCTCTGTGTTGTCTTCCTTATTGGGAATCCAAGAAAAAATATTTCTTTTCATAGTCTCTCTTCCTCCCATGCAAGTAAACACCCTGGGCTGGAGATCCACCCTCCTATCAGTAAATCCCACAAGAAACAGACTCTGATTTCCATTTTGGGTTCAGCTGAGGACACCCCCTTTCCTGTACTTCCTTCCTACTTTATAATCCAACTTGGGTTTTCTATTAGGACGTACGTGTGTGTGTATGTGTGTGCGTGTGTACGCGCATGTGTGTATGCGAGTGCGTACACGTGTGTGTATGCGTGTACATGTGTGTGCATGCACGTGTGTACACGTGTGTGTGTACGTGTGTGTGTGTGTGTTGGAGGTAGGTGTTTCTGGGAGCAGCCATACTTCTATTACTGTAATTAAACAGGTGTGGAGAGCAGCTGGGGTCTCTGGGATCAGTGACCGTCTATCCTACCTCATTCCCCCTCACATTTCTTTTTAAACCGAGCTTGCTGACCAGTAGGCACGGAGGGATGATGGACTACACACTTATATCCCACTCATGGCTGGAATTTCAGGCGCTTCAGTTTTTACAGTGCCTGGCCCAGAGCAGGCAGTAGATAAATGACTTTTGAATGAGTGTGAGAGTGAGAAGTTAATGAGAGAACAAGTGAGTAGGCCGAAACTCTCACAGCTTAGAGTACAGGAGGAGGTCTTGCTGATGTTTGGCAGGGTGGCAAGTCACCAAGCCCCTTAACGAGCGAGAATATGAAAGAGAGAATACGAGAGAGAGAAAGAAAAGGAAGGTCCGTCAAGTCAGGGCTGAAGATACAAGCAGGAGTCAGACAGTAGCGGGTAATGTTGGCCATATTAGGTACCTTTGTCTTTATCATGAGAGCAGCAGGTGCTTTGAAGCAGGGGCATGATGGAGGAAGACATTAAGTAATCTTCATCACCCTCCAGATCAATAGCAGCAGCAAATCATTGGAATTGTCACCATTATTAGCATCATTACCAACTATTGAACTGCTGCTGAGCCAGGCTGTGTGTTGTGTGGTTTCCATACCTGGCTCAGTGATGCTTCCAGGTGATCAATACCATCATCATTGTGCATGTGGGGAAACTGAGGCTCAGGGAGGGGAAGTGACTTGTCCAAGTAGGGGATCCCGGGTTTCCTTGTAAGTCAAGCCCTGCAAGTGCCTGCATCACATGGCTCTCAAATTCCACGTGTAGGGGGACACTGGGAGCCTTGGTTCCTGCTCTTGGGGGATCTGTAAACAGCACAGGAGCTTCTGCCGTCCTTCACCCAGTCAGCAGACCCCTTGGGCACCAGTCACAGTCAGACACTGTGCTAGACACATCTTGTGAAGCCCTCCTCTGGAGGCACACAGAACCTCTGGATGGGAGATGGTTGAAGTCCATTTCTAGAACATTTCCCTCTGCTCGCTTTGGGGAGGGAGCAGAAGAGTAGGACAGGATCTGGTTTTCAAGAGCTGTTGGTAAAGATGAAGAGTCGTGACCATGGAGGACATCAGGGAATGGGACTCAGCATAAGATTTAGGGGCACAGCTGGGTGCTGCTGCCCACAGCTAAACTCCCTCTGCGTGTTGGATCTCTGTATCCAACAGACATATCCCTTGTATGTCTCGTCTTCCTCACTCAACAGGGCTGCCCGGAGACTCCTCCTTCTGTGACCCAGTCTCAGTAAATGGCTCTCCATCCACCAAGCACATCACCCTGGACTCATGTCTCTCCCATTCCCACCATTCCAAGTATGAGCCTGCACATCCCATCATTCCCTGCCTAAGTCCCCCTCGTATCGCCCCCAACCCCATCCTTTCCCCTCCCCTCCTCTGCTTTCTCTCCATCCGCAAGGCCACCCTCCTGCTCTGGGAATTTAGCGATATCTTCCACCTGAGGCTTCTCTGCTTCCAGCTGTGCGCTGCCTCTGCTCCAGTCACCCTTCAAAAGCTTCACCTCATGAGGCTGCTTTGCCGTTTGACCCTGCAGAGGCCCCACTTGGCCTGTAGAAGCAATGCAAACTGTCTCTCTTGGAAACCAAGGCTCTCTGAGCTGGAGCCTGGACCCCTGCTGCCTTGCCTTCTGCAGTTCACCCCTCGGGAGCCCGATGTCCCACAAAGGTGGATCCACCTGACGTCTTATCAGAGTCCCGTCTCCAGGCCTCTGCCCATGCGTCCCTCTGCCTGGAATGCCCTTTGCATCTGCTGTGTCTGCCTGGTGAAGCATGGCACATCCTTTAAGACTTGGCTTTAGTTTCTCTCAACAGATATGTTTCGAGCCCTTTCCTACATGTTAGACGCAGCTCCAGGCAGGCTCTGGAGCCACAGAAATGACTAATAGGTGTTCTCCACCGTGAGGGGCTGACTTTCTACCCTAAATGTCACCTCCTTGTTGCCTTCATGACTCCATCAGAGAAGACTGGCCTTTCTGTTTGCTTCTTGTTCCATCACATTCAGTTGAAATAACTTGTGCGAAACCAGTTGTCCTGACTGGACTGGGAAATCTGGCGAGGCATCCTAGCCTTCAGGTGAATTGATCGCACGTCCATCCTCTATGAGGACCACGCTGCTGCACCATCCTGTGGATTCACATTGTCTCCTTCGTTAGCTCTGTGAAGAAGGAGCTGTTATTCCATTTCACAGGCAAGGGAGCTGGGGCCCATGGGACTAAGACACTTGCCCGTGGTCAGCACGCAAACCACACCCTGAGCCAAGGTCTGTTCTCTTCACCACCTGCCGTCCTGCCTTTCTCAGCTTTGTGTCTTCAGTGCCTTGTGTGGACCTGAGTACACAGACATTTGCTAAAGGAATCTGATTGTCTGCAGCATCAATCCGAGGGAGGGGAGGAGGGGGAGAGGGCATCGGGGAAGCAGGTGGGGTGAGGAGGGACCATGCACATGGCCCCAGCTGGTGGCTGGACTGTGCTCGGGGCATCAGCTTGAGGGAAGCAGCCCCATCAGGCTTCCAGGCCGCAGGGAGGGGAACCCCCCCTCCTGAAGCCCCGCACATTTCTTCCCTGGCTCCGATGCTGTGCTTGCTGGTCAGTTGTCAGGGGCACCTGAAGATGAGCTTTGTGTGGAGGAACGTGTTCCCTGTGAGAAAGAGATGTGAAATCATTCCTCCTGAATCGTTGCCTGTGACTCCAGCAGCATCCCGGTGACAGCGTGCCCCACCCGCATCTGTCTCCCGGGCTCTCCCAGCCTCGCAGGGTTTTAAGTGGATCAGACAGTTCAACATGCCCGTCTGCATGCAGCCCTCTCTGACAGCAATTCCTTAATCGGAGGAAACCTTGATCCCAGTTTCAGGGAGCGCTGTCCCCTCTCTGAGTGATGGTTTTCCTAACCTTTGGCCCCAAAGCCCCACATGATTAAGGTGGTCTGTCATTACAGCGCCAACCCGTGAGCCCACCTGCCCTGGGAGAGCAGCGAGGGCCCTTGCCAGCCATCGGCCCCGCAGAAGCTGCCTTCTCCTCACCCTTCCTCTCCCGTAGACCCACTGCCAAGAGATGCTCCCACCAGGGTCTCTGCAGCCCCCCGCCCATACTGCAGCCCACCCCATCAGGACAGAGTCATCGCTCATAGAGGAGGAAAGCTCCTCACAGCTGACTGCTGTCATTTCCTGCTCATCTGGCCTCAGAGGTAATACAGGAGCCACCTAGGGTGCTGGAGCCCGAGGCCACAACCAGTCTGGACACCATCCATCCCAGCTGGGGTGGGGGCAGTGGGTTCCCATCATTCTCTTGGTCTCATTGCTGCCAGACCACTCTGCCCTCCCAGCCGGTCCTGGACAGTTCAACCCAACAAATGTTTACTCGTTGTGGGGAGGGGGTGGCACATAGTATAATAAACTGGTTAAGAGCATCTTCTCTAGAGCCAGATTCCCAGGCTAGAAATTCTGCTCCACCTCCTACGAACTGTGAGACCTCGGGCAAGTAAGTTAGCTTCTGCTTCCAGTTCTTTCACCTGTAAAATGGGGCCAAAAAGAGCTTTTCTGTCAGAAAATTGTGAGGGTTTAGTGCAAGGCTTCGGAGCACTGAGAGCAATTCCTGGCACAGAAGAAGTATCCGGTAAAGAGTATCAACTGTTCTACCATTATCATCATCAGCATCATTATGATTATGATGATGATAATTATTATTATTGCTGGTGAGAGCCCACCCTGCACCTGGCTCAGAATTCCACCCCTTTTAGCACATCTAACCCCCGGTAATACCCATCACCTTATGTGTTTGACTCCCCTCTGTTTGACTGAGGGTCCTGGAGGGCAGTGGTAGCCCCTGGGATGTAGAGGGCGGTCAGATATTTGGGCCATGAATGGACAAAGGCCCACTCCCTTTATTCTTATCTGCCAGCACAAGGCCTGGCACAGAGTGGGCACTCGGTAACTATTTTGGGAGTGAGGTGAGGGCTTGCGCCTGGGACTTGATAAACATGTGGTTGAACGCCGGGTGGCGAGTTTTGGGGAGCTCACCAGCTCGCAGAGTCACACACCATGTGACACAGCACTGAGGGTTCTACCAGAGGCATAGGAGGTGTTGCTCATTGAGAGCCTGGTGCCCTCAGGCAGCGTCCTCTGCAGGGTGGGAGTTAAGGTTCGGCGGCCAGACTCTGGCTTTGAATCCAGGTTCTCACTAACTAGGTATGGGAACCTGAGTGAGTTGCTTAACCGGTCTGTGCCCCAGAGCTGGAGGGACTTGCCTCCACATTAAGGGGTATGAAGCCAAGGTTGAGAGCTCAGGGTTATGGGATGGGAGGATGGGGCTCCTTCCTGTTATTTCCAAGGACTCGGAAAGGGCCCTCCGTGATGCTGGGTGAATAGGAGTAGGAAGACTGTCCAAGGTGTAGGGGGCAGGGGCTGCTTCCCTCCTCAGTCCCCCGAGCCTATCACTCTCCAGCGTGAAGCCTGTCTGTCTCCCTCCTTGACAGGGAGAACAAGCGCCAGACAGTGTCCTGGAGTCTGGGGCAAAAGGCCATCTGGTGTCTCCATTTGTCTCAGAAAAGCCAGGGCACGTTCCCAGGACCCTGCTCATGCTCCCTCGATGCTGGTTGACTTCAGGCTCGTCCATGGCCTTTGGGGGTGATTGACATATGCAATTTCTCTCCTCCTGTCTGGCGGAGGTGTGAAGAGAAAATTGGATGTTGTTGAATAATCGAAAATGATAATCCCTCCAAATTGATTCCTATGAAAACAGAATTGAGTTCCACAATTAGGCATCCTGCCTTTGCAGGGCATCTGAGGCCTCTGTCTTCCCAGGCTGCGGGGCGGGCTCAGACGTGGCTTTACATGTGATCCCTGCATGCACGGAGCCCTGTGGCTTCAGAGGTCTGAGGGCAGCTGTGCGGTAAGTAGCATACAAACCCAGAGAATCACTAAATGGGCCTCTTGAGCCCTCCTGTGTCTAGTTCCTGGGTTCCTGAGGTGGGGTAGGAGATTTATTTTTTCTTGCACTTCCCCTGGCCGCCCCAGAGACGTAACCACATGCTCTGTCCTGGCTTGTGTGCCCAAGGGACTTGGACATGGGCTCTGTCTCTCTGCTTCCCTCACCAGGAGGGTCAACCTCTTGCTTTTACTCCAGCACCCCAGCATCATTACACTTTCCAATCCACAGGCTGAGCGTTTCTCTAAGAACTTAGACTCCTGGAATATACTTGGATTTTTACCTGGAGTTCGTGGTTGGAATTCAGGGGGGTCCATGAACTTGGATGGAAAAAATATATCCTATTTTTTAGTGCATTTTTTGGGTGGTAAAAACATATAACATGAAATTTATCATTTTAACCAATTTAAAGTATATGATTCAGGGACATTAAGTACATTAAGTATTGGGCAACCATCCCCGCTGTTCCAGAACCTTTTCATCACCCCAGATGGAAACCCCATATCCATTAAGCAGTCACTCCTCCCCCCAGCACTTTTTACCTAACGTTTACCAGAAATTTACTCCGCCCCTCAGTGTGAATTTCAAAACAAACCTCAATAGTGCTGGTAGTACCTGTGGTTCTATTGCTTATAGAAATTCCAGGTATTTTCATATTATGTCACAGATATCTTGAAAGTCCCTTATGCCAGGGGTTGGCAAACTTTTTCTGTATAAGGTCAGGGAGTAAATATTTTTGGTGTTGTGGCCCATATGGTTGCTGTCTCAACTATTTAACTACACTGTGTAGCATGAAAACAGCCTTAGTATGTAAACAAAAAGGGAGTGGCTGTGTTTCAATAAAATTTATTTACAAAAACAAGTTGTGGGCCAGACTTGACCTGTGGACCATGGTTTGCTGACCCCTACTTTATGCTCATCTCTACTTCAAAGTTACTATAGACCATCACTGGATATTGTTATTTAGTGTGTCAATTAAAAAGCACAGACATATTGTTCTCTTACAAATTTTTATCTGTATTTTAATATAATTTATAATTTATATATTCTATGTATATATTTGTGCATTTATAAGTGCAATTCTGAGAAGTGGTGCTTGGGTTTCATCTGACTTCTAAAGGAGTTCATGAGACAAACAGGTTAAGGAACCCTAAATCCCTAAATCCTTGACCAATGAATATCTTTACAATGTTCTGGAAAGTGGTTTTTTAGTTTTCCCTTGCACACCTCCAAGGCAGAGTGCTCACTGATTCCCTGGGAAGCCTACTTTTGGGAGCAGCTCTGAATCTAAGAATATTCTGTTTCCTGTTGAGCCCACATCTGTCCCTCTTTTTACACATTAGTACTGTTTTCTACCCGTTTAAAGCTACATAGGACAACTTATATTCTACTTCTTTGCAGTACTTGAAGACACTCCTTCCACCCACCCTAAGAATCCCCTCTCTCTAGATCAGGGGTCAGCAAACTTTTCCTGAAAAGGGTCAGATAATAACTGTTTTAAGCTTTCAGGTCACACTGTCACTGTCTTGACTACTCAACTCTTCTGTAGTGTGGAAGCAGCTATAGACAGTATTAAAAAAAAATGGGTGCTCTAATTAAACTTTAGTTGTCCACCCCGGCTTTAAGTTAAAGTTCCAAGTCCACTTGCTATATTAGCCATCTTCCTCTGAACACAAAGCAATGTGCCTGTGTGGCTCTTTCTCCTCCTCATCCATTATCCATCCATCCTTCTGCCCATCCATCTATCCAACTATCCATCCATCCATCCATCCATCCACCCTCCCACCCACCTGTCTATCCATCCACCCATCTGTCCATCCATGCATTGGGAGAGAGTCATTTGCCTCATATATCAATAATTTATAATTACTAACCATGATCAGATCTACAAAGGGAATTAAAGAACTAAAGGGTATTAAAGAACACTGGTAGGTGGAGTAACTACTTAGATGGTGTGATCAGGTCAATTCTCTGAGAAAGTGACATCTTAGCCTAGAAATAAAGGATGAAAAACATGCAGCCATGTGGAGGGTGGGGGTGGAGCATTTCAGGAGAAGGTAGAGTATGTGGGGCTCCCGGGGCAGAGAAGACAATGGTATACCTGTCGGCTGAAAGGAGAAAAATGTGGCTGGATACCTGAGCTGTCTACTGCTGTGTAAAAAATTACCCCAACAGTTAGCACTTAAAACAACATTTCTTAGCACTTTGGGTCAGTAGTCAAGGTGCAGCTTAGCTGGGGCCTTGGTTCCAGGGTCTTGCAGGCTGCAGTCATCTAAAGGTTTGACTGGGGAAGGACCTGGTTTCAAGCCCTCTCACCTTTGTTGTCTTCTCTTCATTAGAAGCAAATCTCAAGGTCTGGTTCACACTCAAGGAGAGGGGATTTCACAAAGGCATGAATGCCCAGAACACGGGATCTCGCGGACCATCTTAGAGTCTGCTGACCACACGGGAGTGTAGAGGGAGACTGAGGCAGGGGCCAATCCTGCAGAGATTTCTAGGCTGTAGCAAGCAAAGAGGTTATTCTAAGTACCCATAGGAAGCTCTAGAAGGGTTTCAAGCTGGGAGTCGCATGATGAACTGTGGGTTTTGAAAAGATCATTTTGACTGCTATGTGGAAAATGGATTGAAGGGGCAAAGAGAAGTGAGGGGAACCAGCGGAAGGCTGTTTAAGTCCTAATGATGACTCGGACCAGGGTGGTGGCAGCAGGGATGGAGGGAGGAAGAAGGGTGTCAGTCGTATTTTGGAGGCAGAGCCTGAGCACATTCTGAGGAACTGCATAGGAGGACTCAGTGGTTCTCCTCTGCTTCCTCCCTTCTCTCCCTGCATCCCTCCTCTCCTCCCCGCTCAATAGGCCCCCTGCCACCATCTCCCTGGGCTCCTGTGGGCTGTGTAGCTCTGCTGTCCACAAGCCAGGCATTGACCCAAGAGAACAAAGACATCCCTAACGTTGTAAATCCTGGATCCAATTTATTTGTTACTTCCACTCATTTGAAATGCACCTGTTACCCCAAAGGTCTTTGAATACTATCACCAGCAACTACAGAATCAAAGATAAATTGGAACCTTTTGGAAAAACTCTCCGTTCAGAGGGGAAACAAAAAAAAAAGTTGTTTTTTTTTCCTCCTTAGATAACTTATTGGCATAGATGGCATGAAAGACCCCCAGGGGCAAGATCTGAGGATGTTTGCCTTTCCTTTCTTCTTGATTCCAGTTCCTTCATTTGCTCCGTATATTCACATGGCCCTGACATTTCGCTGCAGGGTTTTTAAAACATCAGATTGCCACTTTGTCCAGGCTAGGATTGTCCAGCACCCACGCATGGGCGGCAAAGCCGTTTGCAATTTGTCTCCAATGTTGTGGCTGCTCAGGGTCTGGCATCACCTGGCCACCTGCATGTTGGGTTAGAAACCATGTGCTTACAGTTGGGTGGAGTTGGTGAAACCTCATCATCCACACTGGGCCTCAAGCCTTACTAGGCATTTTATGATGATATTGGGGGTGGGGATCATTTCAGCCCACCAAACCTGTTCTGTTGTGCACAGGCACTCGGGAGCACAAAGGAATCACTGAACTTCCAATTATCTGCTCTTTGTTGTTGTTGTTTTCTATAAAAATGAATGCAGCTCCATGAAAGCTCAGTATCAATCATAGCCTAGCAGCTGGAGGAAAGAGGATGAGACGGGGCCAGGATTGAGGGGAGCTGAGTCAGGTCTGGAGGACCCTCGGGAGGGTGGGGACCAAGTCCCAGCGGGAGTGGAGCTTCCAGCTCCTTTTGGGTGGGTGTCTGTGGGTCTGGTTGGGAGGGGAGACCCCTATGGGTGAGACCCATGGGAAGATGACATACAGCAGCTGGGATGATCTCTGAACCCAAATCAAATCACACTGATGCCTTCTCTGCGTGTCCCCACTGTCCACATACAATGACATTCACATCCTCTCCACGGCTGCAGTGTGCCCATCTGGTCTTGCTGCCACCCGTCCCCCAAGCAGGATCCGCTTCCCTGCCATTCTTTGTGTCTCTAAAACTGACAATATTGTTTCAATGGCCCAGGGTCAGTCTTGCCATCAGGCTGTTTCCTAGCTGCTCCCTCTGACCCCCGTGCACAGAATGACCAGCATCTTCTGGGCATTCAGGTCTCCTCTCACATGCCACCTCTTCCACTGGACATCCCAGACCATCCCATCTAAATGAGGCTCCCACCTGCCATCCTGGCATATCCCCCAACTGCGTTTCACTGTGACCCTTATCATTGTGTAAAATAAGGTTGCTAATGTACTTGTTGGCTAGTTGAACATCTGTCCACCTTAATCACAATAATAACAAACGTCTACACTTCATGTCACATAGTAGTTGTTCATTAAAGATTTTGTTTAAAAATGAATGCATAAGCTCCTTTAGATCAGGAACTCAATCTTGTTCACACATGCTTCCATTGCCTAAAATGGGGTCTGGAACATGGGAAGCTCTCAAAAAATGTGTATCGAGTGTCCTAATTCTAGAGGGAAGGAATGTCCATTTGGCTGAAGAAAGACCCCAGCCAGCAGCAGGTTATGGTCCAGGACCACACAGAGGAGGCAGGACCCAGCTAAGGGCTCGGGGCAGAACTGGGACCTGGGAGAGAAGGAGAACTGGGTGGGCAGTCACCCGGGTCAGGTATAACCTGAGAGGTCTAAGGGGGGCTGAAGCTCAGCGGATATGGGGTGGTGCCGATCTTGCCCCAGGCCCTCCTGCAGTTGGGGTGAAGGCAGTGAAACTAGATCCTGAGCCAAGTTAGTGCCACACTGCATTGGCTAATGGATTGGGGAGGGCAAATCCATAGAAAGAAGGCTGAGGGAGGCAAGAGCATGCTATTCTGCCACTTCCTAGCTGTGTGACCTTGGGCTGGTTTCTTAGCATCTCTGTGCCTTAGTTTTCTCATTATAAAATGGAGATGAATAATAGTCCAGGTCTTGGGGCTGTTGTGAAGATTAGACAGTATGCTATATATGAAATGCTTAGCTCACAGCCTGGCACACAACATCATTGCCATGTTTCTGACTGTACTGTAATTCCATCTTATTGATATGTCTCTGCCCCATGCGTGCAGGTACACATTCATGGGGCATTCTGTGCAAACCTGTCGAATGTCCAGTGGCTTCTTAATTGGGGCCTCATGGACTCAGCAGAGGGAGAAAGCTGGGTTCCGGGTCTTAGAAATAGAACAAGAAGAGGAGGCATTCCAGAAAATGATCTCCTAGGGACATCATCTCTCTGGGACCCCTGCAGGAAAGGGCGTGCCTCTGGGAGTGAATGGAAGCCTCCTGCAAATGATAAGGTTAAAAGCTCCTCAGAGGTCATCTTGGTCATCTCCTTGCTGTACAAAGCTGACAGCCGAGAAGGAGATTCTCCAAAGGTGCTTCTCTCCCTTTTAGGGCCACAAATGTTTCTGAGAATCTGGCAAAAGCCAATGACCCCCACCAAAATTTATATTTTACATTCAATTTCACGTTGTCTACAGACCTCTAGAAGCTAAGTAGGGGGGCTAAGGGTCTGGGTAAAAATCTCATTCTAAAGTCTTAGTCAGTAACAAGTCTCACTACCTTTGCCAAGAAAGCCCCCTGTGAGGAATAAAAGGTGACAGGTCATCATGATTTCCTAATTCAACAAATATCTATGTTAATAAGACGTTGGCAGAATGGTACAAGTGAGGGAGGCAGTCCACTGTATCTTTCAATTATAAAGGTAGCTTAGCTGATACAATGTTGCCTGTTAAGCAACTCTTAGAGGGTCTCCTTTAACTGAAAGTTAAGGATGGTTTGTGATCAGTAAACCAAGAACTGACATGTGTGTTGGTCCTGGCAATGTTTGATGTTGGAGAGAGAACAGAGATATCCCTTTCTTCAGTCCAGCCCCTGTCCAAATTATTATAATATTATAATTTTGGAAAGATTGGAGTCTCTCATGTGTTTATTTGGAAGTAAAAATGTTCATGCATATGCTTCTCTCCCTCTCCAAACCCGAGTGGGGAGGATGGCATTCTGCTACCCACGGTTGAAGCTCCCTTTCAGAAACATAACTGACCTGCTTGTCCTGCACATGCATGTAAAATAGGGGAACGTGAGGGACTGGGGGCCCCTATGGGACAAGACATATGTCCTCCCCAGATCAGGTGCCTGACTTAGACTTGGACATCCTAGGAGACAGGGCACGTGAGCTGAGCACAGAGTGTGGGGCAGGCGTTCCTGGCAGGGCAGAGCAGGGCGGGCTAGCACAGCTGCACAGGGCTTTGTGGGACCTGCACACGCATTGATCAGCTTTGCAGGAAACGGTATCTGATTAATTCTGATGAGGAGGACTGAGGAAGCTTAGTGGAATCTGGGATTTGTGGACCTCAATCCTAGCACAGCCAGATTTTATGGGTGTCAAAAACCTGGCCTATTTGTTTCAAAGCATCCGTATTCCTGCCCACCCTGACCCCCCGCCCTCGGATCTACTGGATCAGCATCTTCAGAGACAGAGCCCAGGAATACGTATTCCCAGCAAACCGCCCCCCACCCCGCCAGGGGATTCCGAGGCAGGTGGCCCTTTGAGAAACATTGGACTAGATGGTCTCCAAGGACCCTTCTTTCTCAAGGTCTTATGAGGAAAAGAGTCTCATCTGCCACCCCGCTAAAACGTGTTTCCTGTCACCCATTTTAGTTCTTGATTAAACTCAATTTGGCAAGTTGTTACATCTGATTACTTATTCATCTTCTTCTGCGGTCTTTTTCTGGTGACAATTGATGACAGACTCCTAAAGGAGCCACGCCCATAGCCTCCTATGCTCCCCCCTCACCATCCTGGAGATACCCCTAACCTGTCCTCTCTCCACTTCCTTTGGGTGTTGGGGGCACAGTGATGTCCAGGGAAGACAAGGGACATTGGGGAGCCGAGGCTGCTTGGAGGAAGGCTCTGGGCTTCAAGTTGAGAACTCAGATTAGTCCCTGCCAGAAGTTGGAGCATGAGGCAATTTAGCAAATTGTAGCTTGCTGCAGATGTCTAATTAGTCGTGAGGCTGGGGGGGGGTGACTGAAGTCTGGGGAGTGGAAGGGCAGCTCTGTCTGCGGCTGCTGCTGCTGCCGTCGCTGCTGAGGGAGACGTGGGCTCTGCAGCTGGGGGCAAGGTTGCTCCAGGAGAGCCAGACTCCTGCCTGGAGAGCCGGGCCACCAGGAAAGTAATGCAGCAGACGGGGCTCTGGATATGGGAGGCCCAGGTGGATGATGGGGAGCTGAGAAGCTCAAGTCTGGGGGGACAGGGAGCCGCTGACGTCCTTTGTCCAGACAGCTGGGAGCTCTGAAGGCTTTTTACTCTGCTCACGTCCAGGACACTGGCCCCACTGTGCCCCAGATTGCATTACTATCCTTACCCCTTCGTTGCTCCTCCTCTGTGCTGCCCATGTCAGTGGATGGAACCATGATCATTCCTGTTACTTAGGACCTGTTACTTGATACTTCCTAATTCTTCAGCCACCACATCCAATTCATCGCCAAGTCAGCCAGTTGTAGCTTCTGAGCCCAGTTAGTTCGAAACCGCACTGGCTAATGGATTGGGGAGGGAAAATCCATAGAACGAAGGCTGAGGGAGGCAAGGGCATGCTATTCTGCCACTTCCTAGCTGTGTGACCTTGGGCTGGTTTCTTAGCATCTCTGTGCTTGAACACAACTTAAACTTACTTCTCCATCTCTCAATGACAGGACTTAACCTTAGCACTGTTGACATCTTGGGCTGGGTATTCTTTGGGGGCGGGGTGGGGGCGCATCCTGTGCACTGTAGGATGTTTAGCTGCATCCCTGGCCTCCACCCACTAGATGCCAGTACCACCCCTGCTCCCAGTTGTGACAACCTGAAACGTCTCCCATCATTGCCAAGTGTCTGGGAGGGCAAATGCTCCTGGTTTGAGAACGTGTTCTACACCAGCCCAGGCCACCTCTTTCTTCCCAAGGATCTTTCTCCCTAAGTTCCAGCTTCCTGACTTGTCTTCCATCTCCAGCCTTGCTTCCCCCAGTGCATCCTCCAATTGAAGCCAAAGGGATGTGTCCCTAATGGAAACTCTTACCTATGACCCCCCAGTGGCCCTGGGCACCTGCAGAAGGATCCATATTCCCTAATGTGATTTGGAGGTGTCTCAGTATAAGGACCCTGCCCACACTTCTGGCCTCGTCATCTACCAGGGTCCCTCTCACCTGCTCTGCCTCAACCCCACTGGACTCCCATCATCTTCCTGACCATCCCTCTTCCCCTCCTCCCACGGAGCCTTTGCATACGCTCTTTATATTCCAGGCCTACTGGACTTTCCTCAGTGCCTTGAATACACACACTGCTCCCTCTGCCTGAAATACCCTCAAGGATGTAGCCCCAAGTGTCCCAGGGTAACACAAATTACGACAACAGTTTGTCCGGCTGGCAGAATCCTAAGTGATCATATTGGTCATGTGGTTTGTTCTTTTGTCCCCATCCAAATCTGATCAGAGATGGCTTTCTCAGAAATTACATAAGCCTCAGAATCACAGTGATTCCCAGCTCCACACCCACAGCTCTCTGCTCTCAACCCCACCGGCTACCACCCACACCCTCTTGTTGGGGCAGGAGGAGGTGGGGAAATGCCTTTTCGGGAAAGCCGACTGGCCGATGCCAGTGTTCTCCTCTATCTTGGGAGCTTCCGGCCCCTCATTTGGGAAAAAAGTGGCAGAACTGGAGTTTTCTGGGTCTACTTCCAATTTTGGTTTATTTCAGGGCTTCGTGTGATTCCAAATGCACCTCGTCTGTCATTATCTGTGTAATGTTGGGTTTTCCAAGCAGACTTCATGAGGGCAGGGTAGACCATACTCATCTTACTGATCACTGCATCCCTGGTATTTACCATGATGTCTGGTGTGAAATCTGTTCCCAGTAAACACCCTTGAACTGATTGGACTTGAGGGTCCTGTGGGAGTCAGGGCAAGGCTCTCGGGGAAGGCTGGTTCAGATTTCCGCTTCAAAAGAGACAACAAAGGTCAGCATTCAAGATACTGGACTCTGCTTCTGGGGCTGTGACACTGGCCAGGTCACCTTCTCTCTCTGGATCTGTGTTTCCTTATCTGAAAAATGGGGACTTGGATGAATACCTACATTCCTTTCAGCTCCGATGAGTGCCAAGTCATGAAGTAGGCATGGCACAGGCCACCTCAAAGAACAGTAATCATCGGTGCAGTTCATATCGACTAAAGCCCCTTCTGCAGACCACCTCGGTGAACCCTCTCACCAGCTCCAGCGTGTAGTTCTCTTATTATTCCCCTTTGCCAGATGAGGAAAAGGATGTCCAGAGGAGTCAGTTCCGTTGTTCACAATCTATTAGAGAGGCATGTTTCTCATCCAGGAAAATTTGCACCCCAGGGGGCATTTGACAATATCTGGAAACATTTTTGGGGTCACAACTCGGAGGAGGCAGTGCTCCTGACCTCTAATGGTAGAGGCCAGGGATATTGATAAACTTCTTATAATGAGAGCCCCTACAGCAAGGAGTTATCTGGCCCCAAATGTCAGCAGTGCTGAGGATGAAAAACCCTGACTTCGAAGAGCTAGACTGACTTAGACTCAGCATGTCCAGTTCTAGATTCCATGCTCTGCACCACATTTTGGCTGGCTAAGATGCCAGATAAACCTCTCCACCCTCTGCTCAATACTTACCAGGGAGAAAAAGTCTTATAAAAGTCACAGAAAATCATGGGACTTCCCTGGCGGTTCAGGGGTTAAGACTTCACACTTTCACTGCAGGGGGCACGGGTTCGATCCCTGGTTGGGGAATTAAGATCCCGCATGCTGCATGGCTAAAAAAAAAAAAAAAACAGAGAATCAGAACCAGAAATCTAATATCTCTAACTGGGAGGAACTAAGTTTTTTCCAAGACCCACTTTCCATCAAAAGCTATATTCTTGGTTTTGGCCATAATTCTTTCAGCCTCTTTCCCTCCCCAGCCATTATGTGTCTTATTGGCTTTATCTGGTCCTGACTCACTTCCTATAAGCCCCCCAACCCCCATTGCCCCAGTACAACTCAGGAGATATTTATCAAGTGCTCCATAAACTAGAGTGCCCTGAGCTGCACACAACACACCTGGCCAACAGAGGCTTATCAATACAGGCACAAAGTGTCTCGCTCTACAAGAAGACTGGAGTCAAGTGGTTCCAGGACTAGTTCAACAGCATCAAGAATCCAAACTTTGCTTCACAATTTTGCTTTGCCACCTTCAGCACAGACTTCCATCCTCATGGTCATGGTTTCATGATCACAAGATGGCTGCCACAGCTCCAGGCATCACAACATCCCACTGTGTTTCAAGGCAGGAAGTGGATGAGTGGAAGCTCTTTCTTCTTGAAGCTCCTTTTATCAGAAGAATTGCTTTCGGAGAAGATGCCCTCGCTGGCAGTCCTCCCCTTGCAGCTCGTTGGCTAGAATCAGTCTCCCTAGGGTTTTATCAAGACTGAGAAACTAAGACAGTAGAGAAGGTGGTTGGGAATGACTGTTGGGTAAACAGCCAGCAGTGTCTGCCGTAAGCTCCTGCTGTGTGCCAGAGACCCTGCTAGACCCTGGGAATAGTGACCAAGACACTCATGGTCCATTGTTCACAGTCCGTCTAATATCTAACTTAGTAACACTCCCCTTCCTCAATTTCCCCACATCCAAAGTCAGAAAAGAGTCATTAGGTTCCTGCCATGTTTTAGAAACTGACCTAGGCCCTGTGTCACGAGCCAAGTGACACAAATGGGACAGTTTTCCGGCACCTCAATCCCAGCCTCCTCTTGCCTCCCCGACCTCCCTGCAGCTCTGTCCTTATGTGAACCAGAGGCAGTACATCTGCACAGCAGTGAATCAGACAGCTTTTCTAAAGAGTCTGGAAGAACAAAGCCACTCCCAGAGAGGCCGCACCCTCTCCCTGGTGTCTGACAGTGCCGGGATGAGACTGGGGCCCCAGGGAATGCTCTGCTCTGCTGAGGAGAAAGCTGTCGCCCACTGGCTGGCCTGAGGGTGACTTGGCTTTGCACCTCCTCTCTTCTGTGCCTTTGGTTCACCTAGAACACAGCTCCCCCTGTGCTGTCAGTTTTTACATAAACACAGAGCTCTTGGATGGAGGAAGGAACTCCTGGGATGAGAATCTGGGCTTCATACATGTGAGGCGATGACAAAGGGATGGAAACTTAGGTTAGTTAGAAGTGGGGCCTGTGATCAAAGTTACCTGGAGGCCCGTGTGGGCACAGCAGAGGGAATGAACCCTGTAACAGCAGGTGGGCTCCAATGAGGACAGGGCCACCTACCTGGGGAGGCAGTGAGTTCCGCATCCTGGGAAACACGCTGGCAAGACCTGGAGGAGCGCCTCTCAGGGCTGCTCTGAGAGAGAGCTTGGGCTGTCAGAGGGCTTCCTGCAAACACGTCAAAGTGCCTCTCTTGCTCCTAAACTTCCTGGTCTCTTCCCAGCTCCTTGGCTTTTGTGGGAGAGCAAGCTTCCTGCCCTTGAGAGTGCTCCTCAAGCTGGCCACTGCTTTTCAAGGAGGCTGTTGGGAGCACCTCCCAGTAAGTGAGGCCTGTTGAGAGTGTGTGTCTTTTGGAAAGTGTTGCCTTCATTTGGGTCAGAAGCGCTTGAAGGAGGGGGAAGGAAGTAGAAGGCTCCATGCCTGCAGGATGGTCTGAACACCTTCCCTTTCCTGTAGGTGCTTTCCCCACCTGCTGCTCCCCAGCCCAGAATCTCTCACCTGCCAGACGTTAGAGCCCAGAGGGGACCCAAGCTCAGTCACACTCTGCAGGTTTATAGGGGTTCATTCTTCATTCCCAGGTGCAGGGCTGGGATGAGAACGGGTTAGGGTGGTGGCCTGGCATCTGCCTTCTCTGTGACCCCTTGGTGTGATAGCTTGAATAATTATGCCTCCAAATATGTCCATGTCCCCAGAACCTGGGAATGTTACCTTACGTGGAGAAAGGGACTGCGCAGATGCGATTATGTTAAGGACCTTGAGTTGGGGGATTATCCTGGATTATCGAGGTGAGCCCAATGCAATCACAAGGGTCCTTATAAGGGGAAGGTGGGAGGAGCTGGGGAGAAGGTGACATGGTGATGGGAGCAGAGACTGGAATATTGTACCTTGAAGGTGGAGGAAGGGGCCACAAGCCAGGGAATGCAGACAGTGGCCTCTAGGAGCTGGAAAAGGCAACGAAAAGGATTCTCCTCTCTAGCCTCCAGCATGAGCAAAGCCATGCCAACACCCTGACTGTTGCCCAGAGAGACCGATTTCCGACATCTGACCTCCAGAACTGGAAGAGAATAAATTCGCATCGTTTAAGCCACTGAGTTTGCAGTAACGTGTTGTAGCAACAATAGGAAACTAAAGCAAGTGGTTAGATCAGGGATCGGCAAACTTTGTCTTGGGCCAACTAATAAATATTTTAGGCTTTTAGAGCCACACAATCTCTACGGCAACTACGCAACCCCGCCCTTGTAACATGAAAGCTGCCACAGACAATACGTAAAGGAATGAGCGTGGCTGTGATCGCGGGTGGCCTCGGCCTGTGGCGGCTTGAAGCAGGAGCTCAGTTCCCCAAGCAGAGATTGAAGCCAGGCCGTGGCAGTGAGAGTGCTGAATCCAAACCACTAGACCACGAGGGCCAGTGGCTAGTGACAAGGTCCTGGCTTGTCTGCTTTGGAGAAATGAATTTCAACAGAGACGGAAAGTAGTGAAACAAGTAAGGTGTTTACTAGGAGGACAAAGAGTACGTGTGGATAGACACACACGGGCGGGCACAGAGAAAGAGTCACACCTTCATGGAAGTTTAAATCACTTACACGGGGCAATTCTTCCGGGTTTCCTCTGACCAGTCATCTTGGTTTGCCTGGCTCTGGGTCCATATTTGGTTTAACTCAGGGTCCTCCCTTGTGTGTGCACACATCTCTTAGCAAGATGGATTCCAGCACAGAGGCCTATGGGGAGGTTGACACCACCTATTTTGGGGTGGCGCCCCCTCCCTTTTTTGACCCCTGAGGAGCCTTTCTGTGCATGTGTAGTCAGGGAGGTCTCCTTGACCTCAAGAATGAGAAATACTTGGTCTCTTTATCTTGTACCCAAGCAGGACTCAGCTCCTCCTTGCTCCTGTTATTATCTTTATCTTCGAGTATCTGTCCACAGGGGACAAGTTCCAGCTGCTCAGCCTGGGGCCTATCTATCTCCTGCCTCAGCTGTGTTCCAATAAAACTTTATTTACAAAAACAGACAGCAATGGGAGTCGGCGGCCTGTGGGTTAGGGAATGAAGGAAATTGCCTTGTACTGCAGGTCACTGTTCGGGCAGGTTAGCAAGTGCTCCCTAGTTGATTTGCAAAGACCCCTGTAATAACTATGGTGCATAATGACATGGGTTGAGTGATTTCCAAGCATTGCATCCAGCACTTTACATAGATGATTCCACTTAACCATCTCCCACGCACTGTATAAAATAGGTACCATTACACCACCAATCCCAGATTCAACAGCTGAGAAGCAGCAGAGCCAGGATTTAAACCCACAGAGCTGGACCTAGAGGCGGTCCTCTTAACCACAGCATCATAATTCTGTTCAAGAAGCTTCAGACTCTGAATAATCCACCCATTTCTCCATGGTATCCTTTTCCGGAGAGGAGGGAAGGATCTGAGAGAATGGTTTCCTCACCTTGCCCCTCCCACAAAAGGTTGCCAGATGTAGCAAGTAAAAATGCACGATGCCCAGTTACCTTGGAATTGCAGAGAAACAATAAATATTTGTTAAGCATAAGTATGTCCCATACAGTATGAGGGACATACTCACATTATTGAAAAAACCTTTGGGACTTCCCTGGTGGCGCAGTGGTTAAGAAACCACCTGCCAGTACAGGGGACACGGGTTTGAGCCCTGGTCCAGGAAGATCCCACGTGCTGCGGAGCAACTAAGCCCTTGCGCCACAGCTACTGAGCCTGCGCTCTAGAGCCTGTGAGCCACAACTACTGAGCCCATGTGCCACAACTACTGAAGCCCGCATGCCTAGAGCCCGTTCTCCGCAACAAGAAGCCACCACAATGAGAAGCCCATGAGCCGCGAGGAAGAGTAGCCCCCGCTCACTGCAACTAAAGAAAGTCCCCATGCGGCAACGAAGACCCAGAGCAGCCAAAAATAAATAAATAAACAAATTTATTTTTTTAAAAAGAAAAACCTTTGTTCACTGTTTATCTGAAGTTCAAATATAAGTGGGTATCCTGTATTTTAGGGGGCAACCCTACTCCCACAGCCTCAGGGACCTGGTTCCCTGCCCACCACCAACCAGGTCTGGTGCGGCCCAGTTGTCATTTCAGCCAGGATCAAGAGCTTCCTTCTACTGACAGACGAAAAGAGGCAGCAATAGATGTGTCTGCTTTAAAATACACTGCGCCGCTCATTCCCTCGGCTGCCTCTGCTCAAAGTCCAGAGTCCCAGGTATGATTTGAAATAAAACACCACTGTGTCTTATCTCTGGGAAGGGTCACAGCCAGGCCCCGCCTTCCTCTTTCTCTATTCCTGGAGGTCAGGTTGGGAGATGGTAAATCTCTTCCCAGAACCATGGACTTTGCATGTCAGGCTCCTGGAGGGAGCTCTTCAGAGAGAAAAGGAAAGGGAGCCACTGAAATCGAGTTCAGACTTGTTAGAGGGAATCGTGTTGAAAAGGCGCCCCAAACGTGTGAACTGCAGCTGTTCCCAGCACCGAGAGAATGGCGATGATTTTCCTGGAGAGATGCAGGAGATCATCATATGAGAAGTAGTTAAGCAATAATTTAACATCGTTGTTCTGCTGTGAGCTGATGTGAGCTGCTTCTGGCAGGAGGGTTTGGGGGGAATTTGTTCTCTCTGTGGGAAATCACAAAGCCCTTCCATGTGATTTTCATTTAAATCCCTGAATGTTTGGTTGTAGGTATTCCTTCATTTATTTCATTCATTCACTTATTAAGCACCTCCTGTATGCTAGGCACTGATTAATTTCTCTTCCTAAACATTTGTTGCAGGTATTCATTCATTATGAATAAATATGCAGGTACTTATTCATTAATATATTAAGCAAATGTTTTCTAAACCAAGCCCATGCCTGGCTCTGTGCTAGGTGCTGGGGAGACTTAGATACAGAAATTAATGAGGCCCGTGCTTTTCCTTCAAAGAATTGATTGCCCAGTGGGGGAAGTGGACATCTAAGCAAGTAAAGAAAATACAGAGGGTCAGTCTGATAATAAGAACACGGTGGGATTTCATTTACTGAGCATCTACTATGTACTAGTCACTTTATCCACATTATTATTTATAACACATCATACCCAAGCCATTCCTTGAAGCAAGGTACCATTAACATCCCTATTCTGTGGATGACAAAAGAGAGGTTCTGAGAGGTAGACTACCTTGCAGCAAGCTACGCAGCTATAAGTAACAGAACTAAGATTCAAACCTCAATCAGAGTCCAATCATCCACTCTGTCATGTTGCCTCAGGCACAGATGGGAGAGAAAAATGCAACAGGAGCAAACAGAATCAAGTAGCAAGCTCCGACAGGGGCGTCTGCATTGGGTTCTGGAAGCTGAATTTAAGAGTTTTGCCGTCAGAGAAGATCAGGAGAGTTTTCCTAGGGAGGCGAACATAACATCTTCAAAGAATGAGGTGTTTGGGCACTGAAGGAGGTAAACGAGAGACTTTGGAGGGTGCAATGGGGGAACCCAATTCTGGGCTGCCCAGCTGATCTAGAGTTGGTTTGTTCTGCTGCAGCAAAGGGTTGAGAGTCTGAGGCTCTTCCTAGAATGAGAGCTTAGCAATTCAGAGAGCCAGCCATCACCCACCCGGAAGCCCGAAGTGTACACAAAGGACAGTTACCATCTGTGTGAAAGTTTTATCCACCTTACTCGGAAATCTCAGACTTGGAACCTCCACCCACACATCAGGGCAGAATTGCCAGTAAGCAATGATGTGTACTGCATTTTAAAATCTAGTTGGTGTGGCTGATTATATATGCTGTTCTCAGAGCCCTGGAATAAAGTTTCTCATCCAGCAAGAGTCAAGGCTGGTCTCCAAAGTAATTGGCATTGCTTTATTGATAAAGGTGCAGGGCCACACGAGCCCTATGGAATCCATCTTCCTCCCCGACATCGGATTACTCCGCACAGCTCCTCTGTTCACCTTGGGCATGCGTGCAACTCCGGAGGCACAGATTCCTTCACTCATTGGCAACTTCAAAATGTGTGCTGTGTCCAAGGGAAAAAGAAAGGGAGGAAAATAAGCAGTGTGTCAGTTTTGAAATACTTGTCCTGAATTTTTTTTAAAAAGGGGACTTCTGTCCTCTTGTCCTTTCTCTGCCATCTTAGAAATTAGATTAGTCATTATTAAACATTTTGAAGTGGAGTTAAAAAAAAGGGAGAAGTTTCCAAGGGCACGCTGCGACTTTGGTCTTAACAGAGCCGTCATTGTCAGGAGCTGACACAAAGGCGGCTTGCGTTACTCGTGGAGATGCTGGTAATTAGACCCGTTCCAGAAAGAAACAGCTCTGTTCCTTATTTGCCATTAAGAATGACCAAGAGTTTATTTGCAGAGAATTGGGTTTAATTCAATTAGCAGGAATTGTGAGGCATTCACAACACGAGGTATATTACCCTGGCACTTGGTTTGTAATGACACCCAAAAAGCGTTTAAGGAAAGAAAAGCTAATTTTCCAAGATACTTCTTCTTTTTTTTTTCCCCCGCTTTTTTCCTTTTCAATAACATGGAGGGTTTAGTCCAAATTTCAGAGGCCTGTATTCCCAAATCCCTTAAGCTTTGATTAAGGATTAACAGAGCAGCAGGATATGGAGAGGGACAGGAAAGCTTTGCTGTGGAATCAGTGCCAACGGGGAGACAGCACTTCGTAGTTTACAAAGCGTTTCCACAACCATTATCTGCTTTGAATATTCATTTCCTTCTCCTTCTGGGCCAAGTCCCCAGCCCTGGAAATATTTCTCTCCCAGACTGTCTTGAGTTTCAGATCTCGGCTCGTGTGTCTAAGTCCATGGCCAGCCTGACCATTTGGTTTAGGAGATGCCCACGGGAAACTGGTGACGGTGGATGCAGCTCTGACCTCCGCCTTCCTCCAGGTTTATGCCCTGGGACGTTGCCGAACTTCTCCAAACTTCAGTTTGCTTTTCTTTTTCACCCCCATTTGTAACTCTGCTATCCAACTTGGTGGCCACTTTCACCTGTGGCTAGTTATATGTAAAGTAATTAAAATTCAACGAAATACCCAGTTCCTCGGTTGCACGAGGCACAGTTCAAGGGTTCAGCAGCCAGTGGCCGGCGTTTGCTGTGTTGGGCAGCTCAGGTGTAGCGCATTTCCATCTTTGCTGAGCGTTCTTGGGACGGCAATCTATGAAATGGGAGACACCTGTCATCGTTTGAGGGCAGAGTGGGAAGAATTTGGTGAGAAAATGCACAGCAGGCATGTGCTTCTGAGAAATGCTCACTAATAGCGTCTGTGATGAAGGAGGGGGGACGGGAGAAAGAGAGAAAGGGGGCACCCCCATTCCCAGCTCCTGCTACCTTCCTGTTCTTTCTTTTTGATGTAGACTTTTTTTAAAAAGTCTTTATTGAATTTGTTACAATATTGCTTCTGTTTTATGTTTTTTTGGTGTTTTGGCTGTGAGGCATGTGTGATTTTAGCTCCTCGACCAGGGGGTCAAACCCGCACCCCCTGCATTGGAAGGCAAAATCTCTGGACCACCAGGGAAGTTCCAACCTTCCCGTTCTTGACACACACGATCGAAAGAATAATGGAGCAAGAGTTATGGAAGGGAGAGAAACTTCTTTCAAGCATCTTTGATGTGCTCTCTTATCTGTGTCTCTTATAGTTCAACAGACATTTCTTGGGTGCTTTTTCACATATTCCTCACAGTAACCTAGTGAGGAAGATTTTCTGTCCCCCACTGGACAGGTAGGTGGAGCAGTGGAGGCTCAGGCAGGTGACATGGGGCACCCAGGCTGCAGAGCCAGAGGACATCAGAGCCAGACATCCCCCATCCTGATGACCAGCAGGGGACCCATTTCCTCTCCCACCTCCAGCAGCAGAGTTCTAGCTGATTCTTATTGATATAAGGACTGGACACCAGCACTCCAGGGGGGCCAGGAATGTCCTGCTTCACAGTCCTTACACGATGAACTACTTGGTCCCTGAAGGGACTCCAGGGAGGCCCTCTGCCTGCTTCACTGGGGACTGGGAATTTCCTTGAGAGCAGTGGTGGAAAGGGGATGCTTTTGCAAATAGCCCAGCGGTGCACACAAACTGTCTTATTAGCCAATAAATCAGTTAGTGCATTAGGGGGGACCCAGGCCACACAGAGCAGCCCAGACAGTCAGTCTGTCTCTATCCCCTTAGCCAGGGCCTGCAGATCCCAAGAAGGAGAGATATGACGGTCTCCAGGGTGGCGCGTAGACCTGGGAGCCTCTTAGAGCCTGGACCAGGGAATCCCACAATGGCTGTGTGAGGGCCAGGTGATTCTCTGAGAGTTGTTAGGCAAATGAAATCGAATTTCGTGATGGGTTCACGGAACCTCGTGGACTGAAAAACACGTGACCCTCAGGAGGAAAGCATATTAGCACCATCTTGACAGAGAGGCAGCCACTGGGAGAAGGAGGCAGGGCACTTAATTGGGAACCGGCAAGACCTGGATTCCACTTCCAGCTTTGCAGCTAGCTCACTGCACGGCCTCAGGCAAGCCACGTAACCTTCTGGTCCTCAGTTTCTTTATTTGTAAAACAACAACAACAAAATTGAACAGATCTAAGCAGAGATGCTGCCTGCCCCGAAGGATTAAAGTGCATTTTCAGATGTTACAGGAGAGACATCCGTTTCCAGGTTATAGGCGCTCCACTGCTGTTTGTAAGGAAAAATGATGTGGACGTTGGTGGACATTTTGGAGTCTTACCGAAGGCGGAGGTTTTGTTCAAGGTATGTCACGGTGCTGCCTAAACGCTGGTGGGACAACATGGTTATGAGTTGCGTGGTGTTTGCTCAGTCACCAGCTTGTCCTTTCTTGGTATTTTCAGTAAAGCTAGTTGGTGCTAGGAGCCTGACTTACCTGCCTTCGCGTCCGATACCAAGCCTTCCATCTGTGGGGCCCGGGGCCAGCTCTTCTGTCACAGCCTCTCCTTGTCCCATGTCCAATGAACAGAGATGGCAGCCACCTCTTAGGATTGTCATGGGGGTCGAACAAATCAAGACCCATAGGGTTTTGGGTCAGAATAAACTTTCAAACTGCATTAGCCGATAGTATCGCCAGCTAAGTGCCTTTGACAGTGGGCACTGGAGTGCACTCTGGGATAAGAGACTAAGTAAGGTGTGACCGCGTCCGTGAGGAGCTCATAGTCTGGTGCAATGGCTGTGACATTTTCTGGGGTCGGAAAGCCTCTTGATAATCAGATAAAAGCAATGGATCTCCTCCCCAGAAACACACACACACACAAATATCATTCTGGGTCAGGAACCACCAAAAGCCTGTAAACTTGAAGTTTTCAGGTTAAGAGACTGGTCTAGTTTGGGACTGTGGATTAACCAATGTTTTAATCTTGTGCAAGAATCTCTATTGTGGTGATAGGAAAGCGTTTGTTACTGTTGGAGTTGGTAGCAAGGGCAGAGAATGCTTCCTGGAGCACCTGATGCTGATTGAGTTGGATGAAGCAAGAGTTAATTAGAATAAGTTGGGGGGGTGCAGGGCAGCACCTGATGCTGATTGAGTTGGATGAAGCAAGAGTTAATTAGAATAAGTTGGGGGTGGGCGCAGGGCAGGAGCTCCAGGTTCGAGAGACAACAGTGTGCAAGGCTAGGGGAACAGGAACCTCAGGTAAGAACCCTTGGGTCTCTGGTCTCCTGTCAAGAAGCAGAGGGCAGAGTTCATTGGAGTCTCCCGGGGGTCAGAGATAAAGTAACGTTTAACTGGTATTTCCAAGGTTAGCTTCCTGCATGGAGGAGGTCCCTGACTTCGGGGGTGACATGGATATGGGTAATGGTGGTGACAGGTCACCAGGTGGTTGATCCAAACAGGAGTCTTGAGGCCACCTGAGTCCCCATGGGGATCTTGTGGACTTTGGGACAGGTTTGTGCACAGCGTCCCTCACTCAGCCAAGTCATTAGCCTCAATCCTGTCTGCCCGCCACCAACATCCTTGTCTTTGGTTGAATCCCTAGAAGCAGACCCCGAGGTAAAGCTTTGAATGCAAGTGGCTTATTTGGGGAGTGGTCCCAGGAAGCAGTTGGAGAAGGGAAAGGGGGGAGGTGGTGATGAGGAGGCCAATGTAGGTGCACGAAGGAGCAGGTCACCACGTGTGCACCTGGAGCTCAGCCCCAGTGGGACCCCTGGGCAGTGCTGTGGGCCGTGTCTGAGCCGTCCACCCAGGGACATGCAGGCTGTCCCTAGTTGAGGGCTGCTCCCAGGGCCACAGTGCCGACACCCTTCCAGCCTGCTGTGTGGACGAAGAATCACACTCCTGTGGTCAGAGGAGCCGCCGAGAGAGGCCGACAGGAGCTATATTAGGAAGACCTCAGCACGGGAATGGCGAGGGGATGTGAGTGAGGTACCGATGGCCCTGGAACAGCCATCACCACCAGCCCTGCCTGGAAGGCCCGGTTCTGGCCGCCTCAGGAGGTGTGTTCTCTCGTGCACACCGCCCCCTCCGCACTCTGAGGCCCCGGCCAGTGTGTGCCCCAGTGATTATTTATTAGCATCTCCCCGATGCGCAGCTCCCCTGCAGCCCTGTGTGATCCTAGGCAGAGCCCCCTCCTCCCGTGTCTTTGGAGCTTGGAGCCGCAGTTTCATTTGTTCCCGAGAAGTAAACACAGAGGCTTTTTGTTCCCCTCAGAGCATTTCCAGCTACTCCCACTGTAGCCCAGCAGGATCATTCTCCGAACTCAAATGGAATGTTACGTATCAGATTTGTTTGCCTTTGCACATCATCTGCTCACAGATGTTTGTCCTTTGGTTTGTTTCTTTTCCTAATTAATTTTTGATTAAGCTTTGAAACTTAACTGTCTCCACCACTTCCCCCCACCCCAGGTAATCCTGTTTACTCTGAGCCCAGGCTGGGAACCTGGGCTCTCAATGGCTCTGCAGTCCCAGTGGCTAAGAGAGGATGGGGCTTTCAATTAACTGGTTAAGTGGTCTTATCCCTCTTATCCAGACAACAGAGGATGATGCTTGGACTAAGCATGTGGGATGGAGAAAAGCGAACGAATCTGAGATATCTCTGGAGGGGATGGTTGGAGTGGAGTCGAGGGAAGAGTCAGTGCTGGAAATCACCTGCCAGAAAGAAAATGGTGTGGACATTGTGGTGTGTATTAAGAACACATGGGTCCACATGCACACCCCTGTCCTTTGAACCAGTAACTCCATTCTCTGGAGTTATTTAGAGAAAGGAGGGGGAAGAAATGAACAGAAATACCAATTGCTAGTAGCCTGTATACTAAACACTGTACTAGGTTCTCTAACGAAGTAGCAGCAGTGGCGGCGGCAGAACAGTAATTGTGCATAATCATAGCAGACAACACTTGTTGCCTCTTTACTCCGCACCAAGAACTGTTCTAAAAGCTTTATGGGCGCTACCAATTTACTCCTTAAAAAACCCTATATGGTCCCTATGTGGTCCCCATTTAACAGATGAGGAAACTGAGGCACAGAGAGGTTAAGAGACTTGCCCCAGCTCACACAGGGATAAAAGGGCAGGGCTGAGACTGAACTTGGGCAAGAGACTCCAACGCCTGACCTTTCATCTTCTTCACTTACCACCTCCCATGGACCTTAGACCAGGTGTGAGTTCAGATTTGAGTCACCAGGCAGGAAGACAGCTCAGCCTCGGAGAGAAGGTGAGGAAAATTGAGTTTTCAGAGCCTGGGACAGCAGGTGTGCAGCCCGGCTAGAGAATAACATTGGGTGTGTCGTCCCGCACTAGCCCCCTGGAACCTTCTGCTGCCTGTTGACCGCAGCTTCCCTGTGCAGGGTGGACCCCAGCCACTTCCCTGTTCCCAGGCCTTCTGCATTCCTCCTTTCTGCAGCCTTCGCTTGTGGACTTAGCCTCAGAAGTCATCCCAGTCACCCGGGCCTGTCATGCCGGGATCTGTTATGATAATACTTCTCTTGATAGCTATCATTATGATTCTGAAGTGTGCTCTGCGCCAAGCGAGAGGGAGACCCGTGTCCATCCAGATCAGGGCTACAGATCATTGCTTGACCTGAAACGAGCTGCTTTGCCCTCGCGCACCGTGGGTGCTTTGCCTTTCACCTCCAGACGCCCACAGATGGCAGACATGCTAGCCCAGCATTTTGCCTGCAGACATTTCCCCGAGCCTGGCCCTCCTGCCCCAACACGCCCTCCTCAGTTTCCCTCTGTGTGTTTTCCAAGGCATTTTCCACCCTGCCAGGGGTGTCCTAGAACCTGCCAGCTCTGCCAAAGAAGATGAAATACTCAGGGGTCACCAGGCAGGACAAGGCAATAAGAAAAGCAAATGGACAAAAGCAGGCCCAGCCCCGCTGAAGCAATTACCAAGTTTCTCCTCCATTTCGAGATTGCAGCGGGGAGAGCAAAGATGGTGGTGGCGGAACATAAATTATGTCATGTCTGTGCGAGCAGAGGTTCTGAGCATTCCTTCATGCTGTCCTTTTCATCTGGGCTCCGTAATTACTGTGTCCTTTTAAAAGGAGTCATTGAATATGTTCATTCAAAGGTGACAGAGAAACTACAAGTGTGGTGTCCTGTGTGTGGGTGTTTTAAAGGAACTCTCCGTCCGTTGCTGGGCGGATTGGTGAGTGAAGGAGGCAGGGTGTCTTGCCCAGGTGTTGAGACTTTCTGAAGCCTTGGAACATAATGTCTGCAGAGCAGAGACTGTACTTAGGCCCACCTGAAGTCAAATCTCCCTCTGCCACTTATTAGCCGTACCCCTTGGGGCTAATTACTTCACATCAAACTATTTTTAAAATTGGGAACAATAAAAATCTGCATCTAAGAGTTGCAATGAGGATTGAGATGATGTTTAAAAATACCGAGAACAGAGTTTTGTTTTTGCAGCCTACAGGGTAATCCTTAGTAAATGTTAACTTTTTTATTATTATTAATAATATTGCATAAAAAGCTTCCTGACCTTCCAAAATCGCATGAGCGCTTGCCTTCAGACCGTTGTCCGTATCATCCCAACAACCTAAAATGCCCTCCCTCCTGGCCTTGAGTCAGGTTCTCTAGAGGCAGAGCTGAGATGTGATCCTTGTGCAAATAATGAGTATTGAAGGAGTGCTCTGAGGAGGAACCTATCAAGAAGCAGTGGGAGATTGGGATTGACATACATACACTAATATGTATAAAATGGATAACTAATAACCTGCTGTATAAAAAAATAAAATTCCAAAAAAAAAAAAAGAAGCAATGGCAGCAGGGTGAGGCACTCAGCAAAGATGTGGTTTGGCTGAAGTCAAGCCTCAGCCTGATCCCACGGGGAGCTCTGGGGTGTGAGTAGCACCACAGGGTTTTAACACCTTGGAGCAAGCGAAATGTATGTTTATACCACTGTATCAGTCAGTCACCGGCTGCAGGCTGCCCCTGAGCAGGGAGGGGTCAGGGCTTCCCCTCTCTGGCATCTTTGGATAAGGTGTGATTCTCCAGAGAAGGTGGCAGCCAACACTCACAGCAGCTGGGGGGTTTGATGTGCTGGATTGATAAAAGGAATCTGGGTCAGGTACCACCTTTCCCTTCTCAGAGCACTTCTACCCATCCTCCAAGACCTAGCTCTGTGCCACCTCCCTCTGAGGACCCTTTCTCTCTTCCTTATGCTCTGCCCTTATTCTCTCTGGATCCAGGAGACTTCACTACGGGCACCTCGGTTATAGCACTTATCACACTGTAATGGAATTATATGTTTATGGATCAGACTGCCCTAGCAAAGTTGACTGCAGATGTCAGAGTTACCTCTTATGTGGAGAGAGAAGGCAGTGATGAGGTGGTGTGAGCTGACTGAGGACAACTCAGGGAGGGAGTGGGCACCCCAGGGTGAGAGATGGAGCCGCAGACTTACCATTTCAGCCCCAGGTTGGGTTTTGTGTCCTGGAGTTGGGCAACTCTGATCTCCCAGCCAGGTGTGGGAAGTGCCTGGGAATAGCTGGAGGGATTATAGAAAGTCAAGGGATTGCACAGTTAAATTTCCCAAAGGTGGGTGACAGGAGTAAAACCTGGGGAATATGCTAGACCTCTGGCCTGGGGTGCAGCCGGCCCTGCCCCCTGCTTCCATGGGTTTGGCAGGCAGCATCCCATTTCAGCCTGAGTCAGACCCCAGGCCTGACCAGCTAATTGAATCATTTACCGTCTAGCTGTGCCTGACCACACAGAGCCTGCCTTGGTGATTTCCCTTGAGGATGACGGCCTTAACTGTAGCAACAAGGTCCTCCCTTTGGGAGATGGTGGTGACGGTTCGAATGAGCCCTCAGAAAAGGGAGGCCAGCAGTCTGGGATTAGTCCAGCTCAACAGAGAGCAGAGGTGCGAAGTCCTGGGGGTCAGGCAGCAGAGAGGCAGGATGGCATCTGGCTGAGGCAGTTGGGTTTCAAATTCAGCTTTGAAGCTGACGGCTGTGTTACCTAGCATATGCTTTCTTGGCCTTTGTTTCTGTGTCTTTAAAATGGGGATAATGTGTGCAGTTGAGGGTGATTAGTATTTGATGAGCTTCTACAGGGTTTTCTGGCTCTAACACTAGTACCATTTGGGGCCAGATAATTCTTGGTTGTAGGGATCTGTCCTGTGCTTGTAGGGTGTTTCGCAGCATCTCTGGCCTCCACCCACTAGATAACAGTAAACCCCTATCCTCAGTATGACAACCAAAAAAGTCTCCAGACATTGCCACCTGTCCCCTGGGCAGAAATTAGTCTCTGGTTGAGAACCACTGACGTACTATAGGTAAGACCCTTAGCAAAGAGCCTGGCATATTATAAATACCCAAACAATAGACATAGAGAACAGACTTGCGTTTGCCAAGGGGGCCGGGAGGCCGGGAAGGGATGGATTGGGAGTTTGGGATTAGGAGATGCAACCTATTATACATAGAATGGATAAATAACAAGGTCCTATTGTATAACACAGGGAACTATATTCAATATCCTGTAATAACCCATAATGGAAAAGAAAAAAAACCCAAACATTCGCTATAGGTATCAATATTATTGTTAGTATCATCATCATCATCACCAGTAGTAACAGAATGTATTAGTTAGGATAACACCAGCCCCTGTTAAAAAGCAACCCCCCAGTTACAGTCCTTTAACCCAATAAAGTTTTTTTTTGCTTCCATAGCAATCCAATGCAGGTGTCCCTGGTGGCCTGCCAGCCCTCCACAGGGTGATTCCAGGACCCAGACTTCTTCCCCTTGCAGCACTCCCCTCCTCTCAGTCCTCAGAGGACCCCAGAAACATTTAGAAATGCCTGGGGAAATATTCAGAAATGTATTCAGAAGTGCTTGGAGAAAGAGAGGCACACCTGCCTTGTAAGCTCCTTGGCCTGGAAGTGACTTACATCACTATCGGTCACATCCCATTGGTGAGAACTAGTCACATGGCACTGTCTAGACGCATGGGAGCCTGGGAAATGTAGTCCCTGGCTGGGCAGCTATTTCCTACTGGTAACTTCATATGAGGGAAGAGGGAGCATGAATCTTTGGAGGGTGGTTAGTCATTTCTACCATTTACGAGCAGGAGGGTCTAGTGGTCCTGGAGCTCTCCTGCCTGCCTCTATGTGGTCCTCTTATGTTGCCTTCTGGTCCTCATGACCACATTCTATTGCTCCTGGGTTCAACAAAAGGGAATCTATTGGAGTGGGGCTCTCAGAATCTGTAGGAAGGTGGGAGGACCAGCTTGGAAAGAGGCGAGAGCTAAACAGAGCTTGGAAAGAGGCCAGAGCTAAATCCTCCTAGCAGACCTGGTTCTGGCAGAACCCCACCATCCATGGGATAAAAGCACCCCAGCCCTTTGTTTCTGCCCTCATGTCACTGACTCAAAGGCTTGAGATCTCAGGAGAGAGGGGCCAGTGCTTTGTTATGTGTGCCCCCTGCTGACCTGGGGATATTGAGAAGAGGCATCTGGTCCAGTGGTCCTCAACCCTATCTGCTCATCACTGTCACCTGGATAGCTTCAGTGAGTACCAATGTCCAGTCCCCTTCCCATATCAGTGAGCTTAGAATGCCCAGGGCTGCATCCTGGACAGTTGCCTTTTGTCAAACTCCCTGTGACCCTAAAGTGCAGCCAACGTTAAGAATCACTGGCTCTGCCCTTTCAATGTCTGAAGTGGGAAAAGGGCCACTTCATTTCCTCACTGAGACTACGCAGGATGGGGGAGAGGCAATTTCTTGGAATAGAGATTGACATGTTTTTAAGAAAAGGGATGAGCTGCTGGGCAACCCCCAATGATAAATGTCCCCCCACCCCCCATTATAAATTGTGCTCTGCATCCCTCTCCCCAGCATGAGGACACCCCAGGTCAGGGTATGTTCCCCAACCTCCACCCTGTTCTTGTCCAGGCATTACGCCCTGTTACCTCTCCCAGCAGTATACACATTTTCAAAGAGCACACATAGAAACAAGGGTTATGGCAGGCCTCTAACCTAAAGGAGAGCATCTCCAGTTATGGAATTCCAGGCACGGAAAGAGCTGAGATGGCGGGGGTTGCTGGGGCATCCAGGGATGTTTCCATAGCAATTTACATCTTACCACAAGGGCTTTGGAAGGAAGGGCTGTGCCCGCTAGGGCACCACTGGGGCTGCTCTCCATCTGGGACTGAAATGAAGGAGGGAAGGGAAGGGGATTTGGAGTCAGGCCACCCTGAGCTTACATTCCCACACTGACTCTTAACTGTTCTATTGCCTGGAAATTTTCCTAACTTATTCCGGCTCTTACTTCCCGCAACATTGATAAGATGGTGATAATAGCGCCTACCCGGCAGGCTTTGAGGATTGAATGAGGGAATGTAACCAAAGTCCCAGCACAGTGCCTTACTCATGAAGTACACAAAACTCATCATGTTAGGTTTCTTGTCTCTCTGTTTTGTGCCATTTGGAGTCACACAGCCCAGCTTTGCTCTAGAATCACCAATCTCTGGGGAAGATATAGTTAGGAAAACGGGTAGAATATTTGAAAAGACTGGCAGGAACTAGATGGTGTCTAAAGAATAACTTTCTGTACACTTGTTTAGTAGTGAAAACTTGGAAAATACAGAAAAGAGAAAGAAGAAAATGAAATATCCAGTTTTACCTCCCAAAGAAAAACACTGTTAATATATTTTTTTGGTCATTTCCTTCCCCTGTTTCTTCTATTCATGCTTTAACGTAACTGAGATCAGGTAGTACAATATTTATGTCATTCATGTTCTGGGTTTTTTTTCTTCATATATGAGCATTTTCCCATGTTATTTCAAACTTTGCTGGACCATCATTTCTGTAGTCATATAGTGGTTCCTGAAAAGGGGATGATTCAGCTCCCTGACGCAATCTCCAATTGTTGAACAGCTAGCTTGTTTCCAATTGTTTTTTCCATTACAAAAATGTTACAAAGCATTATTTTGTGCCACAGACTTTTGATGTATTTCCAATTCGTCCTTAGGAATGATTCCCAGGAGCAGAGTTGCTGGGTCAAAGAGAAGGAGGGTTTCTAAAGATCTTTAACTGCATTTCCAGATTGCTGAGCTAAATTTGAAAACAGAACCATCTTAGGAGGCTTTTTAAAACTTGCAGCCTGGCCTCAAAAAAGCAACGAGGAGCTCTTTGGAAGGAGATGTGAATGGCGGCAACTTTCGCCAAAGATTCCAGGATGCAGGGTGGGGTGGGGACAGGCCACAGGGAGCCTCAGCGCTCCCTCCTCACACCCACCCAGCCTCCTGTCCGCCTCCTAATTAAGCTTCAGATAATGTTTACAATCTCTCAGTATTTGCCAGCACACGTCAGGGTGACTGATGGGCCCATCACAGCTCAGACACCCATCAACCCAGTGCTGGAACTACTTTAACCTTCCTTATACACCAACTTCAAGGGCAAACCAAGGGCAGGGATTTGTCAGCCCCTCCCTCCCCACTCAGTCTCCCTCTTGCAGCTCTTTCTACCCTGCATCCTCTTGCTCCTTTCAAAATTATCTACAAGATGGACCTAAGGTAGTTGTTCAACACCACAAGTAAAACTATTCTTAGGTTACAAGCTGCCAGTATTTTGAAGCAAGTGCATGTAAATATTTCATTTCTGACAGCATTATTAAGAGAAAACTTGTGCATTTTCTAGAAGAATTTTAAGAGCCGTTTATTCATTGGACATTCTGGAGCCTACGGAATTTGGCTTGGGGAGAGAGGGGGTGTTGAATATCATCTGTGAATGGGCTCTTTCCTTTTTTACACTCACATTTAAAAATCTGGGCTGAGTTCCGGCAGCTCCGCGGCTGGAACCAAGTCCGGGGCTAGAGTAGAGGAGAGAGATGGTGAGGAGAGGGGAAGCTGCCTGCTTTCAGAAATACCCCTTTCGGGGGTCTGTTCACAGCCTGCTCCATTAAATGCAGTGGAGCTCAAAATATCAGTGTTACGACTGCTGCTACTATAACAGTTACGGCACCAAACTAACCAAAACTACAGTTATTCATTCTCAATCTCCAACTCTAGGCCAGGCATTCCCATTGAATCTATGCCAAAAAGGCAGCGAGATGGATTTTTATATCTGTTTTCCAAATGGGGAAACTGAGGCTCAGAGAGGTGAGGTAACTCTGTCTTGGTCATGCGCACAGCTTGTAAATGGCAGCACAAGGATTTATAAAGCCCGGGTCTTTCTGAGTCCAGAGCAATCCGTATACGTTTTACCATCTGGAAATCAAATTGAGTGCTCTGAGAATCATCACTTGACAGTAAATCAAGACTATTGCACGTGGGGGCTTCCCTGGTGGCGCAGTGGTTAAGAATCTACCTGCCAATGCAGGGGACACAAGTTCGATCCCTGGTCCAGGAAGATCCCACATGCCGCGGAGCAACTAAGCCTGTGTGCCACAACTACTGAGCCTGCGCTCTAGAGCCCGTGAGCCACAACTGCTGAGCCCGTGTGCCACAACTACTGAAGCCCACGCACCTAGAGCCCGTGCTCCGCAACAAGAGAAGCCACCGCAGTGAGAAGCCCGCGCACCACAACGAAGAGTAGCCGCCGCTCACCGCAACTAGGGAAAGGCGCACAGAAACAAAAAACCAAAGCAGCCAAAAGTAAATAAATGTATATATATATTAAAAAGACTATTGCATGTGGAAATGCACAAAGAACAGCACACATGCTTGTGAGATAAAACAGCTTGCTGTGTGCCAGGGACCGTGTCAAGCGCTTTAAACATAGATTTTTTTGCTTAATTCTTAGAACAATCTTGTAAAAACATATTTTCTCTTCCGTAAGTATGGAATTACAGGCTTAGAGAGGATAAGTACCTTTTGTTGTGATCATCTATTGCTGTTATCAAAGTACCCTGAAACTTAATGGCTCAAAACAGCAACCATCCATTATAGCTCAAGATTTTGTGGGGCAGGAATCTGGGCAGGGTGTGCTGGGCATGGTCTGACTGAGGTTTCTTGGTGGTGTTCCGCTGGCAGATGCACTGCCTGGAGGGTCCGAGGTGGCTGGCACATTGGCCGGGAAGGCTGGAGGTTTGGGCTCAGCTGATACTGTCGGTCAAAGTGTCTGCTCCAGCATGGCGGTCTCAGGGCAGTCAGGCCTCTGATGCGCAGCTGAGGGCACCCAGAGAGTCCCCCAGACAGCAGTGGAAGCGTCCAGTCTTTTAAGGCTGGACGAGAACTGGCACAACATCCCTTCTGCCGTAATCCCCTGGTCAGCGTAGTTTTAGAGCCTGCCCAGGTTCAAGAGTTGGGAACATAGACCCCACCTCTTGATGGGAGAAGCACCAAAGAATATGTGGCTGATTTCAGTCACCACACATGCCCAGGATGACATACCCAGAGAGAGGGAGGAGAGGTTTGCAAGACTCAACTCCACAACTTGCTTAGAGTCCCTAGCTTCGTCCAGGGAGTGAAACATGGCAGGTAGATGCTGGACATGCTGGTGTTTACTATTCATGACACAACACAGAATCCACACCACCATGGGGCAGGGTTTCCCTATGCGCAGTAGAGAGAGAAATCAACTCTTTCAGGTCAGGGAAGTGACCTTCTCAAAGCCCCACCCAGCCGTGGAGTGGCAGGAACCCCATTTGTCTCATTCCACACGCTCCATGCTGCTTCACCACCCTTTGATGTTAGCACTTTAAGGTGTTCTGTTTACACCAGTGAAGACAACCCAGAGATTCAATCCGTTCAAGGGAAGAGTTGACCCAATTTGGTGACAAATTCACAACCCTTTACAGGGTGCTTTTGTCAAGGTGACTAAGACATTTCCCGTTATCCCAGAATAGATCGTTAGGACCAGTGAAGGCAGAGGAATGCTGAGCGTCTCTTACACTTGAAAGAGGGTCAGACACAATGGGTTCAGCCATCTCCTCAGATCGCCTTGAGAGGGGACAAGCCACCTCTGCTGTTATCAGTACTGACTAGATAAATAAGGAGAAGATCAGAGAGGATTCAGGGGAGAGAGGAGTTACCAGTGTCAACCTGAAGTCAGGCTGAGCTCCAAAGGGATCTCTTGTAGACACTGGGATGCCAGCAAGAAGAGGACTCAGTCTGCTGGTGTAGCTTCTTATCACCCCTTTCTGCTTGTTCAAGCAGGAGAAGAAGACAGGAGAGAGAGGGCATGGAGGAAGGGACAACTTTAATCTCTGCTCTTGCAAAAGGACTTGTTAGTTTCCTGTGGGTCCAGAGGATACCACAGAAGATCTGGGTTTGAGCCCTGTGGCTGGTGTCCCCCAGAGGACCAGCTGCACGGTGAGGGGACCTCAGCGACAGGAGACTGTTAGCTGCCAGAATTCCATCACTTGGAGAAGTTGGGGGAGGTCAGGTGGAGGTGAGTTTTCTATGAGGGAACCGTGTAGAGGGATCTCTGGCAAGGCAGTGCTGCAGCGAGGAGGTGTGGCCAGGCCTGCTAGCTCTGCTCTCCAAAACTATCTTCTCCTCTCTGATACACAGCTTGACTGCACGTCCAAACCCCTTGCCGTTGTGTGTGGCCCTGTGACTGAGCTCTGGCCAACAGGATGTGAACTGAAACGCTGCATGACACTCCTGGGTCTGGTCCATAAAGACCCCCCACTCGTGTTCCTCCATGTATTCTCCCTCTTCTGGCTTTCTGGTCACGGTGACCTGAAGCCACATATTAAAGGTGGCAGGGCCTTTTTCAGCCTGGGTCCCTGAATGACTGTGTGGATGAGAGCTGGCCTCCAACGCGTTCTCCCACCTAGAACTGCTACGTGAGCAAGAGATGACTAGCCGTGTGTCAAGCCATTATTTATTTGGTTCTATTTGTTACTGTAGCTTTGGTGTCCCTGACAATTACAGGAGGCCTGCACCCACAGGGTTGCCCCTAATCTACCTGTGCCCCGCAAAGGTGCCAGCATTTGCACATCTGTACAGAAGGCACCTATGACCATTGAACTGCCTGGTAATCAGCATTGATAGCAGATGATTTCGTTTGTTGCATGGTCAAGTGGAGAGGAATGTGCCCTTTCTCTCTAATCCATCCGCTCAGACCCAAAGACAGAGCTGTTAAAACCAGAAAACCAAAGGGAGAAGAAGGCAAGAAGGAGAGGACCATTCATTCTCCCCAATTAATCCCTCTGTTCAAAGCCTTGCCAGCACAGTTGGGGGACTGGAGGAGATGAGCGTTAAATTGGACTTGAGATAGGAGTTTTGCACTGAGCTAGACTGGGCTTCTCACGCCTGAGGGTGACTGGGAAGCTCTGGGTTTCCCTGGGATGTCCTTACAGAACTGAAAAAGGAGACTAGATTGAGGGATAATTGGTGGAAAAAGAGAACCTTCATGCTGGTGTTGTTCTAGGTCAGAACTTTCCATAAAATAGTTCCGTCAAAGCCAAGGACACCTGGCAGCCTGGCGAACTTGGTAGATGACAGGGCACAGGGATACATTTTTCTTTGAGTGTGAGAAGAAGAAATCCCCAAACTGCTGGTGCATGAATAATGTCCTTGCTGGCCTGGAAGGCCTGTTTAGGTGACACTTGACTTCTCAGATAAAGGGTTCACTGTTTGGTGTGAACGGTGGTGTCATTTGCTGCTGGGATACAAATCTGAAGGCCTAGCAGGGTAGTGTTTGAGGAGGGATGTGACGATTCTATCTTCCTACCTGGCAGGCCAGTGTGGCATGTTCAGCATAGCCATGGGGACCTCATGGCGATTCCTGCAGGAAGGAAGGGGGCGAGAGGGAGCAGGACGCAGGGAATAGTGGTCATTCAGTGAGACGGGGATGGCTTAGAGTCTAGACGGGGAAAAGCACACAATCACTGAGTCCCTGGATTTGTGCATAGGAGTACTGCAGAGCAAAGTCTCCAATCGTAGAGACCTGGGTTCCCGTTTCTTGCACTACCACTTGCCAGAGAAGTAATGTAACCTCGCTGATCCTTATCTGGATCCATTTAAAGTGAACTCTGTCAGTTGAATGGGCTAAAACATTCTTTTGTGTTCTTAAGCTCTTTTGAGTGGTTTCCATCCCACCCAACCAGAAAGGACCTGTCTCCCACTACCACTGCAGAAGTGGTAGAGTGGTACCCAACACATTCAGCACAGATGATTGAGTAGTATGAAGCATCAGAACCCCAGATGGGGATGGGCGTCTCAGACACAGGTGCAGAGGAGGACTAGGTGGGTGTTCCTGAGCCACGATCACCCATCTATCCATTAACTCCGTTCTCATACCTGTTAATATGTGGGAAGACCCGGGAAGGGTCCATATCTCCATGGGCAAAATCCCTGCGTGGTTTTTGAGGGCAGTCTTGGAGTATGACCTGGGTTCAAACCCTGCCTCTGACAGTCCCAACCGTAGGAAAGGAACTTAGCTTCCCAACCCCAGTTTCCCTGTCCGAAAAAATGGCATGAGAACCAGCCCCTAGGGTTGAGGAGAGGATCGAAAGAATCACGTACATCAAGTTCCTGGCACAAGCAAGGAGGAAACCCTTAATGTCGGCCTTTGCAATTTCAAACACAGGTAGAGAAAGTGAAGGAGAGGAAGGGAAATGATTAAAGGGATGGGAAATCGCTGGAACAAAGCTCTAAGGAGTGTCCTGCCGGGAGTTTCCTGCATCCCTTCTGTGCCCAGTGCTGGTCCACAGAATGGCCCACCTCAAACATGACTCTAATCATATCAGCCCCCATGCTGGGAACCCTCTGATGGTGGCTGCTGCTGACAACATAAAAGCCAAATGCCTCAGTCTGGCACCCGCAGCCCTTAAAGAACCCTCACTCCCTCCCCAGCTGGCCTCCACAGTTCTCTATCTGCTGAACATGCCACAGTGGATGACAGACAGGCCCTGAGGTCTGTGGGTGCCGTGTTCCTGAATAACCCTGAGCTACCTGTGTTGGAAGTGAATCTAACATAATTATGACTATAAAATCGACACTGAATGCAGTATGTAGAGGATTCTAGTAAATGTCAACATTTGCTTTTCATAGATTTATCTAATACATAGAATTTTAAATCATAAATGAACTGTGGCTTATCTCCAATTGGCCACAAGCCCCACCACTCCCTACTGCATCACCATATGACCCACCTTCTACTCTGTGTCATCAGATATATGAATGGGTGAGAGAGCTGTTTTTAGTCCTCTCTTCAGTGAGACAAGCCAGCATTTCTATAAAGTCTCTTATTAACCTTGAGGAACTGTAAAGCTTTAGTTTTATCATATTTTAAATTTATGTTTAACTAGACAAATAATACGTGGATGCATTCTCAATGAATTCCTCCTCAGAGGTAAAACTTTTGTTGGTTTGATTTGTATCCTCCCAGAGGATACAAAAAAAATGTTTTTTTTAATTTTTGGCTGCGTTGGGTCTTCGTTGCTGCACATGGGCTTTCTCTAGTAGTGGTGAGCAGGGGCTACTCTTCATTGTGGCGCATGGCTTCTCATGGCAGTGGCTTCTCTTGTTGCAGAGCACAGGCTCTAGGCACATGGGCTTCAGTAGTTGTGGCATGTGGGCTTAGTTGCTCCATGGCATGTGGGATCTTCCTGGACCAGGGATTGAACCCATGTCCCCTGCACTGGCAGGTGGATTCTTAACCACTGCACCACCAGGAAATTCCTCCTCCCAGATATTTTTTAGACATACATCTGTGTGTGTGTGGTGGGGGAGTAAGTGTGGAAGGAGGAATGTTACCAATGCAAACTTGGGTCCTCTTGCCCACGTGCAGTCAGGCCAATCTACCTACACCAGGTTGTGGTGAGGGAAAGTGCAGCGGTTATTATAGGCACCAAGCAAGGAGTCCAGGGCAGCTAGTGCTCAAAAGACCCAAACTCCCTGTTGGGTTTCAGGGAGACATTTTTAAAGGCCAGGTGATGAAGGGGAGTCACAGGGTATGTGATCAACTCCTGCACAATTCTCTGATTGGTTGATGGTGAAGTAACAGTGTGATGTCATAGGGTTAACATTATCAATCCTCAGGCTCCAGTAGGTCTGGGGGCTACGTGCTCACAGTCAGTAACTAGTTAACTTCTTCCATTTGGTGGGGGTTTTAGCATCTGTAAAACAACTAAGGAATGGGCATCAGATACTGTTATCTAGGTACTTCAGAGAGGGGCTAAAGCAGAGGATATACGAGAGAGTTCTGTCCCGGGAAGGCCTCATGGATCCTGCCCGGTTACAGGAATATATAATATATATATACTTCAGTTACTTTTTTAGAATATTGGTATCATCATATGTGTGCTGCTCTCCAACTTTTCTTGTCCATTAACAGTATGTAGGGACTTCCTTAGCGGCACAGTGGTTAAGAATCCGCCTGCCAATGCAGGGGATACAGGTTCAAACCCTGCTCTGGAGGACCCCACATGCCACAGAGCAACTAAGCCTGTGCGCCACAACTACTGAGCTCGTGTGCCACAACTACTGAAGCCCTTGTGCCTAGAGCCCATGCTCTGCCACAAAGAGAAGCCACCTCAATGAGGAGCCCACACACCGCAACGAAGAGTAGCCCCCACTCTCCACAACTGGAGAAAGCCTGTGCGCAGCAACAAAGACCCAATGCAGCCATAAATAAATAAGTGAATAAATGTCATGCTTTAAAAAAAACAACAGCAGTATGTACTGTTGAGTTTTTCATGTCAAAACATTAGGATTCACCCCATTTATTCTAGCAGCTGCATAATATTATATAATATGGCTGGATCATAGTTGATTTGGCTTAGAGGAGGGTAAACTGGCAGCCTAGCGGCCACATCCAGATGACATGTGTGTTGTGTTTGGCTGGAACCATATTTTGCCCTTACAAATTGAATGCAAATGGCTTTAAAGTAGGCATCTCGTATTTCCCCACAGACCTCACCATTCCCTATTGTCTGGCAGGTAGTTCACTTTATATACTTTTATTACTTGCTTGGCCCCTGGAGGCATTGGAGTGTTCAAACCCTGTATTTTAGCCATTCTTTTGTCTGTGGACACTTAAATGTTTTAGAAATGTCTTGTTATCCTGAACAATGCTTCAGTAATCAGCCATGTCTATGCCTCTTTATGTTGGTGTGTGTTTATCTAAGGTAGATGTAAGAAGTGGGCTTGCCTAATAGGGAGGAATGAAAGGGGCCGTGTGACCCAAAATGCACAAGTTGGGAGACACGGACGAAGATTCTGAAGGAGGAAATTAGAGAGGGCAGCTGAGAGCGGTGTTGCCCATGTGCTGCTGGAGACCTGTAGCTGTTGAATAGCATGCCTCTGCCTCACAAATTCCTACTGGTTTACAGCAGGGAAATGCTGATGTATACACACACACACACACACACACACACACACACACACACACACACACACAAAAGGTTATGTAGCAAGGGATCTTCTGCACTTGTGCTTTATGGATGTGGCCACTTGCTTTGGAATCAGCTGCTCTCCCAGCCCCAGCTCTGAAAGGACAGAGGGAAGGGAGGGGAGGGGAGGACCTGGGCTCTGACACTCATCACACCTTGGAAGTTTCTCCAGGGCTGGCCCTGGGATAAGCCTTGCTAAGCCACAGGCCACAGCTAATGCATCCTCTTGGCTGAGGTCAGTCTGAAGCCTCCCGTTCAGGAGGCTAATGACGCGTGAAAGCTGCCCAGTGGGCAGCAGGCACTGCCTGAGCTACTTCTGGGGCTGATGGCTTCAGTGAGGGCTGGTCTGATACCTTGGGGGTGAGCATGGGGGAGGGAGTGCTGGGAGCTGGACCAGTGTGAGCTACAGGGACTGTTCATCTAACTCAGGAACCCATGCATTCTTAAGCCCTTAGTTGGATTCACAGCTGTGAGCTGGTATCTGCTTGTCTTATTAAGTTTGGTTACCATAACAAAACACTATAGACTGGGTGGATTAAACAACAGGAGTTTGTTTCTCACAGTCTGGAGGCTGGAAGTCCACCATCAAGGAGCCAGCAGGGTTGGTGCCTGGTGAGAGCTTCTCCTTGGGTTTCAGGTGGCTGTCTTCTTGCTGTGTCCTCATATGGCCTTTCCTTCGTGTACGAGCAGGTGGAGAGAGAGAGACAGGAAGCAAACTTGTTGGTGTCTCATAAGGGCACTAATTCTGTCCAGGGGACCCTACTCTCATGACCTTATCTAAACCTAATTACCTCCCAAAGGCCCACCTCCAAATACCATCACATTGGAGGTTAGAGCTTCATGAATCTGTGGTGGGGGTGGACACAGTTCAGTTCAGAGCCAACTGGTAGGAAAATATGGCTGAGGATGGCTGGTCAACCTCAGGTATAAGTAGAAAGTTGCAGGGTGGAGAGTTCCTGGAGTTATCAGGGAAAAAAAAACACCTTATCTGCCCCTAGATAGGAGATCTCTTCTAGGCATATATGAACATCATGGGTGGAATCTTTATTCCTTTATTCCAAAATCAAATCCTTTAATACAGAATGGGCTGTGTGTGGGTAGGAGCCTGAAAGTCTATATGACTTTATCTTGTGTTTAAATCTAACTTCCTCTACTGAATAAATTTCTGAGCTTGAAAAAATTACTTAACTACTCTTCCAACCCCAATATATTCTCATCTATGAAATGGGATAATGAAAGTTGCTCTGGGGATGACATAGAGCTTGGCACAACGCCTGGCACCACTCTTTAGTTCACAATATTTTGAGGCATTTTGGAAACAGAAGGCTGTGGTTGCTGTAGTTTGAAGTTTTACCTTCTCAGAACACTGACTCGAAACTTCAAGGGGAAAAAAACCCCTCAATGTCTTCAATGGCTTTGCTTTTTCGGTGTTCATTTAATCATTATCAGTGCCTGGGCATTGCACACAGACCTCCCCCTTTTTTCTTCCTGGCAAGGTTGTTATAATGTGTTGAAAATATTAATTATCCTCTTCACCTTATACACAGGACTGGAAAAACAAATCTTGCTCCTGTGCTTGCTAGAAGAAAGAGTGCCTCTGTGTGTGTGTGTGTGTATGTGTGTGTGTGTGTGTGTGTGTGTCTCGCACCCATTGTCCCCTCGGGTCATAACAAATTATTGATGCCAATTCCTTTAAAAAGACAATTAATCCAATTACCTTCTTGTTGAATCAATACTAATGTCTTTTTTTTTTTCTTTAACTTGCAGGTTTCGGCAAGCCTGGCTGCCAGCGAAGCTGAGGTAGGAAACATGGCTTTGCTGTCCCTTTGGAGGACATTTTGAAACGGTTTTCTTTTGCGATGGAATGAAGAGGGTATTCTGGTTGCAGTTGTGCTCTGCACAGTCTCCTGGCGGTTTGTCTGGTGTTGTCAGTTGTGTGGTTTCCACGGCGCTAGGTTCGGGGCTGACCGGGTCACCCCTGGTACTCTTTATGGAGTGTGTACTGAGTAGCCTGGCAAAGACGGCTGATGGTTTCAAATTTGGATCTCCTCTTGCTTCTGTCTTGGTGACTCCAGAGTCTGTATATACACATTATGGTTCTAGCTCCATTCAGACCAGCCCTTGCTTTGGCAGTGAGACCTCCATCTGTCTCTCTGGTGGTTTCCATTCCCTCCGTCTTTTTCCTCTCCCTGTTCATCCTCTGCGGCATTAAGGGAACTGTGGCTGATGCTGGCAACAGGTAAAGAATTTAAAAAGATGTTGGTCAGAGGTCACCAGCAAGGTGACCATCCATGGGGAATGTGGCGTCGCTTAGTGGGTACTCCAAAATATATCCAGGGCCACGGAGCCGTTGTTCTCCTCCTTCTAGGTTACGAGATGTGTAGAGCAAAGAGCATCTACTTGGGCCTCAGCACCCCTGGGTTCTGTGTGACATCGTGCATCACTGTAACTGCTGAGACTCACTTTTCTCATGCACTCAGTGAGGATAATTCAGCTTCTTTTGACCCGTCGCATGGTTGTTGGAGGGTGATATGGAATAAGGAGTGCAGAGGCGGATTCTGACAGTGTTCTACAAAATGTAAGGGGAGATCATTGCAAGAGTGGAAACTCCAGTTCAGATGTCTACAGTCTTGAATAGGATGACTTGGTGTGCAAAAGTTTTCTAGGAACTGTGGTTCATTAATGGTGTAAATGTTATTTTAGATGCCTAGGGAGGTAGATCAGTGGGAAGAGAGGAGGGTCAGGAAGCAGAAAGATGGGGTGGGGTCAGGAGCCACTGGTGTCACCTGCTTCCCAATGATCTTGTGACCAGTGACTTAAGCCAGTCCTGTATCTACTCAAAGCTCCTTTCTTCATCTTCAGAGTGAGAACAGCAATACACATCACATGAGGTTGCTGAGAGCATTAAAAGGGCAATATCAGTGTTTACTTTTGATTTACTCCACACAGAGGACCAGTTTCCATGTATCCAGTACCTAGTATATACCATTCACTATGTAAAGATTTCACATACATCATCTTATGAAATCTTACAAAAATCTTGGGATGTGTGAGCTATTATAATCCCCATTTCACAGAAGAATAAACTGAGGCTTGGAAAGACTCAGTGACTTTCCTAGAACCATTCAGCTAATGAGTGACAGAGCTGGGATCTGTAATCATGTCTGGCAGGGCTGGCTATTAACTGCCGCGCCATGTGTCTTAGTTCAGGCCGCTATAACAAGATAGCAGGGACTGGGTGACTTAACAGAAATTTATTGCTCACAGTTCTGATGGTTGGGAAGTCCAGGATCAAGGTACCAGCAGATCTGGTGTCTGGTGAGGACTCTCTTCCTGGTTTGTAGATAGCCATTCTTCTCATTGTATCCTCACGTGGCAGAAAAGCAGAGAGAGGAAGCAAGCTCTCGTGTCTCTTCTTATAAGGGCACTAATCCCATTCCTGAGGGCTGATCACCTCCAAAGGCCCCACCTCCTACTACCATCGCGTTGGGGGATAGAATTTCAATATATGAATATATTCAGTATATGAACAACAGCATGTAAACCACCCAGATCCTGGCTTGGTGCATAGCGAGTGTTGATACATGTTAGCTCTGGCTCTCCTTAAGGGCTGATTCTGCTTTCTAGATCGTACCTGAATATGTCTCAGTGCACTGGGGTCAGCACCACAGAGAGATGCCTATTTCCTGTGATTTTCCATCTTCCTTTCCCCAGCACAGTCTCACATTTGTGCCACATTTGGCAGTTTAAAACACACAGTCAACAGTAAAACACCTTTACATATGTTGCCCCTTTTCAATTTCACAGAAATCACACATGGCAGGTTATTTGTTATCACTATTTTCAGATTTAAAAATGAAGTTTTGGAGAATTGCAGTACTTTAAACATTGGTGAAATAATGTTTAATGATCTAGCAATTCCACTCCTGCTTGTGTGCCTAAGAGAAATGAGTGCTTATGTCCACCAAAAGATGTATACAATAATTTTCATAGAAGCTTTATTTCTCATAGGCAAAAGATGGAAACAAACTAAGTGCCCATTAACAGGATAATAAATAAACAAATTGTGGTATATTCATGCAATGGAATACAAGATGGTAATCAAAAAGAATCATCAATGGATATATGAAATAGCCTTCATGAATTTCAGAGATATAATGTGGGGTTAAAAAAATACACCCTGGGGCTTCCCTGGTGGCGCAGTGGTTGAGAGTCCACCTGCCGATGCAGGGGATGCGGGTTCGTGCCCCGGTCCGGGAAGATCCCACATGCCGCGGAGCGGCTGGGCCCGTGAGCCATGGCCGCTGAGCCTGCGCGTCCGGAGCCTGTGCTCCACAACAGGAGAGGCCACAACAGTGAGAGGCCCGCGTACTGCAAAAAAAACAAACAACAAAAAAAAAACACCCTGTATGATTTCATCTACATAAAAAATGAGCACCCACTTCTGGTGATAAAAGTAACAGTCATGGTTACCTTTCAGTAGGGGGACAAAAGAGCCAGTTGGGCGATGGGAATATTCAATGCCTTCATCTAGATATGGTTACATAGGTTACCATCACATGTAAAATTTATGGAGCTCTACACCTAAGATGTGTGTACTTTATAGTGTATAATTTGTATACCAAGAAAAAAAAGTGAATCTACTTGGTTAAAAAAGAGCAGCAGCAAAAATGGAAAAGAAAACAACATAAAAAGTATAAACCAGGATAATGAAAAAAAGGGGAATGAGGAAGTCTAGAACTTTCAGCACGTAGACAAAACTGTAGATCAAAAATAGCCTAAACTCACCCATTCATCACGCATTCATTCATTCATTCATTTTTACTCCCAACTCCTATCTCCCAGATGGAACAGGATTTTTAAAAAACACACAACTTTTCCGTTCTCCTAACCATGGTTTCTAAGGCTAAATTGTACTTGCTGCAGCCAGATCATATTTTTTGCACTACTGCAGGGAGATAACCTTTTATTAATTGAATTTCTAATGGCAATTCATCAAAGCAAGCGATCACCGTTATTTAGTGCATGTTCCATATTCACGGCATGTTCTGTTAGGTAAATAATAGTGGCTCTGGGAAGGTGCTTCTGTGAGGTCCTTTTCCTTCTCAAATGACTTTCTTTTTTCCCCTAAGTACAGACAAACAGTTGTAATTTAAGCAGAACAAACCCCACCTGTCGAGGAGACGTTGGTTAAAGGGAGACAAGAAGAATGAAAAACCCACAGAATCAGTGAGAATGAATGGCTTTGCCAGTTCCCTTTCTCTCTGCAGATTGACAGTGAATATGTGAATAACGTTTGCTAAATCTGGACTTTGAAAACATGACAGTAAGCTGTTTGTGCCAATAATTTTTCATGGCATATGCCACCCCTCCCTGTACCACACACAGTTTTAATAAGATGGCACATGGACTGTTGAGAAATGTTAAAACCCTGCAGAGGAAAGAGCTTTATCTTCTGACCAAATTCTGCCCAGCAATGTTTATGACAGCTGAAGAATTTATCTTAAATTCCCTCTGCTAGCCACAAAGCACATGGCCCTTTGTCCCCGAGCAGCCTGTAAGAACCAAACTAAGATGTCACATACATAATATAACAGATAAATGGCCCAATTTCCATGTCCACATGATGAATGGAATGCAAGTTCAGCAAACACATATTTGCACATTAATTGGCCCTGCATGGTTCCATTTTGTTCCTGAGTTGCTACTGTATGTCTCCTGGACTCTTTCCCCTTCAGAATCATTAAGCCTGTTTTATCGCACAGATGCATACACATCTCCCCCCTGTTTACCGTCACGCAGCTTGCCCTGCTGAGGGAGAACCAAGTAACCTGGGCGCAGCCACTGGATTGCAAATGCCTACGTCTGAGTTCTCTCCACCTCCAGCTGCAGGGTAACACTGAGATCTGAGACCCAGCCCCACAGTGGCTATGCTGACAGCCAAACAAAGGAGGCTGCGGGAGAGGATGCTTAAAAAAAAAATCATTTCTTTTCAGTTACCAGTTGGTTCTTTGCCTCACCTTAAATGATTTCCTGTTGATAGTTTAATGGCAGTATAAACCCAGTGGAGGGCCTCAATTTTGATAAATTGGCCTGCTCCTATTTCATGGCAAAGCGATCGAACTGAGATTGATTAATATTACAGTTTTACTATCCCAAATAATTGCAGTGGGAAACAGTGCTGGTGGCTAAACCCAGTGGCCTTCGGGAGACATACGTGGAATCTTGCTTCCACCAATCTCTGTTTCCATCCAGAGATTTTTACCCCGGGCCAAGGAATCATATATTTTTCCTGTCTCAAACCTGAGTCTCCGAAAAGCAGATCCAAGGGCTACAGAGCCTTTTAGAATACTCTGGCCCATTTGGAGAGAAACCAGCACATTTGAGAAGGGCCTGAATTTCTTTTGCTGTGAACAAAAGACCAGTCCTGGCCATTTCAAGTCACTTCAGAAGCCAGAACGTTTTACAAGGGACAGTTGAGTTATTGCACAAAGAGCATTACAGTGGAAAAAGCATGAGCTTTGGAGTCTTAGAGATGAGATATGAATCATGGGTCCACAATTTACAAGTTATGTACCTGCGGGCAAGTCGCTTAAATGCTAAACAGGCCTCTTACCAGTAAAATGGCAATAATGCACACCACCCCAAAGGATTGATTTGAATTTTAAAATTTGATAATCTGTGTGCAATGCCGAAGACAGTACCTGGCACAGAGCAGATGATCCACAATTGTTATTTCACTTCCTCACACAATCCCCGTACTTTATTTCTTGTGTAAAAGTAAGACAATAAATAAACAACTAGAAGTTTCTTTTGAGACCTGTGGCTTTGAAAACTTGCTGTGATGATTTCGCATCATGGCTGACCCAGAACCTAAGCAGGCAGACGTTTACTTACATGGCTTAATTCATGTTGGAGTCCATGGCCCTCTTCTCTCCATTAAGGGCAAGATCCATCTGAAGATCAGCAGTACTTTCCAAAGAGCATGCTTGCCCTTGTCTAATTTGTCCAATCACACTTTGATAGTCTTCCCTGTCTTTGAAGCCAGCTAGAAAGCATGTTTAAAGAACCTGCAAAAAGTAATCAGTTCTTAATTCAAGGGCCGAGAATTCTCAGTTGGAGATATGGCTGGCCTTTTTAAAATTTGATGGGCATTTAAGTGATAGCTATTCTATACTAGGCAAAGCACTAGGCACTGGGATACGTATATGACTTGGACATATAATCTTACCCTCAAAGAACATACGCTCCAACACGCTGTGGGGGGGATATATCATAAATGATATGAGGTCATTTGTTTCGTGGTGACCAGCATTCTCATGAGAGCAAAGCCCTCACCATCAACCCTGCTCCATATTCCTTAAGTTTGGGGTCTGGGTTCAGGCATAAGTAAGCCTAGATGGGAATGGGGTATGTATGGAGGCTTCCCAGAGGATATTACCTCCAGTAAGATGCAGACTGGAGCCTTGAAGTCAAGAAAAGTAGAGAACACAAGAAAAGGCACAGATGAGAAAGAGCTTGCACGTTCAGGGAATAGGCGTGAAAGGGGTGTGGGAGCTGTGAAAGAGAGTGGAAGTGATCGGAGCGAACGTGGAGAAACCAAGACCAAGATCCTCCTGGAAACAGAAGGGGAAGAGGGTTACAAGAAAGGAGCAGGGCACTGAATGATTCGCTGGGGTCGAGGAGAGTGAGCATCGGGTTGATGGCACTGGGTTTGGCAGGTATACAATCATTAATGTCCTCAACAAGAGCCTTCCCAACATAGGTGGTGGGAGTAGAAGTTAGATGTGGATGGCTTAGGGAGTAAATGGAAAGAGAAAACACATAAGTACAATATAGACCAGCCTTTCAAGGGGCAAGTGCTTGAGCCAAGGCCACGATGCTCCCTGGCTTGAAGGAATTTTGAAGGTGGCAGGGGCTTGGGTATGTCACAGGCTTGCAGAATGGGCCTCAGAAGGTACGAGGATGTGAATCAGAGCACAGATGGGGTTTACCTGCTGAAAGGTGAGCAGTATCCCTGAGGGTACACTTTCCTTGCTCACCGTTGTGTCACCAGGGCTCAACACCGTGCCAGAGAGCTATGGCATTAATTGGACTGAGAAAGGACATTTTTCATGTGACATTGAGAAAGAAAGGATGGAGAGTAAGTGTGAATGAATTTGAAGAAGGGAGAGACTGAAAGAGGTTATGCCTGGCAGCCTTCATATACCCTGTGAATAGCAGAGGGAACTGCATGTGCTGAGAATAAGGGGGGCAGAGGTAGAATTGGGTGTTAAAGAGGAAAAATAAGCAAGAAGAGGGAATGCTGATGGGAAGCACTGGTGAGAGGCTGACTGACCAGTGAGATCTGTCCAGCAAACTGACATCCAGCAGCACCAGGGGAGGGAGCTGAGCCTGACAGCAGCAGCCGTGAACACAGGGCGTCATTCACCACGTGTGTACTGCGTGCCAAGCACTGTGGTAGCTTTACAACAATCTTTAAAAGGAGTGTCACCATCCCTATTTCACAGAGGAGGTGACTGAGACTCTAAGAGGTGATGTAGGTTAACCAGACTTACTTAAGAATTAAATAGCAGGACCAGTGTTTGAATCAGTGTCTGACTGCAGCGCTGGAGCACGTTCCACCATGAACACAGCTGTCGTCGGTACAGGTCGTGGAGTCTGATGCCTAGGTTCAAACCCCAGCTCCAGCATTTCCCATCTCCAGTCCCTGCTAGAGGTGAAACTCAGGCAAATTTCTTACCTTTGCGTGTCTGGTCTGTCTCTTCCGTAGAATGAAGATAATTAAAGAATGAAACTTACAGCTTTTTAGTGAAGGTGAAAAGGCATGATAGAAGGTATGGGAAGTAATTAACATATTACCTGGTACATAAATAGCCCTTCACATATGCTAGTCATTGTAGTTATTTTTATTAGTGTTGTTGGAAGCTCATTCTGTGCTACAATAGGAAAGAGCAGAGGTGCCAACTAGGACCAGTTCATATCCTCTAAACCAAATGGATGCATCTGTTCTCGAGTCTTCCAGAAGCACCTTACTCCATGGAAATTAATTAAGGGTCCCTGGAGAAGGTGAGCAGTCAAAAAAAATTCTCTTTCTACTGCCTATATCAGAAAAAAAAATTGGTTTCTGTTACTGTGAGGTTTTGAGGATGTTAGAAGAATCTCACCATTTGTACATTGCAATGGGGTTAATGAAAAAGAGTAACCAAAGGAAAAAAAAGTCCACTAGCTTTTAATTAACATCTGACTATATGCCAGGCACTCTACAAGTCATTTCATATACCTTATCTCATTTAATTTCACCCTTACAAGAGCCCTATGAAGTGAGTACTATTTTTTTTTCCTATTTTACAGAAGAGCAAATTGAGGATCAAGGTGGTTAATTAAATGAGTCAGGGAGGTTATAGGAAGGGGATCAGGAATCCCATCCGTGACTCTCAGACCCCAAAGTCAGCTAAGGTGATGAGCTGAAACCAGAAGTCACCTCTCACCTTAGAGGCAAAGGCTGGACCTTCCAACCATCACAAGAAAACCCTAGTCTCTCCTCTTCTCCATCCTCTCTTCTGCAGCCTTCCCCTGCCACAGCTCAACCAACCTTGTCGACTCTCTGTTTTAAGATTTTGTGAGTGCTCTGTGATCACAGAACCCATTCCCACACCATAAATTATTTCCTACAGTTTTGACACCATTTATTTCCATAGCATTATACATTCCAACCTTCTGACTATTTAAGATCAAAAGATGTGCTCCGGGCTCACATTTCACTCTAGCTCTCAGACTCGATGCACCAAATTAGACTGAACAGCGGAGGCTCCAGCCTGTCAGTGCCTGTAATGTTGCATAATTCCAAGGGTTTAGCATGTTTTTGTCAATGGCAAAGGAGAAACGGACTGATCCACGGTGGTAGGGCTTCCATGGAGGAGATGGGAGAAGGGTTAAAGATGGGACAGTTGAGGGGGAGTATTGGGATATTCAGAATCAGCCTAAGTGGTGGGAGTGCAACTGGTTGATTGTGGAAACCAAAGCCAAAGGCAAAGGTTTATAAAGGATCAGATAAAAAGGAGAAGCTCCAAATAGGGAACTGTGGGTCCCCCTGAGAGAATCATGGAACTACTGGGTCTAGTGAAGAGGAAGAAAGAGGGATTGTGGCTGGAATCCAGGCTGGGCTCAGAGGTGCTGGAAGTGCACGGACTATATATGTATTAGCAGATGGACCTCTTTGGAGGAGCACACACTGATGCAACAAGCTGAAAGAGCAGCTACTATTCAACCGCTACTTTTTTAGACCCTGGTCACATAAAATGAGTAAGACCCATCTCCTGCTCTCATGGAGCCTGTGATCTGGTAAAATACACAGACGGGTGAACAGATGCTTTTAGCCAAGTTCTAAAATAGAGATGGGTTCAAGGGAGAGAGTGAACACCTAGGGAGAGTGACAAGTCTCCAGGAAGACTCGGGAGAATTTCAGATGATGCATCTTCCTCTCCCACATCCCCGTGCCCTAACTCTAAGGTCAGTAAGAGGCATCGGGTGCCGTATACCTGGGTACCATGCTGCATGGCATATTTTAATAATCTGAACCAAATTTGGCAAACAGCAAAGACTGCTTTGGGTTGACTGTGTTTATGGGTGAGGGATGGAAGAGGAGAGGAGAATTGGGAAATCTGTCAGACATGTGGATCGGCACCTGACGGTAGGGACAGCAGCAAAGGAGACTCTTCGTGATGGCGGCGGTGGTGGCAGTGACAGTAGCCAACATTTATTGAATGTCCACTGTCTACCAGGCACAGTGCTGAGCATTTTACATAGATTACCTCATTTATTCTTTCCAACAGGCTTGGGCGGATGAGTATCCACATAACCTTCATTTAATGAGTGAGAAAACCAAGGCTCAGAAGAGTTGATGGGATCAATTCACGGCTGTACGGCTAACAGGCAGAGTTAGTGTTTGATTCTAGGCAATTTGCCTTCTGAGCCACCAGCCCAGCTAAGATGGGGGAAGCAGGCTTGAAAACCCCCTTGGGTTAAAGTCTGATTGCTCAGCACAAACCTCTCGTGACAAATGACGCTAGCACACTTTGGAGAAACTTTGTGACTGTGCCTGGTTCTCGGCACTAATGTAGCTTGACTAGAGACTGACATTTCACTTACCTCACCAGAATGACAATTAGGAGGAGAAAAAAAGGAGTTATTGCTATTCTGCCTTCCTCTATTGAGCTATGAATAAATGATGATAGCTGTGAAACAGTGTGGTGTTTAGATCATTTCTGGTAAATTTAAAAAATAAAAATTGAATAAAGTGGTAATCCATGTAGCCACTTAAACAAGAGGAGTGGAACAAAATTAGTAAACTCTTTTAGTGTCTTCCTGGCCTTGTCATTCTAATGTAATTAGTTTGCAAAAATATTAATACTCAAACAGCTGACGCGTTTTACATGTTGATTTGAAATATGTTAATTACGCTTTGTACTTTGGCCCTGTACTGTCTCAGCAGTGCCGTAGATGGGAATTCTAGTCCTACACCCACTCCTCCTTACACACTGGCAGCCACATGGATATTGAGAGCTCTTTGCAATGCTCAGAGCTCCTTGCACCTTTGGAGAGAAGGAGAGAGAATGGTGTATAGAAATAGCAGCTTAGTGGTTTCAGCTAATGTGGGTACTGTCTATAAACATGGTATCTCAAGAGGCTTCCTGAGTTGCAATGAGTAAATGGTATGCTGGGTCAGCAGGGTTTTCAGATGGTACATAGACACTAGAGTGAGTGGCCTCTGAGCATCTCGCCTTGGACTACATTCAGTTTTTGGACTAGATTCTGCCCAGACCTTGCCAATGGATTTTCTGCTCACGTCCTAGCAGAAGGTGCTGAATTCTAGGTGTGTCTCATGTAGACCTAGCCATTGTCATCTTGAGATGTTGTAGATGTCATCTGCTTCTTCATGGTTTTCTTAGTTAATATATTAGTCAGGAGAGGTTAGGCAATGCTGAAGTAACAGGTTAACCAGAAATCTCAATGGCTTTCCCAACAAAGGCTTATTTCTTGCTCATGGGGACCAGTCCAGTGAGCATAGGGTGACTCTCCAGGGTAGCTCCCTCCTAGTGATCAAGAGATACAGGCTGCTCTATCTTGTGGCTCCACTGTGTCAACACACACCTCCGCCATCCATGTGGCAGAAGAGGAAAGAGAATGGGGAATCTCTCTTGTATTTTTCATTGTCTCAGCACAGAAATGACACCCATCACTTTACCCATAGTCTGCCAGCTAAAACTTGTCCCGCCCACTGCAAGGGGTCTGGGAAATGTGAGGCACACATGGATATTCCATGAGAATTAAATACCTGCCACAATGTGATAATGATGACAGCAACCATCTCTATTGTCATCCCAACCACTGTGCTTCACTAAGCCCTCCACTGTGGTCACACTGTGGTGACATGCCAGGCACTCTGCTTTGCACTCGGCACAGTTTTCCTTATTTCACTGTCATTCTCTCCATCATAAAGAAGAGGAAACAGAGGCTCAGAGGGGTGAGACTGTTTGTCCAAAGCCACAGAGTTAGTAAGGGGTCTAGCCAGGATCCAGCTCGCAGTATGACAGCAGTGCCTCCAATGGTTTCCATCTCCCGCAGTTCTCGGCAACCTTCCTTCTGCAGCACCTAGGAGGGGGACCTGGGAGCAACAGTCAGAACAGCCACGAGGAATCAGGAGAAGGATCTGTTAAACTTCCAAAGGATGCTATGGTTAGTGTCCCAAGTTTGTACAGAACCTATTCCTTTCAGCCAGTAGCCTCACATTCAGTGCCACCTTTGACCCTTACAGACCTCCTCCAGAGGGTTTGGGGAAAATGTGATTAGCTCCTCATTATAGACATAGTAGTGGAGGGCCCAGGAGGACACCTGCCAGAAGACACCTGGGTGATCACCAGCAGGTGTCCGGAGTCCCGACCTAGCCTCTTTGAGTGTATAGGACTGAGGGTCCTTGAGACCCTAGACCAAGGAGCTGTTACATTTTCTGCTCCATGAGCCCCTTTGGCATCTGAGGAGAACTATGGGCCTTTATGAAGAATAAAGTCTTAAAATACATAATTTGAAATACTTAAGATCACTAAGGAAACCATGTATATTGAAATGCATTTACTAAAATAATAGATGTAATCCAGTAAAACTGTTGCTTGCTTTATTAATACATTAAATAACAAGCAAGTCTAGTAATTACTGTAACTTGGAAATAGTGACAAGCGTCATGATATTTTGAGATATCCGAGACAATTGTAATGTGGCTAAAAAACTCTGTGGTCTCTGTTGGTGACAAAGTCACAGGTAGTGGTAATTCTACAGTGATTTGCTGCTTACATTTATAATTAAAGGGAATGCTGGATTACAGTTAGAGGCTACTGGAAATAAAGTTGTTCTTTTTTCCTATCCAAGTCCCTGGACCCACTGAGTCCTACCTAGGGACACTTTATGGGTCTAAGGTCCTGCGTTAAGAACCCTATCCATCCTTGCTTCTGGATTGCCTCCTGATTCTGGTTGGTCAAAGTCCAGAACTGGGTGGTGCCAAGATCATATTATGGAAAAGGTGAAGTTTGGCGTTGGTGCGTTCACCCACTTGTCTCTACAACCTTTGTCACGTCATCCATGCCCAGTGCCTGGTCCTGACCCTCAGAGCCTTCTTTTCCACCAGAGCACATGTGGCATTGAATAGGAGGTTATTAAAGCCTTATGGTTTTTCAATACTAGGTACCACGGTAAGGCTTTATACCCATTATTTCACTTAATTCTGGTAGATTCTATTGTTGCACATATTTTACAGAACGTAATGATGATAGTTAACATTTGTGAATAGTACTATGCACCAGACACTCTTCTAAGCACAGTAATTACTATCATAGCAGTAGTAATAGTAGCAGCTGGGACTTACGTAGTACTCACTAGATGCCTGGCTTATTATGTTCTAATCATTTTATATCTTTATTTTTAATTATGTCCACCACATTACTACCAGTGAGTATTAGTTACTCCCATTTTCAAGAATGGGAAATAGATGAAGAGAGTTTAAAAAACTTGCCCCAAGTCTCATAACTATGAAGCAAAGCCTTGAACCTTGATTTCACAGTCCATGAGGTCAACCGCTAAGTTCTACTGTCTTGTTTTTACTTCATTAAATGTTCCTGAAAACAAGTCCAATGGTGGATCCTATGTTTGCCCCCATTTTAGAGATCAGGCAGTTGAGGAACAAAGAGGTTAAGAAAGTTGCCTTGGAGTCAGCTTCGTTCAGCTCAAAGGTGGAATAAGAGAGAGCACAGGTGACTGTCCAGGGAACTTGTTAAGGGCCTTGCTTGGAAAAGTCATACATCACTTCTGCCACCTCCCATTGGCCAGAACTTGGTCACATGGACCTACTGAACTGCAAGGGAGGCTGGGAAATGTGGTCTAATTGTGAACCCAAAGGGGAAAATGAATGGGTTTGGGTGAACTCAGAGCTATCTCTAACACAAGTGCTAAGCAACGTTCGGAGAGCTCATGTGTCAGGGAAAAGTCTGTCCACAGCAGAGGCAGGATTAGGGTGAGGCCACCCTAGTCCCATGCCTGATCCACAGCCCCGTGTGGTGCCCGGGCTCAAACTATAGGTGCTTTCTCAGCAGCACCAAGCCCAGTGTTATCCCCTAGGGTGACTCGTTGACCGAATTTGACACAAACATATTACTGCAAATTAGAGATTGTGAAAAACCTCATGCTGTGGGGATTTGGACTCTGGGTCTATTTTTAAAAGCCATGAAGAGTCTGCAAATGAAGTATTGTCAAATAGAAAACAGATTAAAATGTATAAAAGTTTATTACTACACATTCAAATGAATATTTCAAATGTAGTCTTATTTTTTTTAATGAAAATGGTTGTTGGCTTCCCCCCTTTGGTTTGTATTTTTAATTTCAGTGAGTCAGGCCGTGCCCTTAGGACCTTCTGCTCAAAGCCTCCACATGTGAGCAGTTTACTGTCACAGGATTAGGCCCCTAGAGTGGACGAGAGAGGTGGATACTCCAGTCCTGAGCCATTCAGTACCATGTGCTCTATTCCCCCTATTCTCAGATATCATGGGTCATAAATCACAGTCTCATTTTAATAGTGCTGTTTTGGAGAGAGGAGGAGAGGATGGGGAACAGAAGCAACACAACATTGATTTTAAAACACATTCTGGTTTCAGATGTTTACAAAATTAGGTACATATCACAGTTGGAAAAAATCTCCCCACACCCCGAAAGAGAAAGCAAGCCAGTAAACAATAATAAAAATACAACTCGGTCCCTGATGATTGTCTTCTGCAAATTCTCCAAGAAGAAAACTAGGCTACTTGATAACGACCCATCTCTTAGTGTTCCCATCTCACCATGTAGGTAAACAGACTTATAGCCTCAAGAAATGTAATCCCAGATGTGGATGAGAAACATTCATGGGTCCCCACGTAGGACTCCAGGAATTGTTCCGAGTGAGGAATTTAACCACACACATCTCTCTTCTTCTGGAATTAGAAGCGTGTTTGTTTGAAGCTGAGAGCATGCCAGGCAGCTCTGTCTGATAAGCATGGGATTTTGGGCCATCTACCCTTTGTTTCTTTCTTGTTCTGACTAGAAAACCAGTCATGTAAGGCAACTGGATGAGAGAATCACTTTGATTAGTGACTTTCTTGTGGATATATTTCTTTTCTTTCATATACTGAATATTTTATGAAAATGTTTCCCTCTCCAAGTGAGCTAATGCTGTGGTTTAAATAATATGACTAGAAGGTAGAAACCTTATTTCTCAACACAGAATCTTACTGATGTGAAGAAAGAAGCACAAACATATAAAAGCCAGTGGGGCAAGCACTTGAGCTCTGAGATCGAGCTCAAGTGGGTGTGATTTCCAGTTCTCTTGTGACTTGCTGTGTGACCTCTCAGCATTTCAGCTTCTCATCTGTGAGATGGGGACAGTCACTGTCACTACATAATACCATCAGGGTGAGGATTAAATGAGGTAAGACAAATATAGCATGGGGTACAGCACCCGGCGCATAGCAAGTTGTCAGTAAATAGTACCTCAGTTTTACATTTGAGCAGCATCCCAGACGACTCCAGAGATTCCCAATTGATAACTTTTACCTCCACCCCCTCTGCCACTACTCACTGTCCAGTGATAGATTTGAAAGCTTTCATTGTAACTCTGGGGGCGGACAAGATGGATGATTGAAAGATGATAGAGTATGGTTTATTTATTTATTTTTTATTTTTTTGCGGTACGCGGGCCTCTCACTGCTGTGGCCTCTCCCGTTGCAGAGCACAGGCTCTGGACGCGCAGGCTCAGCGGCCATGGCTCACGGGCCCAGCCGCTACGCGGCATGTGGGATCCTCCCAGACCTCGGCACGAACCTGTGTCCCCTGCATCGGCAGGCGGACTCTCAACCACTGCGCCACCAGGGAAGCCCTAGAGTATGTTTTTGAATCTGGTTTCCCAGACTCATTAGAGCTCCCCAGAGCTTTGCTTAGCACCTGTGGTAGAGACAACTGAGTTCACCAAAACCCGTTCCTTTATCTCCTTGGGTTCACAGCTAGACTACATTTCCCAGCATCCTTTATGTTTAATGGGACCCCATGTGACTGCGTTCTGGCCAATGGAAGGTGGGCAGAGTGATGTATGACTTTTCCAAGTGTAGCCCATGAAAGTTCCCATGGATTGGTCATGCTGCAGTCTCTCTTGTTCCATCTTTGAGCTGATAAAGCCAACTCTGAGGCAAGTTTCTTACCATCTCTGTGTCTCAGTTGCCTGATCTGTAAATTTGAGTCCTAATGGTCAGAGGAACAAACAGTTATCATGAAAGACCTTGACAGGTGATGGGTGAGGTCCAGAAGGTGCTTACAAGAGGCTCTGTGAGAGGACTTTGGTGCCTGGAAGGCAAAGTGTGGCATTGGCTTGGGGAGAAGTTCTTTCTCCCATTTCACCAGGCTCTGGTGCTTCTAGAGTCCTGTTAGAATCTCCTATAAATAGCTGGAGATTCTGTTGGGGGAGCTAATTTCCCACTTGGGCCCAGCAGTGGGGGAAACTCGTGAGCCATTGCCTTGAGAGCCTGCATGTCAATGATGCTCTATTTTGTAAAGTCTGGGCACTGAGGCCAGATGTTCTTTGGATCCCTTATGGATGAACATTTTCCAAATGGAGAAGCCCCCAGATCTCTTAACCTTTCCCACTTCTCCTAAAGCAGGGGTTGGCAGTCACAGTTTACCAGGCTGATGGAGTCTCCTGCCAGGCTCCTCTCTGCCCCATTGGTGATTTGCCGCCACAAAGAGATTTCATACATCATTAAGAGAGATGTCATATGCATACACATGATGCTGTGTTCTTACCCAGAATGTCACATTAGACTCCTGGAGGTATTTAAAAAAAAAAAAAATACTTCAAATACAACCACATTTTTTCCCCCTTAGATCATCCAATCTGCCATCTGATGCCTCAAAAAGAAGCTGCTAGTAAAATAGCAACTTACAAAGTTAAGAAAAGCATCACACAGAATGTTAGCTAAAAATGTGAACTTTTGCAACCTGCGCTCAAGGAATGGAGTCAGGGGTGCACAGATAGAGGTGTCTTGCTATTTCAGACACTCCTTTCCCTCCTCAACATAATGGGCAGAGTGATTGGGATGTAGCTAACGTTCCCCAGAGATCCCGGCTTGATTTGAGCTCTCTATGCTCCCTTTCAGAATTTTCCCTGTGCTAATGTTTCTTGGAGAAATTTGCCTTGAAGCTAAAATAGAGAAATAAATTATACTTACTCATGGAGTTTGGAGGCAGGAAGTGATTTTCTTCCTTATTCACTCATTGACAGACATCTGCTTGGTACCAGGTGCCCAGATGGGTCCTGGGGCTTTTGTTCTGAACCCTGGTGGTTCTGGCTCTCAGGTCACTTGCTCGGGGTGGGGCTTGAATAATTATTGAGGAAAGCGCTCTGCTGCATGTGTGAGCAGTGCCTGCTGGGAGTCCCCCAGCAGAGAGAGTGACCCTATGATTCTGCTCCAGCAATTGGGGGGTGCAAACCATTCTCTGACACCAGCTGGGTGTCCTACAATTCAACTGAATGCTGATGTTAACTCCCTGGAGACAGCGTCTGATCCCGCAGGTGAAAGGTTCAGCCATACAAGATGCCCCTCCCTGCGCCAATTCAGATGCCAGTCCCAGGTACATGCTGTCGCCCACGCTTCTGTCTGACCGGCTGTAGGTCAGAGGTTCCAAAGACCACACAGCCTCCCTTGGGTTCAGTTAATTTGGTGGAGTGGCTCACAGAACTTAGAAACATTTCACTTACTAGATTACCAGTGTATTATAAAAGGATATAACTCAGAACAACCAGATGAAAGAGATACACAGGGCAAGGTATGTGGGAAGGGGATGCAGAGCTTCTGAGCCCTTTGCAGGTACCACTCTCCCCAAATTTCATGTGTTCACCAACCTAGAAGCTCCCCAAACCCTGTCCTTTGAGTTTTTCTGGAGGCTTCCTTAAGTAGGCGTGATTGATTAGGTCATTGGCTATTGGTGATTGAACTCAATCTCTGGCCCCTCTCTCCTCCCAGGAGGCCTGGGTTAGGACCGAAAATTCCAAGCCTCTAATCCAGCGGTTGGTTCCACTGGAAACCAGCCCCCATCCTTAGGTGACCTAGGGGATTTCCAAAAGCCGCTAATTAACATATCAATTAACATAACAAAAGGCACTGTGATTGCTCTCAACACAGGAAATTCCAAGAGTTTTAGGAGCTCGGTACCAGGAATGCAGATGAAAACGAAATACATATTTATTGTGAATCACAACATCACACTTCTGCCCAGCACCACCACGGGATGCAATCCTGGTTGGTGGTTCCGCACCCATAGTTCGGACCCAGAGGCCTGGGTTCATGCCCCTTCTCTTCTACTTACTAGCTGTGTTACCTTGATGAGGTAATTCTGCATCTCTCTTTCCTCGTCTATAAAACTGGGAGGAGGAATGTTTTTGAGAATTAAACAAAGTAATACACGTAACATGCTTAGCCCAGTGCCTGGCAGAGTAAGGCTTACAAAATATTGATTATAACCAGTCAGGAGAGGAGTTCTGAAAAAGAGTCAGGAGTTACGTTCGGTTCACGTGTGCTCCTGGAATTGTGGGGAGCTCCGTTTTTCTGTAGATCATCAGGTGCCCAGGGGTGTTTTAATTAACAACAACTAACATTTGGTCACCTAGTGCAAATGAAAACCATTCGGTTGTTAAGTGGAGAGATGCATTATTCAAACCATCCATCCATTCATTCATTTGTGTAACCAATCAGTCCCTTATTCCAGGGTTTCTCAACCTTGGCACTATTCACTTTGGGGACCAGATAGTTCTGTCATGGGGCGTTCTGTGCACTGTAGGGTGTTAACCAGCATCCCTGGCCTACCCCCACTAGATGCCAGTAGCACCCCCTTTCGTCTGGTTGTGACAACCAAAAATGTCTTCAGATACTGCTAAAAACTTGCCTTGGCTTCAAGGACAATTAGAGCCCTAAGAGGACTTTAGAGGTGGTCCTGATCAGAGAGTCTTGGTTTTGTGGGAGTCCCCATACCTGGCAGCACAGTCTCGATGCTGGTGCCTGGCCCCGCACACCACAGCAGCCCCAGTTAGTGCAACAACCCTAAACCATGCCCTTCTTCAGATGCCCTGTAGGCCACAATACTGGTGGCCTTGGGTAGATTTCCACCTTGTGTTCCTTTTCCCTTTTTTTTGCAAAGTTGGAGGGACACGTGGCTAGTGACATGAGCTCCAATAAAATGTTGGTTAAGATTTCTGGTGTTCTGAACAACAGGAAACACACACACACACACACTCTCTCTCTCTTTCTCTCTCTCTCTCTCTCTCTCTCTCTCTCTCTCTCTCTCTCTCTCTCTCTCTCTCTCTCTCCCTCTCCCTCTCTCCTACTGGACCTGCAAGGTCTTACAAGACTGCTCCCCTGCTCGCCTCACCAACCTCATCTCAGACCACTCCATGCTGCTCATCTCCCAGTTTCACTGACCCTCTCAGACCCTCTGTGGTACCACGTTCTTCCTGTCTCAGGGCCTCTGCCTGGAATGACCGCTAACTGGTCTTCCACTTGGTCAGCTTCTCCTCATCCTTTGCCACGTGCCTTCTCTATCTCCACTCCAAAGTAATTGCCTTCCATTATTTTACATATGATGCCTTTAAAAAAATGTGACTTTGCAATTTATATCCATTTGACTCATTTATCTGCTCCAAGCTTGTTTTATTCCATCATAGCTGTTCCCTGAAAGTATAAGCCCCACGGTCAATGCCATGTGTTCCTGCCTCCACCATTCAGCCCATTGTTGGTAAATACATATTTAATACATATTTGTTGAATTAAACAAGCAATTAAATAGAAAACAAAATGAATGAATGATTGCACCACACACAACCTTGCCTAGAAACTGGGCATGGCGAAGAGTTCTAACTTCATGACTCTTCCAGGCTAAGGGGAGCGTCCTTTCATCTCCCCTTTGGGCCCTGCATGTCTCTTTGCTGGGAGTGTTAACTGAGGCTCTAGGTTGGTCAAGATTCAGTTGAATAATAAGCTGATCCTCACTCTTCAATAAAAAATGCCACAATACATTCATTCATTCAGTCCAAAATTTTCTGTTAAGTACCTACTTTGTGCAGACACCGTTCTGGGCACTGAGCCATTTGGCGCAGACAGGTTCCCTGCATGTCCTCATAGCGGGGCGGGCACACAGTGACAACTCGCTGAGAGCCAGCACGGGTGATGGAGAACAGAACCTAGAGGGGTCTTGCCCGTGGAGCTAGGGAAGCCTCTCAGAGGGCTTCACGTTTAAACTGAATCCCGACAGGTCAGCAAGCGATGGCCAGACACAGGAGCAGCAGCCTGTGTCAAAGTGCTAACGTTCCCTTTAAAGAACTGAACCCATTTCTGTGTAGGCAGGGAGCAGAGAGCCAGGACACAGCCCAGAGCAGTACCAGGCAGAGAATAAGAAGCCTGTATCTGGTCCCCGATGTAATTACCATGATGCTAGGTACAGCCACGTCTTTCCCTGTCCACTTTCTCAGAAGCAGCAAGGCAGCCCAGGACATGAGACGGGGGCGTGTTGACTGGAGATTCTGGGTGTCCGGGTTCACCATGAAAAGACAGCGAACTATAGATCTTGAGCGAACTCTGTCATTTGCTCATTTGTGGGGGAAAGAACATAAGCTTGGGGACGAGATTGGCTCCAGATTCCAGCCGTATGTCCCTGAGCAAGTTCCTTTACCTCTCTAATCCTCTTTTCCTTGTCTACAAGGAGAATAATAATAATACAACGGACGTCCATTTGTAATGCTTATTATTTGTCAGACACTGGGTAAGGTGCCTCTCCTGCCCCAGATCACTTCGTCCTCACCGCCACACAGCACTCGTCTTACAGCCGAGTAAAGTAGGGCGGTGAGAGTTAGCTGTCTCGGCCTGAGGTCCCAGGACTAACACGTGGAGGTACTGATACACACCCACATCCCTCTGACTCGGGAGCCTGAGCTGTTAATCCTACACCATACTGCCATTTAGGTTTATTAAGAAGATTAAGTGGAATAATCCATCTCCCCAGCATTTTGTCTGGCACAAATTCAGAAAATATAATATGATCAGACAGATGTGGGCTCTAATCCCAGTTTTATCCCTTACTGGTTGTGGGACTCCTTTAGTCCTTTCATCTCTCTGGGCCTGTTTCTCCATCTGCGAAATGGGAATGAACTGAGATGCAATCTCATCTGCTAGGAGCTTTCAGGGAGAGAAGGTCTACAAGTCCCTCTGCACAATGCCGGGGACTCAGTACTCAATGCGTGTCAACTCTCATTATCATTAGGTATGCAGTAGGTGCTACACTAATGTCAGCCCTCCCACCTGCTCTCTCAGGTTTCCCTCTTGGCACAAGGAGTTTCAGAAAGTGCAAAGCCCCTCATCTTTCTCGGGCGAGTAAGAGACCACGGTGTCTCCAATAACGGGCAGTAACAGAAGCCGAGGGCGTAAGGTGGAGCCGTAGGCGCTGCTTCCCTCCAGCTGATTGTGATGTGCGTCCAGGTAGGGGGATACCCCTGGCTCGAGGTTCTTCGTGTTCTTTCCCCAAAATAAGTGCCTTCCATGTGCATCTTTCCTGCACAACACTTTAATTTACATCTTTTAATAACTTTGGTTGCCATGGAAACGTTGGAATTCAGTTTTAAAATAGACAAACTAATTGTTTCAGTCAGTTTGGGTATTAGCTGTCAAGGAAACAGCCGGCTTCCCCCCCCACCACCACCAAGAGCCCACCTAATTGGATATATGAGGCGGCAGAATGGCAGAGGGGTATTTACCACCTCATGGCCAGGTGGAGGAGGCAGCATCAGGCATGAAAAGGAGCTCACCCAGTCCTGGCCATGTGCTTAAGAAAGGGAAGGCCTGGGGCTTCCCTGGTGGCGCAGTGGTTGGGAGTCCGCCTGCCGATGCAGGGGACGCGGGTTTGTGCCCCGGTCCGGGAGGATCCCGCATGCTGCGGAGCGGCTGGGCCCGTGAGCCATGGCCGCTGAGCCTGCACATCCGGAGCCTGTGCTCTGCAGCAGGAGTGGCCACAGCAGTGAGAGGCCTGCATACCGAAAAAAAAAAAGAAAGAAAAAAAAAGAAAGGGAAGGTCTGGACTAATGGAGGGGGCCATGGAAGGTGGGGGGAGTGAGGCATGGAAGGACCATAGGGGGACACAGCTCCTGGGGCAGAGCCAGAACAGAGCACAGGACTCGGGACATTCTGACAGGCAGACATGGTTCCTCTGACCTTGGATGGAGGCCCAGAGGCCCTCCACCCTGATCTGAGGGATTCTGGAAACAACAGCAGTAACAGCAACAGCAAAACATATGGGCCCAGGGCTGGAGCCTACCTCCTCAGTGAGACAACTCTTTCATCTAACAACAAACATTCACTTACCTCCTTCTGGGAGTACAGCTGATCCAGAGGGCAGATGGCATAGTTCATTTATTCCATCATTCAACAAATATTTCTTGTGTTCTTGTTAGATCCATCAGCAAACACGCTGGTTCTCTGCCCTTGTGGAGCTCATATTCTAGCAGGGTAAACAGACAGTGAACAAGAAGAATGGGTTATGTGGGACGATGAAAGCTAATACATGGAAGCTTAAAAGGGAAGAGAGGAATGGAGAGCAGGGGTGCAGAACTGTTGGTGGGTCTGCTTATGCTTCCCTGAGAAAGTGAGGTCTGAGCAAAGACCTGAGAGAGGTGAGGCCATTAGCCAATAGCACCTTGGTGATTAAGTGTGGTTAGGAGTGATTCAAAGTTCTGCCTCTGTTACTGGTGTACATCTGAGGTGGGATTCCATTTTCCATCACTTACTTCCCAAATGATCTTTTCCCATGACTGCAACTCTTTATGCCTCAGTTTCCTTACCTTTATGGGAGGGGGGTTAATAGTAATTTAAATGGTTAAGTGAGTTAATGCTTGTAAAGTGCCTGACATAGAGTGAGAGCTCTGATGATGACGGTGGTGGTGGTGATGGTGATTATGATGATGATGATGATGAAGGTAGAGTTAATAAACCAGTGAATAACAAGAAGTAAGAGATAAGTAGAGAAGTATTGACCATCTGTTACAAGATCCACTAAGCGGTAGATATAGCCCAAGAACCTGTGAAAGCTTAAAAGAGCTCCAAGTCCACGCTGTTAAAGAAGACTTTGCAGAAGTTATTACTAAGCCCAAATCTGCAGGACAGGCAGGGGCTGTCCAGGTGAACTGGTGAGGAGATGATGTTCCACTTTGGGGGAACAGCATGCGAAGATGCCAAGTGGGAAGAGAGCACAGCCAAGTCAAAGCACTAGGTAGAGTCTGTGGGATCTGAAGCTGAGTGTGTGAAGACCTAGGTGTCTTGAGATGAGGTTGCAGATGTCAACAGGTGCCAGGAGGCCTTGATAAGAATGTTGGATTTTATCCTATACCTGGGCTTCACATAATTTTCTGACACAGTCATCCTAAGGATAAAGAATCAGTAAGAATGCCCTGGGGGTGAGGAATGGGGTATTGAGGTGCCTGGAGTTCTCAGTGGTCTAACGCAGTTGGGAAATGTCTTCAGAGTCTTCTGTGTCAGTAGCAAACCTGCATGGACACTTGGCACTTGGCTGCATGTTATATCACATTTCTTGTACTGTCAAATTGGTGTTCTAACTTATTCACCATGGAGTTAAGCAGATGCTCCAGAAAGATGTCCCCATTCTCTTACGGCTTTAAATGACCCCCACACAACTTTGCACTCCTGTTTAGAAGCATATTGAATATGCAGGTGCCTTTGGAGGCTTTTAGATCACCTAGTGACAGAGTCAGGTCTGTGTGTACAGTGATTAGTTAGTTGCGAAATGGAGAATTTAAGGAGAGGCAAAGAGTACGTCAAGACTTACTGGCCCAAAAGCATGTGAAAAAAGTGTTCAGATGATTGGTTGTCAGAAAAATGGATATTAAAGTGACTAAGAGCTGTCACTTTACGTCTAGTGGATAGGCAAAACATTATGAGTTATGTTTCATTGCTGGCAGGGATATGGGGAACTTGTGCTTCCTTATATTACTGGTGCAAAATATGAATTAATAGAGTTTTAATGCAGGCAATTTGGAAACGCCTACTAACATTAATAAATGCATCGTTTGATCATGTGAATCTTTCCTACATGGATACAATGTACAAATATGTCAAAAGGTACACCCTAAAGCATTTTCATAGTGGGCAAGACCAGGAAACCATATAAATGCCCATTAGTACGAGATTAAAATGAAAGCGTTACATCATGTGCCCATTAAAAAAGAAAAATTAAAGTAACACTTGGTTATTTGGAGAGATTTTCAAAAAGAAATTGTTAATGACAAAAGTAATATGCAGAAGATGTGTATAATAGTATCCTGCTTTGTAAGACAATGATAACAATCTCTAAGATAAAACTGTAGATACGTATGTGCATATGGATATGTATGTGCACACATAGAAACATGTAAAAGGGCACATGTCGCTTGTTAGCATGGATGAGTATGGATAGTGGTGATAACGGAGGGAGGAAAAAGGTAACTGCAAGAAATATTATATGTATATGTTTTTGAATTTTCTTTTATTTTTTTATACAGCAAGTTCTTATTAGTCATCCATTTTATACACACCAGTGTATACATGTCAATCCCAGTCTCCCAATTCATCACACCACCACCCCCAACCCCCTGCCGCTTTCCCACCTTGGTGTCCATATGTTTGTTCTCTACATCTGTGTCTCTATTTCTGCCCTGCAAAACGGTTCATCTGCACCATTTTTCTAGGTTCCACATATATGCATTAATATGTGATATTTGTTTTTCTCCTTCTGACTACTTCACTCTGTATGACAGTCTCTAGATTCATCCACGTCTCTACAAATGACCCAATTTCGTTACTTTTTATGGCTGAGTATTATTCCATTATATATATGTACCACATCTTCTTTATCCATTCCTCTGTTGATGGGCATTTAGGTTGATTCCATGACCTGGCTATTGTAAACAGTGCTGCAATGAAGAGTGGGGTGCATGTGTCTTTTTGAATTACAGTTTTCTCTGGGGATATGCCCAGTAGTGGGATTGCTGGGTCATATGGTAGTTCTATTTTTAGTTTTTTAAGGAACCTCCATACTGTTCTCCATAGTGGCTGTATCAATTTACATTCCCAACAACGGTGCAAGAGGGTTCCCTTTTCTCCATACCCTCTCCAGCGTTTGTTGTTTGCTGTTTCTGATAATGCCCATTCTAACTGGTGTGAGGTGATTTCTCATTGTAGTTTTGATTTGCATTTCTCTAAAAATTAGTGATGAGCAGCTTTTCATGTGCCTCTAGCCCATCTGCATGTCCTCTTTGGAGAAATGTCTATTTAGGTCTTCTGCCCATTTTTTGATTGGGTGTTTTTTTGTTTGTTTGTGTTTTTTTGTTTTTGTGGTACGCGGGCCTCTCACTGTTGTGGCCTCTCCCGTTGCGGAGCACAGGCTCCAGATGTGCAGGCTCCGGACGTGCAGGGTCAGCGGCCATGGCTCACGGGCCCAGTCGCTCTGCGGCATGTGGGATCTTCCCGGACTGGGGCACGAACCCATGTCTCCTGCATCGGCAGGTGGACTCTCAACCACTGCGCGACCAGAGAAGCCCCTGTTTGTTTTTTTAATATTGAGCTGCATGAGCTGTTTATATATTTTGGAGATTAATCCTTTGTCCGTTGATTCATTCCCAAATATTTTTTCCCATCCTGAGGGTTGTCTTTTCGTCTTGTTTGTAGTTTACTTTGCTTTGCAAAAGCTTTTAAGTTTCATTAGGTTCCATTTGTGTATTTTTGTTTTTATTTCCATTACTCTAGGAGGTGGGTCAAAAAGGATCTTGCTGTGATTTATGTCAAAGTGTGTTCTTCCTATGTTTTCCTCTAAGAGTTTTATAGTGTCCGGTCTTACATTTAGGTCTCTAATCCATTTTGAGTTTATTTTTGTGTATGGTGTTGGGGAGTGTTCTAATTCATTCTTTTACATGTAGCTGTCCAGTTTTCCCAGCACCACTTATCGAAGAGACTGTCTTTTCTCCGTTGTATACCCTTGCTTCCTTTGTCATAGATTAATTGACCATATGTGCATGGGTTTATCTCTGGGCTTTCTATCCTGTTCCATTGATCTATATTTCTGTTTTTGTGCCAGTACCATATTTTCTTGATTACTGGAGCTTTTCAGTATAGTCTAAAGTCAGGGTGTCTGATTCCTCCAGCTCTGTATTTTTCCCTCAAGACTGCTTTGGCTATTTGGGGTCTTTTGTGTCTCCATACAAATTTTAAGATTTTTTGTTCTAATTCTGTAAAAAATGCCATTGGTAATTTGATAAGGATTGCATTGAATCTGTAGATTGCTTTGGGTAGTATAGTCATTTTCACAATATTGATTCTTCCGTTCTAAGACCATGGTATATCTCTCCGTCTGTTGGTATCATCTTTAATTTCTTTCCTCAGTGTCTTATAGTTTTCTGAATACAGGTTTTTTTCCTCCCTAGGTAAGTTTATTCCTAGGTGTTTTATTCTTTTTGTTGCAGGGGTCAATGGGAGTGTTTCCTTAATTTCTCTTTCATATTTTTCACCATTAGTGTACAGGGATGCAAGAGTTTTCTGTGCATTAATTTTGTATCCTGCAACTTTACCAAATTCATTGATTAGCTCTAGTAGTTTTCTGGTGGCATCTTTAGGATTCTCTATGTATAGTACCATGTCATCTGCAAACAGTGACAGTTTTACTTCTTCTTTTCCAATTTATATTCCTTTTATTTCTTTTCCTTCTCTGATTGCCGTGGCTAGGACTTCCAAAACTATGTTGATTAATAGTGGCGAGAGTGGACATCCTTTTCTTGTTCCTGATCTTAGAAGAAATGCTTTCCGATTTTCACCATTGAGAATGATGTTTGCTGTGGGTTTGTCATATATGGCCTTTATTATGTTAAGGTACATTCCCTCTATGCCCACTTTCTGGAAAGTTTTTATCATAAATAGATGTCGAATTTTGTCAAAAGCTTTTTTTGCATCTATTGAGTTGATCATACGGTTTTTATTCTTCAGTTTGTTAATATGGTGTATCCCATTGATTGATTTGCATATATTGAAGAATACTTGCATCCCTGGGATAAATCCCACTTGATCATGGTGTATGATCCTTTTAATGTGTTGTTGGATTCTGTTTGCTAGTGTTTTGTTGAGGATTTTTTCATCTATATTCATCAGTGATATTGGTCTGTAAATTTTTTGTGGCATCTTTGTCTGGTTTTGGTATCAGGATGATGGTGGCCTCATAGAATGAGTTTGGGAGTGTTCCTTCCTATGCAATTTTTTGGAAGATTTTGAGAAGGATGGGTGTTAGCTCTTCTCTAAATGTTTGATAGAATTCACCTGTGAAGCCATCTGGCCCTGGACTTTTGTTTGTTGGAAGATTTTTAATCACAGTTTCAATTTCATTACTTGTGATTGGTCTGTTCGTATTTTCTGTTTCTTCCTGGTTCAGTCTTGGAAGGTTGTACCTTTCTAAGAATTTGTCCATTTCTTCCAGGTTGTCCATTTTATTGGCATAGAGGTGCTTATCTCAGGATGCTTTGTATTTCTGTGGTGTCTGTTGTAACTTCTCCTTTTTCATTTCTAATTTTATTGATTTGAGTCCTTTCCCTCTTTTTCTTGATGAGTCTGGCTAATGGTTTATCAATTTTGTTTATCTTCTCAAAGAACCAGCTTTTAGTTTTATTGATCTTTGCTCTTGTTTTCTTTGTTTCTATTTCATTTATTTCTGCTCTGATCTTTATGATTTCTTTCCTTCTACTAACTTTGGGTTTTGTTTGTTCTTCTTTCTCTAGTTCCTTTAGGTGTAATGTTAGATTGTTTGTTTGAGATTTTTCTTCTTGAGGTAGGCTTGTATAGCTATAAACTTCCCTCTTAGAACGCTTTTGCTGCATCCCATAGGTTTTGGATCATCGTATTTTCATTTTCATTTGTCTCTAGGTATTTTTTGATTTCCTCTTTGATTTCTTCAGTGATCTCTTGGTTATTTAGTAACATATTGTTTAGCTTCCATTTGTTTGTGTTTTTTACGTTTTTTTCCCTGTAATTCATTTCTAATCTCATAGTGTTGTGGTCAGAAGAGATGCTTGATATGATTTCAATTTTCTTAAATTTACTGAGGCTTGATTTGTGACCCAAGATGTGATCTATCCTGGAGAACGTTCCCTGCGCACTTGAGAAGAAAGTGTAATCTGCTGTTTCTGGATGGAATGTCCTATAAATATCAATTAAATCTCTCTGGTCTATTGTGTCATTTAAAGCTTGTGTTTCCTTATTAATTTTCTCTTTGGATGATCTGTCCATTGGTGTAAGTGAGGTGTTAAAGTCCCCCACTATTACTGTGTTACTGTCGATTTCCTCTTTTAGAGCTGTTAGCACTTGCCTTATATATTGAGGTGCTCGTATGTTGGGTGCATATATATTTATAATTGTTATATCTTCCTCTTGGATTGATCCCTTGATCACTATGTAGTGTCCTTCTTTGTCTCTTGTAACATTCTTTATTTTAAAGTCTATTTTATCTGATATGAGTATTGCTACTCCAGCTTTCTTTTGATTTCCATTTGCCTGGAATATCTTTTCCCATCCCCTCACTTTCAGTCTGAATGTGTCGCTAGGTGTGAAGTGGGTCACTTGTAGCATATATATGGGTCTTGTTTTTGTATCCATTCAGCAATCCTGTGTCTTTTGGTTGGACATTTAATCCATTCACGTTTAAGGTAGTTATCAATATGTATGGTCCTATTACCATTTTCCTAATTGTTTTGGGTTTGTTTTTGTAGGTCCTTTTCTTCTCTTGTGTTTCCCACTTAGAGAAGTTCCTTTAGCATTTGTTGTAGAGCTGGTTTGTTGGTGCTGAATTCTCTTAGCTTTTGCTTGTCTGTAAAGTTTTTGATTTCTCCATTGAATCTGAGTGAGATCCTTGCTGGGTTGAGTAATCTTGGTTGTAGTTTCTTCCCTTTCATCACTTTAAGTATATCATGGCACTCCCTTCTGGCTTGTAGAGTTTCTGCTAAGAAATCAGCTGTTAACCTTATGGGAGTTCCCTTGTATGTTATTTGTCCTTTTTCCCTTGCTGCTTTCAATAATTTTTCTTTGTCTTTCATTTTTGCCGATTTGATTACTATGTGTCTTGGTGTGTTTCTCCTGGTGGGTTTATCCTGTATGGGATTCTCTGCACTTCCTGGACTTGGGTGGCTATTTCCTTTCCCATGTTAGGGAAGTTTTTTGACTATAATCTCTTCACATATTTTCTCAGGTCCTTTCTCTCTCTCTTCTCCTTCTGGGACCCCTATAATGCGAATGTTGTTGCATTTAATGTTGTCCCAGAGGTCTCTTATGTTGTCTTCATTTCTTTTCATTCTTTTTTCTTTATTCTGTTCCACAGCAGTGAATTCCACCATTCTGTCTTCCAGGTCACTTATCTGTTCTTCTGCCTCAGTTATTCTGCTGTTGATTCCTTCTAGTGTATTTTTCATTTCAGTTATTGTATTGTTCATCTCTTTTTGTTTGTTCTTTAATTCTTCTAGATCTTTGTTAAATATTTCTTGCATCTTCTCGATCTTTGCCTCCATTCTCTTTCCAAGGTCCTGGATCATCTTCACTATCATTATTTGGAATTCTTTTTCTGGATGGTTTCCTATCTCCACTTCATTTTGTTGTTTTTCTGGGGTTTTATCTTGTTCCTTCATCTGGTACATAGCCCTCTGCCTTTTCATCTTGTCTGTCTTTCTGTGAATGTGATTTTTGTTCTATAAGCTGCAGGATTGTAGTTCTTCTTGCTTCTGCTGTCTGCCCTCTGGTGGATGAGGCTACCTAAGAGGCTTGTACAAGTTTCCTGATGGGAGGGTGGTGGGTAGAGCTGACTGTTGCTCTGGTGGGCAGAGCTCAGTAAAACTTTAATCCACTTGTGTGCTGTTGGGTGGGGCTGGGTTCCTTCCCTGTTGGTTGTTTGGCCTGAGGTGACCCAACACTGGAGTCTGCCCGGGCTCTTTGGTGGGGCCAATGGTGGACTCTGGGAGGGTTCACGCCAAGGCGTACTTCCGAGAACTTCTGCTGTTCGTGTCCTTGTCCTCACAGTGAGACACAGCCACCCCCCGCCTCTGCAGGAGACCCTCCAACACTAGCAGGTAGGTCTGGTTCAGTCTCCTGTGGGGTCACTGCTCCTTCCCCTGAGTTCCACTGCACACGCTACTTTGTGTGTGCCCTCCAAGAGTGGAGTCTCTGTCTCCCCCAGTCCTGTCAAAGTTCTGCAATCAAATCCCACCAGCCTTCAAAGTCTGATTCTCTAGGAATTCCTCCTCCCGTTGCCGGACCCCCACACTGGGAAGCCTGATGTGGGGCTCAGAACCTTCACTCCAGTGGGTGGGTTTCTGTGGCATAAGTGTTCTCCAGTTTGTGAGTCACCCACCCAGCAGTTATGGGATATGATTTTATTGTGTTTGTGCCCCTCCTACTGTCTCATTGTGGCTTCTTTTTTGTCTTTGGGTGTAGGGTATCTTTTTTAGTGAGTTACAGTGTTTTTCTGTCGATGATTGTTCATAAGTTAGTTGTGATTCTGGTGTTCTTGAAAGAGGGAGTGAGAGCATGTCCTTCTACTCCGCCATCTTGAACCAATCCTCTATTTGTACTCATTCTTCAATCTAACTCAAGTTCTGAAATCAGTAATGAGTCCTACAAGATTTGAGACATTCCTTTTTCATTTTCCTATGACTCATACTTCTTTCTTCCTGGCAGGGGGTGGGGGTACGAGGGGGAACTCTCCAAACTCTGGAACTCCACACTCTGGAGGCAGCCCTTTGGTCTGAAATATTATATGTATCACTTAATTTAAATTGTGTATATAACAAGGTCTGTGAAGAAAAGGTCAATAAAATGTTAATATGTTTATATCAAAATGTTGGGATTTAGGGTGATCTTTACTTTATTCAATGCGTTTTATGTATTATTTGAAATTTGAAAAATAAATACCAGTGTTGAAAATACTAAAAAAAAAAAAAAAATGACTTACTGGCCCACCAGTAGGAGGCATTTGCAGTCATCCAGATGGGAGTTGATGGTGGCCTGGGCTGTGATCATGGCAGAGCTGGTGGAGTGGAGGGATAGCAATCAGGGATATTTAAAGAAAAATGCCACCAGATGGAAATACAACCTCAGAGGTCCAGTTTTCTAGGTGTTCCCTCTAACAACACACAGGTATACTTTTAGTCTTTTACTATGCCTATTTAAAAATTTGGGGTGGACTGATACAGTCAAGCATGACAAGTAAAACACATAAAAACTATTCAAAAACATTGTAAGAGTCTACATCCAAAATAGAGCTTATATTTATTGGCACTGAATTTATCTCTGAGCTTCCTGGCAGCAAAGGCAAAATGAGAAACATATTGGGTTATAGAAGCTATATTTCATGGTGAGAAGGAGCACAAAGTTCCTCTGCAGGAGGGAACATTGCATAAGCACTGAACTCCGAGAGGGAGTCAGTCATTTGCACCATATTTAAGGGGTATTTTGCAATAGAAAACAATGTCTTCAGCAGAAAGATTGTCTGCATTGACATTTCTTGCCCTCATCTGTTATAAATGCTGAGGTCATGGTGTTAAATTTTAACTTGGTTGAGGCAGTTTCACGAGGGGATATAACGTGGTCCAAGTGCCCATCTTTCTAAGTTAATACAAGACTTGAGCTTAGAGAATCCTGAGAAGTGGATGACTCACATGCCCATTAGATTATCTGTCTCAGGTATTAGATTTCTTGGCTGAGCTCCTGGAAGTAGGAGCTGGATTTTAGTGAACTCATGGCGGGACTCCCTCATAAATGCCACCCTCTGAGTGACGAAGGAAATGTACGTGCTTAAAATACTGGGGCCACGGGGGTCTGCAGAACTTTGCAGCTTGATATTGATTCTTACTGAGCTGGAGAAGGACCCAGTGTGGCCTATCGTGTAGCAGAAATTGTTGGAATCGAGCGAAAACCTGGTATGAACCCATTTCTGCCACTAACATGTTATGTGACTAGGGGCAATTTAGTTTGCCTCTTGTAGACTCAATTTCCTCATTTATAACCTAGGGTAAAAGTGGGCATCTTATAGGGATGTTGGGAGGATTGAATGCTATAACAAGTGTCAAGTACCTAAAACAGTGCTTAGAACAGAGGCATTCAGTTCATTATAGATAGATACTATTATTTTTTTCATTGTAAATGGAAAGTGATTTAACTGTTTTGCTGAACCTTACAGCTAATCTCAGACTATTACCACAGCCCAAGATGCATATTTCTAAATCCAAAAGAATGCAAGAACTAAATCTATATTCCCGAAATTTCCTGGGAAGGGGGACTTGGAGGAGGAGGTGGCATCACAGTGTAAAACTTCCTGTCTTAGGTGCCCTAGGAGCAGGAGTCTGGGAGGGGATTCTTGTTAGGAGATGTATTGGGAGAGTACTTTCTTCAGAAGGGGAGTGAAAAAAGGATGAGGAAGATAAGATGTGGATTCAGCAGGGATCTAGTCTCAGACTGGTCCCAAAGGAAGCCCTGGAATGTGAATTGCACCACAGAGTTGGTCCCATCTTTTATCTTGGAGGGTAGGCATAGCCTCCCAGGTGAGGACGTTTCCATGTGGAGGGGGGATGTGTGAGTTATGTCAGCCAACACTCCAGCCTCTGGGGGCAGATGCTCTATCGGTTAAAGGAGGCACCAAGAGCATCCACTACACTTCCTAAAACTCACCTATCAGTTCCCAGTTTCCTCCCCCTTTTCATCAGCTGCCCATATCGCTCTCCTTTCTCGCTACAATCCTCTCTTGCAACCTCCCTTACTCCTTTTCTTTAAGTCAAAGTCTCTTCTTTCCTCCTCCACCACTTGAAGCTACCCAGCCCCCTTTTAACACAGAACAGTTATTCCATTCTGCTTTCTTTCCTTTGCATCCTTATCCAGCCTCCTTAAAGGCTTGTAGATACTTAAACGTTTTAATATTTCATATTTCTATCATTACTATCTCCTGGGAAACATCTAAGTAGGATCACTGTTATTCTCAAAAATCAGCTTTGAATCTGCCAGAACACATCGGGAAAGATACAGTAGCCACCCTGGAGGTTTGCTCCACTTAATTTAAAAGAGAAGCTTTGTGTTAGAAGGACATGCTTCAGCACCTAGGAGAGCAGCTAGCCTCAGGGTGGCCCTCTCTTGGATGCCATCCCTTTTCATCCCTACTGCAAATCTCAGGAGACTCAGCGGCTGTCCCCTGGCTTCCCCTCCCCCCCCAGTATCGTGATAGCCATATGTGAGAGAATATCACTAGACAGCCTATAAATCATGCCTTTTATTTCTGTTCCCTTAACTCCTCTCTCTTTGAGCAGACTGGTTTCACTCTGAAATGTTATAGGTTTGAGCTTTGAGCTCCAAATGTTTTTTCATGATTCCCTAGAAGGCCAAGGATTTAGGAAGCAGCCTCTGTGTATCATAGAGCAAGGTTCTGACTGTGCTACCTGAGAGGCGGGGAGAGGCTGACTCACGATGTGTTTCTGAAAGATCTGGTGGACCTCTTGCTCAGACACAAAGCCAATCAAACCTCAGATGCATTCAGGCCTAGAGAATGATCCCGGGGCCAGAGTCCATTGTCCCATTTGACCCTCATGGAGGAGTGACGATAATATTAGCTAATAGTGACAGGCACTTTGGGGCATCTGCATGTAAAATCATATTTCATTCTTTCCACAGCATACGTGGGTTCTATTCTCGACACCACTTTGCAGATGAATAAGTCAAGGCACAGAGGGGACATTGCACAGAGGTGTATGAATGGGCATGCCTAAAGCTTGGCAAGAGTTCCTGCAACAAAGTTATCTAAGTTCATAATTGCACCTTGACTGGAGGCAGTTCATTGATTAGTATCTAAGCTTTCTCCCTGCTCTCTGGATTTCACGGGTGGGGGTGGAAACCCATCTCATTTTGTCACTGTGGTGCACTCAGTTTCTAACACAATTATAGGCACATAGTAGCTGCTGAACACGTTATTCATTGATTCATGAATGGATGCCTGCATATGTGGATGAGAAGACTGGAGGGGAGGGGAGAGTATGTTTTCCAGGCAGAGGGAATATAATACGTGACAAAAGGGTTAAAAAAAAATAGGAGAAAGAGACAGACAAAGAAGAAAACTTCCCAAACAACTGCAGTTCTGTGCGGAGATTTATTTCAGTAGATGTGAGTACAGAGATGGAGATTCTATTTCCTCCTTAACCCTTTTGTCCTGTTCATCCCAGCCTCCCTGATCTGGCCTCATGCAGCCAATTTCTCATCTGTACTCTTCCCAGGCCATCCCTTCAGCCCAGTAATCTGTTTCTGTCCTTTCAAGAAGTTAATAGGACGAAAACAAATCACCGCTCTCCAGCAAGTCATGTAGGGTTCTTGGGGACCTGGCGGCCAGCTCTGAGAAGGACATGAGAGGAGTGGGCAGTGCCAGGAATGCCAAATCAGCCTCCTTTCCCTGGAAGAAATCACAACCACCGTCAAGACATCCAGGAAGGTGCAGGAGCCCCCTCTAGGTCCCTGAGACTCCAACCCCCAAAAGCCACGCCTATGCAGCTCAGACAAACCTTTCCCCTGGGAGAGTGGCTAGTGCAGTGGTTCTGTTTGGGAGGCATGTGAGGTTCAGAGAAGCTGTTGTTGTATCAGTAATCACCACGTCGGCCCCGAAGATACCCACCTCTCCTCCTTTATCCAACTCATAATCCCTCTTCACTCTCTCCTGTGCCTGGTTGCAAGACACTGAGACAACTCTGATTAAATTTCACATCTCGGCATCCCCTTAGTCACGTTTGTTTCCCTCGACCGTCTCAACCCACCATCTCCTGACGGCTGGATGTGAGGCTGTTTCTCACAATTGTCCTCACCTCTCCATTCTCACTGTCACTGTCTAAGGCAGGATCCTAATTACTGCCCTTTGGAACAATTTTAGGCTCTGACAACCTGATCCTCTCACCTCTGGGGTCCCCTTTTAGAAATCGTCTTGCAGTCTGTAACTGGAATGACTTTCCAGAGCCGAACTGCGATTGCTTAGACTCTGAGGATGAAATGTGACACTTAGCCCGGCACTCAAGGCCCTCCCTGGTCTGATCTCAATTCATTTGTTCAGATGGCTTGCTCCTAATCGCCGTTCACACCTGCGCTAGCCAGTACAGTAGCCGTTAACCACGTGTGATCATTACATTTATATTTAAATGAACTAAAATAAACTTAGAAATTCAGTTCCTCAGCTGTAACAGCTCCGTTTCAAGAGCTGTGGCCACATGGAGCTCACGGCTACCTTATTGGACAGTAAGGATTTAGGAAATATCCATCACCACAGAAGTTTTTGTTGGGCATTGCCGTTTTACACGTCATAAACCCAACCCGAAGGATACTTTGTGCTCTTCTTTTTTTCATAGCCTCAGTTCTTCCATCTTAATGCTTTTGCTCACGGTCTCACCTCTACTGGAAATGCTCTCGCTCAGTTTCCCCGTGCCCAGACATTCCTGATTCTTCAAGGTTCCTTTAGGAAGTCTTCCTTGCTTCTCCACCTACAAGTGACTTGTCCTCCGTTTAAACTCTCATAGCCCCCAGTACTTCTGACGGCACTTGTAACTCATAGTCATTCATAGTTATACAAGTTGTAGTGCCTGTAACGTGTTCTGGGCTCAGTGGATGTTTATTGAATGAATGAATAACCATCCCTCTTTTGGATTGTAAGCTCTAAATACTGACACGTGCTCATTATCGTCCATCTGGCATGAGTCAGGCATCCTAGGAAACTTATTTATAGTGTCCCCAACCCTTGGAACAGAACCATTTGGTAGGAATTAATATTCCCATTTTATAGATGAATAAACTGAGGCTCAGACATTCAGCATCCCTATCCCAAGGCCCACAGTTGAAAAATAGCAGAGCCAGGGTTTGAACCCAAGTCTGAATGACTCTAAGACTCTGTTTTCCCACAGAGTAACACTGCGCTGCCTTTCTTTGAAGTGAAGTTCCTTCATTTTATTATAGGGGAAAAAAGTCTTCATTAAATTTCTCCGCTACTCCTGCCCACCCTCTTCTCCTCTACTCCAAGCCCAGAGACCGCTATGTAGTTGTTACTCTTTAAACACTGAATGACAAACTCAGAAGTTACAAAGAGACCCCAAGACCTGGTACTCACCTTCAAATGCTGCTCTCATGGTCTCTTAGGCCTGTGGAGTTGACTGTACTGTTAACTTTGCCCTTGGCTATAATAGTTCTCATCTCGGGTGAGTCAGCCGAAACTCCTTCACCCTCATCACACACATGTACCCCTTTCCAGCCCCCCGTGGTTGGACTCTGGGCTTCCGGCCTTCTCTTAAACTCGCCTGAGCTGACTTACTTCTATCAAGGGTGTGTGTGTGTACATGTGTGTGTGTGTGTGTGTATGTGTGTGTTTTGGGGGAAGTATGTTCTCTACTGGAAAATATAGATAAACCCCACCCAGTTTTTCTAGAAGGTGGTTCCCCCCAATCAACACGTGCCGTAGTAATCTGCACTCCACTTCTTTGTTCCTAAATATTTCCAAGGCCTTTTCTCCCTCTCTTTCCACCCTTGTTCATGGTACCACATTGCTGTTTCCTTCTCCAGAAGTCATCCTGATTCCTCTGCCCTTCCTGGTGTTTCAATAGCACGCAGAACCCGCGCTACAAAGACACGGCCACTTAGATGCTCATTTGCATAAGGGGGGCATTTATTAGACTCGCTTACTATGTGCTTCTCTAGGTCTTCTAGTCCAGAAAACATCCCAGGCTTATTCAGACAGAGGTGGGTGATAAGTACTAGGAAGGAGGGGGTGGTGGGGCCTGTTTCAGTTGTCGGAGTGTATCCACCTCCATTTTATCTAGGAGACTTCAGAGCTCAAAAAGTAAAGCTGTTTGTTCCAAGCCACCCTCTAAGAGAGGAACTTGTAGTCAGACCCAGACGTCTGACCTTATTTCATCAGTCTCTAGTTCCCCCTCTCCCCGAAAAACCACCTGTCAGATTTGGGCTAACTTAGACATTGCTCTGCCCCCCTGGACGGATGCATCCTCATCTTTCACCAGTCCTCATTGAGAGGACCGTAGGGAAGCAAGTTTGGGGACCTTGGCTGTACGAGCCATACGAGTGCACTGCTGAGCTGGCGCCCTCTCCCCTTGCCGAGGGAAGCTGGTGGAGGCCCATTTCCCTCTAAGCCGGGCATATGTCACCTTCGGGCAAAAGATGAGCTAATAGAATTGAGATGAATGTAATTGGCAGAAGGTCAGCGAGGGAGCCATGTGCGTCTGGAGCTTCCCGAAAAGGCCAGTGTGTTTCCTTCTCCCCTGTCTCGCGATTAGTATGCAGGTAAGGCAGATGGGCCTCTGCAGAGTAATTGGATCATTTGGAGATTGGCAATGCCTGGTGTATGTACAAAGCCTCAACAGTGATTAGATCCTGCCCGCTCATCTCAGCAAGCCTTGAAATTCTCCCCACTGTGAAAAACTAATTTTCTGTGGGAATTTATTAAATAAGAAATCTGCATGCCACTTTACCTTGCAAGTCAGGCCAGCGGAATACAAAGCTTCCCCTCAACTTTGATGCCTGTTCTTAGCAGAGACCTCCGCATCACCTGGGGAGAGGTGTTTAGCAGCTGGGTTTGTTTCAGGGCATGTGAGTTTCTCACTGTGTCCTCAGGGCAGGAAATATGGGAAAAGCCCCCTAGTAAAAGGCCATAATGAGACAGAGTGATTGGGAGAAGCAGAATGCAGGGTGGGTGGGGGTGGGCAGGAAGAAATCAGGCCCAGGCATTGGGGTCCTGGTGTGTTCTCCTTTCCTGCTGGGGACTGAACTGTGTCCCCACAAATTTACATGTCAGAATCAGTCATAAGCCCCCAGCATCTCAGGATGTGTTTCTCTTTGGAGATAGGGTCTTTAAAGAGGTAAGTTAAAATGAGGTCATTAGGGAGGACCCTAGTTCCACATGACTGGTTTTCTTGTAAGAAGAGGAGATTAGGACCCAGACATAGAGGGAAGACCACGTGAAGACGCGGGGAGAAGATGGCCATCTGCAAGCTGAGAGAGAAGCCTCAAAAGGAACCAACCCTGCTGACACCTTGATCTCAGACTTCTGGCCTCCAAAGCTCACAGTTTAAGCTCACAGTTTGTGGTACTTTGTTATGGCAAATTAATACACTCATGTGATGCCTCTTCCAGAAGAATTCCAAATTGATCTGCTTGGAATTAGTCTCTTTTCCTCCCCAAATCAAAGATAAATAGGTCTCCTCTCTGTGTCAACTCTTGGTGGCAAGTGGCCACCCGAAGCTCTGAGGCAGGATGCGATTCTTGGGTTGAATCCAGACAGGGGGGATGCTGTGCATGGTTATGGCTTTGGCCATGGGTGAGGGTAGAGGCCACTCACATGCCCACTTGATGAGTCTCTTAGCTAGCACTAAAAATGTACCTAGTATTTTCTGGGACTTCCCTGGCAGTCCAGTGGTTAAGACTCCGTGCTTCCACTGCAGGGGGTGTGGATTCGATCCCTGATAGGGGAACTAAGAGCCCACAAGCTACGCAGCACGGCCAAAAAAATGTAACTAGTATTTTCTTTGAAAGGAGTGTTACAAGTTGAATTTATCCCCCCAAAATTCATATGTAAAAGTCCTAACCTCCAGTACCTCAGAATGAGACCTTGTCTGCAGACCAGTGTCATTGTAGATGTGATTAATTTAGATGGGGTCCTACTGGAGTAGGGTGGGCTCCAAATCCAGTAGGACAGGTACCCTTAAGAAAGGGGGACATTTGGACTCAGGCACTCACATAGGAAGAACACCATGTATAGACGAAGGCAAAGATGGGGCTGATGCTTCTAGAAGGACCATCAGAAGTTGCCAGCAAACCACCAGCAGCCAGGAGAGAGTCATGGAACAGACACTGCCTCCCAGAGCTCAGAAGGAACTAACCCAGCCAACCTGGATCTCTGACTTCCAGCCTCCAGAACTGTGAGACAACACGTTTCTGTTGTTTAAGCCACCCAGTCGTTAGGGCAGCCCTAGGAAACTAATACAAGGATGCCGATATTTTCATATGGAAGAGCCCTGGACTTGAATTCTGGACGCCTGGGTTCTGGTTTGTGGCTCACCTCTGAGGTGGGTGTGCAGAGCAGGTGGGTTTCTGAGGAAGCAGGCTCTGAAATGGTTGGCATATGCAGGAGGCTTATCAGGGAGGGGTCTCCAGGATCCACACCTGTGGCAGGGAAGAGACCAAAGCAGGGGTTAGGTAGAGGCGGTGGTTGAACTGCAGTGCCATCTCAACAAAAGCCTAAGCAGACCCAGCGGACAGTCTCAAAGTTTGAATGACCATTCAGAACCGCCCACATTGGGGCGAGGGGGAGGATCTTTCGCACCTGAGCTGCCCCAGGAAGGGCAGCTTCATCGAGGTGGTCCCTTCAGCTGAGGCGTTCCCAAGGGAGGGCTGAGAGCTGAGGACCAGCTGCTGCCTGCGTTCCCAGAAACTGGGGAATGAATCCTTGGTTCCTGAAGGCGGTCTGGGTGGCTCATGACAGCATCCAGCACGAGGCCTGACCTTGATCAGATCTCTGGCTGGGAAAATGCTGGGTGTTCAGGAAGGTGCATGGTTGAATTGGATGCTCTTCAAAGGATGATTTCCTGATTTAGAGAATTGAGTCTCTCAGGAGGGGTGAGCACTCTACCAGTTAGGGGGTATCCAAACAGAAGCTCTATGCCTTCCCAGAGGCACTAGGGAGGAGAGCAGGGGCGGGGGACGCGTGCATTTGGTGGACACTTCCTGCAGTCCTTCAAAACTTGGAAACTTTGCAGATTATCGACCTGTGGCTTCAGGGCAGCACGAACAGACCCAGCGATTTATGTGAGAAAAAATCACGCAATTGAAAGAGGATGGGATTTGGAATTGAGACACCATCCTGCCTGGCACTTTGCGTGTGACCTGGGGCCAGCATCTTCCACGTTAAATGCCTCAGTCTCCCCAACTGTCAAGAGAAGAGATTAAAGCAGATAAACGTTTTTCTGTCTCAAACAGTTCTCATGGAGCCATGCTCTTCCCTTCAGAGCGCACTGCACTTTGTGATTATATAGTAATTTGTGTGACACTGCAATCCACATCGTTACCTTCAGTTGGCTGGGAGAGAAGGGACTCATCTTGTTCATATTGCGTGAGTTTACACACTCACATTTACTGAACACGAACACATGTCCAGAACATGAAGACTCACTCAGTCCTCACAATAACCCTGTGAGGTGGGACTCAGTACAGGAGCACTTGGGGAAACCGTATTATGAGGCCATGCTCAGTAAGGGGTAGAGTTCAGATGCGAACTCAGGTAACCTCTCTTTTTAATTTTTAAATTTTTATTTTATATTGGAGTATAGTTGATTAACGATGTGTTCGTTACAGGTGTGCAGCAAAGTGATTCATTTATATCCACACATGTATCCATTCTTTTTCAAATTCTTTTCCCATTTAGGTTAGAGAATAAGTTTATGGTTACCAGGGGGAGGGATAGATTGGGAGTTTGGAATTGACACGTACACACTACTATATTTAAAATAGATAAGCAACAAGGACTTACTGTATGGCACAGGGAGGCTTATTCTTAATTACTATGTAATACTTCCTCCCAGGACCCAAAACTACAGAGGAATATTGCGAAACTTAGTTTCTATTTGATGCATATGTGAGTGAAAAGTGTTGGGCCCCTTTCTTTAAAAAAAAAAAAGAAAAAAATCTAATGGAGATGCCCAACATTACACCATTGAAAGGAGAGCTGCTCTGTTTGTGGAAGGGGATGCCACTGCAACCCCACCTCCTGCCAAGAGAAGAGATTCCTCTTACCTTTCATACTGCGTGAGTGGAATTACCAGGGAGCCAAACAAGGCAATCACTCCCACTCTAGGCACCTCTACCGTCTGAGGGCTCTTTGGCAATTCAGTTGCTGGAGGGTGGCTGCTCTGGGTGGCTCACTCACCAAGGATGGGGTAAAGGTAGGGAGCAATTCCAGCCTTGGTAGAATGTCAGAGCCTTGAAATCATCCGTGACCTGTTCGTATTCTCTGCTAACCCTCTGAAAGGCAACCTGACCACAGGGGGTTCATGAAGCCATCTCTGTCCAGCAGTCTAGAATGGTCACCAGAAATGCTCAGAATTAAAGAGAAGTGGAGTTGGTGGAGACCTCCGTACAGCCTGGACATCTCTGCTGCTCAGGCTACTCTCCAGGGAGAAGTTTCACTGAGCATCACATAGGGAGGGGCATAGTTTCCACTCCCGGGCTACGGAGCACCCCAAACTCAATGCACCGTCTAGGAGGTGCCGCAGTCTTCTTACTGGAAGACAGTCATTCTTCAGCTCAGAACACTTAACTGAGGATCAGTTTGTCCATCCTGCTGCCTTTAAGAAGAGGAGAGTCCTGACAATGGCAGCTCTGAGAATCTTTTCTGAGCGCCAGGATGGGAGGACCCTGGTAGGGTAGGTAGAAAGTTTGGGAGGCCTGGAGGCTGGTTAATGGACTGGAGGAAGGTGACATCTTTGAGTCCCGGCTGGGCTTGCAGAAGATGGAAAAGAGCTGTCTGGGATAGCTAGCTTCCTGGTCAGAGGAGGAGAGGGGTTGCCAGGCTCTCAAGTTTGTGCCTCCGTCAGTGTCTTGCTCCCGTCCTTGCTCCTGTTGGTTGCGCAGCAACCCAACTTCCAGGTGGCAGCGTCTACATCTCTTCCTGAGAGTTTCTTTTTTGGGAGTCGTTTTAGTTCCTCTGTGTGCAGTGCAGGCTGGAAGTGCTGGCAAGTTAACTTTTCCTGGAAGGGCTCCCTGTTCCATGACAGACGGAAGTTGGTGTACAAATACTCCAGATCCCCCTACCCTCTGGGTAGGACCTTGACCTGACCTTGGCCCCCAGTATTCCCTGGGGTGGGGGTGGGGTGGGGTGAAGTTTCCCACAGTGAGAATCTGCCTAATAATGGAAGTCATGTACCTTTCCACCTCCCTTATCGACAGTCACTTCTCAAATAAATTACTTGTGCTTGGGTCTTTGACCCAGCATCTGCTTCTTGGGGAATAAACACTAAGATGCCCTGTCATTTGGTTGGTTCTGTTGGCATGGAGGTAGTTGGCAGAAGGGGTCTTACCATTTGGGCTGGATGGAGTCACCCCTTCTCTACACCTCACACCTGGACTCTGCTATCTGTTTCCACCCCAGAAGTACATTCATCCTCTGTTTTGACTCCAGAGTTATCACTAATGAGGATCTTCTCTGGATACTTGTGGAAGATCTGAAGCACTGAAGTTCCTGTTCCCCTTATCTTGTGCCACAGCCATATCTTCAGAGACCTCTCGCTGTTGAGATAAGCATAGCCTCCCTGGGGGACCATCCCAGTCCCTCACTCTCCAGCCCCACCGCACTGAGTACGTGTTTATTCTCTTTTCCAAAGTTAGACAGCAGAGCAGCTGGCGTGCCTTGAGAGCCTTCAATGCGTCAGTAACTGCACCATGTGCTTAATCCTTAGATCTTCTGAGGGAGACACCGAGGCATCCTCATGGGGAGAGGCTTCAGTGCAAGCAGAACCTCTAAAATAAGGGTCCTCTTACTCCATTCTCACTTCCCCACCCAAGTGCTACCTAAAGTAGAGATTAGTGGAAAGAACAAGCATTTTAGGGTGAGACAGACCTATCTTGGCCATTTGCTAACTTCTTGGCTTTGGCTAACTTATTTAGCCTCAGTTTTCTCATCTATGTAATGGGCATGCTGACAATTACCTCTTAGGCTATTACAGTGGTTAAATGAGGCAAGACCCATCCATTTCCTAGAAGAGCACTTAGCCTATAGTAGAAGTATAATAATGTTACCCATTGCTTTCGCTTTGTCCCCATTGAAGCACACACGTTTAGCCCCTTCTGGGCAGGAGTTGACCAGATGGTAGCTTTGTACTAATCAGAGATCAGGAGTCTACCCTGAAAACAGTGTGGTTTGGGGACAACTTGGAGACATCACTGATTCTCCACCTCCTCCGACCTCACTCCAGTCCCCTCCACTTTGCAAACTTGCAGGGGGAGGATTCATCACAAGTTGAAGGATATTCATGACGAAGTCATTTTTTCCTGTTTGTGACCTCTTGCTTTTGTACAAGAACTTAGGTATCTGGCAAAGCATTAACCACAACCTAGACAAAAGTATAACTATTTCCTATTTGCTTGCTGGGGTTTTCAAATCAGTGCGGTAATTTAAGCATGACTCTTGGAGGCTTACAAAAAGATGTTATGATTAGTTTTAACTCCTTTGTTAAGGAAAAATAATTACAGTGAAATAATTAGAGGCGGCAGAGTTGACACGAGATTAGGAGAGCTGGCTTGGCAATGAAAGTGAAGTTCTAATGAGGAAAAAGTATAATAAAGGGATGGGTCCACAGGGAAAATGCCAGTTCTGGGCTTAGAACTCAGGAACAGAGGGGAAGTGCATGGCTGTCTTGACGGCCACTCGGGAAAAGCATTCTCGTAAGTGTCATTAAGACCCAAGTCATAGTTCAGACTCTAGCACTGCCAAGAATGTGATTCTATTCAAGTCCCTCGGCATTTCTGAGCTACATAGTAGCTGCATGTCGGCTTCTCTTTGTCTAGAAATGAGTTTCATGGAGATGTTATAAGGATAAAATGAGAGTCACCTGGCTTAATAAGTAGAAAGGCACACACATGTACATGCTTACCATCTTGCCTATTCCACAGTTATTTATTTTCTGCTCCCTTCACATCACAGGTGAGGTTGTTTGAACTTACACAGGTGTATGATCAGGTCTTTGCTCAAGAGCAACAATGTTCTGAACGCTCTGGCAATTCAGCCCAAATACCAAGGATTCTGCACCTTTGTTAATAACCCAGTAAGATAAAAATAACAACATTGTGTTAGCACCTACCCTATGCTGGGCACTGTGCTAAGCACTTTGAGTGTATTAACTCCGTCTTTCTTTACCCCAGTGCTAAGAGGTGGACAAGGTAGATCCTGCCACTCCAACCACTCTACCCATGAGGAAACCGAGGTTAAGAGGTGGTAAGGAATGTACTCAGTTCTTCCGTGCAACTGCCCTTGCAGTTGGCAGGGTCAGGGTTCAAACCCAGGTCTGTTTGATTAAGAGGTAGAGGCATTAATTCCCAATTTTCATGAGGTCCCGTGGGGACTTCCAAGCTGTTGTCTTCTTGTTTGGTGATGGTGGCCAGGAGGAGAGGAAGGCATGGACCTGAGACAATCCAAGAATAACGTGGGAAACTATCCTCATTCTGGGTCAGCAGTGCCTAGAAGATGTCTTCCCATGTGCATTAGTTGTCTACTGCTGTGTAACGAATTATCCCAAAGCTCAGTGGCTTAAAACAGCAGATGTTTATTATCCTATGTTTTGGGGGATCAGGAATTAGGGAGAGGTTTGGCTGCATGCTGCTGGCTCAAGGTTTCTCATTAGGTTGCAGTCAAACTGTCAGCCAGGGCTGCAGTCTCGTCTGAGGGCTGGACCGAAGCAGGAAGACCCACGTCCAGGCTCAGTCATGTGACTGCTGACAGCCCTCAGAAGATCTGCTTCTGAGCTCACTTATGTGGTTGCTGGTCAACATCAGTTCCTCACAATGTGAACCTCCCTATGGACTGCTTGAGTGTCCTCACAACGTGGCAGCTGGTAATCTGAGAAGAGAGAGAGAAGGGACTGGGGGGAGAGATTGAGAACCAAAAGATTCCCAGTTAGAAGCCACAGTCTTTTTATAACCTAATATTGGAAGTGACATGCTATCACTTAGGCTGTGTTCTGTTCATTAGAAGAGAATCATTAGGTTGAGACTATACTTAAGGGCAGAGGAAACACTCAAAGGCATCAACACCAGGAGGTGGGCATCATTGGTGCCCACAACACCATTTTTTACTGCTCGCTCTTTTTTTTTTTCCCTTAAGTGTCTAGAATGGAGATGGACCATTTTAGTGCATCCTCCATGAGTTCATGGATCCTAAGAGGGCAAGATCGTCACTGATTTGGCTTGTACTTTCCATTTTCATACATTTGCTTCCATGCAGTTTGGATAGAGTCAAGGGAACTCAGCTGGATGTTGAATGCTTTCCATGTTTAGGGATGCTAGATTTGGCTGAAGAACTACGGAGGCTAAAATACCACTCAGTACTGGTATGTTAGTGTTGTCCATTTATCCAGTCAACAATAAATTGAGTGCCTACTTATTCTTCAGGGGTGAGGAGACAAGTGGCAAAGAGCAACATGGAGCTCACATTCTAGTGGGGAAGACTAACAGTAAATAGTGTAATTTTGGGTTGCACTAAGTTCTATAAAGGAAATAAATAGGATGGTAAAATAGAGAATAACAAGAGAGACTGACTTTTGGTGGTCAGAGAAGATTTCAGAAGACAGCTAATAGGACATATTACTGTCATGGGCCATAACAAGTTGTCACCATATTCAAATCCATGATGACCACATTGGGAATGATGCTCCCTAGAGTTGTTCAGTGCACTGCCCTGTGAACTACACATAGCATCCCTGCCAGGAGCTGTCTTACTCATCTCTCCAGCCTTCAAAGCAGCTGATGCCTGTCCCTGGCAGATGTGAGATTAGATTGTGTGAGTCCCTGCGGACCATGTTAAGGATTTTAAGCTCTATCTCAAATACGAATGGAGGCGTTGGACAGCTTGAAGTAGGAGACTGTGTCTGATAATCCGTGCCGTGCCTGCACTGGCCCTCTGATGCTTGGGCAGTCAGCACAGATGAAAGGACTACTTTCCCTTCATCACCATAGCAGGTTTGGTAACTTTATCCATACAGCCCTGACCATTCCTAATTCCCCTCTCCCTTGTTGGGGGAGGCTATTCTCTTAGTTCTATATTCCTGGCTCATTTTCTATCTCTTTTCTTTCCCTTCCTCCTTTTCCCAGCTCTCCACTCATAAGCTCAGAGAAAAGTCTTAGGAAAGAGACCTCTACTGACCATTTCTTCTATTAAACCTGAGTCATTTACCATCAGGCTTAAGCTTTCGTAGAGGTCTGGGTTGCCCTCCGCACATTTTCCCTTTATAATTCAGAAGTGCTGAATCCCCCCCACTGCATTCTGGCCTTAGAACTAATTTCTGAGGAAGCAAGAGGACGATCTCCCAGGAGGGAAAGATAATTCTCGTTTTCCCTTCTCGTAAGCTCCACACGTGGTTGTCAGGTGAAAAGCTGCCCCCATGCTAAGCCGCTTCTCACTGCCACCGCGGCCACTGCTTTATTAGCTTAGCTTCTCAAAGTCACAGCTCCTGGATGGAGCTGGGAGAGAGTGGGAAATGACATCCTCTTAGTGGAGAGAGAAAACTCTCTCACTAATGGGGGGAAAACAGTTTAACATCCCCTGGGTAACTCCCGCCTGGCGGTGGAATTTGGCTGTACCAGGAGGATTAGCGGATGGGCGTTCTCACCTGTCTCGGATGCATGAGATATGACCTGCATCCCATGCCCATAGGATGCCCCAGGGGGGATGAATTGAGTCAAAAAGGGGTCCTGATTTATCTCCTTTCTCCCTTCACCCCCACCTGCCAGCATCACCTCACTGTAACCTGCTTTACAACTTGCAATTCATGGGTCAGTCTTCATTCCTATTTTCGCACATCAGACAACTGTTTCCTGGGCACCCACAGGGTATCAGGCTCTCATTCAAATACGGGGAAATAGACCAAGAATCTTCCCTTAAAAGAGTCCACACTCCAGAGAAGGAGTTTACCAAAGGGCTCCCCTATTTCAGAACATGATAATATTGGTAATAATAGGTAATACTTAGTGCATTAAGTACTTGCCTCCAGACCCTCTGCACTTATGTGCATTTGACTTTGAATCTCCCCAGAGGCCTGAGAGATTTGGGGCTTTTATGACTCATCTTAATTTTATAAAGAAAAGGAGAGTTCGAGATGCTGAGCAGTTTTCTCAAGATTACCAAGCTGCATGGCACCTGATGGTGAGCCCAGTCTCAGAATGTGGGAATCCCCAGATGGTTCTGACTCCACCTATGAGAGCTACGTTGTGCGGTGGGATGGCTTCTGGAGCTCCGACAGTGGTCCCCTGGCATCTAAGAAAAGAAGGGAAGGGGCTTCCCTGGTGGCGCAGTGGTTGAGAGTCCGCCTGCCGATGCAGGGGACACGGGTTTGTGCCCCGGACCGGTGCTCCGCAACGGGAGAGGCCACAACAGTGAGAGGCCTGTGTACTGCAAAAAAAAAAGAAAGAAAGAAAGAAAAGAAGGGAGGAACTGGGGTATGAGGAAGCCCAAGGTAATCTCTGGACAGCACTAGGCACATATAGGTGAATCCTGCTTCCTTTCTCCTGGGAGCTGGGAAATAGTGTCGCGCAGAAATGATTGTGCTGCCGTCATCTCTCACCTGTATACTTGACCCTTGAATGGATTTGCTTGCTTGCTTGCTTTTTTTTTTTTCTCTTAGAACTGAAGACTGCATGTTACAGACACTCTCTCGCTCTCTTTTTTTTTTTTTTTAATAAATTTATTTATTTAGTTCTGGCTGTGTCGGGTCTTCGTTGCTGCACACGGGCTTTCTTTAGTTGCGGTGAGTGGTGGCTATTCTTCGTTGCGGTGCACAGGCTTCTCGTTGCGGTGGTTTCTCTTGTTGTGGAGCACTGGCTCTAGGCACATGGGCTTCAGTAGTTGTGGCACGTGGGCTCAGAAGTTGTGGCTCACGGCTCCAGAGCACAGGCTCAGTAGTTGTGGCACACGAGCTTAGTTGCTCCACGGCATGTGAGATCTTCCCAGACCAGGGATCAAACCTGTGTCCCCTGCATTGGCAGGCGGATTCTTAACCACTGCGACACCAGGGAAGTCCCTGAATGGATTTTCTAATCTATTCTCAAAGTGTAGCAGAATGATCTTTACAAAATGCAAACTTCCCTATTCAAAATGACTTACCATTGCAGGGTCTAGCTCTTGGTCCTCTCGCTTCCCCTCTCCTGGCAACCACTAATTTATGTTCTGTCTCTATAGATTTGCCTGTTCTGGACATTTCATCTAAATGGACTCATACAATATTTGTCCTTTCGTGTCTGGCTTCTTTCACTTGGCGTCATGCTTTCAAGGTGCATCTGTATTGTATTGTGTGTCATCACTTCATTCTTTTTAATGGCAGCATAATATTCCATTGTATGGATATTCACATTTTGTTTATCCATTCGTCAGTTGATGGACATTTGGGTTGTTTCTGCTCTTTGGCTCTTATGAACAGTGCTGCTATGAACATTTGTGTACAAGTATTTGTCTGAATACCTGTTTTCAATTCTTTTGGGTACTGCTGGGTCATAGGGTAATCCTCTAACTTGTTTAGGAACCGTCACAGCGTTTTGAGTATTTGCCATGCTGGTCTTGTCCTGGCTCTCTTGTCCTCATCACCGCAGCTGGACAGGCAGCTCTGTGCCAGGCACTGGGAGGGAGTGTCCTCTCCAGGAACAACTGAAAGCCCTGTCCAAGGAGACCAGCCTGGACACAAGGTGAATGCACAGATGAGATCCTGGTCCTTGTGACACAAGGCCTTCACTGAATAATGAGTTAGCATGGGCTCAGGAATAAAATATCCTTCAGGAGGGCAATGGCTGAAAACTCCTGCTAAATATTACAATTTTCAAAACTGATTGAAAGGGCAGAAAATTAAAAAGATGCACCAAAGCAATGAACTTAATGGAAAAACACAGTTACTTCCTGTTCAATGGAGTTGCATATTCATATCTGTGATAGTGGTGTGTGAATATGTACAGTGCAAGAAGGGTACCTGCGGACTCTGTTCTCCTTTTCCCTGCGTGATGTTGAGCAGGAGACCCTGTGGAAAATGGGAATCGTCAGTTCTGACCCACGTTCCATCTCTGATATGATGGAGGGAATTTAACTTAACTCCTCCAAATGCTATGCGATTCCATAAAGTTTACTGAGCACCTGTTAGGATACAGGTATCATGCCCAGCATCTCAGAGAATAGACAGGTCATAATAAGTAGTGGGGTTTGGGAGAGGACTGAGAAGCAGGGGCTCTGGTCCTGATTCAGTTCATAATTGACTTTCTGCTGGCTTCTGATGGGACAAGGATCTTTCCCTGTCTCATCCACCCTCTCTAGGAGCGTATCTTTCCTTAGCAACTCAATTGTTCAGATCCTATGCCTTCAGAGCGCTTGCAATTTTTATATAAATCACTTATAGTGCAAGGTAGAACCTGATGAAAGGTAGAAGCAAAATGCCCTTGTTGGGGGAGAGAAAGGGGTTAGGGGAGCATTCAGATGGGAAAAGACTCTTATCTGACTTAGAAGGGCCAAGGAGAGCATCAAGATGAAATCGATTTTGAGATGGAGCCAATCACTGATACTATTGATAATAGCAACTATTTCTTGAAGGACAATGAAGGGAATGAGAAAATGGGGAAAGGAAAGCAGGAAGGAGGGAAGAAGGAAGGAAAGAAGAGGAGCTGCAGGTGGAGGGGACCCAGCTGAGGACAGACATTGCCTACTCCCTAGTCTTGCTGGAGCAAGGTGAACACACCAGAAGTTCCTGCCTGGCTCTGGGCAGAACAGTCCCGCCAACCAGGCCCTGCAAGTGCTTGTGAGAGCCCACCCCCTCTCCTGCTGGACGCAGGACCCAGGTGGGAGGCAGCCACGGTGCAGAGTCTCCAGCCCACTGTGGCAGAAAGCTACTGCTGGCCCCTCATCTCCAATAGTAACCACCTCTCCCCCATGTAATTTATTTATCTATTCATTCTCCTTACCCAGATTTCCATAAAATTCTCCAGCCCCATAGTGTATTCAGATGGAAATAACTGAGTTTAATTACTTAAAGTAAATTTGGAATTCAGGGGCCATCGTGCTCTGTTCTGCATGTGAGCCCAGACACAGGAGGAAATGTAAAATATTCAAGCCTTTGAAAGATTGCAGCCACTGGGCCTGGAAGACACTGGCATCGTGCCTCCTTCCCTGGCCGTGCTCCCGAGATTGGCTCCCTGTTCCTGCCCAGCCCTGGCTGGGGAGCGGGCACAGAGACAGCCTCAGCAAGCTCTCTCTTCTTGCCTCTTCCCAGAGGACTCCAGGGAGGCCCGGGACGGTTTCCACCTTAACCTCTCCAGCCACTTGCTGGGGCAGCTGATAATTTGGCTCTGCACCCAATGATGCGTGGGAGTGATCAGAAAATCTGTAACCAGAGGGGAAAACGGCTGCTAATGTCGTGGTAATAGGGCAGTTTGGGCAAGACTTCCAGGGAAGGGGAATTTACAATTTAAATAAGAAAAATAGGAAACTCTAACAAAAAGAGAAGAAGGATGCTCTGGCTGTGGGGAGGGGGGAGGGGTCTTCCTTCCTGAACCTCCCCTTCTATATATAAGTCACTGAGCTGTCTGAGAGCCTCAAGTGTGGCTGAAGAGGACTTTGGGGGGCCCCAGAAGAAGGCGGGGAGGGACCCCAACGAGGGAGAAGGGAGCCGTGGGCTGCTGTTGAGTAGCAGCCCCTTCCGTATCAGTCCCAGCTCAAGCACAGGCACCGGGTGGGGGCCACCATGGGTTGGAGCATTTGCCTTGAAGTCGTGCCTGACATGGCCGACCATGAATTTAGACCCAGACACTCTGCCTCCGGAGCCAGTTCTTAACCATCATGCCTTCCTGCAGTTCCCTTAGGGACCCCCAGAGACCTCCCTGCTTTCCTGCCGTCCCAAGAACATCCTGACCATGTGAGTCTGTCTTCACGGCCTTTACCCTCAGCTGCGTGACTTGAGATGTTGTTCTCCTTCCCCAGAACCTTAGAAATTCTGTGGTTCCCTGGGACTGCGGAGCAGCGTCAGGCTGCAGAGTCTCCTTTGCAGAGGCTGGGAACACTTTCTCTAAGCAAAACCACAGCAGAGAACCCTAAGTTGGTGCCAGGGACCTTCTGTTTCTCTTCCCACACTCTTGGTTCTTCCAGCGAGATGTCTGAGCTTTCCTGTTCTCTGATTCCTTTCAGCATAGACTCCCACTGGAGCTGGTCCCCCCTGCCGTCCTGCTGTCCCTCTGTCCACATCAAAACTTGCCCCTCCTAAGCACCGGTCCTCAGACCCCTCACTTTTGCAGGCAAATTTCCATTGATTTACGGTTGCCCCATAGTCCCTACCACCTGCCCACGAATGTTCATAACATTATTATTCACATTTGCCAAAAGGTGGAAACAGCCCAGTGTCCATCAACTGATGAATGAATAAACAAAATTGTGGTCTATCCATACAATGGGATGTTATTCATCCCTAAAGGAATGAAGCATTCACTGATACATGCTACAGCATGTACGAACCTGGAAAACATTCTGCTAAGTAGAGAAAGTCAGGCACAAAAGGTCACATATTTTGTATGAATTCATTTATATGAAATGTCTGGAATAAGTAAATCCATAGAGACAGAAAATAGACTGGACTAGTGGTTGCCTGAAGCCGGGGGGAAGGTGGGATGGGGAGTGACTGCTAATGGGTGTGGAGTTTCCTTTTTGGGATGTTGAAAATGTTCAACATTGTGAATGTACTGAATGCCAATGAGGAACACATTTTAGCATGGTTAAACAGTGAATTTTACATTGTATGTGTGTGCATCTATCTATTACCTATCTATCTATAGATATACCTATCTACACACACACACACACACACACACACACACACACGCACGCACACACACACACACACACACACACACACACATGGGGAGAGGGGAGCTGGAGGGGGAGGCACATGAGAACCAGGTTTCCTTCACGGTCTCTCAGATCTGCTCCATCCCCTTCCCTGAAAGAGGAGCTTTCTTTGCTCTTGCATCAGCACAGGCCTCCGCAAGGCTGTCTTGGCCTCTCTCCTCTCAGCTCCCCCAGTCCTGCTCATTATCACAAATGGCAATTCCAAGTGTCTAATGAACCAAGCTTGTCCTTCCTTAGGTCATTCATAGAACATGCATCAGGAGTTCTCTACCCTTCCCACCTGTTGTCCTGTTTACCTGGTGAGAGGGGCCCTGCTCACTTGGGGTGGTTTTCTAAGTCCACCCCAAAGCGGAATTGGAGGAACAAAGTTAAGCCATTATGCAATGTTAGGTGATTCTAAGCCATGTAGTCATCTTTCCTAGTGAAAGTAGGAGGGAGAAGACTTGAGAACAGTGCATCCCTCTCAAATCCAATGCTATTTGACATTAGATCTGTGTGTAACTAATCACATGAGCATGGAGCCAGGCCCATCCGAATCTACTGCCTGTGCTCACCAGCATCTTTACTAGAAACCTTGTTTCTAAAGCAATCCTGATAGTATAACGGAGGAGGGTTGGATTAGATAGAGGATGTCTGGAGGTTTTTAACCAGGGGGAGGTGCTACCTCCCTAGGGTGTCTTCAGAAATGTGGGGTGAAATTTTGGGTTGTTACATTGACTGGGGTGGGGGGGTGCTTTTGGAATTTAGTGTAGGGGGGAGAAGGGAATGGGGATGCTGAATAGGACAGCAATGAGCAGACAGACCCGCACAATAATTAGTCCCTTCCAAAATGTCTATAGCACATTTTAAAAAGGAGATTTGGATTCCACTACATGTCTGATTCAATCACTACCAAAAGCTATCATTCAGTAGTTCAAAAATATATCATTAAATAGTTGTGTGACCTTGAATAAATCACTTAAACCTCAATCTCTTGATTGATTGATTGACTGATTGTAATGCCTAGATCCATGGTTTACAAATTATGTCCTTCCTTAGCCATGTGCTTGGGGTCTGCGAAAATTTCCATCATTAGAATTGTTTTCCCTCTAAAGGGAGTCTGTTTATTATTTAAGTTTGAGAAACATTAAGCTAAATGGTAATCTTACTTTTAACAACAATCATAGAAAACTGTTTCTGAATGATTGCTTATTTTATAAATCCTCAGAGCAAGCTTAGCTTAGATGTTTTCACTAGCCCTATTTTGCAGAGGAGGAATGTAGGTTTACACAATTTAGGGGGCTAGTAGGTGGTAAGCTGGGATATGAATACATGTGGTTACTCTGTAATCCACACTCTTAGCCACCAAACCAGTGTCCCCAGTCTTGGTTTTCCTCAAACTCTTTATTTTTATGGTATCTATGTACCAACATCACTTTTGCTGTATTTTTATCTCCTAGCTCTGTTATTCACTTAGTATTTTAAAATTGATTTAATTTTAACTGAAATGTACTTAAATTGGAAGCTGTTATCATTTTTCTTAAAATATAATGAAAACAAAGCAATGTTACTAAATTCTATGCAGATTCCTAAAGCCCTCCAAGTGTGAGATAAGAAAGATGAAGAGTTAAAGATACATGTGTAACAAAGTGAGACTTTTTGCTTGATAAATTCCAAGATGTTGGCAAAAAAATTTAAATGAAGTGATTTTTTTATTCCAGGCATCAATGGCTTTTGAAGCCACCTATGAATGATCTAATACTGTTTCTTTAGGAACCACTGGTGGGAATCTCTATACGTTTCTCCTTCCATTCACGTCCATTCCAGCCCTCTTTTCCACCAGAACAGACATTGGACGAGGTTCTGTGCTCTTATTCCATTGCAGCTCAGCCCAGGCAAAACAGCCCAGCTGTCTTCTTGGCTGGCCCCGGTCCCGGTACTATGGACTGCCATTTTGGTTCTACAGTTGTCTGACCAGCTCCTTCCAATCTTGGCTTTGGAAGGTTAGAAATCTTTTGTTTTTCTTCCTTTTCAATTACAAAAGCCTGTTTGAACAGCCTCTGTGAAGGCCCTTGTTCAAACAAGCTTTTGTAATTGAAAACAGAGCTTGCAAAGTGGCTGCAGGGACGCTTGCCTCAAAAGGAGGAGATGCAGAACATGATGTGAGCTGGTCCCTGAGGCCACTTTCAAAGTGTTTAAAGCTTCCTTCCAATTAAAAAAAAAAAAAAAGGGAAGAAAGAAAATCCTATTTAAACACAGTCCAGACCGACTGTCTTGGGTGATTGAAAATGTAGATTTTGACCCAGGCATTTCTTTGGACCGCGGGACAGTGGCCTTCTTGGGAAGGGATGGAGGAGGGTTGCTGCTTCTGGATGGGCATTTTCACCCATCCTCTGAGCCCCTCTTGCCATTATTTTAAGGGGTCTCCGAGGTTGGCTGCACAGGTCTCCTCAACATGTTCAAGTTTACGCTCACATTCAAGTTTCATCAGTCTTTCTTTCTGTCTCTCTTTCCAAGCATTGCAAAACATAGTGGCCAAGAGCAATGCATCGGAAAGGATAATTGGGTTTAAATTCTAGTTGTGTGACCTTGGGCAATCATTTAACCTCTCTGGGACTCAGTTTCCTTGTCCGTAAAACAGCATCACATTAGGGTTTGTCTTAGAAGATTGTTTTGAAGATTAAGAGAGATAATCTATTTAAATTATCTCTTACCACGTTGTAAGGCAAAGGCTCACTGTGTGAAAATGTTTAGTTATTCTTACTATCGATATTAATAACAGTATTAATGGTAATATGATAATTAAGTGAAAGACATCATAGTGGTTAAGACTGTAGACTTTGGTTTCAGATTGGTCTGACCTAACCTCCCTGAAGCTCTTGTTTCTTTTATCTTAAAATGGAAATGAGGGTAGATTCCCACCGCCCCCCCAAACACACACACACAGAACTAGTCACTTACTGTGTGCCACACCCGGGGATGGGATGTGAACAGGACTGACTAAAAGCAGGCAAAAGGAGGCGGGACCAGAAGGTAGGTAGGTACGAAGTCTTCTGAGAGTTAAGAAAAGGAGAAAATTAACTCTTAATGAGGATGGGGAGGGTGGTAAGACATCAAGAACAGATGTCATTTGAGCTGAGCACCATGTGGAAAAGCAGAGGAGAAAGATGGACGTGCCAGGCAATGGGGGCATTGTGGGTGAAGATGAAAGCCCAGGAATGGCAAGGATTTCAGTCTGAGTGGAGAATGGGCAGGGTAGGGGAGGCTGCACTTGTGAGAGAGTAGAATGAAAGAATGGGATGGAGACTGGCAACTACATTAGTACTATGATGGCAAGGGACAGAAACTCAACACCAAACAGCTTCAGAGAATGAATGAATGCATAGATGGATGGATAAATGAATAAATTAAATGAAAGAGAAATAACTTAGTTTGCCCAATGGTAGTCTAACTTCAGTACAATGAAAGGCTCAGAGGAGGTAATTAGAACCTATTTCTAGGGCTGCTCTTCTGAACTGACTTCATTATTAGGCTCCACCTGGTTACCCATTTGACTCCAGGTATGTCCCCTTATTGTTCATAGCCTCAAGGGATGAAAGAACAAAGCTCCTTTCTGGCTGCTTGTACCAATCTATCTTGGGTCAGCTTGGGTCATTCAAGCCCTGAGGTCAAGAGGAGAGGGGGTCTTAAATTGACCAAATAAGCAACACTTGCTCATCCTCAGAGCTGAGATAGGGCTCTTGTCTGAGTCACATAGGGTTAAAGTGGGAGAACAGTTGGACAGGAAAGGAAACCAGGGGCCATCAACAGAGAAGAAGAGTGATTTCCAAAAAAACCAACAGGTGACCCCCATAGCCTTGCATGTCCAACTCCATTTTGACTTTCTGTGTAGGCCATTGCGGGGGAGGGCATATCTGAGGCCATTCAGGTGGTCCAGATGGGAACTTGCAAGCTCAAAACATCAAGCAGAAGTAGATCAAAGTTTTGTGGGACCTGGAGCTTAGACAGTTTGGTGCCCGTCCTTGTGGTAGGCAGAATTCTAAAATGGTCCACTGAGATTGCCCATCCCTCTCATGTACATGCCCTGCATGTCCCTTGGGACTGTGAATATGGTGGATTTTACTTCCATGATTAGATTGATATATGGCACAGTTGACCTTAAGATAGGTAATATGATAGTATGGCTGGGTCTGACATAATCACGAGTTTTCTCCAGTTGGTTGGAAAAGAGGAACTCAGATTCAGCAAGAAGGATTCGATGCACATTTGTTGGCTTGAAGATGGAGGGGACATGTGGTAGAAAAAGAGAGGTTTGTAGGACTAAGGGCAACCCCTAGCTGACAGCCAGCAAGAAAACCAAACCTCAGTCCTACAACCTCAAGGAACTGCATTCTGCCAAGAACAGGAATGAGCTTGGAAGCAGATTTTTCTCCAGTGCCTCCAGATGAGAACTCAGCCACATCAATGCCTTAGTATCAGCCTACTGAGACCCCAAGCAGAGACCCCAGCCGCACCATGCCAGACTTCTGTCCTAAGAACTCTGAGCTAATACGTGGGTGTTGTTTGAAGCCCCTACGATTATGGTAATTTGTTAGACAGCAATAGAAAGCAAGTATACTCTTTAAAAGACACAAAATTATGATTATAAAAGTAGGCAAGGGCTGATTCAGTTGTGGGGTCCTGAAGTTTAAGTTTCATTAGCCTCATGGAAAATCCAGCTCTGGGGTCAGGGGTTCCAATAGCCACGTTTCCCTGCATTTCATGTTTTTTCCAATTGTCTATAAACATGAGACGGGGAAGAAGTCGTATATATTCTTCACAGTGACCTCTAGAGCCCAGTTTTCCATGCTTTGGGGCGCCAGGGCCCCATATCCCCCACCTTCCCATTTCCACGATACTGAGATGGTGCAAAGCTATTCGGTCCATTTCCCTTCCTGGCAAAGAAAAAAAAAAATAAAGCTCTCAAAATTATTAGGTAATGATATCACTTTTAAAAGCGACACAATATTTTAACAGCATGACGCCACTTAGCTGTGGTTTAATAAAATGTAGAAAGCTTGGAGCCGGGGACGCTGTGGCAGCATCAGGTGGGGGCAGACAAACAGCTCTCAAAACTCACATCAGGAAAATTACTTTTTCTTCAAATGGAAACTTTTCAATTGCTTTCAAATAGCTGGAGCTGATGGAAATAATTTCCTTAGCACGTTTGCATATGCTGCCTGTGTCTTCTCCACACGGTGCCGGGAGCTTCATTAATAAAGATTGTTGCGAGGTTCTGATGTTGCCAGGCTCTTGTTATTTAGAAAATGCACCAAACCAAGCCAAGGGGAGTCGATTACTAAATGCAGTTCCTGTTCGTTGTCCCCGAGGCGGCTGGAGGCCAGTGGGGGGGCACGTGCGCGCACACGTTTGGACATCGGAGCAAGAGAGCTCTGAAATTCAGCCCGATCCTCAGCCCATTTCGAGGGATCTCCAAGAAGATGGGGACAGTCAGGATCAGGTTTCTGCGTTTTACTGATGGGCAAACGGATGGGAGGGAAATGATGACTTAGGGACCACTCACAGAGAAGAACAGAGATGGCCTAACCCACTTCGGGGGGCCAAGCTACTATTTAGGTCTAGCAGACACTTTTGTGTTTTATAACAGGCGTAGGGAATTAGAGGCTTTGATATTCTTCTCCTGGGCCTTTCTGCCCTGAAAGGCCACGTGGAAGCTTGGTGTAGAGGATGAATGAGTTCAGCGTTTCCAATAATGAGGTCTGGGAGCACTGGTGGCCACACAATGGTTTTATGTGGACATGGCACAGGACGTGACAGAGGGAAAAATGCTCCCATTCTATTTTCCCTCCTCTGTCGAGCTCTCTGATTCCATCGGGGGAAAGGCTCAGATGGCTGCAAGTGTGGCTTTCATGCCTCACCAGCTGCCCTTTATTACAAAGAGGCACAGAGCCTTGGAAAGACAACTGGGCCTAATTCATTATATTTATTGCATCCGTTGTATGTATTTTTATGACTGCCTATTATTTATGGCAAGTGATATTGATTCTGCACTTACGTAAAGCTTCCGTTTAAAATCAATTTCTTTTTGGAAAGGGAGTCCTTTTAAAGAAATGCATAACGCGTGGCAAGAATCACAAGACTTGGGAGTGATGTCAAGGAATCACGAGGGTATGACTCTCCTGCAGATCGGGAGACCGAGGCCGGCAGTGAGAACATGAACCCCCCAAGTGTGTTAGAATCTAGTGTGTTAATCTGAGGTATAGTGAGGCCAACAGATCAGAAGATGCCTGCCATTAAAAGATAGTCTGTTACAGTTCCCGAGATGAGGGTGCAGCCTAGACTCAAGGTCAGGTGGGGTGGTTGGCTCCACCTTTGGAAAGGAAGAATGTCAAAGAATCTGTGGAAGTAATTTAAAACCACCGCACTGACAGTTGGAGCCTCACACAGAAAATTGGAATGGTTAAGTAGACTTTTCTTATGGAGCCACAGCCATACCCCAGGCACATAGACATGGGGGTCCTGGGCATATTGAGTCTCAGTTTCAGGTTGACTGTGTGGTGGGCTAAGAAAGGGTGGGCTTCACAGTCTGGTGCACTTGGGTTGGAATCCTGACTTGAGAGCCTACTTTGCTGTGTGACCATGGTCAGGTTACTTACCCTCTCTGAGCTTCAGTTTCCTTATTTGTAAAATAGGGCAGATGCCCATTCCTCATAGGATTATTATTATTATTATTTTATTATTTATTTTACTTATTTATTTTGGCTGCACCAGGTTTTAGTTGCGGCATGCGGGATCTTCATTGCGACATGCAGGATCTTTAGTTGCGGCATGCGGACTTCTTAGTTGCGGCATGCGGACTTCTTAGTTGTGGCATGTGGACTCTTAGTCATGGCATGCATGAGGGATCTAGTCCCCCGACCAGGGATTGAACCCGGGTCCCACCCCGTATTGGAAGTGCAGAGTCCCATCTACTGGACCATCAGGGAAGTCCACTCATAGGATTATTGAATCAAAGGTACTAGAACACTGTGAGTGTAAGGTAAATTTAAAGTCCTCTGTTTTTCCCTCTCCTGCCTTCCATGTCCACCCCATTTTCCATACTGATTAGAGTCACCTGGGATCATGAGGCAGCGGAGAAAGCATTATGAAATATTGGACTTGTAAAGATACTAGGATAACCATTGAAAAACCATATCTAGTTGTGACTTTAGGCAAGTTACTTCCCCCTTCTGAATTGCAGTTATATTCAGTGTTTGGCCTCAGTTACCTTAATGTCAAGAGCATAGTTTTCCAGAAATGCCCTAAGAACTTGACGTACCCCTTCCCAATTGAGCCTCATAACAACCCTCGAGGGTGGGCAAGGGGAAATCCAGACACTGAGGTGGAAGGACCCTCCAAGGTCAACCTCTGGGAAGTAATGGAGAGTTGGCAGCCTGAGCCTAGACCAATGGGGAGATTAAGATGCTAGCTGTGAGGTCTGTGGAATTTTAATAACAGCTTGCTTTGGGAAAGCAAATGTATAATTCCTTAAAAATTTCAATCAGGGCTCTCAGAAGAGCACCAAAAGGCCCCTTCAGGAAGCAATTAAAAGGCCTGCCCCATAGTGGGAGCACCGGTGGTAAATCAGCATTTCAGCAGAGCGGTTTCTAGGCCAGGAATCAGAGGGAAAATGAAATCATTCAAGTGGACGGGAGAGAAAGGAGCTCTTTGCTGAGGCTGTGGTTGGGTGGACTGGCATGCACAGGACTTTGGCAGGAGACTCAGATATGTAACGTTCTGGCTTTGGATCAGGGTTGCATGAGGTTGGGGGTGTCACCATCCCTGACCTTAGACATCAGTCAGTAAGTATGCTGAAGGGGCTAGGAGTCTGGATTTGGAGTCAGACTGCATGGGTTTAAATCTCAATTCTGCCCACTTAACTGAGTGACCTTCCAAGTCTATTTCCTCATCTTTACAATAGTGGAAATAATACGTTTATCTCTGGGTGGGTTGTTATGAGAATTAAATGAGATGGCGCATGCCAAGCCTTGAGCATGTGGCCTGGCACATGGCCATCCTCAGTAGAATAGCCTTGACAAACAAAAGATATTTGAATAAGATTTTCTTGGTATGAGGGGAAAGTCAGTACAGTCGTTTAAGACAGTAAAAGGGCCTTGGGTTAAGAAATTAATATTTACTAAGGCTCCAGTGAGAGCAGAGATTGTGCTTATTTTTCACACAATTGTTTCCAGTAGAATACCCAGCACATAATATGTGCTCAATTAAACATTGCAGACGTATAAGACCTTCTGGGACATCCCACCTGGCCATTTGAATTGAACTAAGCAGGAGTTATTCCACCTTGCTTTTCCTCACAGAGGTGGAAACTAAAGCTCAGAGAGAGAGAAAACCCTTCCCAGGAGCTCATAGCTTATCACTGGGTCTCCAGTGTGTCTCACTCCGTACAAAGCAAGAATGAGCAGGAGCTTTAGTATGAAAACTCCAGTGAATCCTCTTTGCAGGCTTGGGTCTGCTCCAGAAAAATAAGGAAATGTACTAGTGTGAATTTTCTACTCAACGCTGGAGAGCAAGAAACAGCATTGTTTTGATATTTTTCTAAATTAAATTGGACACTGAAACATCAACTTTCTGGATGGAGGGAAATCAGAAGTCAGCCATTAGTAGGGTGCCCTCCTCCAGTCCACTGGCTTATTTAAGAATCCTAGACCAACTGAGGGCACGGGAAGTCGGGGGGTGGGTGCAGGAAGCTGATCCTTTGTCCACTGTGGCTGCCACCTTTACTGTCGCTCCTTGGGATATATAGTATCTCTTCTGGTGCTGATACGGCGGGTACCATCTGGGAGTTTGATTGCTCCAGTGGGGCTGCCAAGCTCCCCCACTAAGGGGCTCAGCCTGATCACAAGCTCAACATGGGGGTCCCTGACCACTGTTCTCCAGCCTCTGCTCCTTTGCCCTCCTCAGAGATTCTACCACCCCTAGGGGGGCTGTCCCTGGACCTCAACGTCCAGACACAGGTCCTCAGCAGGCCAGATCAGCATCTCCATAAGCCCAAGACAGTTTGTCCAGGTGTAGCCTATGGACCAACTGTTTTAGCATTATCTGGGATCATCATTTAAAAGTGCAGTTTCCTCTACTCCACTGCAGACTTATGAAATAAAAATTTCTGTGGGTGTGGCCCTGGAATCCACAGTAGACTCCACAGTTAATTCTTCTGCACATTAGTTTGAGAATCACTCTCCAAAGTCCACGTACCCAAGAACTCAGAACCTGGTGCCGGCTTGAGTGGGGAGAGGTTGGAAAATAACTCTGTGTCAGAAGAAAATGACACAAAGAATTCCTCAATAGAGTCACAGGGTCAACTGAGATTCAGGGCATCTGGTGCCAGGAGAGGATGGAAGAAGAGGCCAAGACAAAGCCCTGGGAGACGCTGAGTCTCCTGGCTCTTCTGTCACTAACCCTCTGGGTCACCTTGGCCAAGGCTGTTAACATCTCTGCATCTTTATTTACTTATCTGTGAAATGGGGGTAATGAGGCATTCTCAAAAATCTGGGGAGTATTCCAAAGAGGTTGACCTGGCGAGGCTGAATTTGTCAGCAACAATGTACCAGGCAAATTGCAAACTGCCCTGAACAGGGCCCGGTGGATCAGTAGATTTCACCCTCATCCACCTACCTATCCATTCATCCATCATCGTTCTTTCCTTCCTTCCTTCCTCTAGCCATCCACCTACCCACCCATCCATCCATCCTTCCATCCATCCATCCATCCATCCCTCCCTCCCTCCCTCCCTCCATTCTCCAGCCAATGCATATGTATTGTGTCTACTCCATGCCAGATATATGGACACAGTAATGAACAAGACTTAGTATTTATCCCGATGTATAAGACAGTATCTGGCGAATGATCCTAGCAATGAGTGAACAATTATGAGATGGTGTTCTGAAGGAAAGAACCAGGTGCGATAGGTGTCTGTCACAGAGCAGCTTGTGTGGGCTGCACGCCTTGCCTTGTGTAAATTCAGCTTACTTGCCCACATAAATGACATGTATGTCATCAGGTGTTGCAGCTGTAGGGGGCTCCAAACAAACGGGGGGCAGCAGGATTGGCGGGGAGGGAGAGGCAGTAATGTGTGAACATAGCACACAGTTATGCGAACCCCTTCATGGATTACACTCTTGTCATTCAGCCTGGTGCTGGTGGCCTGGCCACGGGAGAGCCGAGCCAGCCCTGCAGTGGTGGGGGTGGGAGCAGACATCCAGGGACAGAGCAGCATCCAGATTCGACCCCTTGGGAGCTGTGTGAACTGAGCCTGTTTCAACACATATTAAGTCAGATGGAGGCGAGGAGGAAATCCATCTTTCGTTCCTCAACATTGTAACCTCCAGAAAGCCCTTAAGAGCATGCTGTTCCCTCTTCCCGCTGGGATTGTTTTGGAGGGAGACGCCAGCTCTGTGTGGGTTTAAGTGCTGTGGGACAGGCCGTGGGTGCTCCCTGGTAGACCACCCATCCTGGCTCAGACATTTCTGGTGTGGTATCGACCAAGATGTTGCAGAAACACTTGCAGGCTGACCATGTTCCAGAAGGTGAAGGACTTGGATAAAAAGGCCCCTTGGGGGTCCTGGCTTCGCTCTTGGCCAGAGGTCTTGTCTGGGGTCATCTTCACTAAGGATGAGGGGCAAGTTAGGATGATGATAACGAGCCTTGGGGCAGCCGCTGTGGCTTGAGAAATGAGATTCTGCTGCTTTTGGAGCATCAGCCGTGACTGTCAAGGTCCGTGCTTTGCCGGGAGCTAATGATGGTGGCATTTCTTGATCTTTCAGCACGTGCGGAGTTGGGGTTGAGAGCTTTAGCTGACTGACTCACTCTAACCCTCAATACCCTCTGAAATGTGTATGGTTACGATACCCTCCTTGTAGAGAGGAAACTGAGGCTTAGAGAGATGAGAAAATTCTTGGGGTTACAAAGTCAGGGCAGAGCCAGGATCGGAACCCAGAGCAATTCTCTGCTACCCACGACTGCCCATTACCTCCCCAGATCTTGATGGGTTTGGGGGCTACCCGGTGAGGCTCTGGAATTCAAAACCTGGCTCCAACACATCTCACTCGCTAGTCGGTGAGAAGTCTAGATACACAGTCAATATTCCTGAGCCCCTGGGATGGTGTGTCTAACCCTGAGTGAGAGACGGATGGAGATGCCATAAAGCCTGCCTTCAAATCTAGTCCAGAACAGACTGTCCACTCTGGGGCTGGACAGGAAGGAAGCTGTTTTGTTTGCCAGAAGGATGGGGTGGGGGGACTGTCCTCTAATTCGTCGACTTATCTGCTACTCCTCTCCCCCTTTTCTTTAGAGTTTGGAAATAGCTCCACCCACACATCCTGACATGGCGCGATGCAGTAAAAAGCACACAGAGGCCCCAGGCCGCAGGGCCAGGCTCTGCCACGTCAGAGCTGGCGCCTCTGGCCGATGTCCGAATGTCTCTAAATCTCGGTCTCCTCGTCTGCAAAAGGGAGATAATCGTTCCCTCCCTCAGGATTGTATGAGGCCCAAGTCAAATAATGGATGTGAGCCTGTATTCATTGATTTACTCTTTCATTCATACTTTTTATTCACTCACAGACATTTATTGAACGCCAACCAAGTGCCAAATGCACTGCTGGGCCTTGGGATGGAGCCGTGAAAGCTCAGCCAAGGTCTCCGCTCTCACGGAACCCAAGTTCTAGTGTGGGAGGCAGACCGTGAATGCAGTTTCAGAATTTCCCAGTACGGTACTAAGGAGACAGAGACAGTTAAACAGTGTGTAGGTATAGCACCTGGTGCAGGTGGCCAGAAAGCCTCCTTTGGTAGGCAACACCTGAGCTGAGGAAGGCATGAGGGTGGTGCATTCCAACTTGGAGAAACAGCGAGTGCAAGGGGCCAGGGGCAGGAATTCACATGGAGTGTCCTTGAAGCAGAAAGGAGGCCAGCAAGGCCAGAGCACAGTGGGCAAGGAAGAGGGTAGTCAGATACCCCTAAGAGGGACATCCCCCCGCCTTACAAACATGCATTATACATCGCGGCTTCGGGTAATTTTATTGCTTCTCTCACCATCTTTCTTCTCCATAACAAATTCCCTGCCATCCTGGGAGACTAGGAATTGGGATTTCTGGACTCGTTTTACTATTCAGTTTCTAAGCGAGTTTCTCCAACTGGGAGTGCAAGAACACACCTGCTTATTGCATTCTTCATGAAGGAAATGGAAACTGAAGTCGCTTTTTAAATTTGCCCGAAGTACCTGTTGTAATTACCATGCCACCCGAAACGGGAGTTTATGTAATTATTAGTTTGAATGGCTCTGCTCATTATGGTACAAATTTTTAACTTGCAAATGCATAACCAGATTCTTGATTGGATTCCCTTTTGATCATGAAGCTGAGGACATATGTTCATACATTTTCATGGCTGAAACTCTTTGGTGTGAACCACTGCTGCTCCGAAGGGGCAGGTGTAGAAGGGTGATGGGCAGGGGCTGGCAGGCTTGTTAAGACCCATGTTTCCAAGTAAGGATGGGTCAATGGGAAGAGAGCAGTGGCACTGCTCCTGAGTGTGGTGTTAGAAAGCATCGCCTGTCTGCCATATAGGAGAGGAAGGAGTCGTCTTGCATGGTACATTGAGCCTACAAAGCTGGGCCGGCTGGGTTGCAGATCTGAGGAAGTCTTTGGTGCCACTGATGATGTACCATGGCTGTCCCTGCCCTGGACACTGATTTCTGTGATTTCAAGGAAAGAAGGGACCCAGGGCTTTTGTGGGAGACACGTGTCTACCCTCCAGGAAAACTCAGTGCACTGAGTACCTACCTTGCAGAGTTCCAGGTGCCAGGAGGGAGGGACCTGGGAGGTGATACGGGATTAGGCAGGAGGAACATGCAACCCAAGCCATCATCCTACATATCAGAGAGAGCAAGTGACTTACCCAAAGCCCCATAGGTAAAGCTGAGCGTTTAGCTCAAGTCTCCTCACTTCAGGTGTAGTTCAGGTCCCGTCAGTGTATGTCAAGGTATAATCTAGCTGTAATCTATGTCAGGATCACCTGGTGCTTACCAAAAATGAAGACTTTGAGGCCTCACTCAGACCTATGGAATTTGAATCAGTAGGGGGAAGGACTCTGAGATTTTCATTTAAAAAAAATAATAAAATTAATGTTAAATAAATAATAAATTTCGGCTTCCCTGGTGGCGCAGTGGTTGAGAGTCCGGCTGCCGATGCAGGGGACACGGTTTCGTGCCCTGGTCCGGGAAGATCCCACATGCCGCGGAGCGGCTGGGCCCGTGAGCCATGGCCGCTGAGCCTGCGCGTTTGGAGTCTGTGCTCCACAACGGGGGAGGCCACAACAGTGAGAGGCCCGCGTACCGCAATCAATCAATCAATCAATCAATTTTAAAATAATAATAAATTTACACACACTATGTAATCTTCTTACACTACATAAAATTGATGCATGCGAAACAGTTTTCTGGCTATATGTAAGTTTTGAAGGCTAATATTAAAAGGAAACTTCTAGAACCCACCACACCACTAAAGAATACGATGATTACCAACACCATTGAGTTTACCTCCATGATCCCCTGACTCAACTCTACAGGTAGCCACTTCCTTGGAGTTTGATTTTATCCTTCCCATTTTATAGGTTTAGTAGACATTTATGCATCCTTAAAGGATGCAAGGAATATACTGAGTCACTTGTTTTTGAGTTTTACAAAAACGGTATCTGGGGGGTTTATATTTATCTAACATTATACTCCTTATAAGTATCGATGCTGATGCATGCAGCTGTAAATTATTCTCACTGTGACATAATATTCTGTGGCGGGGCTCTACCATGGTTTTATATAGCTCTTCTCCCACAGATGGACATGTGTGTTTTCCCTGTGGCAGCCAGGATTAGTATGAGTGTCCTGTGCACATGTGTGAGTCTCTCTAGGGCATGGCTTCCCACACCTACCTGCCGATTAGAATCACCTGAAACACTTGGTAAAAATACAGGATTATCAGGCCTTGGCCCCTGAGAATTATATTTCAGTAGGTCTGTTTGGGGGGACTAGGAATCTTTTGTTTGTTGGTTTTGGTTTATTTTGACAAGCACTCCAGATATTCATATTATCATTGGGGAATTTTTGGAAAAATAGTGGCAGCAGTTCTCAACCTGGCTGCATATTTGAACCTCCTGGCCTGATGGAAAAAAATGAAAGTACGCATGACCTGGCCCCAACTGTATGGATTCTGGTTTAATTGGTCAGGGGATAGATGTGTTTTAAAAACTTATCATGTGATTGTAATATGCGGTGAGACCAAGTACCCTGGGCAGTGTTTCTTACCCGAAGGGGGTGTTGATTTTGCCCCTCAGGTAGGGTCAACAGACAAAACACAAGATGCCCACTTGAAGTTGGCTTTTATTTTATTTTTTAAATTAATTTTTAAATTAATTTTACAATGTTGTGTTAGTTTCTGCTGTTCAGCAAAGTGGATCAGCTATATGTATACATATATCCTCTCATTTTGGATTTCCTTCCCATTTAGGTCACCACAGAGCATTGAGTAGAGTTCCCTGAGCTATACAATAGGTTCTCATTAGTTATCTGTTTATACATAGTATCAATAGTGTATATATGCCAATCCCAATCTCCCAACTCATCCCACCCCCACCCTTTCTCCCTTGGTATCCAGTGTTTGTTCTCCACCTCTTTGCCTCTATTTATGCTTTGCAAATAAGATCATCTATACCATTTTTCTAGATTCCACATATATGCATTAATATACGATATTTGTTTTTTCTCTTTCTGACTTACTTCACTCTGTATGACAGTCTCTGGGTCCATCCACGTCTCTGCAAATGACCCAATTTCATTCCTTTTTATGGCTGAGTAATATTCCTCTGTGTATACGAACCACATCTTTATCCATTCGTCTGTTGATGGACATTTAGGTTGCTTCCATGACCTGGCTATTGTAAATAGTGCTGCAGTGAACATTGGGGTACATGTGTCTTTTTGAATTATGGCTTTCTCAGGGTATATGCCCAGGAGTGGGATTGTTGGGTCATATGGTAGTTCTATTTTTAGTTTTTTAAGGAATCTCCATGTGAAGTTGGCTTTTAGATGACTATTTTTTAGTGTAAGTGTGTCTTAGATATTGTATAGGCATACTTATATTGAAAACGGTTTGTTGCTTATTTGAAATTCAAATTGAAGTGGGCAAACTGTATTTCTATTTACCACAACCATACCCCCGGGGGGACAACTGGAAATGTCTGGCGACATCGTGCCTTGTCACAGCTGGGGTGTCTTTGCTACTGGCATCGAGTGGGAGAAGACCAATAAAAGCTGCCCCAAATCCTACAATACACAGGACAGCCGCCCACAACAAAGCATCACCCAGCCCAAAGGTCAGCAGTGCCGAGCTTGAGAAACTTTGCTCTAGTGTATATTTCTGTTTTAATTTAGTACCTCAGTTTGATAAATACTTTACCACACCTGACTGGCCATGGTCTAGTGGAGGGAAGGGGTTTCCTGGGCTTGGGACAGGTCCCCCTCCTTTGGGCTGAACCCACATCGGGAGAGATGGGGTGGGCCCCTCTGGTCTCACACAGGCCAGGTAGGGGCAGGGAATGAGCTGGCATGAGCAGGTGGTGCCTGGGCTCCGTGTTCAGCACCACTGCCAGACACTGCTGGGAGAGAAACGTGTAACCCAGCAGAAAATGATCTCAGAGAAGGTACACAACAGGGAGATTTTTCATCCTAATTTCATAGTTGCTCGCAGTGCCCTTGTGTGGCATCTTGAGTCCTCCATTATTAAAGCTGTTCTTAATTAAAGTGACTTATGACCTTCCAAGGGGTCAGGCCAGAAAGGGCATTGTTTTGTTTGGCATTGTTTGGTTCTAAGCAGAGTTTTTCAGCTCTGAGAAAGGTGACGAGGACCCGGGAGTTAGCAGAGCAGTCAGTAACACCCCTTAACTCTCGGCAAGCCCCTGATTGTGTGTGCACGAGCTATTATTTAATCTCCACAAGCCGGAACTTGGCCAAACTGCAGAGGCTGCATTTAAAATGCTTCCCTCGTTCACCACCTGCAGCCTCATCACTTCTCAGCCAAGATTTCCAGAAAATTGTGGAGGAAGAGAGCATTCCCAGGACTGAGGGTGGACTGACTAAGTTGGCAATTTAGGGAGGATCTCACTGCCTCTAAACAAATGGCCGCATTTGGCCAGTGGATTCCTGAAGAAGGAACCAAGTCACGATGAAACAGCAACGGTCTTTCTTTGGTGCCAGAGAGCTAACTGTATTCTCTCAGGCATTTCTACCCTGGAAGCAGTGAGAAATAGACTTTTGAGAACAATAATAAGAAGAAGAAGAATAGCAATAGCTAAGGTTTACTGAACACCTGTCACGTGGTAAACACTGTTGAGATAAATTTATAAGTTACTCCCTGGTTACTGTGATGGTTAATTTTATGTGTCAGCTTGACTGGGCCTTGGGATACCCAGACATTTGGCCAAACCTTATTCTCAGTGTGTCAGGAAGGGTGTTTTAGAATGAGATTAACATTTAAATCAGTAGACCAAGTGAAGCAGATTGACCTCCCTAATGTGGGTGGGCCCCATCTAATCAGTTAAAGGCCCAGATAGAACAAACAGGCTGAGTAAGAGGAAACTCCTCCTGCTTGAGTGATTGAACTAGGACATCAGTCTTTTCCCACCTTTGGACTTGAATGAAAAATGGGCTCTTCTTGGGTCTCTAGCCTGCAGCTTTCAGACTGGAGCTTACACTGCTGACCCACTTTCATGACCTCATCTAACCCTAATTACCTCCCAAGGGTCCCATCTCCAAACACCATCACATAGGGGGTTAGGGCTTCAACACATGAATTTTGGGGGTGACACAAACGTTCAGTCCATCACGACACCTCATTCCATTCATCTAGCAGCCATCCTTGTTCAGATACAATTACAGGGATGTTTTCCGAGAGGAATATTCTTCATTTATGGGGTAGAGGATAAGAAAACAGGAAAAACTTCAGAAAAGAATTTTTTCTTAATTTTTTCTTAACTTTTTTCATAACTTATGATGAGGGGGAAAATCACATGGTAAACCTAATGCAGAAACACAATTGAGTCTGGATCGGGCTTTAAGAATCTGTAAGGAATGGCCAAGTTCACTCAAAAACAGAAAGACACCTGCAGGTCTTAAAGGAATTGTCAGTGGGTTTCTCTCCTTGTCCTTCTCTAGCTCCATCAGGTCATCAACATGCGTTTTATTTTATTTTATTTGGTGTGTGTTTTATTTTTATCTTTTGGCTGTGCTGCACAGCATGTGGGATCTTAGTTCCCTGACCAGGGATTGAACCTGCCCCCCTGCATTGGCAGTGTGGAATCTTAACCACTGGGCCGCCAGGGAAGTCCCAACATGTGTTTTAGATGAGAAGGACCCCGGGTTCGCTAAGCCCTTTTATCTATACTATTTCACTTAATTCTTACTGCAACTCACTTTTCAGTAGGCATAGCGATACCCAGTGGGAGAACATGACTTAAATCTATCAGATTTCATGTTAATACCAGCCCCATGCTTCTTCCATATGACATTCTCTTTTTTTACCCCAAACTGTCACATCAAAACAACAAATACAGAGCTGTGATGATGTCATTTTCAAATATATCCCCCATGTGGAGCTAGAGCTACATTTGCAATGAAACTATGTGCGTCTCCACCCACATTTTCTTGCCCTATGCCTTTCCTAGAGCAGTCATATCTCAGAAACTTCTAGCTCCTCCTCAAATGTTTGGGGAGTTTAGAAGCGGCCTGGTTTCCCTGAAAGAGTTTTCAACTTCACAGAGCTCCTGCCCCGCCTCCTCCCCCACCCTGTCACTGTTTATCAACCCCAACATGTTGAAAAGCCAAACATCCCTTTGATTTAATCAGACCCTTTTATGCAGAAATGAAGCCAAGAGCCTCTTCTTCCCAACAGCACAGCATTTCCTGGAACATGAAGATCAATGGTGTTGATAGACCATTGATCAAGTGTTGCCCATAAGCCCATTAGATAGGATGTGAAACTGGAATTGTGGTCAAAGGCCCCATCCTGAGGTGGCCAGGAGCCAGGAGGGCCAACAAAGCCACTTTCTCTATGCTTTTCAGTTTCACAGCACAAGGGTGGTCCTGGAAGTGGGGAAGGAAGCTTGAGAAATGAGTTTTCCAAGAAGCTTTTGTAATTCCCTCCAACCTTCTAGCAAAAGTGGTTGCCCCATTCTCACTGATACCTTTTCCCCAAGAACTGTGTGTCATCTTCTCTTTGGGGACATCACATTCCACTTTGCATTGCTTAATAAAAGTGGCACCAAAGAGCGTGCTGAGCATTTTACCCCAGTCACTGCGTTTAATCATCCCAAGACTCCATTAGGTAGGTACTAACTATTATCATTGTACATTTAACACTTGTTGAAACTGAGGTACTTGCTTAAGCTTCTAAAGTTACTAAGTAGCAGAGCCAGAATCTTAAACTCAGGTGAGGGACACAAATTCTTAACTTGTACCTCAAACTATATTTGTGGGGCTTGTTCTCTAACCTGCCCTGTCCTGTAGGACTAGATTCAGTTACTTCCAAAAGAGCCTCCAAATAACAGTAACTTAAATAAGGTAAACATCTGTTTTTCTCTGATGCAAAAGAGATCTAGAAGTAGGCAGTCCTTGGTTCGTATGATAGCTTCATGAATGCATTGGGACCCCAGCTCTTTGCTTCAAATTCCTTTGTGTGTGCCTCTGGTCCTCATGGTGTAAAATAGCCTCTGGAAATCCAGCCATCAATTCTATGTTCCAGGCAGTATGATGAATGAAGGGGCAAAGAAGGATTCACCTCCTCTTTTTAAGAAGACTTCCCAGAGGCCCCACATCACATTCTGCTCATACATCATTGGCCAAAACTTAGTAACACCCACTCTTTACACCTAAATCTTTGGCAAGGCTCACATCCCATTAAGGCTGAGCTTTTGCAATTGTTTCCTAACTTGTCTCCCTGCCTCCAGTCTCATTCTGTTCTAATTTTCATCCTGTACTGCTGCTAGGACAATTGTATTTGAACAATGCTTTGTCATGCCAGTCCCCTGGTCTGAAGATTTCCCATGGATCCTCTTTATCTAGAAGATTAAGTATAAATTCCATTTCCTGCCAAAGATGCTTATTCACATTCTCTTTATGGGGCATGTAATCCCCATCTCCTTTGTTCTATTCACATTATTCCCTCTGACTAGAATGTCTTCACCCTTTTGTCTCCACTGGTATAAATGCTGTGTTTCCTTTAAACCCCTTTTGTAACCCCACATCATTCATTCATTCATTCACCACAAAACAAATGTTTTCATTACTATAGATAAAGCACTCAGAACAGTGGCTAATTGGGAGTAGAAGGTGACTATTATTATTAATAGTGAGGATAATAAAAGTGGCAATAATTTGTGTTTCCTGCTTTCCAGCCTCTGGACTAGGGATTGTATCATTTCCTTCTCAGTAATCCAGAACCTAAGATATGAGATGTGAAGGATTTTACTGATAATGATAATGGCGAGTATGTTCCCTTGAGAGAAAGAAATTGTTTTTACCTGATAGAACTTATCTTTGGGGCTCCACCCAACGATCCAAGCTCAATGTGGTCTTTTAATGCTTGGGAAGTAATTGCCTCCACTCCAGTCATGAATTTAGAAAGTGTTGACTTAATTAAGAAAGAATGCCATTTTACTCATTTACAACTGCATTGTGTCATTAATTGCAATATATGATTTGAAATTGTATTTTTATGTTTATAAGATATATCACAATATACATTTGAAATTGTATTTTTATGTTTGTAAGATATATCACAGCTTTCAAAAGACTCTTAAGAATCTACATGTTTATCTAAGAATATGTTAGATTACGTTAGGTAGTGCTGCCATAACAAACAAGCCCCAAATCCAAACAGCTGAATATAGCAAAGGTTTAGTTCTTGCTCCCATTGCATGTCTATTGTCAGTTGATTAGTGGGGATGATCCAAGGTGACAGAGCAGTTATCATCCACAGCACTGCCAGTTGCTGGGTCAGAGAGAAGAGAACATCTTTTTGTTTCTCTGGAGGCATTATTTTCATGTTTATTTTCCCTTATGGTTTTTCTAGTTTATTCTTCATTACTAACGTTATTTTTTTCTTTTCTTTATAATTCTTGAATTCTGTCACCTCATTTCTAAACTTTTCTAATGCTGATTTATATTGTTTTCTGTATCTTACATCACTTTCTTAATGCCTTTGGGCATGTTTTGAAACAGTAGGTTATGAAGCTGATCTTATTTTTGACAATACCTATCTGGAATGCTTTTGCTACCTGTAGGGTTTATTCGGCTCTTTATCCTATCTTTTTTTTTCCTTTTAATAAATTTGTATGAAGTGTGCCCATGATTCTTTTCTGTTGCTCATTTTTATGTGAAATTATATTTCATGAAATCTTAGAAAGAGCCTTGTTTTATGTGGCTTTGCTAACTTCACAGAGTTCCCTCTTCTCTTTTTCTTTTTCCATGTAGTTAAAAATAACTGTGACTTACTACTATACTATATATATAATAGGTAACTAATAAGGACCTACTGTATAGTACAGAGGACTCTTCTCAATACTCTGTAATGACCTATGGGAGAAGAACTTTAAAAAGAGTGGATATATGTATAGGTATAACTGATTTACTTTGCCATACAGCAACAATGAAACTAACACAACATTTTAAATCAACTATACTCCAATACAAATTAAAACAAAAAACAAAAAACCTGTAGCTTGTGCTCTGTGATTTCCCGACTCTTCTTCCCCCCTCTCACTTTTATCTGGACATTCTTCTTCCGTCATTTCTGTTATCCTTCTCAGCTTACTTCCAGCAATGTCATCTCTATGTGGGATGGTCCCGGAAGCGGCCCTGACTGGTCGGTTTGGGGGTTTTCAAGGACTGGGCTGCTTCTGCCCCTTCCTATCTTCCGGGGAATACATTGTACTCACCCATTATGGGGTTGGAAAATATCCTGTTAGTGTCAGCTGCTGTTCTCAGGCTAGCACTCCACATATTCCTGCTGGTCATATTGGGGTTCTCTTCTTGTCAAGCTGTCACATGACCTGTTGTTTCCTTCTGCTTCCTCCCACACGGATGCTGGTAGCACAGAAGTGTCGGGGATGTTGATGGTTTGTCCCCACCTGCTTTTATTTTGACAGTCACATCAACACTTTATTATTTGTCATAAATGTTGTCTATTTTTTACTTGTATTAATTTGTTACTCTATTTTTAATGTGGGGATTTTGGAAGAATCAGAAGCTGTGTTGCTACTGCTGACACCATATTTCCAGAATTCTAAATAATATTAACTACATGTTCTGATGGGGAATCTGAAACTCCAGAGGGTAAGTGGCTCGCTCATGGCCATTCATCTAGGGTTAAAACCAAGGCAGACTGCTCTCTTAATTATCAGAGTATATTGCTGCTAAAATTAATGACCATACTATAGGTTTTAACCCAGAAGCTTATGCTGCATACTCATCACAGTTACAACCTTGACCAGTGAGCTGTTCAACTATAAATAAGATAGATTGCTTATATGTGGAATCTAAAAAAAGCCTACAAATGAACTTACCTACAAAACAGAGATAGAGTTACAGATGTAAAAAATAAACTTACGATTACCAGGGTGTAAGGGGCGGGATAAATTGGAAGAACAGATTGACACATATACACTACTATATATAAAATAGATAACTAATAAGGACCTACTGTATAGCACAGGGAACTCTACTCAATACTCTGTAATGGCCTATATGGGAAAAGAAGCTTAAAAGGAGTGGATATATATATATATATATATATGTATAATTGAATCACTTTGCTGTACAGCAGAAACTAACACAACATTGTAAATTATACCCCAATAAAAAATTTTAAAACAAATTAAATAAATAAATAAGATAAAAACCTTTCCCTGAGTAATTTTATAGTCTGTAGGGAAGACAGACTTGGAAGCAACCAAGTCAAATGAGTACCTCCATGACTGCAATAAGAGCTAAAGCAGCATTAGAACCTGGCTCACATGTACAAAATCATTGTTTTGTAGAGCTCTTTCCTTTTTTAGGGAAAGGACCCTACCAAATTGACAGAAATGACGGTAATGACAGCAAAAGTTTGATGTCCATGACTCTGTAGCCACATTTTCACTGCAACAGCAAGATATTCAAAGTATCCACATTGCTCTATATTCGTTTGTCATTGTCTCTTGGAGTTGGTTGGACCATAATACACAAGTATAGTCCCCGTTATCAAGCATGTGTTATCAGTGTACCCTAAATCACATACCCAGCTCTGTTTTACACCCAGATGTTTTTTCCTGAACCATCTTGTGCCACAAGCAGACATCTTTATCCTGGCTTTTGAAGCGTATATACCGAGGAAGTTTCCCTGTATAAGGTGACATGATTATGTGCCTTTCCTCTTTACGTGTTTATCTTCTCTACTCTACTCTCCAGCTGTCCAACAGCCAACACATTTATTGATGACCTACTATGTGCTAGGCACAGTGCTGACTCTGGGGCTAGAGCAGTGAAGCAGACCTACTGAATACCTTTGCTCAAGAATTTACATCTTAATGGCCAGAGTAAAGACCTACCTCAGGACATATTTCTGAACTGATTATGAGCCATGGCAGTTAAGGTTCACATAATAGGCCTCATCATGGGAGAGGAAGTAACAACAGAAAGTTGTCCTCAGCACAAGCAAGCTTTGTGGTTCATACAGAAGAGGCATGAGGGCGGAGCAGCAGGAAGTGTCTGGCTTGGGGATCTCAGGAGGTTTCAAGGATGGAAAAAGTGTGACTCAGTCTTCTTCCTCTGGTACCAAATTTTATCTGTGATGCTATAGGGTATTACATTTATTATGATACAGAATTACTATGTTTTAAGGAAACTGGAATAGGAACCAGAATAGCTTCATAAGTTAAATTCTGCAGCTGATTCGATAGCTCTAGGACTGTTGGATAAGTTACTTAAACTATTTAAGCCACAGCTCCCATCACAGTAAAATGGGGATCGTGCTGCCTGCCCTTGGTCAGGGTCAGAAGAGAGTGTATGAAGGACCTCTAGAATCTGGAAATTGGTCTCCATACCATGTGGGATTTATTACTTTTGTTATCATCATGTTTTTGTAGTGGTTAATTTTGTCTATCAACTTTCTGGGCCATGGGGTGCCCAGGTCTTTGGACAACCATTATTCTGGGTGTTTCTGTGAGGATGTTTTTTGGGTAAGATTAACATTTATATAAATAAACTGAGTAAAGCAGATTTCCTTCTCTAATGTGAGTGGGCCTCATCCAGTCAGTTGAAGGCCTGCCTATACGAAAGGGTTGACCCTTCCCTAAGTGAGAGAGGATTCCTACTTCCTAACTGCATTCAAATTGGGATCTTTTTCCTGCCTTTGTACTCAAACTGAAACATCAGCTCTTCCTAAATCCTGCCGGCCTTTAGACAGGAACTATACCATCGGTTCTCCTGGTTTTGGACTCAGACCAGAACTTATACTGAGGGCTCTCCTGGGCCCTGCCAACTTGCCAACTCACTCTGTAGATCTTGGGACTGTCAGCCTCCGTAATTTCATGAGCAATCCTTATAATACAAATCTTTCTAAATATATACATTCCATTGGTTCTGTTTCTCTGGAGAATCCTGACTAATACAGTTGCTATAACAAATATTATTTCCATAGGCCACAAATGGAAAACAAATTCCAGAATCAGCCTTAGAACGGGATGATGTAGCAGATTACCACTAGCGCATGATCTGAACCATGACGGATGAGTTCCTGTTTTGAAACCTGCCCCTCACTATCCGTCCAGTGCCTGAAAATCCACCATGCATTCCATCAAGTATTCCAGAGCCCCTCTTAAAATGAGATTGCTTCTGGGGAAGTGAAAGAACTTTGGCCCTTAGGGAGCACCCTCTAGGTAAGAGTAACCCTGTTACAGATGACTAGATGAGATATGGCATCCAGAATTCCTGGCTGCAGGGAATCAGGCAAAGGACCAGGGGATAGCTGACCAAGAGATGGGAAGGTGTCCTCTTCATCATATGTCCTCCAGCTGGCTCAGGACTGCCTACTCTCTACTGGTTCTCTAGTGACAACCCCCCACTGGGCTGTACATTGTTCTCAACCTCTTTTCTCTGGAGGGCCTGTTATCTGTTTGTCACACTCCTGGCCATTTGGATACCTGAAGAGCAGGGGGGGTTGCTCTTGTCTTCAAGATCAGCTTGGGATGCTTGCAGGAGTTTGTGCGACACAAGCTACAATTCCCTCAGCTCTTGCCCAGAGAAAAACAAGTCTTTGTGTGAGTTATCATCCTCATTGGTACTGTATATGCACAGAAAGTGTGAGGATGGGTGCAAGATACCTGCCCAGCAGGGCTCGAGCTGATGCCAAGAGTTCAGCTGTCCTGAGATGCATACAGGGTGTGTGGCAGCAGGTGGAAGAGTTGATTGACCCGCCCCTATAAAGAAACAAGCCTAAGAATGTTGTTTTCTACTTTATGATGTTGACAAATGTGATTACCTGTGTTTATATATGGAGGATAGAACTTGACTCATCTTTATAGCTATTAGGCATGTACATGAAAGAAGGAGAGCATTGGAAAATACATAGATGGATTCTAAGATGTGCGTGTTGATTAGAACCTCACATGTCCTGGATGGTGAAGCGCAGTAAGATTTACATCACAGATGAACTCTGTCTTCCTCTCAACTTCTCTCGACCTCTGTTCATCACCCTGCTATTTTCTAAGACGCTGTTTCCTTAAAATTTACTATAGTAGTATAGTTTGTAAGTTTGTGCCTATGCTTATTTGTTTGTTCGTTCATTCCTTCATTTGTAGCAAGGATGAGGGGTCTGTCTCTTCCACTAGAGTTATGTTCCACGCCCACAGGGTTTCTCCAGTCTCAATCATCACTGCGTCTCCTATACCTTCACTTAGTAAGGCCCAGGACATACTCATTGAATGGACAGATGAATGAATGAGTGAAGAGCATGGACTCAGGTGTCATGGGAACCTGTATTTTAATCATCAGCCCAACTTCTGACTGTGAAACCTTGGATTAAATTAAACATCACTAATGCCTAATTTCCTCACCCGTAAAATGGGGATGATACCAGTACCTATTTTGCAGAGTCATAATGCACATAAAATGCAAAAATAGGCATAAGGGGCTCAGTCTGGTGGCTGGAACAGAGTAAATGCTCAAGCACTTTTGTCTGTATGGCCATTTTTCTACCTCTGATTTGCTAGCTCTATTCCGTTTAGCTCTCAACTATTTCACTTGCCTCTGGAGCCACAGGACCCGCCAAGAGGAGGGGTAACGAGTAACTTGGCGAGGGCTTATTTCCCTTCATGGAAGAGAAACATACCCGTTTAAAGGTGATTCACCTCAGCCCACATCTTACCTTTCCTAAAGGCTTCATCATTCATACTTGTTCATATAGAGGAAACATCATTTAAAAGAAAAGCCAAAACTACAAAAAAAAAAAAAAGTTTTCTTCTTTTTTAATAAGTTAAGCCAAAACAACAACAAAAGTGTCTTTGATACCTTTGTTGTTTATTGCTTTATAAATCACGGCACATAATTATGTTGATAAATTCCAACAGCCTAACCGACTCCTCTTTCTCAGTGCCGGCTGGGGACGCCCCTGATAAATCAATCTCGACTTTCCAACCGCAGCGCTATCCTGCTCGGGATCTGCTTTGTTCCTCCATTGCAGTATGTTGGGGCAATACATCACCCGAGCCCTTCATCCTTCTTCCATATCATTAGAGCAACAGCTGGTTCTGATAATGCATTAATGTAATACATCACAGAGTTGGGTGCCCGGCTGCTACATTACTCAAAATCTGATGTGATAGAGAAGGGAAAAACCTAGTGTGCTGATAACTCCAAAAGCTGGGGCTTTGTTTTATAGTTTCAAGCTTGGCACTTGAAACTTCAGGGTCCAGATTTTCCCCTTTGCAATCTGTTTTCACATGTTCTGCTAAGTTTGTTTTTTCCAACGTCTGCTCATGTTTCCTGAGTCCAGAAAGCTGCTTTATCTGTGATCAATTCCAGAGTAGAAGCCCTAATGTCAAAATCACTGCTCTTGCCAATGTTTGAGCAGCTCCTAGCATAATGTAAGGTCAATGTCAGAATACTTAGGTTAGAGTCCAGGTTCTTCGGTTGGCCAGTTGTGTTGCTTTGGGCAGAGCAGTTGTATAATTCCATCAGATGATGTATCTCAAGTGCTTGACACATAGTAATAACTAAGTCAAAATTAACTGTTAATATATGTTATTCTTTCCTAGCCCACCATTTACCAAATCAGGTATTCCAGGAGACTGCTATTAACAAGTAGCATAAAAGAAAAAAAGAGTTCTGTGGGGACATAAGTTAGGAAAACATGGGGTTGACAGAAATCAGACTTTTACACTGCAGGATGTATCAGTCTTTAATGTGCTAAAGCAGTTTATGTGTGTCCTAGAGGGGGAGAGAATAAATATCACTTCCCAAATTATTTGGCTTTTTGAATATTGGGAGTGATGTCCCTTAGAATACCATTGGGAAATGTGAATGTGATCCAATTCTCTTATTAAGACCATTGAGGTCTTGGTCAAGATGCAGAATGCAAATTAGATGCAGAATGGGGCCCGGACTCAGGACTGCTAAGGCTCAGGTTCTTTCTCTTCTTCCTCCAACCCCTGTGCCTCTCAAAGTGTGAGCCGTGATCACCTCTATGAGGATCACCTAGGGAGTGAAGGGTCAGGAACACACACTCCCATGGCCTCCTCGGACCTGTGGACCGGAATCCCTGAGGTCACAGTGCAGGAATCTGGATGCAGCAAGCATCTCGTGCGATTTTCTCGGGAGCTGAAGTCTGAGAGCCCCTGAACTAGTGGTTCTTTGCAGTGGTACTGCAGGGGCTGAACCGATTTTACTGCACCTTCTAAAAACTCCGGGGACTCTGGAAAACGCCTGCTGCTTGCTCTTCGCTGGCCCTCTGCAGGCCCTCGTGACTCTGGAGGAGGTCTGCCTCTCAGGAGGATGCTGGAGGCATCTGTGGGTGTTCACAGGCCAGCCCCCCGGTGCAGATGCTTCCACAAGACCCCTTCCGGCCCTCGGCGGTCAGTGTGAGAGCCTGTCCCCCGTGATCCCCGGTAATGCTCCTCCAGGGAAACATGTGTGGGGGAGAGTAGTTGGAAATGGAGAGACACATACTCAGAGCCCTGCCAAGTCACTCTGGAGAGAGCGTGACAACGCTTCAGTTTCCATGGCGACCAGGTGACTGAAAGCTCACCTTTGGCCCTGAAAACAGCCTCCAGCTTCTGGGAACAACTGCAAGGCTGCTGTTTATTATGAGAGAAGAGAACACCAACAGAGAGGAGAAACCAGCTGCCCGTTCTGAACTGCGAGGAAAGTTAGGAAAGAGCCCCACAGTAAAGATGCAGAAGGTCCAGCAGGGCCTCCAGCCAAGAGAGGCGGGTATGGGCAGGCGCCTGCCCACCTTCCTCACCTGCGTTAGCAGAGGCCACCGAAGGATTTCAATGTGACCCTCTTGACAGCAACAGTCAGCATTTATTTTATCCTTCTTTTTAGTCCAAGAGAAGAAACATTGACTTGGTGTGGGACTAGTGACTGTTGAGGGCTAATTAACTGAGAATTTACCGGTGTGAGGGTGCTTTCTGTGCGTTACCCCCATTTAACCCACTTTCTTTCAGGTAAGTTTCATGTTGAGGAAATTAAGGGGCAGGGAGGTTAACTGATGCCCCCTGCTCGATCTCCAGGTGGCAAGTGATGGAGCCGGGACTCCACTCGGGACTGTAATGGGGTGTTTGACCAAAGGACCCTGAAAAGCGTCCAGTCAGCCCCACCCACAGCCCTCTCGCTTGGGACTTTGACTCCTTTCTTCCAACAGACATTCCTCTCTGAAAGGCAGGAATTGCCGTCTCACCCATTGTAAACAGTTCTGTTTATTTAGCTTGAGATATAAAGGTCAAGTGTTAAAATGCTTAGTGCTTCCTACCACTGTTTGCCTGTCCCCTGGCTAAGTGAGTGCCTTTCGACTTCCCTCCAGCAGGATCTGTGACCAGGCCGTGGCTCGCAGAGAAGTGGGATTCTGCAGGGCAGTATGGGCTGCCAGGGAATGACTTCCCAGCCAGACAGGACCTTGCCCCAGTGAAATCGGCTGGAAATGCAGACGACATTGGTGGCTGGGGAGCCTCCAGGGTCTCCAGACCTCGAAGGAAGCAACACTTACTGGTCTAAGAATGGCAGGCAGGAGACCCCAGTGCTGGTCAGTTTTCACCAGCTCTTGGCCGGGCAGTGAGCAGCGAGCAATGCCTCTGTAGCCCTAGCTCTTTAACAGGGAGAGTTGGACTAGAGCAGCGTTCCTCAGAGGTGAGGGATCTGCAAAGTGTTGTAGAAGGTATTGGGGATAATTTTTGATGGGACACAGGCCTGGCACAAAAATAACACAATAATACAACGGGAAAGTTTCACTCCATCTTGGGTCTTCGGGTGGCCCCACTGAGGGAAGGGTAGTTGGAGAGTTTGTGTGTCTTTAACACCTCCTTAATCCTGGCTCATGTCCCCTTTTAGCAGTAGAGGGGACAGACCTCAGACTCCAGAGCTTTGGCAGGAAACAGCATCTCCCTGCAATTTAGCATGGCTTTGTCCTTGCTTTTTATAGCTACCTTCTGTGTTCGGCAAGGAGAGTTTCCATTTGTGGAAGTGATGGAGAGTTTGAGAAGTCGGAGGACAGTTCTGCAAGCCATCAGCTTCCCGGGGAGCTCATTGGAAGTTCGAATTGGACCCTCCCCTTCTCCTTCCTCCCCGCTCCGCCAGCCCTAGGTGTGTTCTCAGGATGCTCAGTGGTTTCTGCACCTTTGATATCAGTATGAGAACTACTGGTGCAGAGTTTCCCTTTTTAGAATCAATATTTAAGTAAAAGGAATGGGCCAATTTGAGGAAACATAGGCCTAAATAACAATGCATGTGCAGCAACCGTGTGGAGGGGCAACGGGAGGGACAGGGATTGGAGAAGGGCTGGGCTAGATCATTGGGGTGCACAGCCGGAGAGTAGTTTTCTATTCATATTCTGGGGCCTGTACCCCAGAGAGATTGGTTCTGTAGATCTGGGGTCATGCCCCTAAAACTATATCTAGGGGGAAAATCTGCCTCCCAAAGGTGCAAAGAGGTATAGAAACTACTGGGTCGGATTGTTACTTCTCTCCAAAAGTCATGTGTTGATCTAAAATAGTTGTTCTCAACTAGGAGCCCCTCAAGGGACCTTTGACAATGTGCGAGGCTATCTTTGGTTATCACAGTTGGAGAGCTGCTACTGGGGTCTAGTGGATAGAGGCCTGGGAGGCCGCTAGACATCCTACAATGCATGAACAGCCCCCGTGCCAAAAATAATTATTCAACCCCAAATGTCAGTAGGGCCAAGGATGAGAAAGTCTGATCTAAAAGGATTTAATATTATCCCAGGTATCTGGGTAGAGATCAGTAAAATGCCCGGTCACAAAACAGCCCTGCTCCAAACCCTTCAGTTTCCATCTCAGGGACCGTAAAAGCCAGGGGCCTTACAATGGCCTATAAGTTTCCCCAGCACTTAACCCCATTACCCCCTCTAAACCCGTCTTGTCCTACTACCTTCACCCCAGAACACTCAACTTCAGCCACACTGGCCTCCACATTGTTTTTGGAACAGTTCAAATATACAAGTATGTTTCTACCTAAGAGCCTTTGCACGTGATTAAAAAAAGAAAAATCTCTCTTGTGCCCAGAACTCCCGTCCACACTGTCCTATTCATTTTCTTCATATGGTCCTCTGCTCAAATCTCATCCCACCAATGAGGCCTTTCCTGACCACCTTGTCTAAGAAGAAACCCCTTTATCTCTCTCTCCTCTTTTCCCAGTCATGTCCTTCCTTATAGAACTTCCCATGAGAATATATGTTTATTTCCTGTCGCCCTACTGGAATATAAGTACCATGAGTGTGTATTCACTGTTATACTCCAAGTTGCAACAGTGTCTGGCAAATGAATGCTTTAAATGAACAAAGAGTGAATGGATGGACGAATAAATGAATGCCTGGATTATAGTCCCAGATGGACCAGTGTCTGGTCACCTCCCTGTCTGCCTCAGTTTCCTCTTCTGTCAGGTGAGAGGGTTGCAGAGGGAGCCTCTAGGTCGATCCCAGCCCTGATGTCTGCCAGTGTGACTCAAGAGCCAGGACAACTTCATTTCTCACCTATGTCCCTGTCTCTCCAATTAAGTGCCTGTACCCTCCTAGCTCCACGCCCCCTCCCCCATTACCCCAGATGCCTTCTGTCAGAGCTGAGAGGCCTTGGGGAATTAGGGATGTCAGAAATGCTCGGGAAGTGGCAGATCCATTGTGTGAACCACTGAATTGGGTAATTAGGGAGGGTGGCGCTTCAGTCGTTTTAAAAGCTTAGTGGGTGGGGAGGAGAACAGCTTCCTGACAGCTCCGGCACATGCACTTAGAGGTGGAGCTTTTGCTGGGGAAAGTCTGGTTTTGTCACCGAATAGTGCTTCATCGGTCTCCAAAGGAGAGTGCGGAGAAAGGGGAGAAGGGCGGGTGGCCTGTCACTGACCCCTGGACCTTTGAGTTAAGGGAGGAGGACAGGGCAGGAGGGAGGCCGCCTTCCAGCCCGGCACGGGGACCACCACGCCTGGTGTGAGAGACACTGGCATCGCGGGCTCGGATAGTGATCCACGAGCTCACGTGTTCAGCAAACATCTCCTTCTTTGTTCTTTATAACCAATTTCATTTCCGACCCTGAACTCTCATTCTGTGGGGCTGAAGGAAGCTTAACCTCCATCCTGCCTGGGGCTCCTCCACCCCCAGGGAGTCATAAGGTCCAGAATTAGATTGGATTAGATTGTTTCTTCCGCTTCTGAAGTCACAGATGTTCCAAACAGTGGTTTCTAATAGGGGCGAGGCTTTGAGGGGTCGGGGTCTGGCTGCTTTAGGGTGTTCAAGCTTTCCCATCTGCCCTCCTCCTCCCCCCGGGTCTCCACGCCGGGCACATCTTTCTTGTGGAGAGGACAGAAGCCCCATTTTTCTCCTGCTTCCCCAGTACATTTGCCTCTCCCTGTCTCGGGGCTTGAGCTTTTAGAGATGAAGGACAGATACGGAAATATTTGTAGCAATCTCGACTTGCCTGAAGCAGTGAGCTACTTACATGGAGGGAAAGAAAAAGGCTGTAGGGAGAAGAGGAGAGCATCCATTAATTTCTCAAATTATCATCCAGCCATGGTAATAATAGTGAACCATGTCCCAGGGAGCATTCACGAAGGCTGGCACCATGCCAAAGGCTTCGTTTACACAAATGACTTATTCAAGACTTGGAACAACCTTGTGAAACAATAACAGTAACACACTCATAGACATACATATATGCTATATAGTTGCTGTTATTATTTCCGTTTTGCAGATGAGGTGATGCAGCACAGCGGAGCTAAGTGATGTGTCCAAGGCCACAAAGGCTGGTTAGTAGCAGAGTTCAAACGCAGGCAGGCTGACTCCAAAGCCAGAGCACAGGACGGCTCCACTGGCCTCCCAGGTGAAGCGGGGTTAGCTACCTCACCGGGGACTTTCTTAGGAGCACCCTCCCTCTGTCTTGCCATGTTGGGACACTATTTGTAACTTTTAGGCAGTTACAAATCTGAAGCATGCCTGAAGCAAGCTGGCCCCAAAGGCAAGAATCTAATGCACAGTCAGCTACTGCGATGGCTCAGTGGGGGAAGTGAAACACCTGGCTGCCTCCGGGGGGCCACCCAGAAGGCCAGATACTCCGCAGTCCAAAGGAGGATGTCTCAGTAGTAGCACTCAGAGCTGGGAAGAATGAGGTCAGGGCAGCCTGTGCTATGATTTCATGTGGACTTAAGAATAAATTGGTATCCACCAATATATCATCCAAGAAACATTCCTTTTTATAGAAATAAATTGGGGTTTTTTCCATCAGAAGACCCTCCATGTTTTTTCAACTTAAATTTTTATTGAGATGATTGTATATTCATGTGCAGTTTGAATAAAACATATATAGAGAGAGATGCTGTGTGTACTTTTCCCACTTTCCTCCAGTGATCAACATTTTGCAAAACGATAGTATAACATCTTAAGATACTGAACAGTTCTGTCACTGCAAAGGTCTCTCCTATAAGCATGTTCACCTTCCTCTCGCCCCCAACCCCATTTCTAACACACTGGCAACCACTCATCTGCTCTCCATTACTAAAATTTTGTCATTTCAAAAATGTCATGTAAATGGAATCATATAGTATTGCAACTTTTAGAATTGGCTTTTTTCACTCAGCATAATTCCCTGCAGATTTATCCAAGTTGTGTGTGTCAATAGTTTGTTCCTGTTCATTGCTAAGTAGTATTTCAGGGTGTGGCTATAGCACAGATTGTTTAACCTGTCACCTGTTGAAGGACATCTGGGTGGTTTGGGGTATTATGGGTGGAGCTGCTATGAACATTCACGTACAGGTATTCGTGTGAACCGAAAGTCTTCATTTCTCTGGGATAAACACCCATGAATGCAATTGCTGGACAGTATGGTAATTGCATGCTTAGTTTATAAGGCACCGGCAAATTGTTTTCTAGAGCGCTTGTACCACGTTACAATCCCAATAATAATGTACGAGTAATCCAGTTTCTCCACATCCTCACATTTGGCATTGTCATTACTATTATTATTATTAATTTTTTGCCGTTCTTATAGATTGTGGTTATATCTTATTATGGTTTTAATTTGCATTTCCCCAATGGCTAATGGCGTTGAACATCTTAGGCTGTCTGTATATCCTCTTTGTGTGTCTGTTCACGTCTTCTGCCCACTTTTTGATTGGGTTGCTATTTTTTTCCTTTTGAGTTTTGAGAGTTCTTTATATATCCCAGATATTATTCATTTGTCAGATACGTGGTTTGCAAATATTTTCTCCCAGTCTGTAAATTGTCTTCTGTTCCTCTTTATAAAATCCTTTGCAGAACAAAAGTTTTCAACTGTGATGAGATCCAATTTATCAAATTTTTTTTCTGTTTGGGTCATGCTTTTATTTTTAAATCTACAAAACTCTTTGCTAGCCCTAGATTACAAAGATTTCCTCCTATATTTCTCAAAACATTTTATACTTTAAAATTTTATGCTTAAGTTTGTGATTCATTCTAAGTTAATTTTTATATAAGATGTGATGTTGAGGTTAAAGTTCTTCATCTTTTTCCCCCTACAGTGTTCAACTGCATTAGCGCCGTTTGTCAAAACATGTAGTTAATTTTTTGAACCTTTATGGTGTGTTGATGCTGACCTAAGAAGCACTTTTAAGCATCATTTTATGTAATCCCCACAATTACCCTACAAAGTGGGAAATGTGTGCCAAATTTTATGGATGCAGACACTGAGTATCAGAGAGATTGTGTGACTTCTCTGAGGTCACACAGCCAGAGCCAAGCCTCAAATCTCTGCCTCGCTCCAGCCCAGCCCTTCACCACCTCTATTTCATTTTCTGAATGACTGTCTCTATACTTGTGCTCACCATATCATCACAGAAAATTCAGATTCACTTCAAATCAGTGCCTATCTTGGGACCTCTCTTTGGGCTGTAGTAAATCAAATTTTCAGGAGGTGCAAGTGTAATATAATATGGAATATCTGTTCATCATTTAACTCAGGGAAGTCTTTTCCCCCTCACTAATATCCATGATAAAGCATATGCAAATGTCTGTAATTGAACATAATTAAAATAATGAGAGTTGAAAGAATGTGATATTCAAAATAAATGCAATAGGAGTTGGACATAGCCATTATCCTAATTCAAAGTGATTACTTTATGATTACATTATCAGGGCCTCTAATATTTCTGTCTTTAATATAATTTTATTTACTTTGGGGAGGCAGGTGCTCCCTGGTTGGGAAGGCTTCCTGTCCTAGGTCTGTTTACCAGCCACTCCACACTTGTTAGAGGAAGGCAGTGCCATTTTGACAAGAGCCACACGCCTTTGCCACCTTCCTGCCATCCTGCCCAAGTGTAACCCTGCACTGAGATGACTAAGAGAGTGCAGTGGTACCAGACAGCCTGGCATTCTGTGAACACATCTAAACCTGCCCAAGTGCGGGAAGCTGGAGGAATCCAAAGCCAGGGCTTACATCCCAGGGTGTGCCTGTCACGGTGCCGTCCTTGTACTTTTGTAGTCTGAGTGATTCAGAGAGATTGGCTCGCTCTGCTTTCTCTTGAGTGTTTTAGATAAAATTCAGGTGCATAGTCAGAGCTTACAGAGGCTTAGACATTGTCTAATTCAGCTCTTTGGTGGGTAAGAGCGCATAGTATAATAGAGAGACCATCACTTTGACCGCTGCCGTGAACTCGCTGTGTGACCTTGGGTGAGCTACCTACCCTATCTGAGCTTCAGTTTATTTTCTTTAAATGGGAAGACGAAAACTTAGCTTACAGCATTTTTCCCTATGAAATGAGAGAATATTGTGAAGAATTCAGCATTGAACGATGCTTAACGAATGCTGGATGTTGAATGTCATAGGAAACAGAGACAATTTTAAGTGTTTTATTCAAAGTTATTCGCTGCAAGAAATGAGATTGGGGATGAGAAGGTGAGACCGTGGGCTTCTGGTTCAACACAGGTTCATTGACTTTGGGTGGGTGCCAGCAGGGTGGGGAATATGGGCAGAAGACTATTCCCATTCTTTTCTGCTCTTCTGCACCACTGACCCTTAGAAGACAGTGGCATCCAGAGATGAGTTTAAATTCTTTGGAGGCGAGGAAAGTGATCTCACTCACTTGCCTTGCTTTGGGCTCGCTGACTTATGCTGGTCATGACAGTGACCTCTGCTAAGTCATCTAGATAGAGGCTAGCACCCACAGGACAGAACTCTATGAAAAGTGAGGGTAACCCCTCAACACACACCCGACACCCCTGCTTTAGAACAGATGGAGCCACTTAGGATGAGCCTGGGCTGAACCCACAGAAAGACAGTGGGATGTGGTGTGTCCTCCTTGGTGCCTCTCCCCAGAACAGCTTGTATGAAGGTTTCCATTGGCCCCCATTGAAGGGAGTCAGCTGGCCTTGGACCGTGATCATAATGTTGTACACCATGGGCTGGGCACTGGAGTATTTCACATATACACTATGACCAAACTTAATCACATTTGAGGATCCCAAGCCCTTTTACTCCCGGTAACTGGATTCTGGTTCGACTTATTCAATTTATTCCCTTTCCTTGCTCTCCCAAGAGATTTCTTCTTCAGGCAGACTGGTTCTCCAGGCTGCAGAATCAGAAGCAAAGAGAATAAGAGCACATGGGCTGCAGCTTTGGGGAGAGATACTTGGAAATAGCTGCAGTATCTGAGGGAGGTGAGCGGGGGGCGGGGCTTGCAAAGAAGTCCTGGTTTGGGTTATGCCTCCATCAAAGTTCTCATAAACAAAAAGAAGAAACTGAGTTTATTTTGAAAGCATTCTTTGTGTTCTAGAACTCCCCCGTCCAATTATGGAACTTGGACCATCTGAGACCTGATGGTCAGGTTACAATAACATTGTGTTATAGTGACCCTGAAACAATCCTTAGTGGTTAATTTTAATATTCCCAATTTACAGATGCGCACCAAGGCACTAGCTCAGGACCACACAGTCAGGAGACAGATGCTTAGGGTTTGAATCCAGACCTCTCTGGCCTGATTGTGCCGCTTTCCTGCCCACTGATGAGCTGCAGCTCAAAGTCAGAGAGCAGAGCAGCATGTCCCAGGCTGGCAGCCCGTAGAAAGAATTAAACAGTGATCATCATTGCAGCGCTGTCCTGGAAAATGGCAATTAGCCTCTAGTTTGTTTGGATTAATATCTCTGGAGACCTTTATGAAATATCATTTATTGATAAGGAATGTGCAGCACAGCCCAATAGGATTGGGAGTTCCGCCCTCAGTGTTCTTGGAGGAGCATCTGTATGACATGAGCCTCTCTCGTGATCTCAGATGTGCTGCTATTTGGTTTGGGAAATTATTGTGTAGTTTCTGGGTTTTCTTTTTCTTTTTTTTTTTTTTTTTAAGGTTTGTAATTTCTATGGGGAAGTGTGCTCTGAGGGATGAGCTAGCCTTAGGAGCTGGACGGACCTGCACAAATTACAGCCCTGCCAATAATCAGCACTGTTGCTTTGAGTAAATAAGGCTCTTAACCTCTTGGAGCTTTAGTTTCCATCTGGGGGCAGGTTTGGGAAATTTGATATGATGTATGTGAAGTTCCAACATCTGAGATATGGAAGGCATTTAAAAACAACAATCATTATTGCCACAATTTTAAAAATTTAAACCCATGTTAACATGAATTGCCAAGCACAAGCACGCTGGCCTGAATCAAGTAGTGAGAAAAAAAACACTGAGGTTCAAAACAAAAACTGAAAATAAATTGCCCACTAAGTAGATATTCTGCACAGTAAGAGTTAAGGGTTGAGCTTAAATACACAGAGAGACGAACTGTAAAAATCCTTCCAATTGCAATCTTTAGGATGGGATCAGGTTGAATTTACCTTGACACAAAATATTAAAAACCCTTTTAAAAGGAAAAAAAAGAGAGAGAGAGAAACAAGGAGAATAACTTCCGTCTTCAAAGAACAAAGAGTTTTCAAATTCTTTAGAAAGCTCTGTTTATGTGAAAAGGATGCAGCTGCAGCATGGTTTGCGACGAGGGAAAAAAAAGGTTAACATTGCTTAGGCAACTCTCTTCGACAAAGCTACTTCTGTAATTGACTCAAATTTTATCTATTCATTAAAGTGAGATCACTAATGGGTAACCCTTTCGTGGCCATCACTAAGTACCATGTACCATGAAAACCGAGAAGCCTGAATTCCTTTGAACAGTAGCACACAACTTGAAGCTTTTCAAATGACCTTCCTGCAATTAGTGTGAATCACTGAGCCTTCATGCACGTGCCTGTGTGTGTGTGTGTGTGTGTGTGTGTGTGTGTGTGTGTGTGTTGGGGTTTTCACTGTAGTTTCTCTAGAAATTCAATGAGGAACTAAAATTCACTGTCAGGAGGCACTATGTAGACTCAACACAGAAGCAGACCTCCACTGACCTGTGTCAGTGTGAAGACACAGCTGCTCCAGGCAGGGCCTCTAGCGTTGAGCTGCTGTTCCCCTTTCTCTCGCCCCCAAGCTCTCTCAGACCCACGAGGACCGTCCTGTCTAAACTGAAATGGATACAGAACATGCCATGCCCACAAGGTTGAACCAGTGACCTTATGTCCTCTGGGTTCCTTTTCCTGTCCACTTACACATGATAAATAAGCAGAGGTATATGGATACAGGGACCTCAGAGTGAAAGTTACTCACTGGGCTTGGAGCCATATAAGCCCATCAATTTCTCTTTCTTTCTGTAACACGTAAGTGAAAAACCTCGAGAGAGAAAATTCCTGTCTGCCTGCCTATCTGAAAAGGCTGTGTACGTGTGTGTATGTGTATGTGTGTGTGTGAGAGAGACAGAGACACACACACACACACAGACTAATTTTAAGCCTATTTCTTTACAAAGCTCTCAGTAAATCCATCTGGGTCAAGGAGGCGGAAAACACAACCACGTCTGTAGGATTTGCTTCTTACCCAGCGAGCGTGAGGCTGTGTTCATTGAAATGTTGGCTGTTATTCTATTTGACTTCGCTGATGTTCTTAGGTTGATATGTTTAAGATTAATGAGGCATTAGTTCTCAATCAAGGAGCCGTAATCAAGAATACCCATTTAGCTGCAGCGAGTTGTGTGGCTGCATTAATTAATATCATTTGACCTTTGTATTTTGGGTGGGATGATGTATCACTGCATTTTCCTGAGAGGTACCATAAAATTGATAGCTCGAATATTGCTGCTCATATGGCCGAATGGTTCGTTTAAGTTAAATGCTGTGCTTGTAATTAATATAGGGTAGGTGAGTCTGGCCAGATGATATGTATTCATTCTTATTGAGTGAAGCAGACCCTGCTGGGTGGGAGATTCAGTGCTTGGCGGCCTCATCTGGAGCACTGATGCTGAGAGGTTGGCTCTGGCAGGAAAATTCTCCTGAAGGTACCTCTTGAGGAGTCTCTTTCTAACTCAGGGACCATGTCTACACAAACATTTAAATATGGAACAGAGAGCTTTGGGGGCTTGTTGGACCCTCTACGTTAGTGTTTCTTCAGTTATAATGGGTGTGTTGCTCAAATGCAGGCTCCGGCTCATAACGTCTCAGATAAACTGAGATTTTTGCATTTCTCCAGGTGGTGCTAATGCTACTGGTCCAGGTACCCCAAATTTAGTAGCATGTTTCTAGGCCAGGGATTGGCACACCTTTTCTGTGAAGGTTCTGAGAGTAAATATTTTTGGCTTTGTAGGCTGTTCGGTCACTATCACAATGACTGAACTCTCATCTCTGCCCTGGAGTGAGAAAATAGCCGTAGATAATATGTACACAAATGGGCATGACAGTGTTTCAATAAAACTTTATTTACAAAAGCGGGTGGCTGGCTGGATTTGGCCCTTGGGCAGGAGCGTTCTGGCCCCTGCTCTAGACCATAAGTTCCACGTGAGCACAGCTATATTTTATTCACTACTACGTATCAGTGCCTAGCAAAGTGCTGGGTGCCTGATGGGGAATGCAAAAACTATCTAAGAATGGAGTGAGCAATTTCCACATTCCACATTTGATGGCAAGAGCAGATCAAGCTGGCCCCCAGTATGAGTTACATCCACGGATTCAGGAACCCAGAGCCCTAGGCTGAGACTTCTCTCTGCTTTCACTGGCTGTGGGTCAAGGTGGAGGGGAGGGAAGAGGATCTGCCCCCTTTCCACAACCACTGGTTGATTTTACATGAGTTCCAAATATACTCCAATCTTCTCAAAGTACTTTTTTGTACTTCTCCATTTATATATTCTGTTTACAGAAACTGGATCACAGATGCACATATCACACTATAACCTGCTTTGAAAATTCAACAATGTTTTAAAAACGTCTTTCTGCATCAATAAATATTCTTTACACCATTATTTTTATTGTCTGTACCACATTCCGTACTTTATTTAACCAGTCTTCTATGGGAGGGCATTTATGTTTCCTTTTTTTCCAATTGCAAACTGTTAATCATGGCTGCACATAGACATAGAGCCACATATTGTCTTAGAATAAATACCCAAATAAGGAATTTGTGGAATGACAAGCACATTTTCAAGGTTTTTGATACCTTGAGACAAATTACTCAAAATTACAAATCTTAGACTCCTACCGGAAGTTCATGATAGTACCTGCTTTCATGAAAAATTTTGAGGAGGAACTTAGAAAAAAAAGATAAAATCTGTTTAAGGATGATTATTATGTCATGGGAAATAGGGAATGCCGAAATGTGGGGGGGAGGGAGACAAATCTTTGTGTGTGTGGATGAAAATAATCAATAATCTGTAATAGGAACAGAAAAGAGTTTTATGTGAGACAAACTGAGGACTATAGCCCAGGAGACAGCCTCTCAGATAACTCTGAGGAACTGCTCCAGAGAAGCAGGGTTTTCAGCACAGATTTATGTCTTGTTAGAACAAAGAACATCAACCATGTCAGGGATAGGTTCCTACAGGCTTTTGAAAAAACAGATCAGAATGTACACAGAGAGGCTGTATGGCCTTGGCACCTGGGAAGCAAGTCTTATTATTGAGGGAGGACCAGCACTGGCGTCCCCGGGCGGGAGACATTTAATCTTTATTTTTAACTTGGACATTCTTTACTTCTGGTCAATGCGCCCTTCTCTTTAATAATTAAAGCAGATGTACAATGTATGTTTGATAGGCCACAAACAGGCTGTTCTAGTTAGCATAACATTAAAGTTAATTCATGGATAAGCCAGAATAACTTCTCCAGACCTCAAGATGTGAAAATTTATTTTATCATGGGTCTAACTGTTGCCCTGGAGCCTTGACTTTTTTTTTTTTTTTTTGGCGGTACACGGGCCTCTCACTGCTGCGGCCTCTCCCGTTAAGGAGCATAGGCTCCGGACGCGCAGGCTCAGCGGCCATGGCTCAGCGGCCATGGCTCACGGGCCCAGCCGCTCCGCGGCATGTGGGATCTTCCCGGACCGGGGCACGAACCCACGTCCCCTGCATCGGCAGGCGGACTCTCAACCACTGCGCCACCAGGGAAGTCCTGCACTGTTGTTTCTTGATGCCTTTCCTTTGTTTCTGCATTCCCTCACTCCTCTAGTTAGTAACTGTTTGAATCTGCCCTTTGCAACCCAGGGAAGGTCTAGGAGGCTGAAATCTTTTTCCCACAGACAAGCAATGGGGGACACAGAAAGGCTTTTGTGCTTGGGAGGCCACCACAGGGTCCTGCTGGGTTTCAATCCCCCCTTTTCTTTGACACTCCTCAATCTTGAGGGGAACAGGTATTTGACAAGAGTGGGAATAGCATTTTTTTTTAATTGGTGTATAGTTGCTTTACAATGTTGTGTTAGTTTCTGTTGTACAAGGAAGTGAATCAGCTATGTGTATACATGTATCCCCTCCCACCGGGACCTCCCTCCCACCCCCACCCCCACCCCCACCATCCCATCCATCTAGGTCACCACAGAGCACTGGGCTAAGCTCCCTGTACTATACAGCGGGTTCCCACTAGCTAGTATTTTGGATAGAGAGGTTAATCATAAACTCGGCAGAGGAACTCAGTTTTCAGGGGACTCTGTTTCAGTGGCACACTCAAATTGCATAACTTAAATGAGGGACTATTTACCAAAGCATGGATAGGGTGTGGGGAAGTCACACAGATTATTCTGCACCTTGGGCTGGTAATAGAGAGACAGTCATGGCCTCAAGGATTGAAGGAGCAGAAGATGGAGCAGTTACTGGGCCTTTGGGCAGAGAGAACTCGGGGGTTTAATTGAGGGGTGCAGCCAGCTCACAGCTACCCTGCAGGGAGAGAGTCTGGGGAGTAAATAGCCCTCCCTCCCTCCCTCCCCCTGCTGGTGCTCCCCACTGAAACCAGAGGAAACCAGAAACCCACCTGGAAACCAGAGGCATTAGTTTGTGCAGATCTGCCTCTTGCCTGGGCACAGGGCACAGTGGAGACGGATGGGGCCTGGCACCCTCCGGGTAAACAGAAGGTAGCCAGCTCGGTGTGGCTGCATGGATTATTGCATTTTACTCTGTTTTCTAGGGCAATGAATGCACTTTGGTGTAGACCTGAATACCAGAGCCTCATGAATTTGTAACCCCGTGATATGATTGGCGATATGATTTTTAAAACAATAACAGCAGCAATCCCAGAGTCTAATCAAATGCCAACGATGGGATACCAATACGGCAATCTCATGACTGTGGCAGGTCAAGTGGCGCATGCCTGCACTTGGCCTGGTAGATTTCTTCTAGGTGGCCTTCAAGAGCTCCTTGAAGAATCACCAAACCTCTAGACTGACTGGACGTTCAAATCATTTCCCCTGGGTCCCAGATGATAAACGAATTCTGCCAAGGGAAGCAAAATGTTGATTTCATTTTTAAAGATGGAAGAGAAATGGTTTTCACATTCATCTCAAGGCAGCCCATCCAAGAGCAAAATGAGCCTCATTGCTGTCGAGTTTTCCCTTAAATCTAACTCAGTTTGCCAGAGCATCAGAGTCAGTGTGTAAACCTGTTTTGTTTGGTCCTTGTGGTGTTTTATGTTGTTGTCTATTAATTTAGTTTAGTTTTCATGTTTTGGTTACTATGAATCATTTGCTAATGTTTAAAAGGTTAGAATATGTGATATCAAATCTGAATTCCGACTTCTCTTGAGAAATATGAAAATTTGACAATATTGGGTTTTTATTCCCACTTAGGAAAAACAAAAAACAGTGGTGCTAAGAATGGGTTTCCCTCCTTAGTTGGTGTCTCCCCGGCCGCTGCCGGTCATCAGTCCTGAGCTGCGTTAGTAGGTGTGTGAGTTTTCAGTCTCTATAAACTCTTAAGTCCCTGCAGACAGGTCAGAGTCTCAACCCACTTTTATTCTGTTCTGAGGAGAATTCATGGACATAAACTAGCTTCTCCAGATGTGGAAGCTTTTTCCTGGAGTGACTTACATTTCTTTGAAAGTCTCCAACATTCTCAACATCAGACCTCATTGCAATTTTTTTTTAAATTTAGGGGATATTGGAGTAAACTACACTGACGTTTACATTTGCATTTCCCATTTAAGAAAAAGGAAGAACGTGAAGAATCGTCAAAAGCAAATCAGTGTAAATCAGATATTGGGCAGAGGCAGGGTTATCGGGCGTCTGCGCAGGCAGACTTGAATCTTGGGTGTTTAGGCTTCGGTGTATGTATCCAGGTCTGGTATCTTTTCAACAAGGTGATGGGATTCTCCTTCTTTGAGTGGAATGTATGTGGGTGCCCAGCATGTAAAACAGATCAAAGCTGAGGGGTTTTCACTGAAACACAGTTGAGGGGAGGGTACAGGGCCGCCTTTCTCACCCTCCTCCACAGTTCCATCCTGGGGGTGGAGGAGACCCACTGGTGTCTCTATTGTGCCCTGAAGTACAAAGATGCTGTCTTCCTTCATTTGTTTTACTCTGGTTCAATGTTTTACATCTACCTCCTAAGACAGTGCCTAGAAATGGAGTTACTCAAGTATCTGTTGAATGAACGGACAGGTGGATGGATAGATGAATAGATGGACGATGGATGGTAGATAGATGGATGAATAAATACGTCAGCATTAAGTGAAATCTCCTAGTCTCTGTTCCTCTTAGAAATTACAGGTAAATTCTTACTGGCCACTGGCAGCCATACTTGACTGACCTGAGAGCCGTCTCTGCACATTGTGGAAACCCTGTGCTCTGCCACATGCAAGTCTGGAGCCCTCCAGCTTCTGGGTGGGACCTGGAATTCTGAGACTCCCTAACAAGATACAGTTTCGGGATTGTCACTTTTCTCTGAGGATTTAAGTAAGTGTTAGTGGTATATACACACCAGGCTCTGGGTGAGCTAGAAGCCATGTAGGTGTGGCATGTGGAGCTCTGAAATGTATTATTTCCTGAGTGCCTTCCACGGGCCATGCGTGGTGTTAAGTACCCTACACAAATTGTTTTATTTAGTTCTTGGCCAATTGTACAAGGCACACCCTCCTGAGTGATGCAACTAGGACTTGAACCCCGCTTTGTCTGAATCCTGAGTACACGCCCTTACCCCCTACACTGACATTTCCCATGCTATGCATGTGTGTGTTATTGAAACTACACAAGGAGGGTTTTAGATATTACATAGACAAGATTATTCATTTTAGTGGTTATGTATTTGCTTAAATCTATAGTGGAGCAATACTAGTAATTAATTTAGGTTAATGATGTTTGCATCTCAAAATACATAACTTAAATAAAGAAATTTCGGGCTTCCCTGGTGGCGCAGTGGTTGAGAGTCCACCTGACGATGCAGGGGACACGGGTTCGTGCCCCGGTCCGGGAAGATCCCACATGCCGCGGAGCGGCTGGGCCCGTGAGCCATGGCCTCTGAGCCTGCGCGTCCGGAGCCTGTGCTCTGCAACGGGAGAGGCCACAACAGTGAGAGGCCTGCGTACAGCCAAAAAATAAAAAAAAAATAAAGAAATTTCCAATTTTAAGAAAAAAATATATCATAGTGTAGTTGGTACAAATATGGCAAAAACCATGATAGTGGCACTGTATGACTCAAGTTTGGGAAATATTGCCCTTTGCCAAATGACATATCCAAAGAGACCCAGAACCCCTAAGTCCTTCCTCAACCCCCTAGTTCTTTGCCCCCAAATTTACTGTAGGATTAGAAATTTTCCCTTCAAGCATGAAGGGTCTATAGCTCTTAAGCCATTGTCAACTGCTGCATCCTTTATATGTTTCTTTTTCATCCTAGGTTAGTAGGTTAATCAGCTATTAAGAGCTAAGTGAGTTGTACATGAGAAAGGTGAGTTTTGACATGGAAAACAGAGGAAGAGGTCTCTATACTTACATTAGTTAACAGCACTCGTATTCAGCATGGGATGCACCTTGGCATTTTCAACTTTTGGGGTTCCCTTTCTTTTTATAACAGGAAGTCTTCTTTGCCCATGGGTTTGAATGCAAGGCTGAAGCAGGTTGAGATGTGATAGCATAATCTGACCTCATCAGAGAGAAGAGGATCGCTAAGATTGCTTTCACTCTTTTGTTCCCCATCCTTCCAGGTTTTCAGAGAAGGCTCCATGCCTAGGACCTGATAGGCACTTAACAAAATGAATCAATCTATGTAAAGTTCTTGGAAGAGTGGCTGGTGTGTCTTGAGCACCATATTTGTGTTTGCTATGACCTTAATATTATTAGAATATCACATGGACTGAGTAGGTCAGAGCAAGTGAAGTGGGAAAAGCATGGTATTCGGAATCCAACAGGAGTTGTGTGCTGGGTGTCTGCGTTCCCTGCTGTATGCACTCTCCATCCTCCCCCATCCTGCTCTGCCCTACAAGATCCCAGGCCCTTCACCTGGATTTGGCCATTGGGGTGTGCCCTGGCTGGAAGGGAAGGAGAGGAAGGAGGTCAAGGTATTTGTTCCCTGTGAGATTTCCCCTGCCCCTCACCCAAAGGTAACTATTCCTTCTCTCACAGCACCTGCTCTGAACAATTCTGTCCTCACCTCCCTCCCCTTGTTCCTTGTTCCTGGGAGTAATGATGGCTGCGTTGACACTAGTCTAGAGTTACTGCCCCACACCTGCCACGCCTTTGTTTCCAGTCCTTTTTTAAATAAAAGGACATCTCCCTGAATTGCCTCAAGTGGAGTGTGCCATGTGTTTTCCACTGGGACCCTGCCAAGTTCAAACCCTAGCCTCTGCTATTCACTAGATCTGGGGCCTTGGCCAGGTTCCTTAACCTCTCTTAGGCTCAGCATCTTCATCTGCAAAACAGATAAGCCAGGGTCGCAAGCTCAGATGTCAGGGACCAGGCAGGTGTCTCAAACGAGCGAGGTGGGTGTGTGCCTCACCTGAGACCTCTCCTTAGTTCCCAGCCTGGCTGTGCCAGAAAAACAGGAATTTTGATTTGTCTAGAGAATCCAGAAATCTAGCTTCTGTGTGAAGTCTCCTGATTTTGAAACCTTGGCGACTAAGTAAAATGTTAAATTTGGAATATCAGGCAGAACAAAATGTGGGTTAAGAATTAATTGAGAAGATTGGGAACATCGACTCTGGAGCCTGGCTGCCTGGCTTTGCCTGAAGGTTTGCTCTTCTGCTTACCAGCTGGGTGACCTTGGGCATTTCACTTAGCTTCTCTGAGCCTCATTCCCTTATCTGAAAAATGGGGATAATGTCATACCCATTTCATAGGATTGTAATGAGGATTGAAAGAGTTAATATTTGAAAAGTTTTAGGAGACTGTCTGGTACACAGAAAGCACTACAGAAGTGTTGGTAAATAGAAATGAATAAATGTGGTCTGCCTCATCCAGTGCTTTGGCACGGCGGGGACTTTCAGTACACGGGAGCTTAAACAAATGAATGTCCAAGTGAGAATATAAACACACATTCCTCCAGCTTTTTGTGTGTTATTAAGTTAACATGAACTCAAAAAATAATGGAAGCTTTTAATTTTAATTCTCCCTCCAGAATGGTCTATTTAATGCCACTTGCCTTGAGATAGAGCCTGACTTCAGAGGTCCTCATCAGGCTACACTGATACTCAGCCCGAAGATTGTTCTAATAAGCTTTATTGACTTGCTGAACCTCGGAGTTCTTTTTATTGACATGCAGTGTAAATCATTCCATCTGACATTTGAATGTCCTTTCTGAGAAACGTGTTAGACTTTACATGGGTCCTGAGCTCCTGAGGATGTGTACATTCCTTAGTCAAGCGTGCAATGGCTTAGATGAAGACATCACACGCATAGCCTTGTTTTAAACTAAAATTGGATGGGGGGAAAGGGCCAGGAAATTTTGTTTCGTTGAAAAAAATGTTTCTGAACTTTGAGAATGGTGTACCTTTTTATGGGAGCATAGCTATTGCTTCTGTCTTAAGAAATGGCCTCTTGGCTTTGTATAATTTCTAAATAATCGGTAGCGTGAGAGGTACAGGGAGTAATAGACGAGTTTGCCTTGCAGAGAGACTCACGTGACTTTGAGTTCAGAAACTCTGTGTTTAAATTTATTTTGCAAGGTGGGAGGAAACACACCCTGCGGCTGAAAATTTCTGATACAATAGCCATTTAAGGAACCATCATGCCTTCCAGGAACTCAGTTTCTTGGATGATGTTTCATAAGCCCATCTGGACACTCATTCCCTTCCCTCAGTTATTCTGCCAATGTTTAGTGAGCATCTGCTATGGGCAGGTTCCTGCTAGTGCTGGGAGTACATTGACAAATCCGACAGTGTCCCTGCCCCTGAGAAGCTCAGGATCTACTTGGGAAGATATAAAATCGATCATTATAATAAAAGGCGTTAAATGTTACCCTAGAGCAGGAGTTTTCAACTCTGGCACTGTTGATGTTTTGGGCTGGTTTGTTCTTTGTTGTTTGTGCCTGTGCATTGGAAGGTGTTGAACAGAAGAATCCCCCCTCCAGTGATGACAACCCCAAATGTCACTAGACATTGCCAAACATCTCCTGGGGAACAACACTGCCCCTGTTGAGAACCACTATTAAATATAGATATTTACACAATTTCTTGGGAAAGGAGCAACGGATTCAGCCAGGAGAAGTGGGGTAGGCTTTTCAAAAGGATGATGGCATTTGAGCTCGGTCCTGAGACAGAAATATAGCTCAACGGGGGGCGGTGAAGTAGAAGTTCACCACTCCAGCAAAGGAGATACAGTGGTGTGACAAAACACAGACTATTTCAAGAACAATGTATCTTTCTTTGTGGGTAAAATTAGACTACGTGGCAAATAAGGCTAGAAGGGCAGGCAAGAGCCAGTTCCTGGAGAGTCTTATAAGCCAAGCAAAGGTGTTCGGATTTTATCCTATTGGTAATGGGGAGACAATGAGATTATTAACTAGGTAAGTGGTGTGTTAATATTTGCATTGTATTACCGATCCAATTATTTGATGGTTCAGCACCTGGTAATAGCACACCTGTTTCCTTTGGGGAGAAACACCTGTCCACTATTCTGAGACTGAGTGGTTCAGTTAGAATTGATCCCATACCCTGATTCCACAGATATGGCTAGCCAGAGTGCTGTATCCACCTGGTCATGTGATCGGTTCAGTGATGGACATCTGATCCCATCCAGAGCAATGGGGGCACACTGTAGGAATTTTTCTAGAACTACTGAGGGGAAAATGCATACTCTCTTTCTGCTGGGGTTACTAGCGCAGTAGAATATTATATTCAAGTCTGGACTTTTTGGAGGGCATCTTGACCCAGCAACTGAAGAGCTCACTGAAGAGCTCACTGAAGAGGCTGCCAACACACCATCATTTACAGAGGGTGGTGTCTAGGCAGAGTAGATAGAAAAACAGACAATTAGGGAGCAGTTCAGAGGCAGAGGCAGGAAGAAGGCCAGAAGTGTTGTGTTTCTGAAGCCAAAGAGAGTTGCCAGGAGGTTGTCAACACATCAGATGATGAAGAGACAGCAACCAAGATCAAGGATTGAACATGGCAGTGGGGGTGGAGGGTTATCGATTAAGAAGATGCTAAGACAATAGCTTCAGGGGAATGGTATGAACAGAAATACCAGATTACAGAAAGTCATTGGATGATGGAGACAGGAAGTTATACACAGGGATTGAATGACTGTTTTCAGAAAGCTTGGCAATAGAGGTAGACCAAAACTAGTAGTACACTAGGTGAGGAAGAGTTGAGAGAGGAGGGTTAACATAAGGGAGCTTTAGCGTATTTATATCCTGAACGTTTGATGACAGAGCAGACAGAGGGATTGACTGGTGGAGAAAAATGGAAGCAAGGCAGGGCATTTAGCCTTGGCACTGAGAAGCGTGTTCAGATAAGTACTTACATTTTGCTTCAACATCTGTCCTGTGCTGTTCTGTTCTGTATTCTCTGTGAACTACTCTAGAAAAATGTGGTTGCTTTTATTGCCAAGTTGCTTAATTGCCTTACGGAATAATGGCAAGCAAGCTAGTCTTGGAGCTTTTGAACACGGAGAGGAATCAAAGCAAGAAGAGGTAGAGGAATCAAATAGACCGATGGCCTCTTTGTTGACAGTCTCTCAAGTTGCTTACCCCTTCGTCTGTCAGTCTATTAATGGTTGCTGACATCTGCGAAATACTTTTTAAACTAAAAATAGAGAGGGATGCAAGAAAACTCTACCTGCTCTCATAAAAGGCACATACGGTTTATGCTCTACTTCCTCTCCCCGCTTTTGTCCATTAATAAAAGAACTTCTGGGCTTCCCTGGTGGCGCAGTGGTTGAGAGTCCGCCTGCCGATGCAGGGGACACGGGTTCGTGCCCCGGTCCGGGAAGATCCCACATGCCGCAGAGCGGCTGGGCCCGTGAGCCATGGCCGCTGAGCCTGCGCGTCCAGAGCCTGTGCTCCGCAACAGGAGAGGCCACAACAGTGAGAGGCCCGCGTACTGCAAAGAAATAATAATAATAAAAAATAAAATAAAAGAACTTCTCTTATAAATGCCAGATGTAGAACATTCTTTGACAGTGATTTGAGGATTACTGCCACTTCATACTCTCTAAAAACGACCTGCCAAAAAGGAATAATGGTGCCTTACTCGCTTTGTCTGTCACCCCACACTGCCAGTGCCTTTCACCTGGCTGTGCTTTAGCCTCACGCCTGTGAATCAAGGAGGGCTTTGATATAAACAAACTGGTTCAGCAGAGGTTTGATTCCTCCATGTTGCCTGCCTGGGACAACAACTGGAGTCTCCTGAAACCTAATTTGTTTATTCTCCCTAATACGTGACATCACTATTTCCTTGTCCTACTTAGGGCTCCAGAGACTCCAGAATGGTGCTTCCTGAGTGGTCCCATGAGTTCCCTGCAAAATACCTGTAGATTTTAATATATTCATGGTGCATAATCAGTGCTTCAGAATCCTAACAATAACCTCCTTTCTGTGAGTTTGAGAGCACAAAAAGCGATCGTATTTTCAAAGAGAAGGGAAATATCCATGCGCAAAGCCCTCGGATCCTTAAAAATATGTGAAACTCCCACTTGTCCCTACCTCCAACCCTGTTCACAAGTCATACTCTTCCTTGCAGCACGCGGGCTTCTCATTGCGGTGGCTTCTCTTGTTGCAGAGCACAGGCTCTAGGTGCGTGGGTTTCAGTAGTTGTGGCATGCAGGCTCAGTAGTTGTGGCTCACGGGCTCTAGAGCACAGGCTCAGTAGTTGTGGAGCACGGGCTTAGTTACTCCGCGGCATGTGGGATCTTCCCGGACCAGGGCTCGAACCCGTGTCCCCTGCATTGGCAGGCGGATTCTTAACCACTGTGCCACCAGGGAAGCCCCAGACAACTCTTATCTACACCACAGTTTGACATCCATAGGATATTTGGACCCTTGGTCAGTGGAGCTTCATAGATGATGAGAGATACAGAGGCTTTTCATTCCTACAGGACACGTCACTGACTGCTCCTGCGAAGCCAACATTTCCTCTTCTTCATGGGGACATTGAGTGTATAGAAGATGCTACCATTGCCCCACAACCCGTGACCCCAATCCCTAGGTGTTTACCATTCTGTGCATGCATTCTGGACTTCCAAACACCAGCACCATTGCCTAAGGACTCTCCCTGACCACTAGACTCCACTCTACCTGTGCCCAGGAAAGGCTGGAAGTGGCATTGGATTACCACTCCTTCCCCACCCCCCTCCATGCACAACTAACCCTTAACCAATGACTGATGGGAATCAGTGTATAAATACTCAAGCTTCCTTGCCCCCTGGATGGGATAACTGTATGGGGCATGTTCTTCCCTGGCTTCCAGAAGTTTTAGTGGAATTAATTGCCAGTTTACTAACTTGGTCGACAACACACTTACCGTTAGCTCCTGTCCCTTTCCGAGCTTTCTTCCCCACTCCCTTGCCATTGTTTCCGAGGTTCACCTCCCAAATGCATACTTACACTCAAATATTTGTCTCAGGGTCTGCTTCTGGGGGAACCCAAAAGAGTGTCTACAGAGTAATACAGCGAGACATTTTGAACCAAGCCTAAAGTAACAGTGTGGGGAAAGTCAGAGAAGGTATGGAAACATGCTTTATGGAAGAGCGTTCACTTTTGACCAGATACCCAAAGTGTATCCTTTGGATGTTTATATTCGCTGCCAGAATCCCACATTTTTAGCCATTGACCCATAATTAACCCGTGTTTCCTCATGTTAACCACTATGTATTCTTGAAAGAGATTCCCAGTGATTTTTTGGGTAAATTTAGAGGTTTGTGCCTTTTAAGTGAAGCATAAGGAATAAATAGAAATAATAAATGTATAAATGGAGAGCATAGTAATGCATACTTTGACCATGATTTACAGATATTTTACTGCTCAGAGCATCTATAACCCACCAGTAACCACTGCAAATGCATATTCTTCCTTGTAAGGTTGCATATTTCATCCTAAATGGCTTAAATATCTTTACTTATCCATTTGTAATAAAATGATGAAGACTTAAAGTAAGTGCATTTGAAAGAAATCGATTGTCAGTACTCTGGCTGCTAATACATGGAACAGTTCTTTCCCCCCTGAAGTGTTAGTACATTAAAGCGAAACTATTTGTGTCTGATTATAAATTCATTAACTATTTACACCTCATGACTTACAACTTATTTTTTTCTTGAGAACGACCACTTTCAACCTTCATGGCTGACTTTAGTGGAACTACTCAAAGCACAGTTTATTATTTTAAAATATATTTTTAGTAGGACTTTAGAATATGTACATGATTTTATTGTCTTATTGGCCTTTGAACTTTCTATACCTAAAGAGAGGCTTTGACATGCAGCAAAGGATGCCATAGCCCTGAAATCAGACTTGCAACAACTTAAAATGAGCTTTTGAGCTTGTTAGGTTTATAAGCTTTGAAAATTTGCTTTTTTTCCTCTGAACCTCAGTGTCTATCTGTAAGATGGAAATAACAATACTACCTGCCTTATAGAGCTTCTCTCTGAGGTTAGATGTCATATCTGAGGCTTAGCATAAAGTTCTCAAAATTATTTTTAATTTCCCTCTTTTTTCCCCCTCAAGTCCTAAGCAGGTATATAATTGCTTCTTATTACCTTATCTAGCAGGAGAGTAAAACTGGCATCTAACTCCCAGTTCAACATTTAATTGTGAATGAGTGATTTTGGCGAACACTTTTTGCTAATCACCACTCAGACTCAGGACTTACTGTTATTTTCAAAGCTGGAAACAAAGATTGTGGTCAGCTCCGCACAGGTTGTCTTGATGGGTTATCAAGGATTGTGGTGCTTTTTTTCTCTTTATTACTTCGGGGCAGTTTGTGTGTTGGCTGGAACACTCAGTCACTATGAAGCGTCTAGAGGAATGAGCTAAAATACATGGAATTGCGGAAAGCAACCCAAGATCACATTGCATTTCTTAAAGACGCTCCTGCTATAGAGTTGTTAGGTGGAAGTCACCACGCACTTTGAGCAGTTGCTGCGCCAGGCACGATGCTGAGGGACTCCTCATGCATCATACCATTGACTTCTCACGACAACCTTGAGTCAGAGGAGTCATCCTGAGCTGGGTTGGAATTCTAAACCAACTACTTACTAGCTTGGTGACTGTGAGCAAATGCCTTCATTTCTTTGGACCCCAGTTTCCTCATCTGTAAAATGAGGATAATAATATAACCTGGTTCATGGAGTTGTTTTGAGAACCCAATGAGAATATGAGTGAAGGTATAGTGCACAGTAAACCTGAATAGATGCTAATTGTTATTACTACATTACTAGTAGTAGTACTACTTCTACTAATACCATCAGCTTATTGATGAGGTTGCTTTTGACCAATGGTTCTCACCTGGGGTAATTTTGCCCCTCCCCCCAGAGATCATGTGGGAATATCTAGAGACATTTTTGGTTTTCACAGCTTTGGGGAGCAGTTAAGGGTGCTATTAGCATTGAGCGGAGGACAAGGTGGAGGCCAAGGATGCTACTAAACATCCTACAGGGCACAGGTAGCTCCCTTCCCACTAAAGGATTATGTGGCCCAAAGTGTCAATAGTGCAAAGTTTGAGAAACCCTGCTTTTAGGCCACATGTCAACTTAAACAGGATTTTGCAGTAAGGGATATATCATCACAGGGAACAGGAAATGCAGTGGTGGGGTAGTTTTGAACGTTTGCTGATTTAGCAGCTCTGTAACCTCAAAGATGTTACTGGTTCTTTATTCCTCCCTGCCCTGCCATTCCTTGGCTGGTCATAAGATATTTGTGGCAGATCCAGAAGTTATAGACACACAAGGAAACATCTGGAGGGATAAGAAAAAAAAATTTTTTCCTGTGGCTTTCACTTGGGTCAAAATATTTTCCATAAGCACGTTAATCACCTTTTCCTGGATTAGATGACATGGACCCTAGGACAAGTCCTAAACCAGTCACATACAAGGAGGTCAGAATTACCACGCTTGAGGATGGGGATCAACTGCAGTGTCCTCTGTATTAATAGTAACTATTATTATATTAGTTATGTTACCGTCATCATCTTCACTATTATCATCTGCATCCTTATTTTACAAACAGGGAGTGGAAGATTAGTGATGTTTAAAAAATGTTGCTTGGTGGGCTTCCCTGGTGGCGCAGTGGTTGAGAGTCCACCTGCCGATGCAGGGGACACGGGTTTGTGCCCCGGTCCAGGAAGATCCCACATGCCGCAGAGCAGCTGGGCCCGTGAGCCATGGCCGCTGAGCCTGCGTGTCCGGAGCCTGTGCTCCGCAACGGGAGGGGCCACAGCAGTGAGAGGCCCGCGTACTGCAAAAAAAAAAAATGTTGCTTGGTTCACATTGCTATTAAGTGGTAGATTCAAATTATGAAAACAAACTGTCTTACTCTAGAGCTTTATCCACTTATTTCTTAAAGATGTACTTTTTAAAGATATATGAAAGTAGATTTCTTAAAGATGTACCAAATGCATATAAACTAGCTTTCCCTAAACCAAAGACATAGCTTAGTCTCTACTTATTATTGGGCAAGCATTAGGAGTTCTTTGTTCACTTGATTCTGACAACACTCAAAAGATTTGTTTCCGGGCTTCCGTGGTGGCGCAGTGGTTGAGAGTCCGCCTGCCGATGCAGGGTACACGGGTTTGTGCCCCGGTCCGGGAAGATCCCACATGCCGCGGAGCAGCTGGGCCCGTGAGCCATGGCCGCTGAGCCTACGCGTCCAGAGCCTGTGCTCTGCAACAGGAGAGGCCACAACAGTGAGAGGCCCGCATACCACACACACACACAAAAATATATTTGTTTCCAAAATGCTTTTTATATAGGCAGGCTCCCTTTGGTGCTGCGGATCACTGAACCTCCCTTTTTATTTTTCTTATTCCGAGACCAATTGACTAGGCATCCCTACTTTCATGATCATAAATCACTGATATGATTGTAAGCCTACCTACATGGAGTATGAGCCCTAGTATGCAGAAAGACAAGATGCATCATAATTTATGCTTCATGAACTTGGCTCTGCCACAAAACAGACTTAGTTTTGAGTCCTGGCCTAACCATTCACCAACTCTGTGGGGCTGGCTAAGTCACTGAACCTTCTCCTCCTTTTAAGCTTTGGTTTTCTCATCTATATAAAGGAAACCATAATAGTACTTACACTCAGAGTTGTATTGTGAGGATTAAATGAGATAATACAGCTAAAAAGCTTATATAGTAGATGCCACATGCTTGTTATTTTTTAATTTAATTTTTTTATACAGCAGGTTCTTAATTAGTTATCTGTTTTATACATATTAGTGCATATATGTCAGTCCCAATCTCCCAATTCATCCCACCCCCACCCTCACCTGGTTTCCCCACTTGGGGAAAAGCTTGTTATCTTTATTGCTATTCTTATCATTGTGATTGTGTTATTATCATTATCATTATCATTATCATATCATTATCATATCATATCATATCATTATCATATCATTATCTTATCACTGTGTGAGTGTTATTTTTTGTTACCGTTGCTATCTTCATATTATTTGGGGGATGTAGGCAAGGGAAGAAAAGGGATGAGCCCAAGGAGAGGTGGAGAAACCATCATGTTTACTATTTCAAAGACATTTTAAAACAGAGTGTGAAAGTTTGTATCTTTTCAGAAGAAGAGAATTCAACCCTGGACACTGGCTAGCTCATTCTCGGTATTAGATGCCTTGGCTAATATCAAGGCCCTGAACTACATGATAGATGGTGACTTAGTTCAACCAATCAGTAATTATATATTGAGTATCTGCCATGTGTCCAGTGACTGAGGGGGGAATAGAGAATATAAGGTGCAATCCATTCCCCTGTGGTCCTCAGACTGTTTTAGTTAGTTCATTAGTTGACCAGACTGTGATAAAGCTTTCAGGTAAGCCCGAAGACTGAGAACTTGAGGGCAAGCAGGTCTTACATGGTATTGGGATTGTGAGAAGCACTCTATTGAAACAGAGTCATTTATACATAAATTTGAGCTATACATCCTCTCTTCAGTGACTGCTGTGGAAAGGTGTCCTTTGGAAAGAGACACAGAAGGATGCTTGGCTACTTCAGTTTGCTTTAGTTGCTTTTTTCATCCTTTTCCTATCCTAATATACCACTGATCATCCCTAAAAGTCCTAGAATACTTTGGAGTGACCTCCTAATCCCCAGAATTTGCTAGATGTTTATACGGACCATCTGGAAAAGTTCTTAAACAAATATAAAATAATCAGGAGAAAAATGGTCATTGAAGTGAAGGCAGATGAAGCCCAGGCCATGACACTGGAACTATGGCAATGGTGGGTCTGGACAAGCCTTGGAGTCGTCCTATCAAAAGCTGCCTTGGGGTAAAGCAAGCACACTTTTTGCTTCAATTCAGGGCTTTTTATGAGCTTCCCCCAGTTTATGCCTTCAGCTTCATTGTTCACTGCCTTGCTTCCCCACCACCTTCCAGACCCTTGAACTTAGCATGATTCTATTAATATAGAACAGATTTGCTGCTCACATCTGTTCAATACTGTTCAAATACTGTTCAATATTGAACAGTATAGCCTCCTTGAAGGGGCTATACTCTGTTTGGCTTCAGACAGTCTTGTAAGCTGTGTTCTTCTCCAGGAATGTCCTTCACCCAACTCTTTGGGTAATTCCTACTTATCTCCTATGTTTAGAGGAGATCTCCTCTGGGAACCCTTGTCTGGCCTTCCCCTTTTCACTCATGTCTGGTTGTATCCTCCCATTCAGTACTGGCCAAAATCTTTCAAAACCCTTGATATCACTTATATATGTGCCTGCTTATCATGTTAGACTATAAGCTTCTTTTTAAAAAAATTTATTTTATTGTAGTTGATTTACAATGTTGTGTGAATTTCTGCTGTACAGCAAAGTGATTCATTATACATACATATACACACATGCATTCATATGTACATACATATGTACATATACATTCATTATACATATATACATTCATTATACATACATATATATATTCTTTTTCATATTCCTTTCTATTATGGTTTATCACAGGATATTGGATATAGTTCCCTGTGGTATACACTAGGAGCTTGTTGTTTATCCATCTTATATATAATAGTTTGCATCCGCTAATCCCAAACTCCCACTCCATCCCTCCCCCGCCCTCCCCCACACCTTGGCAACCACAAGTCTGTTCTCCATGTCTGTGAGTCTGTTTCTGTTTCATAGATAAGTTCATTTGTGTCTTATTTTAGATTCCATATATACGTGATATCGTATGGTATTTGACTTTCTCTTTCTGACTTACTTCGCTTAGTACAGTGATCTCTAGGTCCATCCATGTTGCTGCAAATGGCGTTATTTCATTCTTTTTTATGGCTGAGTAGACTATAAGCTTCTTGCGTGCAGAGACTGCATCTAGTTTATAGAGTAATTGGTTTATGACTAGCCTCTAGTAAAATACAGGTTTGATGGCTGAAAGGACGGATTCAGTGAATGGATGAGCAGGTTGATCTCTCAAGCCATCTCCAAGAGGCTAGCCTCTTTAGACAGAAATCCCCACAATGGTTCACCAAACATTTATTGAGCTTACTATGTGTTTGGTCCCATGGACTGAGAAAAACTCCCTGACATCAAGGAGCTGTCAGTCTAATGGAAGTGAACATTTACAATAGGCAGAGACAAATGATGTGATAAAGTTATGGAGAGGTGATCAAGGAGTTCACAAGAGAGACACTGGTCGTATCTTGTGTGTGAGTGGGGGTTGGCAGGGAGAAGTAATGTCCAAATGGAGATCTAAAAGAGAAACAGAAACTATCCAGGAAAAGAGAGTCTGTAGGAGCATTCCAGGTTGGAGGAACAGCATGTGCAAAGGATTGGAGACAAGCAAGGGAAGATCACCTCTGGATCATAGGGTCAATGTAAAATGAGAGACAGAGAATCCAGGAGCTTGTAACTCATGTAGAAGACTTTATCTTGGGGGACAAGAGGAGCCATGAGAAGATCTTAAATTTGAAAGTGAGATGATGAAATTTACACTCCAGGGAGATCTTCAGCATTTTGAGTAGGGTTAATAAACTCAGCCAAGCATGAGGCTACAATGTCATTCTTTCCCACCAGTTTTATGGAAGACACCATTTTGACATCTGCTTATATCACAAATTGCAAAATATCTTTTACGTCCAGTAGGAGGAGCCAAAGGCTCTATGTTCTTCCCCAGAGCTGGGCATTCCTTGGCCCTCCGCTGTCCTAGGAGCTGTTTACTTCAGCACCTCTCATTACTGAGAAGTGGATCAACGTGGAGGAATGACAGAAAAACTCTGCCTGGAATGTGAAAGATCATGATGAAAAAGAAACTAATACTTTCCAGATGAATAGCATAATAGCATGGTATATTGATCTTTACTCTAATTTTGTTTTAAACTGTAATGAATGTCTCCCCCACTCATATTAATCTTTCTTAAGCCATGTAGCCACACAACACCAGTGAGTCATACCTGACACTCATTGCTAATACACCTAAGCCTATCTCTACTCCAAAATAAATAAGAGTCGACTCAGACTGACCTTGATTTTGAGATGCTTGAATGTTTTATTTCATTTCCAATGGAAAAGTATATAGTAAAAAATCATAAAAGCACCCAGTGAATACCCATTCTAATGAAACAATAGCCAGTGTTTCTGCCTTGAATGATGGTATTTTTTTCCCTTCTGGAATAAAAATGAAGGAGCATGGAGAAACAATTCCTGTTGGTGAATTTGCACAAAACATTGTATTTCAACAGAACTTCCCATTAACTGCCATTTATTTCTTCTCTCATTATTGATAATTTGCTTTTAAATTGAGAATACCTCTTTTACAACCCATCTCATCTCCCTGCACGGCTAGACAATTACATTTAAATTCGGTGGTTTTCCCATTGTAAACAGTTTCTGGGGGAAATGATTATGATGTTACTAACCCAGATTTATGGCTTCATTGTGCTATCACTGAAGGATAAGAGACTAGTATAAAGGAAAAAAAAGTTGCTTACATACAAATACATTATCGAAGAGAGTCCTCAGGAAGCATATAGTAAAACCAACCCAAACTGCAAAATCACCTACTGGGGCCAGCGAGAGAGACATCTTTCTGGATTTTGCAAAGTTATTTTTGTTACATGTTTTTTAAAAATTCCAGTTGTTGGCAGAAGTTCCTTTTTTAAATTTTATTCTAATGTTAGAAGAAATCCTAGCCCGACAGGATTGCAGAGGAACTCATGAGTCTGCTATTTGGTAGGCACTTAGGAAATACACATGTTACAAAGCAATACATGTAACATGGTCCCTACTTTTGGAAATCTTACAGTTTTACTTGGAAGAGGAGACGTGGTACAAATGCAACAACAACAACAACAAAATCAAATGATAGGGCGGGGAAAATGAACGTGAGCCTCAGAGCAAGGGCTCAAGGCTAGAATCTGGACTTGTCCAATCCCATCTGGCCCTCAGAAGGCAGTGTGGTGCAGTGGTACACCCCATGAAATTAGGTATTGCCCAGGAATCCTGGTTCTTTCCAGCTGTGTGACCTTGAGCAAATTATAGCTTTCTGGACCTCAGACTTTCCTGTGTAACATAATCGCCTAAAATGTTTATCTAGAAAAAAAAAAAGATGAATTTTTGGCTCAGTGAGTCCAGGGTGAGGCTCAAGAAAGAAGAAACATGGCTGCTTTAACCCCTTTAAGCCTCCGTTTTCTGATCTGCGAAGTGGACAAACCTATAGTACCTACCTCATTTAGTTGTTGGGAAAGTTCACTGTAAATACTTCAAATAGTATCCGGTGAAAGTGAGTGCTAATTGAGTGGTAGGATTTATTGAGGAGTCACAGGGCTTCTGACTCTAAGGCAACTGCTGAGAGAGTAGTCTGTGGACCCCTCTAGAGTCAGCACCCCGTGCAGGATTAGGCAGCCATGTAAGAGGCCAGGGAGGTTTGGCCCAGGCCAGCGCGCAACCGCTCCCTGCCTGGTGTCCCTCGGGCCTGGATAACTTTTTGCATCTCGGATAGGGCTCCATCTTTGCCTGGCCTCAAGATTTCCCGGAGCAGAAGCGGATTGGGGCAAGACACCTCCTCCATGTAGCATTCCTCTAGGGGATTTGTCCAGTCTCCTTGAGGGGAGGGGGTGGAGGGGGGGCGCTGGTGCTCAGTGAGTGAGTCCACTTTGGGACAAGGACTTGGGAATGCCAAAGACCTGGGTTCAACAGCCACACTCCCAACTCTCACCCCTTCACCCCAGGAGACCGAGGCACTGGGTCGCGCGTCAGCCACCTCCAGTTGGAATCGGGGCTGCGCGCTTGACCGCCGTGGCGGTGCTGGCGAGGGGAAGGGGGAGGGGGCGCTCCCTAGAGCTCGGGATTATTTTTGGCTCCGCAGCCCCGGCTGCTCGCCGCCTGTGGCGCGCGCTCACACACATTCTCACACACACACAGACACGCGCGCACACACATATGCACACATTTTCTCGTTCGCTCTCTCGCCCTCCTTTGTTTATTTTCTAATCCATATTTTTATTTGAAGATCTCCTCTTCACTCTCTCCCGCCCGCCTGCCGGCACTCTCGCGGGCCAACCGGGTGCACACCGCTCCCCTCCGTCACCCCAGCCCTCCTCCCGTCTCCCCGAGCGCGGGGTTTGAAGGTCACCTCCTTTCCAGTCCCCGTGCGAGCCGCGCCGCCACCGCCGCCTCCAGCCGGAGCCGGTGGCACAGGCTGCGCTGCCGTGAAGTGGTTCTCGCAGCCGCGGCGGCGGCAGCGGACCGAGCCCGGGGTCCGCGCCGGTTGGGGAAGCCCGAACTCGCGGAGGGGAATCCCTCTCGCTTCACCCCAGCCCCCGGCTGCGCCCGCGGTGGGGCGGGGACGCTCTGCCAGCCCGCGAACGGCAGAGGCGGCGGCCGCGACCAGACCCACGCGTGCGCCTCCCCGGCAGGAGGAGGAAGGAGCGAACAGGGCACCCCGCATCTGGGGGGGACAGCCGCGCGCCCCGCCCGTGCGTCCGGAGCGAGAGAACTCCGAGCCTGCCACCAGGCAGAGCGCGGAGAAGCGGACCGTGCACCCCGGGACCGAGGAACCTTGCGCTCCAGACCCCCGGGCAGTGGCCGTCCGGGCCCAGCGGTGCTGAGTCGCACCGCGCGCAGCTGCGCCCAGCCTGCCGCCCAGGCAGGGGCGCCAGGGCGGGGCTGACCTGCCAGCAAAGTTGCGGACAGCGTGGGAGAAGCCAGCACCCGCTTTCGCCATCTCCAGCTCATGGTGAGTGTGGCTGAGGGTGCAGAGAGCGCAGGGAAATTGGAGGGTCTGGGGCCGAGCGGAAGGCGACCGGAGCCGGGTGCGGCGGGAGTTCTAGGTAAGTCCAGGCGGAGTCACCGCCTCTTTGACCCCCTGACCTGGCCAAAGGGTCCCACTGAGGGAAGAGCTGGCTTCTCGAGGGCTGGCTTCCTCTCAGAGCCAGGCCGGGCGCGCTGTACTGGGAACTTTTTCAGTGTGGTGGAGAGATCTCTCTGCACGTCCTCCCTGGGGGCTGAGATCAGGAGCCCCTACCCCCTCATCCTTCTAGAAGCAAGCCCTTTCTCGGCCCAAAGCGCGCCTCTGGAGCGCCCAGGCTGCCTTGTCCGTCCTCCTGGGAGCGAGTCCCAGGTGCAGGGAACAGCGGGCGACTGCCTGCGCACTTTGCTTAGGGTTCCTGGCAGACTGGAAGCGTGCACGCGGTGCGCCCCGGGGCGCTGCCTCTCCACCGCCCTTAACGAGGTCTGAGGGAGAAGGCACTTCGTGGCCTGGGAGAGCGTTTAGAAGCATCGAATCCTTTGTGGAAGGCGGGGAAGAGGAGGGTCGCTGAGCTGGAGGGAGAGTGTCTGTGTTTGTGGACACCGGAGGGACGCCCAAGATGCCACTGCATTTGACCCTGGGGGGAGGGGAAGGGGGCCAGCCCGGGAACTCGGGACTTGGAAACTCCGGCTGCGCCCCTTGGTTCCTTTGGTTCCTTAGGGCACCTTCACCCTGGAGAGGAAACCCAGGTAGCAGTTCTCGGCGCAGGCCAGGGGTCGCCTCTTGTCAGCTCCAGTTTCCCAACTCTCCAGGGTTAGAGGCGAGGGAGGGGTTAGCGAGTCGCTGCTTCCATATCCCCGCGGCCCGGGGAACCATCAGGTTGGGATGCTCCTGGAGTCTTTAAGGTGTCAGCTCCGAGGGACTAGGCCAGCCCGGAAGCTGCCCGCGTGGAAAGGGCGGGGAAGACCCCGACCCGCCTGGTCCAGGAGCCGCCAACTCTACTCCCTGCTGCCAGGGAATGGGGGGCTCAAGGCTGCTGCCCGGACAAGCAAGGGCCGGGCTGCGCCTGCCTGGCTCGGAGCGTGTGGGGCGGGGCTGCTCAAGTGCTTGGAAATTCGAGTCTGGCCGTCCAGGGAATTGGTACCCACCGCGGGTCTTTTCAGTTGAACTTGGAAAGAAGTGCGGACGGTGTCATGGAATAGCTTTGTTTGAGCTGCAATATGATGCGCCACAACTGGAGTTTTCTTTTATAATAATTATGATTGTATATTTTTATTATTTTTTAAAATCTGGTCCGCCAAGAGGCCTGGCCTTTTCAGCACAAGTTTAGGACACACCCCAGCCAGTGATCTCTCCCTGCCCCTGTCCTAGTTCATCTACCCTCCATTTCCCATTTATCTTTGTTACAAAGGAAAAAATAAAAGATATGAGAGGGCCTGGATCCTTTCAATTCTTAAGTGACCACAGAGGGCCTGGCTGGAGCCATGGGCAGATTTATTTTTGGCCAAGGTCTTTTTTCTTCAGAGGCAAGGACCTGGGCCCATGAAGGGTAAAAGTGACGCTGGCAGGGGTTCTAGGGCAAACAACGGGGCTGACTCCAGACCTTCATGCTTTCTGAGCTCATCTGGGAAGCACTGGGATCTGGGGGGATCCACTGGGTTTCCCCTAAGTTAACTCATGGCTGATTTGGATTAGGAAGAAACTGGTATCATCCTTTACGGTTTCTGAGGGTACCGTTAGCGTCCAGAGATAAGGCTGAGAAGAGTACCGGGCTCTTGGCTGTGCCACCTGCTAGCTGTGTGACCTTGGGCAAATGACTTCACCTCTCTGTGTCTCAGTTTATTCACCTGCCAGATGAAAGTTTTAGTGGTAGTATGGACCACAGCGGGTTTGGGGGAGAATTAAATAGAGCAATAAGCACAGAACAGGGTCTGACACATGGCAAGTGTCTGGATGATGTTAGTTTTCTTTCTTTCTTTTTTTTTTTATCAGATAGATTACTCTCTATTTTGAGTCTTATGACACCTGGTGGGATAGGAAAGGCAGGCAGCTTCCCTTACATGTATGCCCTTTCTTTTAAACGACAGATCACAAATAGGGAGGTTAATCGTAAAGGGAGATTTCTCAACAGAAACCTCCTTCCTTCCAAGCCTGACCTCTCCTCATGTTCTAAGGAGGATCAGCGACACGCCGCCCACTGGCCGAGAGGTGGGTTGGTGGCATTTGACAACATCTCAACAGGCACCTATACCCTGAAATTAAGTTTTTACTTAATTAAGTATTTAAGTTTTTACAGCAGTTGTGTACTTTATTCTTCCATCAACAGAAGGCCTGCTTCTCCTTGGCCTCCTGGGATGAAAGTATCATCTTAGTAAATCTTACTTTCCTAAGAACACACCGTCTTTATTGTCACCCCGTGGTCCCAGGGTTTTCCACTTAGAAACGAGCCAAAACATGGATCTGAGCAGATTTCTCCTCCTGGAATTGACCCACTCTGCCCTATTTTCTCTTCATGATAATTGATGCTATTTTTTTACCTACTTCTCTAATGTCTGAGCACAGGCGGCTGTGACATCTTCACGTCTCTGATGACTTTTTTTTTTTTTAAAACAAATTTAGCCTTTTCAGTTCAAGCCATACCAAATCATTATATTTTATAAAATTCCTTTCAGATAAGTCTTTTTTTTTTTTTTCATTTAGAAAATTGGGTCTGTCCTGTATAAACATGTCTGACATTTCACCTTTGCAAAAATCAGGCCATTTTATTTGCATCTTTTAAGCTGATGTGTGGAGTAATGAACACATTCCAAGAGGGAAATCGTATCTGACACAGAAAATACTTTGGGGACGCAGTGATTTCCCAGTGGTGTGTGTGAAGACTATTGAAATCCAAGTGCACTTGCTCTGAAGGACACAGGGCAGCTCATCTCGCTTTTCCCACCCAGCATGGGAGCCACGTAGTAAGCATGCTCCACAAAGTAATATCGAATGACTTTCCCAAAATCATCACTTGTCACATTTCCTTTCCCCTGTATTGCCCGAGACAAAACGTTGTTGTGCCAAAGAGCTCAAACTTGGAGATTATATTTTTATTTTTTTATTTTAAAAATATTCGTTTATTTATCTGGTTGCACCGGGTCTCATTTGCAGTAGGTGGGCTCCTTAGTTGCGGCTCCAGGGCTCCTTAGTTGCGGCAGGCATGCTTCTTAGTTGTGGCACATGAACCCTTAGTTGCGGCACGCATGTGGAATCTAGTTCCCTGACCAGGGATCAAACCCGGGCCCCCTGCATTGAGAGTGCTGAGTCTTATCCACTGAGCCACCAGGGAAGTCCTGATGATATTTTTAAGACGTTCTGAGGCTCTCCCTGATGCCTGCCTCCCATTATTTAAAGCACTGCCTCGAGGCACCAGTCTTAAAATATTAAAACTTTAATTAAAGAATAAATGGTGAGGGAGCTTCAAAATGAGGGGCACCAGGCACCTTCAGATGACTTCAACAGAGATCATGGTTAGACTAGGTTGTCGGGTCTGGGGGTTCTTATGAAAATGACCCATGGAGTTATAAGGAGAGACAACCATCCTCATGCTTTATATCTGTAGTTACTCTGAGCACCATCATTACTGTTGGCCTGTCATTGGTCATCAGACACAACAGATGTGGGTGGCGCTTGCCTGCTGCTGTGGGTGGGTGTGTCTGTACTGGAGGAAGGAGTAACTAACGTAGTAAATGTTTATCCAGAACATACCACACGTTAGCTGTTCTGCTCGGGGAACGAGGCCAATGAGAACCTTGCCCTCTTGGAGCTTCTTTGGTTGTGGGGAGAGCCAGACAATAAGCAAGGGATGGAAAATTCATTTTTATGACGATAATGACAAGGGTTACAAAAATTATGATGTGACAATATGATAGTGACTTGGAAGGACTTTCCAAGGAGGAGAGATTTGAGCTGAGATCTAATTGAAAGGAGTAGTTGATGTGTATCAAGCGATACATGCATCCTGTGAGCATTTATTGAGCACCTACTATGTGCCAAGCACTGTTCAAAGCACTTGCCATACACAGTGATCAGATGGAGCATTCCTTCTAGAGTGTTCTACATGAAGAGCATTTTAGAAAGAGGGAACAGCAAGTGCAAAGGCCCCGAGGCTGAAACAGGGATACCATTATGTGGATGAAGTCGGGTCATAGAGGCTCCTGAGACCTGATAAGGAGTCTGGCTCTTATTATTCCAATGAAGCCATTGGAAGGTTTAATGCAGAGACGTGCCATGTTATATTTATGGCTTACATATTGTGGGAAACACTGTCAGATGTTTCTGAGAAGGGTAAATAAAGAAGCATGTCTTCCTGGCCAACCAGCTTTTGTCTCAAAGTTCCAATTCATCTCCATAACCAAGTTTGGTCTGTGGACTTCCCGGCACTGGAAGGGGAAGCCCTACAGCGTCGAAGAAAATGAACTTTTTTTCCCCCTCCTTTGGGGACTTAGAACAAAGTCTTAAATTCAAGATGGGGGATTAGTTTATAGGGAAAAGGAACCCCAGGTTTCTCAGTAATACTCATTGTGTGTGGCTGGAACAGTAGCAGGTGTCTGTATACATTATCTTACTTAGTTCTTTCCCTAGATACCCCTTCAAAGAAGCAGCACCTCCTCCCCTGCCCCAGCACCCACACACACTCTTCCCAGTGGCTTGGCTACCTCACCGTCTATCTGCAAAATGGGGACGTGAAAAGACTCCACCTCGGAGTGCGCGAGAATGATCCAGTGGAATCACTCATTACTCCCATATCCAGCATCTACTCTGTGCCAGGCACCCTGCTAGATGCCAGGGATACCATGATGTCCAAACCAGGTGCATATACGGTTTGGACACAGATCCCTGTTTTTGATCATCTATTCCAGAAGGTTCCTTTTGAGAGTGTGGCCATGTTTTTCTCCCATGAGTGCATGTGATAATGGATATTGACAGGAAGAAGTGAGCTGCCTCCTGAGAGCCCTGAGTGCTCCTGGCATTGTCCATCTTCGGAGGCTCTCCTGGCCTTGGTAGGTGGTAATAAGTTGTGATGGAGCATTTGGACATCTGGACAGTTCAACTTTCTTCCCACATTTGACCCCCCCGCCCCCAAGCCTGTCTCTCTTTATCCACAAGCCTGGAGCTCTGTCAGTGCTTGTTAGAGGAGCTGTGATAATAATGATAAGTTTATGATTTTTTTTTTTTTTTTGGCTGAGCTGTGAGACATGCTGGATCTTAGTTCCCAGACCAGGGATCGAACCCGGGGCCCCCTGCGGTGGACGCACGGAGTCCTAACCACTGGACCGCCAGGGAATTCCCAGGTTTATGTGTTTTGAGCACTTTCTGGATGATACAAGCTGTGCTGAGCACTCTGCCTGCGTGGCCGTGTGTTGAGCTGTGTTTTCCTGCCATGTGATCTCTTCCTCCTGCCCTCCCCTCCACAGCTCACCTTGTTTACTCCCTACTCATCCTTTAGGTTACAACTCAGGGGTCTCTTGCTTAGGGAGACCTTCTGCCTTTCCCGGTGTGGATCCCCTTCCTTGCAGTCATCCCAGGAGCGTCTTTGGATTTACTTGGTGGCTCTGTTTTATCTCTTTCTCTTACTCCACTGGAAGGTAAAGTCAGGTGGGCCACGCACACACCTGGTTTGGACATATGGTATCCCTGGCATCTAGCAGGGTGTTTGGCACAGAGTAGATGCTGGATGTGGGAGTAATGAGTGATTCTGTTGGATCGTTCTCATGCACTTTGAAAGGTGGAGTCTTTTCATGTCCCCATTTTGCAGATAGATGGTGAGGTGTAGGCGGGGTTAAGCAGTGTGTCTCAGGGCACCACATCAGGTAAGTGGCCCACCCAGGATTTTTAACCGGATGATCTCAACGCGTAGTCCGAAATACTGATCACTGCACTCACACTGCCTGTGTTGCTGCTTTGTAAGATGCTAGGGAGGGAGGAGGCAGTGCCATGCAGTGGTTAGGGGGACTTTGCTGCTCAGCTTGAGGAGCTCTGAGCAGTGATGCTGAGTCTATCAGAGGCACAAAAAGAAAACAGGGCACCTGTTTCTGTTTGTCACAACCGTTCGTCGTTGTGTATGAGTGGCCTGAGCAGGGGGTCTGCGCTGGTGTAATCTGGCTCTTGTTTTGCTCTTTCTCTCCTCAGAGCCTTCGGGCCCCTGGCTCTGGGCTCACACTCCGAGCGTGATTTTGCAGGGAGTGCAGAGGGCACCCATCTGGCTGCAGGCATTTGGGGGCATCATCCCCTTCAGGCTAACACGGCTCTGATAACCACTCGCAGTGCGGTTTGCGTACCGCGGCTCACTCCATTGAAGCACTGTCATCTGAATCAGCTCGCCTTTCATTTTTTCTGAGAACCAAAACTAGGCCTTTGCCAGCATAATAGATCAACTTGTGCCATCACCTTGCTTATTGTTAGGTCTGTCTTTCCTCAAGATGTTCCTTTTCTGTGAATTTTAGAATAGGGGAGTCAGAGATGAGAGTATGGATTTAGGTTTTCAAAATTGTCTTCTTTGTGTCATCCTCAGTTCCCTAAGAGCTACCATTTGTAGGAAGCTCCTTTTGTGCCAGGGCACAGGGAAGAATGCTTTGCATGCAGTGTTGCATTAACTATTTACCACAGACTTTATTATCCCCATTTTGCAGATGGGAGTACTGAGGCCCAAAGACTAAGTTGCAGACTCAAGCAGTTGCTTCCAAAGTCCTGGGCTTCTCTCTTCTACTCAGCGCTGAGAGGACATGCTGGGTGTCGAGGGGCATAGCAGAGGGACCTTCACAAGAGGCTTGGGAGGAAGGAGGTGATGCAGGGTGATGATTAGGATTTCAGAATCAGACTGTCTGGCTTCAGTCCCAGCTCTGTCACGTTCTAGCTCCATGCCCTTTGGTCTTACTTAACCTCTCTGAGCCTCAGTCTTCCATTTGGAGATAATAATGATTCTTACATTGCAGGATCAATCTGATGATTAATCAGCCCTGTAAATTATTTTAGCAAAGTACCTGGCACATAGCGTGTGTTCACTAGTGGTGCTGGCTCTGATAATAGTGACAATTATTATTACCATTTAATAATAATTATATCATTATTGTTGTTGTTGTTGTTACTAGAATTTCACAGTCCCTTGAGGTAGCAAACTGGCCCCAGAATGTGATTCTTACATTTTCCTCTTGGCTGTAACAGAGATGATAAATTGAGAGTGAAGGAGGAAGGACCCAGCATGGCTGCAAGTGTATAGTTGAGGGAGTTGACAGACCTGAGTCTCTATATGGAGTTCCGCCTGCGGAGGACTGCTGACAGCAGCCATATGCACGGGCTCTGATTGATTGGCAGAGAGAAACACTAATATATTAGACTCGTTATGAAAAGTGACAGAGCAGGGAATCCAGAGGCTGATTCAGCATCAGCAGCCCTGGCCAGATCCTGGTGGTGCTAGCTCGGTGTCTGTTTCCCGTGGGACAAGCCCTCCATCTCCATCCCGGGGTCATTGCTTGTGTTCTAGAGTGAGTCTCTTAAAGATGCCCTGGGCCTGACTGAGCCTTATTGGGTCTTTCTGAAGGGAAGCCTGGCCCGTGGCATGGCTCACTGTCAGGGCATCGTGAAAAACACATCTTTTCCATGGGCAGCCTTAGAAAGCTGGGTCCAGGTCAGGCTGCTGATTGCAAAGGCTGATAAGAGAATGGAGATCGCACACACAGAAATTCTCAAAGGGGAGGAAATTTGCATGGGGTGGGAAATTTCAAGAATTTCCTAGGGGAGAATAAAGAGGGGGATTGATACCTCTCTTTAGAACGTGAAGCTCTTCATTGGGAGGGTTTCTCATTTCTAATTGGAGGAGTTTGGTCAGTCTGAAATATAGCAGGTAGCGTGCTGGCTAAATAAGGAGAAAAAAGCCTTGCCTTTCAACATGATGGCACATTGACCTAAGCTAATGGAGTTATTTTGGAGTCAGAAAAGCTTTGAGAAGACCAAACTCCCTGAGAACCAAGGTGTGAGAAGACACAGGCTTTGGATCCAGGCATACCTAACTTTTGAGTCCAGACTCTGCACTTTCTAGCTGTGTGACCTCAGGCAAGTTATTGTACCTCTCTGAGCCTCTCTTTCCCTATCTATCAAAGGACGAATGATTCTGCCTGTCTCACCAAGGATTGATGCTCCAGAGTAAGGTGAGTTAAAACATAGACTTCTGAGAATATTCCCTCCTCATCTATTTACTTACCTTGTAATATGCAGACAAGAACTTTTCACTAGGAGGCTCTTTGATACAAAAGTTTCTGTAGTTAATGTGCCTCGTGGTTCTTAGAAGGATATTTTTTTTTCTAGTGAATTTTTGTTTGTTTCACACGTGAAACTTGCATAGGTTTAGTCTGTGTGAACTTCCAGTAACCTTTGGAAGTGCATATTGAGGACAAAGAATCATTCCCCACTACTCCATAAATTCAGTTCTCCTGAATTGTGGTTTGCCGCTTCTAATGAGAGATATTATAAGAAAGCCATTTCATGCAATATTTGAAAAAATAGATATTACATATACACAGAAAAAGAAGAGACCATTTAGACCGAGTTTAAGAGTGGATACAGCTGAGTCTGTAACACTTGAAATGCAAAGAACAAAATATTTTTGAAAACAAATGAGGGGAACCAAGAAAGATAAAAGGTCATGAAGAAGTCACACTCCCTGCTGTTAATTGCCGTGCTCACCATCCTTGTGTTATCTCTGGTTTCAGGGATCAGAAAAAGTTCATTCTTTCTGGAGATATTGATTGGTATTTATGTATCAGACATTCTAAGTGGAACAAATGATTGTGTTCCCTTTTCACCTGCCAGGAAGCTCAGAGCTGATTTTACAGTCCAGTCTTGACAGTGTATAGGATTTGCCAGCATAGGTTTTACATATTAACCTCACTGTTGGCTCCGTTTTACTTCTCTGCCTCTAATTTTCACCTTTTATTGTAATTTATGTTGCTTGTTTCATTATTTTTTAGAAAGCATGATCTTTGCAAGGTATCTAAAATAAATATACATAAGATAGGTAGCAGTTGGGAGGCACAAATGAATAAGTTGCAGTCCTTTAAAATATCAGGAATTCCGGAAAACATGGTGCTATAGTGCAGCGCTAGGTATCCTGAGCTAGACCCGGAGTAAAGCAGTGTCATTTGAGTCCCAGCAGTGCAAATGGATACTCTTATTTTCTCCCATTTTTTTCTTAGAAAAAATTTTAAATGACATGACATTTTAATGTTATGTCACTTTAAACGACATGTAGGATCGCTTTTCTGGGGTCATTCACTGCCTTTCTCATACATTCGGTAAACATTTAAGACATTGCTCCCTGTCAGGTGCTGTGTCAGGCTCTGTTGTATTTGGATGATACACTGACCGGTGACCAAGACCAGCAAGATCTCTGCCTCCTGACGCTTATTCTCTAGTGGGAGAGACCAACATAAACCATGAAAACAAATAAATGGACCATATAATTATCTATTATAATAAGTATTAAGATGGAAACAAAACGGGGCACTGATGTGCTAAAAAGGTAAAGGGCCATATAGGGTTGGAGGGTGTGGGAAGATCTGTCCAAAAGGGGAGACTTTTAGGTGACATTTAAGCTGAGACCTGGAGAATGACAAGGACTGAGTTCTGCCAAGAGGGGAGCTGGAGGGAGGGCAGGAGAGCATGGTGGCCAGAGCCCCGGAGTACGGGGAGCGCTCTACACGCCATGAAACCTGCACGGGGGCCCCCATGCCCGGAGCAGCGTGAGCAAGGGAGTTGCTGTGGCCGGAGGAGCTGCAGAGGCCACAGCACGCAGCCTGTTCTCGAGACCCCATGCTCTTTCTTTCTGAAGTGGGTGAGGTCTGTGCTGGAACCATTACTCACAGATGTGCAGCTGATGGGAGAACAGCTCTCAGGGTGAGAGAATGGCTGCGGGGAGCACCTCTGCGGGGAAAGGTGAGGTGTGTGCGTGTGCGTGTGGGTGGGTGTGCGCATGTGCAGGTGCGTGATGATGCACGTGTGTGACGCAGGAGGAAGAGAGGGCAGGAAGGGTGACCAGATGGTGGTGTGATGGGCTCTGATTTCAGAACCCGTGAGAATGAGGAACCGGGCAGCTGGGCCTTCTCTTATTTCATGTCCCGGGTGTCTCTGTTTAGTCCCCTACTCAAGTCGTCCCTCAGTTTTGTAGGTACATTCGGTGAGTGACAACATCTTAGGAGGTAGAGCCAGACCCCAATTCTGTGAATACACCTTCATAACGTCTGTAAAGAGAAAATAGAATTCCCTTCTTCACCTTAGACCACCCTTAACCACCGCTTCATTGGCTCCATGCCACTGTCAGAGATTTAAAAATAATTGGGAAACGCTTTTGAGACTTCAGCATTTTGGAGTCCTTTTCCAAAGCCTTTTATTAGCACAGCAGTGCTGCTTCTGCCTCTTGCGTCGTCACCATTTTCAGTGCCCTCCCTTTTCACTCGTGGTTTTGGTTTTGCTGCCTCTTTGGTCTGACGTCCCTCCCTTGCGAGTCTTGGAAACAGGAATGTTCCGTTTTATGTTCCTTGTTCTTCTGGCATTGGTAGAGGGTTGTTACCCTGTTTCCTCCTGTGTTCACCATTTCGAGACAAGGATTGGTGGAATTCCCATTTATAGAAACAAAATCAAGGGAAACAGCTCACAGAATTTAGTTTGTCTCCATCCTAACTCTTCTAGTTATTAAAAAAAAAAAAAAAAAGGAAGTGAAATTATTCATTCCCTTGAGCTCCAGATTGCTTTACTGAAAGAAGGGAGGGAATCCACTCCAGGGGAAAGAGGCTCTTGGGCTTTCATTCCTTGATGATCTTCTCTTTACATAATTTTAGGGAGCATATTGGGGAATATTAATTCTGGTCGGCCACAAATGTGCCTCAGCTCAGAGAATAAATGGAGAGCAGTGTCTGGAACAAATGCTTGTCTTAAAAAAGTTTATGAAATGCCAGCAGATGTCACTGTGCCCTTGCCATTTTAGTCTTTTTCCCTTTTAACTTTTTTTAAACCAGCATTAATTATTTGCAGTAGTAAACACGCGCGCGCGCGCGCGCGCGCGCAGACACACACACACCCACCCACCCACCCACCCACCCACCCACCCAACAAAACACAGGTATATCCTCCTACAGTCATTAATTAAGAGACCATGAAGCAACTTTTTTTTTTTAAGGTCTGGGGCGAGACCAACAGAATTCATTTCATAAGGTGAACCCTCTAAATCACCTGTGTAATATAATTGTCTTTTCCCACAACAGTGGTTTCAGAATTAAAAGACTAGTATACGTTTTATATTTTTTCTCCTTCCCTCTCAGCCATTGTTGGGAAGCTAATAATAGCCCAGGATCCAGCTCAGCTTCTTAGAACCAACTGGCTCTGCTAATTGATACAGCTCTTTATTGGAAAGCTGGAGTTTGCAAAGAAGGCTGGGGGGAAAGCTGGGGCTATAAGTCTCCTGATCCATAGTCTGAGTTATAATGCGAACCTCTTGCAATTTTCCTTGTTGCCGTGAGCACAGCAACGTGCGTGCTAATAGTCAGTTCCTCTTCTCGGGTTAAAAATTGGTGGCATCTATACAGGAAAAGATTCGACCAAAGTATTTAAAGTTAATCATTTTAAGTGAGGGATGATTTGCCAGCATGTACAGAAGACAAGTACAAAAGTAGTAAGTTAGTTTCAAGGCAGCGAATGATGTATTCTCTGCATAGCTGATGCTTCGCTTTATTTATTTAATAGTTTAGATTAAAATGGCACAGTACCAAAAAAGATGCAAGAGTATGCTGAGAAAAATACATTTCTCTTCCAACTTGCCTCCTAGCTTACCAGAGACAACTACAATCATGGTTTCTCACACGTCCTTTTGTAGATCTGTTTATGCACATATAGACATTCACACTGATTCGAGGTAGCATAGAAAATGCATAGTTCCACTCTTTGCTTTTTTTTAAAATTTAAGGATATATTGTAGGGATTATTTCATATCTATACAAAATCTCTCCATCTTCTTAATGGATATATAGTCTTCCATTGCACATATTTAAGTTCTTTCATTAGTCTCCTTTTGGTGGATATTTATGTGATTTCTAATATTTTGCTATCACAGTGCGGCATGGAATATGCTTGACCACCACCATTTCCTCACATGTAGGTCTATCTGTAGGGGAAATGCCTAGAGATGGAATTGCTGGGCCAGAGCAGATGGGCCTTTCATTTTTACAGACACCTGCAACCTAAGGATTTGGCTGGCATGTGCCCTGGCATCTCGGTGGGTGACAGAGTTTCTATGAAGACGTATTGTGGTTCTGGTTTGGTGGCCACAGTGCAGACGTGCGGCCGTTGGACACTGTTTACCTGTTGGCATGTCTTGCATTTCTTGTCATTCCCGTTTTCTGCTAATACTTTCCATCTGCCAGGTACTTTGCTAAGAGCTTTCATTCCATTTTCATATTTTGTCCTGTGGAGTAGACCCTGCCGTCACCGCTGCTTCAGAGGAAGGGACATGAGGGCTGAGAAAGAGAGGTCAGGTGCTTTGCTTAGGGTCACAGGACTGGTTAGTGGTGGCTGGGGATTCACAATCAGAGCCCCGAGCTTAGCCATCATGCAGTGTGTTTTGAACAGCAGAGATCAATACTTTTGAGTTGCACCAGGGTTTAACCTGGGCACTCTTGCACTAGTGGCATTTAGATGTGATCGTTTCTGCTGTTGTGTGGGGCTGTCCTGTGGACTGTGGGATGTCTAGCAGCATCCCCGGTCTCTGCCTATTGGATGCCAGTAGTACCATTCTTTGACTGGCAACCAGCGATGTCTCCAGATAATTGCCAGATGTCTCTGGAGAGGGCGTTGTTGCCCCTAGTTGGAAACCACTGGCTCAGGAACATAGCGCATGTGCTGTGGGGACATATATTGTCACACCAGAGACATGGATTTCACTTGTCCCTGCTTGGGGACACACATTTGGCCCTGCCCAAAGGTGGGGCAGCTGGGCTCCCCTCCTATGAACACCCGTCCAGGAAGAAACAGGAAGGTGTGCTCAGGCCACTGTCATGCTCCCATCACAGTAATGCTCCCTAACACGACTTTGTCTTTTAAAATGTAGCTTAGAAACATCCATGAAAAATTGCCTGGTAAAACAGACTTATAAAAATCATGTTCTCAAGTACAGCCCAGCTTATATATTATGCAGTCTTCCTCTTCGTGCATTTTCATTCCGTGCTCAGTAATGCTCTCCATCAAAATGGCAATCGTGAGGCCTGCGTGACACCACCACCCTTTCCGTATACGTGATAGACATTGCTAATCAATTCCTTCCCCCTCCCCCCGCATCAGAGACACTTCCTGAGAATCCTCAATACATCACTTTTGGCATCTACTCTCGGCCAATTGGAATCACTATGTGAAATGAAGTTTATTTGCCATCCCTATTACATGGTGCCTTTTTGGCTGAGAAGGATTATGCCTTCCAGAGAGGCAGGCTTATCATGGGGTATTAGCTTATTTTTCAGTTACTCTTGAGAAAAGTACTTGATGGATATGAAGAAATGTCTATTCTTAAGGCATCTGGAATGAATATCCTATTTCCTAACAATAATTGGGCACTTGGGAATGTTTCGATGTCCTAGGCATTTTACATATGCTCCACTCTCGCAGACTGTGGTTTGTATTGTGATATCCCTCTCTCCCGCACCAGAAATAACCCCCTCCCTTTAAAGCTGCATGGGGCAGCCAGCCGAGGGTGAAGCGAAATGCTTTGTATACAGTGGAACCGAGACAATTCCCTTAGCAAAGGACATTCAGAAGCTGTGGGATATTATTGGAACTGTGTCACTTCTTAGCATGGGGCAGGTGAGGAAACTTTAAAGAGAAAAGGAACTTGACCATCCAAGACTTCCAAAAGTCGAGTCTGATTTCTAAAGGCCCTGAGGCAAGGTTGCTCTAGGATGGGAACATATGTCTAAAATTTTAAAGTGCTTTTAGGTGGTACCTTATAATCACCCCTTCCGGCATAATGTTTTATTTCCTTTTTGCTTTTTCTGAAGACATGGATGGATTTCCCAGAGGATTATTTGCATAGATTTAGTGATTTGACTAACCTACATGCAAATACCCACCACTGAAATCATTTTTAACTAGTCTCCTGTTTCGGATCCTAGGAAAACACATAAAAATAGTCCTAGGGGGACTTCCCTGGTGGCTCAGTGGTTAAGAATCCGCCTGCCAATGCAGGGGACACAGGTTCGGTCCCTGGTCCTGGAAGATTCCCACATGCTGTGGAGCAACTAAGCCCGTGAGCCACAACTACTGAGCCCATGTGCCACAACTACTGAAGCCTGTGTGCCTAGAGCCTGTGCTTTGCAACAAGAGAAGCCACCGCAATGAGAAGCCCGTGTACCCTAATAACGAAGAGTAGCCCCGGCTCGCCACAACTAGAGAAAGCCTGTGCACAGCAACGAAGGCCCAATGCAGCCAAAAATAAATAAATAAATTTATATATATTAAAAAAAATTAGTCCTGAGAAGATGAAGCACTCGGTCAGAGGGCATCTGTCTCCTTTTTGGGATGGATGGTAATGTTTTTCTTCCTCTACTCTTTGGTGGCTTAGTCTCTGTGAGGTAGGGACAAAAAGACACATTATTGTGTTTTATTTCCTCTTCTAAGAAAGGAATTCCCACGTGGGTGTCACCAACGGACCAGTGGACTTCAGGGGCTTACTGAAATTGTATTCAAAATTGTTAGAACATTTTTTTTTACTTGGGTGGGAAGTCCATAGCTTTAAAAAAAATCAGATTCTCAAAGAAATTATCAGCCAAAAATACAGTTAATGCTGAGGTGTTAACCAAAACAACCATAAGAATCACAATAACAATGTCATAAAATACTTAATTGAATACGCCTGGCCTCAATAACTTTGGTGATAACTGAAATCAGAAAGTCCTTCCTAAAAACTCTAGGAGTTAAAGTCACGTGCATGGGTGTTTGCTAGAGAAGATTTGCAACCTTTCTTGTAAAGTTCTTGATAGCAAGACTTCTTAGTATGAGGTTGAATTATAGTCCTCAGTCAAGTCTAGTAATAATGTATGTTTATTTTTCAGTACTACTAACTCAATAAAAACTACCATTGGTTATCCATTGATCATTTGTAAAAAAAAATGCACATCTGTAAATTGCACTTCAGTGTTACATAATACTGATGAGAAAACTTGCATTTTGGCCTCTCAGTGTCCTGTCATGAAGACTTTCTGGGCTTATATACTTGGGCATCACGAATCACTGCTCTAGGAGGTTAGAAAAGATGGGAGCAGAGGGCTTTCCCATGGGATCTCCAGTCTACAGATATCCCCATTTTTATCAGAGTGGCTCTAAAAACCACGTTTTCTAAATTTTTTCATTTTATAAATTATCAACGGGCTTGAGATACACATGCACACACAAGCACACACCACACACATATATGTAGAATCCACACACATACATGCACTTATGAATGTGTTAGACCCAAATCTGTATTTATATACACTGGTCGTGGTGTATGTCAGTATACCTATCTGCCCAATTTTAGATTATCACTATTATCACTATTAAATACAATTTAGTGGTCTTTCAACACCTCTTCATTGGCCAACCTGTTTTGAGAGAGGTCCATTAGCTATTATCCATTTTAGGCAATATACATGTTTATGAGACACTTAGTAGGAACTTTTGGGATCCAGTATTTTATGAAGCAAAATAGATTAATTTAAATGAAACCCATTTTTGCTTTAGAGCTTGGATTTTTAACTTGGATGAATTCTGCAGAAAAGCTAAGCAGAATTATCTACCACCTGGGTTGGATTTTTGGTTATCCTCCGTATCTGAAATCACACCCAACCATTCCCATAGATTTGAATGGCTGTGATTTTCAACATATACATGTTCTATTGGACCCTTACCAAGTGGTATCTGATTTTCTGTGCATACATTTCTAATGTGGACAAATAATATCACATACCAGCCAGTGTTCCCTATTGTCTTCATGGATCCTGGTTTGCAAAAAAGTAAAAAAAAAAAAAAAAAAAAAAATGCTGAATCCCGCAGAAAGTTTCCACTTCCCAGACCAAGATGTGTGCATAGCAGGGAGAAGAGACCAGATGGCCAGTGGGTTGAAATCAACCGAGAACCAGCTGGGATGCATGAGAGGGCATTTCCTCCCCCACTTCCCTGGGAGCCTGGTCAGGGCAGGTCCTAGAGCGCTGAGCAGGACAAGGGACGTCAATGTCAAGACCTCTGTCTGGCTTGAAGGACCCCTGGACAAATAGGAGTTGGATTGGAAGCCAGCAGAGGAGCTGAGGACAGCTGTTAGTTTCCTGCTTGTTTGGGGGGGGGGGGGGGAAAGCATGCCAGCATGACAGAAGGTTTAAGGGTAAAATGCTGATGAACAGGAAATACCCATATTTCCCTGTGTTAGCAGTGGCTTGGAGACTGAAGTTCTATGATGAGGGCACATAATTTGGGTGGTTTTAGATCCCAAAGGAAGGAATTTCTTCCATGTAAAGTAAAACCTTTCTTTAACACTGAACAATTAAGCATTTCTTAGACTGCTAACTTCAGCCACTGTGATTCCTAACCCCTGGGTTGACGCTGGGCTTGTTCAGTTGTTTTGAGGAAAGCTGCACACTCTTCAAATTCTCTCATCTCTAATTAATTATTTAAAAGTATTTCTATAGCTATTCTTTTTTTTGGTGAATGTATTAGTTATCTATTGGTGCAGAACAAATTAACCCAAAACTTGGCGGTTTAAAACAATAAGCATGCAGTACCGCACACAGTTTCTGCAGGTCAGGATTCCGGGAGCTGGGTGGTTCTGATTCAGGGTCTCCTAGGAGGTTTTGGTCAGGATGTTGGTGGAGTCTGTCATTATCTGAAGGAGCAACTGGGACTGAAGGATCTGTTTCCAGGTTCACTCATGTTTTACTAGCAGGTCTTAGTGTCCTGATGACTTGTGGAAAAGAGGCTTCATTTCCTTTTCATGTGTTCAGCTTTGTAGAGTTGCTTAAAACCTGGTGGCTTTCTTCCCCTAGAGCAAGAGAGGTGTGTGTTGGGGGCGGGGGTCGGGCAGGGAGAGAGAGAGAAAGAGAGCAAGAGAAAGTCCCAATGACTTTTTTTGGGGTACAGTTTCCCCTATTATTAACACCCTGCATTCGTGTTGTACATTTGTCACAACTGATGAACCAATATTGATATATTTTTATTAACTAAAGTCCATAATTTACATTAGAGTTCACTCTTTGTGTTGCACAATTCTATAGCTTTTTTCTAGTTTTTTTATTATGGTAAGGTACATATAACATAAATTTTACTATCTTAACCATTTTGAGATATACAGTTCAGAGATATTAAGTCTATTCATATCGTTGTGAAACCATCACCACCATCTGTATCCATAGCTCTTTTCATCTGCCAAAACTGAAACTCCATACCCATTAAAACACTAACTTCTTGTCCCTCCTCCCCCAGACCAGGCAACCACACTTCTCCTTTCTGTCGCTGTGATTTTGACTACTCTGCGTACCTCATGTAAGTGGCATCATACAGTATTTGTCTTCCTTTGACTGGCTTATTTCACTTAGCACAACGTTCTCAAGGTTTATCCATGCGTTGTAGTGTGTATTAGGTTTGTTTTTTTTAAGGCTGAATAATATTCCATTGTACGTACATGCGACACTTATCCATTCATCCATTGATAGACACTTGAGTTGCTACTCAAGTACATTTTAGCAACGGTGACAATTCTATTGAATTGATAAATGCATAATGTCATGCATCAGATACTATAGAGATTAGTTTCACTGCCCTGAAAGTCGCCTGTGCTTCATCCTGTGCCACCCACCCCCCAAACTCCTAGAAACCACTTTTTACTGTTATGCCTTTTCCAGAATGCTCTATAGTTGGAAGCATACAGTATACACCCCTATAGTTTTTATGACCTGGTCTTAATGTCACACAGCATTATGTCTGCCTTATTCTATTTGTTGGAAGCCAGTCCAGCCCACAGTCAAGGGGAGGGTAATTAATCTTCACCATTTAAAGTGGGGGATATCACAAAATTTGTAGACAGATTTTTAAGCCACCACAGTTAAGAAACTGGGACTGGAAGTGCCAGCATTTATTGAGCATCTGCTGTGTGCCGCGCACCATCTTAGTGTTTTGATGCACTATCCATCTAACCCTTGCATGAATGCCGTGAGGTCTCTGTCCTATTTCTCATCTCAGTTTTTTTTCTTTTAATAGATCTCTATTGGAGTATAATTGCTTCATAATACCGTTTTAGTTTCTGTTGCACACAAAGTGAATCAGCCATATGCATACATATGTCCCCATATCCCCTCCCTCTTGAGCCTCCCTTCCACCCTCCCTATCCCACCCCTCTAGGTCATCGCAAAGCACTGAGCTGATCTCCCTGTGCTGTGCTGCTGCTTCCCACTAGCCAACTATTTTCCATTCGGTAGTATATGTATGTCGATGCTACTCTCACTTCGCCCCAGCTTCCCCTTCCCACCCCGTGTCCTCAAGTCCATTCTCTATGTCTACATCTTTATTCCTGTCCTGCAACTAGGTTCATCAGTACCATTTTTTCCCCTTTAGATTCCATATATATGCGGTAGCATACTGTATTTTTCGCTTTCTGACTTATTTCACTCTGTATGACAGACTCTAGATCCATCCACCTCACTACAAATAACTCAACTTCATTTCCTTTTATGGCTGAGTAATATTCCATTGTATGTATATGCCACATCTTCTTTATCTATTCATCTGTCAGTGGACGTTTAGGTTGGTTCCATGTCCTGGCTATTGTTAATAGTGTTGCAATGAACATTGTGGTACATGACTCTTTTTGAATTATGGTTTTCTCAGGGTATATGCCCAGTAGTGAGATTCCTGGGTCATATGGTAGTTCTATTTTTAGTTTTTTAAGGAACCTCCATACTGCTTTCCATAGTGGTTGTATCAATTTACATTCCCACCAACAGTGCAGGAGGGTTCCCTTTTCACCACACCCTTTCCAGCATTTATTGTTTCTAGATTTCTTAGTAATGGCCATTCTGACTGGAGTGAGGTGATACCTCATTGCAGTTTAAAACAAAATTTTTTTTAACTTATTTTTTTATATAACAGGTTTTTCTTAGTTATCCATTTTATACATATTGGTGTATATATGTCAATCCCAATCTCTCAATTCATCACACCACCACCCACCCCCCGCCACTTTCCCCCCTTGGTGTCCATACGTTTGTTCTCTATATCTGTGTCTCTATTTCTGCCCTGCACACCGGTTCATCTGTACCATTTATCTAGGGTCCACATACATGCGTTAATATACGATAATTGTTTTTCTCTTTCTGACTTACTTCACTCTGTAAGACAGTCTCTAGATCCATCCACGTCTCTACAAATGACCCAGTTTCGTTCCTTTTTATGGCTGAGTAATATTCCATTGTATATATATACCACATCTTCTTTATCCATTCGTCTGTCGATGGGCATTTAGGTTGCTTCCATGATCTGGCTATTGTAAGTAGTGCTGCAGTGAACATTGGGGTGCATGTGTCTTTTTGAATTACGGTTTTCTCTGGGTATATGCCCAGTAGTGGGATTGCTGGGTCATATGGTAATTCTATTTTTTAGTTTTTAAAGGAACCTCCATAGTGCTTGTATCAATTTACATTCTCACCAACAGTACAAGAGCGTTCCTTTTTCTTCACACCCTCTCCAGTATTTGTTGTGTGTAGATTTTCTGATGATGCCCATTCTAATTGGTGTAAGGTGATACCTCATTGTAGTTTTGATTTGCATTTCTCTACTATTAGTGATGTTGAGCAGCCTTCGTGTGCTTCTTGGCCATCTGTATGTCTTCTTTGGAGAAATGTCTATTTAGGTCTTCTGCCCATTTATTGATTGGATTGTTTGTTTTTTTAATATTGAGCTGTATGAGCTATTTATATATTTTGGAGATGAATCCTTTGTCCGTTGATTTGTTTGCAAATATTTTCTCCCATTCTGAGGGTTGTCTTTTCATCTTGTTTGTAGTTTCCTTTGCTTTCCAAAACCTTTTAAGTTTCATTAGGTCCCATTTGTTTATTTTTGTTTTTATTTCCATTACTTCTAGGAGGTGGATCAAAAAAGATCTTGCTGTGATTTATGTCAAAGGGTGTTCTTCCTATGTTTTCCTCTAAGAGTTTTATAGTGTTCAGGCTTAAATTTAAGTCTCTAATCCATTTTGAGTTTATTTTTGTGTATGGTGTTAGGGAGTGTTCTAATTTCATTCTTTTACATATAGCTGTCCAGTTTTCCCAGCACCATGTATTGAAGAGGCTGTCTTTTCTCCATTTTGTATCCTTGCCTCCTTTGTCATAGATTAGTTGACCATATGTGCGTGGGTTTATCTCTGGGCTTTCTGTCCTGTTCCATTGATCTATATTTCTGTTTTTGTGCCAGTACCATATTGTCTTGATTACTGTAGCTTTGCAGTATAGTCTGAAGTCAGGGTGTCTGATTCCTCCAGCTCCATTTTTTCCCCTCAAGACTGCTTTGGCTATTCGGGGTCTTTTGTGTCTCCATACAAATATTAAGATTTTTTGTTCTAGTTCTGTGAAACAATGCCATTGATAATTTGCTAGGGATTGAGGTGAATCTGTAGAGTGCTTTGGATAGTATAGTCATTTTCACAATATTTATTCTTCCAATCCAAGAACATGGTATATCTCTCCATCTGTTTGTGTCATCTTTAATTTCTTTCATCAGTGTCTTATAGTTTTCTGCATACAGGTCTTTTGTCTCCTTAGGTAGGTTTATTCCTAGGTATTTTATTCTTTTTGTTGCATTGGTAAATGGGAGTGTTTCCTTAATTTCTCTTTCAGATTTTTCATCATTAGTGTATAGGAATGCAACAGATTTCTGTGCATTAATTTTGTATCCTGCAACTTTACCAAATTCATTGATTAGCTCTAGTAGTTTTCTGGTGGCATCTTTAGGATACTCTATGTATACTATCATGTCATCTGCAAACAGTGACAGTTTTACTTCTTCTTTTTCAATTTCTATTCCTTTTGTTTCTTTTTCTTCTGATTGCCTTGGCTAGGACTTCCAAAACTATGTGAATAATAGTGGCTAGAGTGGACGTCCTTGTCTCGTTCCTGATCTTAGAAGAAATGCTTTCACTTTTTCACCATTGAGAATGATGCTTGCTGTGGGTTTGTCACATATGGCCTTTATTAAGTTGACGTAGGTTCCCTTTATGCCTACTTTCTGGAGAGTTTTTATCATAAATGGGTGTCACATTTTGTCAAAAGATTTTTCTGCATCTATTGAGATGATCATATGGTTTTTATTCCTCAATTTGTTAATATGGTGTATCCCATTGACTGATTTGCATATATTGAAGGATCCTTGCATCCCTGGGATAAATCCCACTTGATCATGGTGTATGATCCTTTTAATGTGTTGTTGGATTCGGTTTGGTAGTATTTTGTTGAGGATTTTTGCATCTGTATTCATCAGTGATATTGTTCTGTAATTTTCTTTTTTTGTAGTATCTTTGTCTGGTTTTGGTATCAGGGTGATGGTGGCCTCATAGAATGAGTTTGGGAGTGTTCCTTCCTCTGCAATTTTCTGGAAGAGTTTGAGAAGGATGGGTGTTAACTCTTCTCTAAATGTTTGATAGAAATCACCTGTGAAGCCATCTGGTCCTGGACTTTTGTTTGTTGGAAGATTTTTAATCACAGTTTCAATTTCATTACTTGTGATTGGTCTGTTCATATTTTCTATTTCTTCCTGGTTCAGTCTTGGAAGGTTATACCTTTCTAAGAATTTGTCCATTTCTTCCAGGTCATCCATTTTATTGGCATAGAGTTGCTTGTAGTAGTCTCTTAGGATGCTTTGTATTTCTGTTGTGTCTGCTGTAACTTCTTCTTTTTCATTTCTAATTTTATTGATTTGAGTCCTCTCCCTCTTTTTCTTGATGAGTCTGGCTAATGGTTTATCAATTTTGTTTATCTTCTCAAAGAACCAGCCTTTAGTTTTATTGATCTTTGCTATTGTTTTCTTTGTTTCTATTTCATTTATTTCTGCTCTGATCTTTATGATTTCTTTCCTTCTGCTAACTTTGGGTTTGTTTGTTCTTCTTTCTCTAGGTCCTTTAGGTGTAAGGTTAGGTTGTTTATTTGAGATTTTTCTTGCTTCTTGAGGTAGGCTTCTATAGCTATAAACTTCCCTCTTAGAACTGTTTTTGCTGCATCAATTAGGTTTTGGATTGTCGTGTTTCCATTGTCATTTGTCTCTAGGTACTTTTTGATTTACTCTTTGATTTCTTCAGTGATCTCTTGGTTATTTAGTAACGTATTGCTTAGCCACCATGTGTTTGTGTTTTTTACGTTTTTTCCCCTGTAATTCATTTCTAATCTCATAGCACCATTCATGTTTAAGGTAATTATTGATATGTATGTTTGCGTTACCATTTTCTTAATTGTTATGGGTTTGTGTTTTGTAGGTCCTTTTCTTCTCTTGTGTTTCCCACTTAGAGAAGTTCTTTTATCATTTGTTGTAGAGCTGGTTTGGTGGTGCTGAATTCTCTTAGCTTTTGCTTGTCTGTAAAGCTTTTGATTTCTCCATTCAATCTGAGTGAGATCCTCGCTGGGTAGAGTAATCTTGGTTGTAGGTTCTTCCCTTTCATCACTTTAAGCATATCATGGCACTCCCTTCTGGCTTGTAGAGTTTCTGCTGAGAAATCAGTTGTTAACCTTTTGGGGGTTCCCTTGTATGTTATTTGTCATTTTCCCCTTGTTGCTTTGAATAATTTGTCTTTAATTTTTTCCAGTTTAATTACTATGTGTCTTGGCGTGTTTCTCCTTGGGTTTATCCTGCCTGGGACTCTCTGCACTTCCTGGATTTGGGTGGCTATTTCCTTTCCCACGTTAGTGAAGTTTTCGACTATAATCTCTTCAAATATTTTCTCAGACCCTTTCTCTTTCTTTTCTTCTTCTGGGACCCTTATCATTAGAATGTTGGTGCGTTTAGTGTTTCCCCAGAGGTCTCTGAGATTGTCCTCAATTCTCTTCCTTCTTTTTTCTTTATTCTGCTCCTTGGCAGTTATTTCCACCACTTTGTCTTCCAGCTCACTTATCCGTTCTTCTGCCTCTGTTATTCTGTTATTGATTGCTTCTAGTGTATTTTTCATTTCATTTACTGTGTTGGTCATCTCTGTTTGTTTGTTCTTTAGTTCTTCTAGATTTTTGTTAAACATTTCTTGTGTTTTCTCAATCTGTGCCTCCATTCTATTTCTGAGATTCTGGATCATCTTTATTATCATTACTCTGAATTCTTTTCCAGGTAGATTGCCTATTTCCTCTTCATTTATTTGGTCTTTTAGGTTTTTACCTTACTCCTTCATCTGTGACGTATTTTTTTGCCGTCTCATTACTACATTTTTTTATGAGTGAGATTGTGTTCTTGTCTTACTGGTTGTTTGGCCTGAAGCGTCCAACACTGGAGTTTGTAGGCTGTTGGGTAGAGCTTGGTTTTGGTACTGAGATGAGGACCTCCGTGAGACCTCACTCTGATGAATATGGCCCAGGGTCTGCAGGTCTCTGTTAGTCCAGTGGTTCAGACTTGGAGCTCCCACCGCAGAGCTTTGCCCAACCCCTGGCTTGTGAACCAAGATCCCCGAAGCCGCATGGGGTGGCAAAAAAAAAAAAAAAAGGAAAAAAAAGAAAAAGAAAAGAGAACAATAACAAAGTAAAAAATAAAATTAGACTAGGAAACTAACAGATATGTTAGAAAGAATATAAAAATAAAAATACACATGAATCAACAAGCGAGAGGTACGTCAGTACCACAATAGTAAAAAAGAGGAGGAGGGAGAAAAAAAAAAAAAAGAAAGGAAAAAAAAGGCGGGGGGAAGCCTTGGCTGTGGAGGGTGGGACCTAAGCAAGGGTGAGGTCTCTGGGCAATGGGTGGGGCCTATACTCAGGACTCACAGCACTGGAAAAAACCCTGGGGGCTCTGCGGGGCGGGGCTTAGGCTCAAGGAACAGAAGGGTCCCACGCGTGCCCCCCACCCCTGGTCTCAGAGGGCGGGGGACCTCACTTGGGAGCTAGCAGGCTTCCTGGGCTTGAGTGGGTGGGGCAAACACCCTCCTTTCCTCTCGTGCTCCTCTGGTCCTGGAGGGTCCCTCCCGCCTGCCACTTCTGTTCTCCCCTCGGCCTCCCTCCTATGCCCCTAGGACCAATGCGGCTGGGGGAGGTGGGGGCCTTGGAGGGCAGGGGATCGGCATAGGAGCTCAGCAGTCTCCCTGGGCCTGAGTGAGAGGGGAAACGCCCTCTACTCCTCTCCCACTCCTCCCACCTGCCTCTCCTGATCTCCCCAGCCTCAGGGGCGCCGATCACGTCTGGCCTCCACTTTTCCTACCCCCTCAGCCCCCCCATGTGCTACCAGTTCACTTGGAGTTTCCTCCCATTTCCTTGGCCGTCAGGGTCCCCCACCATCGGCCGGCAGTCCCCCTAGTTGTGGGGAGACACTAACTTGGCATCTTCCCACACCACCATCTTGACTCCGCTCATCTCGTTTTTCAGATGATAGGACTGTGATGCTCCCGGGTGGCACATCTTTTTTTTTTATTAATTAATTTTTGGTTGCGTTGGGTCTTCGTTGCTATGTGCAGGCTTTGCCTGGTTGCAGCAAGTGGGGGCTATTCTTTGTTGTAGTGTGCGGGCTTCTCATTGCGGTGGCTTCTCTTGTTGCAGAGCACGGCCTCTAGGCACACGGGCTTCAGTAGTTGCAGCCCGCGAGCTCAGTAGTTGTGGGTCGCAGACTCTTGAGTGCAGGCTCAGTATTTGTGGCGCACGGGCCTAGTTGCTCTGCGGCAAGTGGGATCTTCCCGGACCAGGGCTCAAACCCATGTCCTCTGCATTGGCAGGTGGATTCTTACAGGTTGCACATCTTATAAGTGGCAAAGCCGGGCCTCACACTCAGGTCTGCCTGAAACCAAAGACTGCGTTTTGAAATTATATCACACTGCCTTGCAGTGAACTCTTAGTCTAGGGAGGTTCTGGATCCAAGGCTTAGATTTAGGGGACAAAGTTTGACCACTAAAGACAGAAGATGCCAGGGGGGTGATGCCAAGGCATCTTCAGTTGCCTCTCAAAAGGCTGCATTACTTTTTGGAGGCTCTAGGGGCCAATCCCTTTCCTTGCTTTCTCTGCCTTCTAGAGGCTGCCTATATATTCCTTGGTTTGTGGCCCCTTCCTCCATCTTCCAAGCCAGCAACGTTGCATCTGACTCTCTTCTGCCTCCCTCTTCCACCTTTAAGGATCTTCGTGATCACACTGGGCCCACCCAGACAATTCAGGATAATTAGCAACCTTAATTCAACTGCAAACTTGATTCACTTAATGCATAAACTTAATTTACAGGTTTTCACAGATTCCTGGAATTAGGAGGTGGACATCTTTGAAGGGGGCCATTATTCTGTCTACCACGTCCATCTGCTGTTTTGCCAGGAAGCTGATAAATAAGAACTACACTCCTGGCTCCTTTGCCCTTAGATTTTCGTTTGACTTCTGCTTATGGGGAGTTTGGGCTGGAGCTTGCAGGGAGGGAGTTGAGTGCAGTCAAGGCATTTTTTTGTATTGGTGCCCTCATGAGGGCTGGAGGTCACACTTCCCGTCCCTGAACTGCCCCCTTTCCTTCTGGGGACCCATAACGGTTCCTTCCCCTTACCCCCTTTGACCTGGGTGTGGTAACAGCCATGCTGCTCCTAATTTGGGGTTGCTGCGTATCCTGCTTGGTTTCCCTCCACTCTGCCCACACCTTTGAGAATAGTACCTCTGTAAGTAAAATCTCCTTAAACAATCCGAATTTGAGTATGCCATCTGTTTTCCATGGAGAACTTGACTGATACAGTGGCTAAGGATATTCATATTTAAAGTAAAAAAAAAATTGTGTCTTAAATTAGGGCAAGCTGAATCTTTCAAAGCATGATACTTAACCCCTTGACAGAGATATTGACATGGAAGCAGAACTCTGGGGCGGCGTGTTGCTTTCAGAAACCAAATTACATTTCCACGTGGAGGCAGTGCTTTTTGACTGCCTAACCAAGAGCCTTCTTAGAAGGTTGAATGTCCCTGCTTTGAGTCTCTCTTGGTGTCTATGTTACAAAAGGTAAAGAGCTCAAGAATCTCCCCCAGTTGTGGTGGGTTATTATCCCTGTCTTAAAAGATCAGATTCAAATTAAAAAAATCTTTTTATTATATCCCAGCAGTTCCACAGGTGAGCTAATGAGCTAATTACAGATAGCAGTTTCAAAACATTGGCATTCCACAAGTAAACAGCATCTGCCTTTGATTAAGGTGTGAGATTTTAAAAAGGTGTGAAGTTATGGGTAATATCTGAAGACGTTCACGTACTTCAGATGGTTTCCTTTTTTTATAATGGAGAAATATTATGAAAAACCTTTATGTGTGTTTTCCTATGAGAACCATGGAAACTAAGTAACACATCCCAAGACCCTCTCTTGGTGTATATCACAAGCCCTAAGTTGCCCCTCTCTTCTGGGGCATAGCCTGAGCCTGCTCCGTGGTCCACAGAGCTGGGGTTTTGTCACTGTTCGTCAGGCATGCGCATCATGCATTGTTTTAATAACAGTCCCTCTGCAGACACAGACACAGAGTTTGTAAAATTTTGAGATGTTGGTCTTTATGCTCTATCAGTGGTTCTAACTATTGATTGCACGTTAAAATACTTGAGAGAGCTTTAAACGTACCAATGATGCCCAGACAGTGGCCCCAGAGACTCAGGTTTAATTGGTCTGGGATGGGGCTTCTCATCAGGGCTCATAGCAATGGAACAAAAATGAGGCTTCTCAAATTTTTTTTTTTTTTTTGCGGTACACGGGCTTCTCACTGTTGTGGCCTCTCCCGTTGCGGAGCACAGGCTCCGGATGTGCAGGCTCAGCGGCCATGGCTCACGGGCCCAGCCGCTCTGCGGCATGTGGGATCTTCCCGGACCGGGGCACGAACCCGCGTCCCCTGCATCGGCAGGCGGACTCTCAACCACTGTGCCACCAGGGAAGCCCAAGGCTTTTCAAATTTTGATGGGCATGCAAATCACCCAAGAATCTTGTTAAAATGCAGATTATGATTCAGTAAGTCTGGGGTGGGGCCTGCCTGAGATTCTGATATTATAATAAACTCCTGAGTAATGCTGCTGGTTCACGGAACATCCTTTGAGTAAGGAGTTAGAGCATTGGGGTGGTGACGGATCACTTCTTAGGATGGCTGAGTGTTAATGTTTGGGTCGTTGGTGGCTTGAATCAAGGCTCAGAGAGTTCCATAAGGGCAGGAAATTGTAGTTTAATTTGGGTTTTAGGGTTATAGACTCAGTGGAGTCTTCAGTAGAAAAACACAGCCAACCCTTTTCACATCCATCCATCCATCCACCCACCCATCCATCCATCTGTTTGTTCATTCAGTGAGTATGCATTAGACATCAGTCATATACCAGGCATCTTTTAGATGCTAAAGATAGATCAATGACAAAGATAAATGGGGTTCTTGCCCTTGTATATTCCAGTGAAGGGAGTGGCAAGAGATACTTAAGGAGTAAATAGGCGTCAAAAAGAGAAGTACAGGTGATGGTATGCACTGTGAAGTAAAGAAAGCCTGATGTGTTAGGGAGTTACCCTAACTTCCGTGGAGGGTGTCGGTATGGAGTTTGATTTGCTACCACAGGTAGAAAGTTTCTCTGAAGATATGGCATTTTGGCTAAGACATGAAGGATGAGGATAAGGCATGCAAAGACTCAGGGGAGGGCTTCCCTGGTGGCGCAGTGGTTGAGAGTCCGCCTGCTGATGCAGGGGACGCGGGTTCGTGCCCCGGTCCGGGAGGATCCCACATGCCACGGAGCGGCTGGGCCCGTGAGCCATGGCCGCTGAGCCTGCGCGTCCGGAGCTTGTGCTCCGCAATGGGAGAGGCCACAGCAGTGAGAGGCCTGCGTACTGCAAAAAAAAAAAAAAAAAAAAAAAAAAAAGACTCGGGAATACCATTCCAGGAAAAGAGAAGAGCAAGGGCAAAGACCTTGAGGTAGAAATGAGATTGATTTATTGGGGATCAGAAAGGGGTCAGTGTATCCTTGGTGTAGTGAGTGAGGGAGTGAATTATATGAAGAGGTAGGGACGGGACAGATCATGCAGGGGATTGCACGCGAGGATAAGAACTTTGAGTTCTTCCCGAAGTACCAAGGGAAACCATTTGATGGTTCTAAGCAAGGAAGAAATATATTCTGATTTATGTGTTAAAATGATCACTTTGGTTGCTATGTGACAGATGTATTTGAGGAGAGGGTATCAAAAGCAGACACAGGGAAACCAGTTAGTGGACTCAGAGTAATGAGTGATGATGGTGGCCGGTCCTAGAAAAATGGCAATAGGGATGGATATAATTTGTTGGTAACACTGACAAATGGAAGGGTGGAAAGAAGGGTGACTCCTAGCAAGTGGGTAAACGGTAGTGACTCGAACATGGAGAAGACTAACAGAAGAACCAATTTGTAGAACGTGTCAAGACTCCAGAGCTCCATTTGGGACAAGTTTGAGATGCCCATGAATCTTTCAAGTATAGTTTCAAGGACAGAGCTTATACCCAAGTCTAGAGATCAGGGAAGAAGCCAGGTGTAAAGATAGGATTTTGGGGGGGTTATCCATACATCATCACATTAAAGGTCACCTTATTGGATGAATTTTCAAGGAGAGAGAATGTAGCTGGAGAAGCGTTGATGCCAAGGAAATATCATGGATCTGAAGAAAGATCGGCCCCATGTTAGGGAGAACAACAATTGGATCCTTCTTGAAACCCAGATTTCCCAAACCTTAGCCTGATGGTAGCCTTTACTGTGATTTCAATAATAACTAGTATGTAAACTTTCAGTAAACATTATTTCCCAGACATAGAACATCTGGCCAAAGCCAGTATAATTTGAAATGACGTGGGCTTGGTCTAGATGTCTCTCTCAGAGGGACACATTGTGAAGAAACAGACATTATGTTGGATTATTATGGAGGGTGGGAGAAATAAACTTGTTGGTTCCTTGGCCAGATGTCTAAGTATATGGTAAACGGAGTTAATGGACGTTGGGGAAGAGAAACACGTGTGCAATATTGGCATCCCTTCAGCAAAGCCAGGCAAGGTTGCTGATGAAGGACGCCCGCTGCTGGGAATGGCACTGAAGATGTATTCTTGGACCCAGGGAGGAAACACAGAGGACACATTATCATATGGCATGATTACTTGGCTAATGAGCCTTGAGGGGCCGGAAAATTGACTACAAAACAAATTAAACCAGCCCCTGACGTTCTGATGTTCTTTATAAACAAGTGATAATGTCAGTGTGTGTGTGTGTGCGTGTGCGTGTGTGTGTGTGTGTGTGTGTTTCCTTGTACCAGCCCACTTATTTTAACCAACCCCACACAAATATTCAGAATTAGATTGACCAACTCCCGGTGACTCATGGGCATGGTACCATGCCTAAGGATGTGATTTGGCTTTTAGATATATCCCTTCTCTGTGGTTGTTCCTGGCAGGTGATGAAAGATGAAATTTCTCTGAAAAGCTCATTCCTTTGAATCGTGTTCCCGAGGAAAGAGGCCAGATGCCACATGACCGAAGCTTTAGAAAACTCCAGGATTTTTGGTGATGGGCATGCAAATCCTGGCTATCTTCCATCTGCAGCAAGGGCAGAACCAGCAGGCAGCAGATGGAAATACAGAGAAAGAAAAGGAAGTTAGGGGTGAAGGATAACTTTCTCACAGATGGGATTATTTAATCCCGAAATGGAATGGTTTAGGGTGAGTGAAATCACCTTATATGGAGCACTGTAATGGTAGGGGCTACTTACTCAGTCTTTATGGGTTGACTCTTTGCCAAGTTCAGACTTCAAGAGTTTTGCATCCATTATCTCATTTAACTCCACAACAACCACAGAAGGGGGTTCACTATTTCTGTCCCTTTTAAAATATATAAATAAATAAACGTTTTAGAGTCAAAGCAATTTTCCTAGGGTTTCACAGTCTGCGATTGGAACTCAGCCAGTGACACTTCAAAGCCCCATTTGCTATATGACAGAGGAATTGCTCATTTAATCAAGAGAGAAAAGAAAAATGCTGCAGAGAAACAAAGGCCAAGGTCTTCGTAGGATTTTAAAATAGTTTTAATTTAAAATAAATATAGCCATTTATATTATGGTTAATATGTGCCAGGAGTTTGACAATACAGTTGCCTTATAGAATCTGGTTGAATTTTTACAACACCTTTGTGGGAGAAGTATTATTATTTTCATTTTGTATCTGAGGAAGTTGGCTCAAGGAAGCTGAGGTCAGGTGAGGTCAGACAAGGTCAGGCAGCTACACCTGGCTGAGGTGGGGTTTGAATTCTGATCTCCGGCTATTATTTGTTCCTTTAAATATTACTCAGTATTATGTAAGCGTAAGTGTGAAGGCTCTTATTTTCATATCCCGGGCCCAGCAGAATGTATAGCCTGAGTTCTGTGTACCTTTTGAAGTTCACTGATGTTTTGGAAATAGAAATACAAGTATAAAGTCTAACTTATAGTCAAATTTTCTAGATATCTCAGATTTCTTTCGAACGATCAATGCCTCTGAACTATCTGTAGCCTCTGCTGCTTATTTGCCTTTAAGAATGTCTAATCTCTGCCAGATACAGTAACCTACCAAATCGTGACTTCTTCTGTTCTGCCGCAGAAATTTCATTATTTCCTGTTCCCAGTAATAACGCAGGACACACATTTCTGGATTACAGTGTGCACCTTCCCAAATGATGCATCCTGGAAAGGTTATTATTAATAAAAGTAGCATTAAAACACCACAAATAACTCTGTAACCTTGCTTGGGCTTAATAAATTCCCTGCAGAAAATTTTATTTGCAGTAAACTCTTAAAATTCAGCTCATTTTTAATATACTGTGACCTTCATGACCCTATCATTCATTACATACCAGTGACCTTTCCAAAGCTGAGAAGGGTAGTTGCAGCAGCTTTGGGGTATTAATACCTGTAAGAGGTAGATATGGTTTTCATTCTTTGCTACTGATAATTAATTCATGTACTTGAACAGCATCACATTATTTCTCTTATGACACAGTCTGTGATGGTTTCATAAGGGTGCGGACTATAAATGGTTATCTTGGCCAGAGTGGGTTTCCATCATTTTTAGACACCGAGTTCTATAGCTTTACTTAGGGGAAGACTAGACTTGGAACAAACAATGCCAGGCTTCTGGGTCCTTAATCACCACTTTTTAATCATCATCACCTTACATCACCTTCTTTGGATTTTTTTTAAAAAAGAAACTTTGTATTATGGCAAAAGTTAAAGCATATAGAGAAGCTGAGGGAATAGCGTAAAGAACCACCATATAGCTATCACTCAGATTCAATAATTATCAAGGTGCAGCTAATCTTGTTTTTTCCTATGCCCTTGATCAGTCTCCCTCCCCAGTCTCCTGTTACTTTAAAGCAAGTGTCAAACATCCTGTCATTGTTTCCATAAGCATTTCAGTTTGCATTTCTAAAGGATGAGAAGTCTTTTGCTTTTCTTTTCAAATTTTAATTTAATTTTTATTTTATTTAACATGAGGTCTACCCTCTTAATAAAATTTTAAGTGTACAGTACAGTGTTGTTAGATTATAGGCACAATGTACTACAGAGTTCTCTAGAATTTGTCCTGCTTAACTAAAACTTTCTATCTGTTAAACAGCCACACCCCATGGCTCCCTCCTCACAGCCCCTGGCAACCACCTCTATACTCTGCTTCTGTGAGTCTGACTATTTTAGATACTTCATGTAAGTGGAATCATGCAGTATTTGTCCCTCTCTGTTTGGCTTATTTCACTTTGCATAATGTCCTCCAGGTTCGCCCATGTTGTCACATGTGGTAGGGTTTCCTTCTTTTTAATGCTGAATAATACTCCATTTTATGCATGTACCACACTGTCTTTATCCATTTATCCATGGATGGATGTTTAGTTTGTTTCCGTAACTTGGCTATTGTGAATAATGCTGCAATGAACGTGAGAGTGCGTGAGAGATACTGATACAACTCTTGGATAAATACCCAGAAGTGATATTGCTGGATCATATGGTAATTCAATTTTTAATTTTTTGAGGAACCTCCATACTGTTTTCTGTAGTGGTGCACCATTTTACATTCTCACCAACAGTGTACAAGATTTCCAGTTTCTCTACATCTTTGCCAACAGTTACCTTTTGTGTGTGCTTCTTGGATAATGGCCATCTTTTATCTAACATAACCATAGAACTCTTTTTCTAATATAACCATAATACCTGCAAAAAATTCAGTGATTATTAAATCATTGTTTAAGTGTCCAGTTTTCTCAGAAGTATCATTTTTTTCATAGTCTGTTCATTTGAAATAGGATCCAAATAGGTCCCACACATAGTGATGGGCTGATATGTCTTTAAAAGGCTCTTTTAATCTGCTTCAAGGACCTTTTCATCAGTCTGACTCCAACATTTTTGTTTATTTTTACAGTTTCTTTGTGGTTGTTGTTGACATTGTGAAACAAACAGGCAATGTTTCATGCAGTGTTTCCCACAGTCTGACATTTGCTGGTTGCATCCTGGATGTAGTTTCACATGGTCCTTGGTCCTTTGTATTTCAAATTGTAAATGGTTCCAAGAGTCTTGATTAGCTACAAGTTCCGTTTCTTTAGTAGTCTGCTCTTCCAAGAGGAGGCCTGTAATATCAAGTTGTCTCCCTTTTTGTGATGCTGTAACCATTGGTGCTCAACATCTAGACCCATGAATTCTTTAGGGGTTGCAAAATGGTGATGCTCTAATTTTATCCTTCCTTCTACATGGATTTATTGGAATACCTCTTAAAAATAAATTCTCCAATCTACTTTCAGGATCTTCAGGGATACAGCTTATATGGAAAATACAGGAAAACATTTGATTTTCCTTTTTAGTTTTCCAATTAATGAATTGGTTAATTTACATACTCCAGTGGCGACCGTGTTTTTTTGTATGATTATAAACTCAAGGACTAAAGTTATTATCTTTATTGATACTCAGATTATTCAACCTTTGACCCATGGGAGTCTCTTCAAGTTGCCTCGTGGATCCTTTTGACATGACTCTGCTTGTCTTTGATGGCTTTCTTGCTCTCTAGCGTGATATGATATTCCAGATTCATGTAGCACATGTCCTGTCCCAGGCCTGGGATAATCCATTTCCCCAAAGAGTTCTAGCCCCTAACAGTATCTCAGGATCATAATCTAGGTATGCCCTATGGATCTTAAAAGAATGTCATCATCTCTTCCTCAAACACCTGTTTTCTCCTGTTACCTTCATTTTGATTGACAGAACCCCCATCCATTAGATGAGATTGTTCATTGAAAGCTCTTAGAAGCACAGTGTGCTTCATCAGTATTCAGAGTGCTTCATCAGTATTCCTTGATCTTGTTGCTGTTGTTATTATTCACAGTAATGTTTACACGTAGCAATATTTGTTTATGCCTCTGTTAACAATCATACATCCCAGCAATTTTACCAGGGTCTAGCTTTTCCTCTAAATTGGAAGCTTCTTCTAGGTAAGGGTCTCATCTTAGCAGTGTTTATTTTTTCATACTTGAGGCTGATGGGTGCCTTGCACACAGTAGGCCCTCAGTCATTGTTTACACATTTTAATGCCATGGATATAGTGGGAATTATACAAGAGCTCATGATGGAATTCCTTGCATCCTGGTTGGAAACAGTAAACAAATAATATCACCTGATACCAAAAGGTGTTGAAGAGCAGGAAGTGCAAAGAGAGAGTTTGAAAGAGCAGAAAGCGGGCAGAATGGGTCAAAACCATTGGGAGTATCTGGCCTGAAGAAGAGGTTGGTTAAAGAAAAGCAGGGGGTCCCTATAAGAAGGGGAAAGGGTAAGAACATAAGCGTAGACATGAGAGGAGGCTGTACCCTCAGTGTCTGAATTTAGACAAAGAACGAAAATAATTAGTTGAATATTAGTGAATCAAATAAAGAAAACTCAAATGCAAATAAACATGGTCTTAGGAAACAAGAATATTTGTCACAGTTTTATCTTTGGGGGGAAAGTCATGTATTAAACAGATAGTTAAATTCACCACTATACCCCAGGTAAAGTTAAATCAACAAAACATTATTCTGCCTATGAGCTGTCCCTACACAGACAGGAGGTCTTCAGGTCTTAGGTGGTGTTTTGCAGTGTCTTTGTCTGCGCCTTGCTTGTATGTTCAAGATGACACCCCTTGGTCAAGGTTGTAACTCAGGAAACATGCTGAAATCTCAGGCTCCTCCTCAGCTCATCAAAGTTGTGTTTCATATTTTGTTGTGTATTGATCTGCTTATTAGGAAACAGAATATAAAATGCTGGGAGGGGACAGTGAAGAACTATAATAATTATATATAAATATATATAATGTACATATGATTTACATGTTATATATAATTTATGCATTGTATAATTATATTTAAATATGTAAATTTATATTAAAATATACGAATAGTATTATAATGCTCTAATAGTGGCTGGCGTGTTTGGAGCCCTCATCACGTGCCAAGCATTGGTATAAACATATTGCTTTGAATCCCATACGACCCCTACTGTCAGCTTTCCTGCTTTTCCCACTCGACAGACAGACTCCGGCCTTGAGAGTTAATGTGATGTGTTCCACGTCAAATGAGGACTCAGATGAGGTCTGTTCCCCGAATGGTAAAGCTGACATCTTGACCATCCTGCATATCAGATCTAGAAATGTGCAAACTGGAGAAAAGGATCACGATTTTTTGTTGCTTGTTTAGAACTAGACAGTATAATGAAAATTCTTAAATCGTACACTCGCATGGGCCCTTGAAGTTTATTATGTTTCTGAGCAGGAAAGTCACAGATTTGCATGCATCTCCACTTGAGAGGCATCAGAGGACATTAGTCTACTGCTGTCTACTGGCTACTGTTTTACATTTAGCCCGTGGCTACTGTTGGCTATTTCAGATATTTGGTTTTTCGGTAATATTTACCAACGTAGACTGTAGAATCGTGTTAGAGAAGGCTGTTCTTTGGCAGAGGCTCTGTGTGAGGATGGCGTCTCCTATGGAATCTTTTCTAGGGCACAAAACTTAGCCTGCAGATCTTCTTCAGCATTTGAGAATGAGTAAAGCTTTTCTACTGTCCGACGGAGTCTTTACGAATCATTTGTTGTTATTTTTCTCATTTAAAATAAGCAATCTGTCTATCGTACTTTCAGTGCATTTGTGTTAAGTGACTCTTACCTGCTAATCTCTGAGGAAACGGAATTGAACATGGTACAGTTCTGACTCTCATGGGAGTCTGCGGTCTGGGAAGGAAGGCAGACAGTAAAGAAAAGGAAATGATGGTCTCAGGGTTCAGGGCTCCAGGAGAGGGGTTCAGGCAGCTCAGAGGCTGAGATGGGGAGAGGCCCACATGAACACAGACCAGCAAGAGAGATACATAGAACCCTAGTTTATTGTAGAAAACTTGGAAAACACAGAGAAGTACCCAGATAAGTGGTACTCAGAGTCCTACAACCCTCATTGCTCAGAATATCTTGCCTGATGCTTGATTTTCCCAGTCCCCTCTGGGTGCACATTTAGTTTCTTTTCCCTAAGGTATGAACTAGCTCCCTAATTTTGAAAATTTTTCTTTTATCTACTTGGTGACAAGAATGTATTTCATTCCTTTTCACTCAGTGAAGGTTCTTGGAGCAAAATGGGCAGTTTTAGTTGTGCTAGTCAAATTTAAGTAAGGCTGGTTGGCTGCCCAAAAGGAAATGTTGGTACCTGCATTTTGTTTTTACGTGAGGTCTCCCAGGTATTCATCAGTGTCTCTAATCTCTTTCACAGCGTCCTACCTAAGGGTTTCCATGTTGTGGGCAAAGTAAAAGAGTGAGGTTTAGGAATGAGGCAAGGAAGTATAAGATACATGCACCCCTATGTTCATAGCAGCACTGTTCACAGTAGCCAAGGCATGAAAACAACCTAAATGTCCATCGACAGATGAAAGGGTAAAGAAGATGTGGTGTATATATATATATATATAACACACACACACACACACACACACACATACATACATACATATACACAGTGGAATACTACTCAGCCATAAAGAAGAATGAAATAATGCCATTTGCAGCAACATGGATGGACCTAGAGATTATCATACTAAGTGAAATAAGTCAGACAGAGAAAGACAAATACCATATGATATCACTTATATGTGGGAATCTAAAAGATGGCTCAAATGAACCTATCTACAAAACAGAGACAGACTTACAGACATAGAGAACAGACCTGTGCTTTCCAAGGGGTGGGGGAGAAAGAGGGATGGAGTGGGAGTTTGGGGTTAGGAGATGCAAGCTATTATATACAGAATGGATAAACAATAAGGTCCTAATGTATAGCACAGGGAACTGTATTCAATATCCTGTGATAAACCATAATGGAAAATAATATGAAAGAAAGAATGTCTGTATATGTATAACTGAGTCACTTTGCTGTACAGCAGAGATGGGCACAACATTGTAAATCAACTATACTTCAATTAAAAAAAAAAAGTTAAGTGTTGGAATTTGGGAAGCAAAAGATTTGGGAGTTTGAATGAATCAGCAAATAGGGGACCTGATTCTTTTTTTCTTTTTATCTTTCTCTTCTCTCCTCTCCCCTCCTTCTCTTCTTGTTCTTCTTCCTCTCCTGCTCCCGTCGTCTCTGTCTCTTGGTCTCTCCTCTGTACTTCCTCCCCTTGCCACACCCCCACCCTCCTCAGCCCATTTGTATATGAATAAACGTCTCTGTTGTGGTCCCATTAGGACATCTCAAGAAAAGGAAAATAAAAATCTCCTGATCTATCTACACATGAATTGCCCGGCCCCACTCCCTTCTCCTCCATCCCAACTCCAGCAGCCACTACAGGGAGAGAAGGGTCCTGACCAAATCAATGAAAATGATCCTTTGGAGCCTCCGTTTGCAGGTCTTGGTTGTGATAAGCGTTCAGGATACCGAAATAAAATTGTCCGTGAGAGGTACATTACGAAATCACATCTCCAGCTATCCTCTTGACTATTAACATGGACCACCAGCGATAAATATTTGAGACAGTGGTTGGCTGAACATCTCATAAAGAGTTAAGATTTTTTTTTAGACCCTGAACGTGAGCTGCATATAGAAAGAACAGAGGCTGAGTACAGATTCGTCACCAAAGTACTGACGTGGCAACTGATTAAACTCCCACTTTATGGTACCTTTCTTCTAAAGGGGAAAGTAAGTTGGTGTTTGTAAATGCCCTGGTGACAAGAATCTTTTTTTTTCCCTGAAGAAAAATATCCATGTATAACTGAATTTTCCCAGAGGACACAGAAGGGGGGGAAAGCAATAAATCACGTGAGTTTTTATGATCCCTATAAGCAAAAACATACTTCAGTTATGATGGATTGTGTTAGAGAGAAAATTAGATTGCATGGAGGCTGTGTACTAATGTTGATATTTACAGTGCTTAAATGTATCGCCTGCCTCCTCTAAATGCAGCGTATTCATTGGCTTTATTTTATGAAGGAAATATCAGAATAATGAGCTGGTTTTTTCCCCCTGTCTTCATAGTTTAATATCATGCAACTGTTTATTAATAAGCTCCAACCCCTAAAGAATTCTCCTAATCCTATTCTAATATCAGACTAAATTTAATAAGGTTCATTCTTCTCCCTACTGCATATGCCTCATCCATTCATTTATTCAACTAATATTTATTGAGGGTCTCCTATGGTGACAGGCGCTGGGCTGGGCTTGGGGAATAAAATGCTGAAACAAGACAGGCTTGGTCTCTGCCTGCACACGGGGACAGACCTAAAGGGAAAAACAGAGCAGAGGTGCCCAGCCAAGAATGGGACCAGGCATTTTTTAAAATAAATTTATTTTATTTATTTATTATTCTTTGGCTGCGTTGGGTCTTCGTTGCTGTGCGCGGGCTTTCTCTAGTTGCGGTGAGCGGGGCCTACTCTTTGTTGTGGTGTGAGGGCTTCTCATTGCAGTGGCTTCTCGTTGCGGAGCATGGGCTTTAGGTGCACGGGCTTCAGTAGTTGTGGCTCACGGGCTTCAGTAGTTGTGGCTCGTGGGCTTCAGTAGCTGTGGCTCGCGGGCTCTAGAGCACAGGTTCAGTAGTTGTGGTTACATAGGCTTAGTTGCTCTGTGGCATGTGGGAATCTTCCCGGACCAGGGCTCAAACCCGTGTCCCCTGCATTGGCAGGCGGATTCTTAAACACTGCGCCACCAGGGAAGCCCATGGGACCAGGCATTTAAGGATGTATATTGTTTCTCTAATTAACAACTTTGAGATTTAGGGAGAGATCAGGCTTTAGAATATTTGCAAAGAAAAAAAGGAGGCATATTTGGACTGGAAGTATTGTCTCCTGGAACTATGAAGGGGAAATGTCTTGCAATTTTCTCATTTTGCCAAGCCCCCTTGGCATTGTTGAATTTTACGAGGGTTTGCTGCGTTCCTTTGAGTCAGACCTAACTTTATTCAGGTTACCAGAAGTAGGCAACGGCTCAATTGAATTCCAGATACAGGACAAGATGTCTTGCTGATGGTGAGGTCAAAGATGAGGGAAAATCTTCAGAGAAAATGAAAGCCTGAAGCCTTCGCTTCAGATGAAGGCCTGACCCGGGTTTCCACACTTGAAAAGATGCCGGATTTCAAAGGGGCAGTGCCGGAGGAGTGAAAGGCAGACATATGGGAAGGCTCGTGAAAAGAGGGCTTTTGTCTGAAGTCGAGTTTTTGAGGACTTGATGGGGATGGGGGTGGAACGGAAAAATGCAAGTACATGCTTTTTAATCACAGACCTTCTCATTAAAATGATTTCCTATCAGCAATATGAGTGTTGTTTATTGGTTTTTCACTGCTCCCTTCCTTCCCCTCTCCCTCCCTCCCTCCTTCCTTCTAGATCTGGATGTGCTAAAGACCCAGCCTTTGCCAGCTTCTTGCATTGAACTCTCTCTTAGACTGTGCTATTGTTTACGCTAATTAGATCGCTAAAGATCCATCTTTTTGAAGTTATGATGTTCTTAATGACACCAAGCAGCATTTTCCAGAAAATATTGAGGTCAATCTTGTATGTCCATCCATCCATCCATCCATCCTTAATGTTTATATTAAGGGCAGCTGCACTGTTTTGCTTAATTGCTTCACCTCAGCCTTCCAATCAGTGAAAGAGGAACAACTCTTTCAGACCCTAGAACTGGGGAACCGAGAAAAAATAATGACTGTAAACAAATTTCGCATCTTTGCAAAAGCAAACACCACGTGGACTGCTGATTATTATGCTGCTTCCTCTTTTAATCGTCTTCCTATAAAAGTCATAATTTGCACATATAGGAGTCAGGAGTTTTCAGAAGAGAGGGTGGAGGAGGTGAATAAGTCATCTGGACATGGAGTGAAAGTTTTAATTTTCCCCTGGACTCAAGATGCTGGTTGGAAAATAAAGGTGGCTGTAAAGGAAGAGCCAGTACAAAAGGAGATGAGTAATAAAGAATCAATAAAGAATTCTAATAAAGCATCTTCCCTCCACAGTGGCAGTTATAAAAATGAATCAAATCTTGGAGCATTGAAAAGGGATACATGGCATGAAAAGATGAGTGTATCTTTTTTTTTTTTTTTTTTTTTTGCGGTATGCGGGCCTCTCACTGCTGTGGCCTCCCCCGCCGCAGAGCACAGGCTCTGGACCCGCAGGCCCAGCGGCCATGGCCCACAGGCCCAGCCACTCTGCGGCACGTGGGATCCTCCCTGACCGGGGCACGAACCCGCGTCCTCTGCATCGGCAGGTGGACTCTCAACCACTGCGCTACCAGGGAAGCCCAAGATGAGTGTATCTTATCCATGGGACTGGGATTTCTATAGAGAAGGCCTGATGAAAATCTCTTTGATACTATTTGATTCTTTTTAATGTTCTATTTACTCAGCACTTTAAAAAAAATTTTATATTTTTAAGAGAAAATGAGTGCTTTAAAAGAGAAATATTCGAAATTCATTTTTGCTTGTGGGGTGGAGAGTTTGTGTTTAAGTTGGTTCTCTGGGTAAATAGATATATTTTTGACATGGGAGGTTATTCAAACTGTACATCTCTGGGTTTTATGTATTATGGTTCTTCTTTCTTCTCTCTACTTTGTTTCACTTTTAGAAGCTGGAACAGGGCCTCCGCCATCTGTTTCTCTATTTCAGCCAAATTCACCATTCAGATAATGTACATTTCACAACTTAAGCCCGCTTAGAGATCACTTTTCACCACTTAAAGAGCATTTAGCCATGATTCCAGGAATAGAAAGGATATCCTGAGACCCATAATGACTTGATGGGAGAATAAAGGATCATTTGTTATGCAGCAAGTATAAAATTATAACAACTTCCCTCATTGTTTACAGATGAAGGACGTTTTGGCTCTGGAAGTGGGGCGGATTCTCCAGATTTCTGACATAAATGATTGGATGCTGTACTTTCCCACTCTATTTGTTGTCTTAGAAACAAATATAGGACACAGTGTTTAAAGAAATAAGTCATTGGCACTGGTTGGACCTAAAATTAGGATTAGGGTTTTTTACATATAGCAAGAATGGAAAATTCTGTATTGAATTCGGGCTCTCAAATTCTTCTCTTCTCAGTCTCAGTTTGGCTAAGAGAATGTGCCCTGTTTCTTCATCTGTAAAATGGTGATAATAACAGCAAATATCTGGTAGTATTGAAGTGAGAATTAAATGAGTTAGTAGATGTAAAATACTTAGAACAATGCCTAGCACATAGGGAATGTTCTGTAAGTGGTAGCTGTTATTTTTGGCTATTATACCATTGAATGAAGCTCACTGTAAGAACCTCCTAAGACCTGCTCCTTTTAATGCTTTAGCTTGACCTTTTGCAAGATGTCTCTTCAAATGCAGCCTCTAAGTTAACAGTTCAATATACTTTGATGTTTGTTTCATGTTTTGCTTATGGCATTGTAAACAGACTTCCTCCACATGGTTTTGTTGCTAGGCAATACAGAATCAGCATCCACATTACCCATCATTTGGCTGCAAGTAACTTAAACCCACTCTTATTATCTTAAGACAAGAACATATCTTGGAAAGATTCAGAGCTTTTTTCCATGACCTAAGGACACAGAGTTCAATCACAGTACCCAAGGGGAGACAGTTTAAACAGTTTCTCATGAAGAACTGAAAACAGAAAAAGACAGTAGAAGGTCGGTCACAATGTCTTTTCGGGGCTACCTTGGATCTATACTTCCATCTCCTCTCTGTAGATTTTTTTCCCCTGCGTATGCCACATGGACAAGCGTGGTCACTCTGAATCTTATCCCACCCTGCCCACAAGACTGATAACCGTCAATATATCTATTCATTTAAAATTCCTGATTGGCCCGACTCTTTCCAGGAGTCACCCCTAGCCTAACCCACTGACACAGAGGAGTGTGGTCATGATGCCTAATCCACTTGGAGGGAGATATAAGGGTTGTTCCAGGAGAAGGGCTTTTAGAAGGGCAGGGACCCACTATTACAAATTAATTGATGGGTTAAGAAACCCGTGCGCCCAGTTACCAAACTTATTTGCTCAAATAATTAAACTATATTGAACTTGTTCTTCATAATGTCAGAGCACAGAACTGGAGTCAATTGGTGTAAGTGACACGGGCTCAAATTTCAAGTCCCAAGGAAGGAATTTCTAAAAATATATGTGGGACTTCCCTGGTGGTACAGTGGTTAGGAATCTGCCTGCCAATGCAGGGGACACAGGTTCAAGCCCTGGTCCGGGAAGATCCCACATGCCGTGGAGCAACTAAGCCCATGCACAGCAACTACTGAGCCTGTGCTCTAGAGCCCACGAGCCACAACTACTGAGCCCGTGTGCCACAACTACTGAAGGTCACATACCTAGAGCCCATGCTCCGCAATGAGAGAAGCCACTGCAATGAGAAGCCCGTGCACTGCAATGAAGCTTAGCCCCCACTTGCCGCAACTAGAGAAAACCCATGCGCACCAATGAAGACCCACACAGCCAAAAATAAAATAAATAAATAAATTTATAAATATATATATATATGAATTATAGAAGAATCTCCCTCTCTATATATAGATACTAAATACCCATAACTATATGTATTCTAGATATCTATATCTAGAGAGATGTATCCCTATATCTATCATCTGTTTATCTCTATTGTTTGAAATTTGTAGGGCAGATTGTCAGCCTGGAAACTCAGACAGGAGTTGATGTTTTAGTCTCAGGGCTGAAACCTGTAGGCTGGCTGGCTGGTAACTCAGGCAGGATTTCAATGTTATAGTCTTGAGGTAGAATTCCTTCTCCAGGAGACCTGTCTTTGCTCTTAAAGCCTTCGACTGATTAGATGAGGCCCACCGCATCATGGAAGATGATCTCCTTTACCTATAGTCAGCTGATTATAGATGTTAACCACATCCACAGAACACCTTCATAGCAACCAATCTAGATGGGCTACCATAGCCTAGGTAAGTTGACACACAGAATTAACCATCACACCATCCTACACCATCTCTAGAAATCTGATCTCTTTGGAGTGGCAAGAGGGCAAGGAAAAGGTGAGGCAGAGGCTGCCATATGTTCTTTCTCTGACATCCTACATCCTTGTTTTCTTCCTCCCTGATAACATATCTTCCAGCAACCACCATCAAAGTCCACCCTTATTCCTCCCCACATTGGGACTGTCAAGACTACCTTTTACTCCACTATTTATACCATCCTTTATTTTATTTTCACATGTTGCGTTCATTACAATGCCATCAGCACGAGGAGAGGGGTCCTGTCGTCAGGGCAGCCAAAGCACTGCATGTCCATTCCATCCTTAGTGGATATGTCCTTCCCTGTTGGGTGAATTCCAATTGTGTCTTTGATTCATCCCATGTCTGTGGGCCCTGAGATGTAGACACTTGACAGCCCCCTCATTCTTAATGTGTCTGTCTTTCTATAGCTTACTTGCCAAAACCTGCTCTTCAGAATCCACTGATTTATTACCTTTCATTTCTTCAAACATCACCCATAATATTTCCAAACATGTGTAACCACATGATTATAACTTCACAAACACTCGAACCTCTAACCCTCTGACATTTTATTTCTTTATAACATATCCTAATGCATTTCCCTCCTCCAGTACAATCCATTTCCCTTCTGATCAATACAGCCCATTAATAATGAACTCATCATCATTGAAGGTATCCAGCTAGCTACACGATCATCTCTCTTCCCAGGATGTTATAAAGGCTATTCTTGCATTATGAAGGAGGTTGGAATAGATGATCTGTCAATTCTTTAAAAATCTTAACCTCTAGGTGTATTCCATGTCTCTAATTTTCCTGCACGTGTATAATTTTAGATATCATAGATTCTCTATAAATGAAGACATCTGGGGCATTCCAAATGCAGGCATCGGTGCAAAATGTCTACATATAGTTTTCCATATCCTTCTCCTACCTCCACAAAATTTGTCAATAACTTCCTTAAATTAAATTTACCTTTGGTTGTATACTTGATGAAGTGGAACTCTAAGTGGGCAATCTAATAAGAAAATCCATTCCTATATTTTCTATTCAGTCAGATAGAATACATAGTTTTCAGTAGGCCCTGTGTGTGGATGTTTCCAAGTAATACACTCCTGGATTTTGCCTTTGACCAGTCATTTCCAAACCTGACATTTTATTTGACACACACACACACACACACACACACACACACACACCCACCCACCTCTGAGCCCAAGACATGGAGAATCTGGAGTAAAGCCCAGTATCTGTAATTAAAAAAATAATCATTTAAAAACCCTGCCCATATGATTCTTATGGCTGCCCAGGCAGTTTTGGGAACCACCACCCAAGATCTGTTCTCCTAGTTCTGGGGGACATGGTTTCAATGCTGTTACATATACTACTTGGGCCGTCTGTTCCCCATGCTGGCTTCCACTGTGGTCACAGCTGGTTTCGAAGCCCCTAATATGCTCATCCTGCTTTCATCCTCTCCTTGTCTGCTTCATCCTTCATTAGTCACTCATCATGTCCTTAACCTGCTAAAACATCTTCAGAGGTTTGTCCACAGCCAGAGGTGCAAATTCTCATCTTTCAAATGGGCTCTCAGGAACCTCCAAACCTTCATTTCTCTTTGTCTTTAGGAGATGATATAATGTGACTCTAAGACCTGGCTTTGAATTCTGGATCCTCCTCTGGAGACCTGCAAAGTTCCAGGCAGTGTCATCTCATGTAATGCTTATCACAGCTCTGCGAGATGGATATCCCTGTTCTACAGACGAGAAAACTGAGGCTCAGTTATTTGAAGTAATTAATCACTTAAGTTACTAATACTTGGGCAGGGGGTGTGGTGGTCTGAATTTTAGCTCAGCGGTCTCCAAAGTATAGAGTTTCTGCAGCATGATGGGCTGCCTCCCAAGGTCAACAGAAGGATTGCTATTCCCGATGACTTGGAAAGTGTGCTAGGAATGAGACGTATTTCCTGTTTCTTCACTTTAATAGTAAGTAGTATAATCTAGATGTGGTCACTGAGAGGGCAAATGGAAAGCACTAATTAAGAAATATTCCAATTTCTAAGACTGCAGAACTTCAGCTGTTGTTGAAAATGTAGACATCAGGAGGGAAAAAGCATTTATTCAAATACAATGCTGCTAAGTACATGCTACTGAGAAATAGGACTCCTCACACGATGGTTATTCAGTATCTTTTGATATTGTCAGTGCACAGTTGAGGAACGGATGCCATTTAAATGCATTATTCTAAAAATGTAAATAGAACAAATGATTTCAGTCAGCAGGAACTCATTATGTCAGAATTTAAATTGTCAGGATAGCCAACCGGAAAGGGCAGGTAAGTTTCCAGAAATAGATGAGTGTTCGGCCAGAAATGGCTGTGGGTGCACTGCGCCAAACACTGGTGTTTGCCAGGTGCCCGCCGTGATGTCAAGGATACAGGCTGAAGCTGCCCATATGGTTCTTGGGGTCTCTCGGCTCATTCCACCCTCCACTCAGAGTTGGAGACGTGGGGCTTTTCTTTATCTGCAGGAGAAGGTAATTGCTTTAAACTTCACTGGCTGAGCTTGACCCTTGACTCGCCATCGCACTGCATTATGAAATGAAGCATCAGCAGTGGTCCTCCTGGTGGAGGGGGAGGGGCGGAGGGAGGGGGAGCCTGAGCTATCAACGTGGCACAGTTTAAATGTCAGGCGCTGCAATTTACAAGTGATCTGAGATTCATGGGAAATGCAACGGAAAAGTCATTACCTACCCCCCTCTCCCTCCTGCTATAAAATTGAGTATGTCGTAAATCGCGTGCATGGCTAAGTTCATGGTGTTTCTGTAAGAAGACGATAAAAATAGAACTCCTTACATCTTTGATTCTTGCCTAGGGAGCATCCAGGCCAAAACTGTACACACAGACATTAAACTGCCTTCTTAATCTCATTTTTTCATTTCAGGGCCTCTGCTCTTTAAAGCCAAACAGTTTTTCAAAGACACCCTGTATCTATCTGATAACGCTTCATTTTCTTAACAGCAAGAGTGGGTAGAGGTGAAAAAACCTGAAAGGACCCGTGAATGCCTGGATAGGAATGGAAAGTTTCACTGAAAATAAAATGGAAATAAATCACTAATTGTATTAGTATTACCTGTGTGGTGGGAGTATTACAGAGCTTAATGTTAAGTACAGTGTCTGAGCTAGTTTGGGGAAATGCGTTGGGAGACACGTATTTTCCATTTCATCAGAGAGAAGTTTTGCTTTTCCCTGAAGCTACAGCCTCAGCCTCCCTAGAGAAATCATTCTCTGTAGAAGGGATTGTCTACAAAGGGTGGACTGCTCAGGGCTAAATCCATTAAAACCAATTGAAGCAAGAGCTGTTATTTGCTTAGGAAGGGAAAAAATAAATAAATAAAAAGCTCATTACCTGGAGCAAAATGACTTCTTCAGGATTAAGAAATTGACAGTTCATGTTTAATTATACCAACCTGCTGAAAACATTTAATACAGAGCTTTCAAGACACCTAACACAAGCATATGTGCATTTGTTGTTCTAGCAATTGGGGAAGATTTGTGATTGTAAATGCCAATAGCACAAACGGTATCCACCTACCTTTGGGTGAGTAGGCCTGTTGCATTCACTTTACAGGGAAAACACGGTCTTTCTATCAACAGTGCCAAGATTTCTTCAATTTTCTCGTATCCCATAATTTGCTTTAATGACTTGTAGTCTTTCTGATTTTAGGCGATTCACTACTTGTTTTCTCCATGCATAGTTTCATTAGGGGAAAAATGTTCCGTGTGGACTGAGGCTGCTGCTCTTATGGGCTGGCTTTCTCTTGGGGCTGAGCTCTTGCGTGGGTCACTCAGGGTCCAGAACAACCTGGCAGGCAGCTTAAGAATGGATGGTTCCAGAAGTCTGCAGCCTTCCCATGTCACCAGGAAGGCAGGGCTAGTGAACGTCTTGCTTATTACCTTGTCTTCTAGAACAGTGCCTGCGTGGCGCAAAGTAGCTACTCCATAAACATGCTTATAAAGAAAGAAGGGCGGAAAGAACGGGAGGGAGAGAAGAATTATCAGACCAACGTGAGGAAACCGGAGGCCTGCTGTTCCCTCGACTGGCCAGCAGATTCCATCTCTTAAAGAAAGAAACACAATTGTTTTGGCATTCTTTGTTCATAAGGACCTTCAGAATCTTCTCTCTGATGATTTTCAAGGTCCCATAAGTCTCCCTGAAACTTGGTTATTTTAGAAATTTAGAGAAAATTTTAGTGCGATAAGATTATGGTTATATATTTAAGTAATTAAATACAAGTAAATCTATTCATAGTTCAAATTCAGTGGAAAGGATTTTTTAAAAATCTCATCAGATTGTTATAGCAAACCTTCGTTTTTGTTAAAAACTGTGATTTGAGCAGTAAGAACTTTGCATAACTAAACTTCAGAAGCAGACCTGTTGTAGAAAGAGGTGCTATTGTTACTGAGGGATTTGGAGTAAATATTCTACTTCTGGTTCCTTCCACATATCCAAAACCGTCTAGAGAACAATTTCAAAGAAGACACGGCATGAGAGTTAAAAGTTACAGCTGTCATTAGCTCTTTGCATTGAGGACTTTTTAAAAATCCCATAAAATCCGTGATTTCATATACTTCAGAGTACATGCTATTTGCAAATGCAGCTCAATAAATTTTTATCAAACTTGGGCATTTATAAGAATAAATATAGCCAAAAATTTCATGGCTTCCAGGACACACTTAAATACCACATTATAGTAAAGTCTGATCAGAAGTCACCCTCGGCAGATAAATGAACACAGAACAATACAAATCAATGCAAATCAGCATCTAGCTTTGGAGAGAGAAATTCATGGAAATTTTTGACCATAAATTGTACAACACAATTTTGACCTTTTGTTAGCATTGTAACAGTTCATTTTTGCAACCTAGTTCTCCTAAGAAGTTTGCTTCTAGGTAATAAAATTTATGTATATGTGTGTGTAATTATATTTAATTATTTAGATTTATAATTAATAGAATCATAAATTATAAATATATAATTATTTTAAAATTATAAATATATAATTATTTCTAAATATATAATTTTTACATAAGTATGTTTATATGTAATATAAAATATGTTTATAAATATATAAATATAATTCTATATAACTTATAAATATATATTATAAAATTTTACTATCTAGAAGCAAATTATATATAATTATATAATATACATTTTATATATATATGTATTTGTATTTGCACTAATTTCTTTACAAATGTTCACCTGACAGTGGGCAAAGAAGTTAACATTTTTTTCTTTAATTCTTACAATAAAGCATGGCATCAAATTAAATTATTTGTCAGGTTTTCATCTTGCTTCTTTGATTTTGATTACCTAGTATTTTCTGTATCTTAGTCATTAAAGTGGAAGATATCACCAGTTTTTTGTGTGTGCTGAAGGAAAATGTAACCTTGCCATGTAAGGGGCAGGAAGGAATTTTTATGAAATAACTTTTATTTGAATAAAAGGAAATCAATGCTTCTTTGGATAAATCAGCAAAATAGCTGCTCTTTAGTTTGAAGTGAAAAATTGGTGTACTTAGAAATCCGTTATATTCGCATGTGAAAATCTAGTGCATTGTGAGCTTCTTAGTAACATTCTCTGATTGGTCACGCTGAGCCAGAGGCTGTGCCTGGATTATGTCTTTACCGGTGTTCTCAGTTCTCAGCATTAGCACCAGACTCTAACATCGGAAGGAGGACTGAGGGACAACTGAGCCCTCGTCCTGTCATGTCACCTGCTGCACTAGATTCCAGGGCTGAGATGAGCCATTCAAAACATGTGTATGTCAGGAAAATTGATGCTCAAGAGTGATGTAATTCACTTGAATATCTGGATATTGTAGGAACCACCTCCCTTTGCCTTTGGACTAGTTCACTCTAGTTTAACATATAATTTTGGAACTGAGAAACCCAGGAAATTGGTTACTGCCATTATTTTTTTAATTAATTTTTAAAAATTGGAGTATAGTTGATGTACAATGTTGTGTTAGTTTCTGCTGTACAGCAAAGTGAGTCAGTTATACATAAACATATATCCACTCCTGCTGTTTTATTGTTGTTGTTGTTTTGCTAGTGTATATACTATTAGAAAAAGGGGAAATAAATACTGGTTCCAGCTGTTCAGCCCCAAATGTGTTTATCATGTTCAGTTGGCTGAAGCAGGTCTTACATGTTTGCTTTAAAATATCAAACATTTCTGTTTAGGAACTAAAAATGATTAAAAATATAAAGTCCAAAAATATATTAAAAATTGTTATAGCTGAAAAAAAAGTGTTCAGAACACATAAGCTTCCTCGATTCCTACTTTATTGTCAACCTGTATGTGTTTCAGTCTTTTGTGTTACTTGTCTTTCCCACTAGTTATTTAAAAATGGCTGGAATGATTTGAAATAGAACTCTAAGAGATACATTATTTTTATATTTGTTAGGGTTCTTTTTTAAACTTTTTATTGGAGTATAGTTGATTTACAATGTTGTGTTTGTTTCAGGTGTACAGCAAACTGAATCAGTTATACATATACATATATCCAATCTGTTTTAGCGTCTTTTTCCATATAGGCCATTAGGGAGTATTGAGTAGAGTTCCCTGTGCTATACAGTAGGTCCTTATTAATTATGTATTTTATATATTTTATATGTAGTAGTGTGTATATTGTTAGGGTTCTTTCAGTTCCCCTAAAGCAATAGGAATGGAGGTGGGAGGCTGACTTCAGACACAGCTGAATCCAGGAATGTGATCAGTGTCGTCACGGCCGGCTCTCTGTCTCGCTTTGTCTCCCTCTCCCTCTCTTCATTTCCTTCATAGTTGCACAGACTTTCTGTATGTAGTGAGTATGTTTACCGAGGATGATTTAGCAACCCCACCTACAAACATCTCACTCCCCCATACGTAGCTCTGCATACGCGTCCTAGGAGGACTGAAGTGGCCTGGTGTCGTCATGGTCCATCCCTGAACCAATCACGGTATAATTTGATTGGCTGGGGCTGCATCCTGCAATACTTCCTGCTAGAGCATGGTGGTCCCCACCCTACCCACATCTAGCATGTTCCCCCAGAGCAAAGAAGGTAAAGGAGAAGCTGGGTAGGTCATAACGGTGGATGCCCGTGTCCAATATTCACATTTACCTGATGCCGAGAATGGGATGCCCTTGAACAAAGTCACTCAGATAAAAAGCACTGTGGCAAAATTGTTTAAAACATCAAACTTAAATGAATACTTTTCAATGTTGATACAGATGTATATACTTTGTTCGGCTTTGAGAACTAAGATAACCAATTTTTTCATCCAGTTTTCTGAGGAGGTGAAAAATAAATAGGAAAATATTCATCTATTTAGCAAATATTTATTGACTATTCTTCCTGTGCTAGGTGCTGTCCTGGACACTTGGAGATACAGCACAGAATAAAATGGACAAAAATCATGTCTTCATGGGTCTTAGAAACTTGTACACCGTGAGAATAATGCACTGCTTTTGAAAGTATAATATGTAACTTCCAGTGATAGATACGTCGCTATTCCTGAGGGGTGAAAAGTACATAGTAAGATTTGTACCATAGAACAAAGATGTGATTCTTGTTATACACACACACACACACACATTAATTCAGGACATAAGTCAAATCTTTGTGGTTGTGGCTTCTTCAATCTAGTCCATTCCATGTGGAGCTGAGTAATCTGATTTTATATTGAAGTGATACCTCTCCTCTCTCCTTAAATGATTAAAATATCATCTCAGAAGGAATTTAGGGGATGTCTAATCTATCCCCTTATCTGTTGGACAAGAATTAACTGTAACTATCTCAAACAAAGGACACACAATATTAACCACTGTTTATTCTGAGTGTGCAATTCACCAGGCACCGTGCAGATGATTTGTTGTGCATGTACTATCTCATTTAATCCTCACAACAACCCAACAAAGTAGGTACTGCCATTATCCCCATTTCACAGCTGAAGAAAGGAAGGTTTATGTTCTGTGTGTCAGGACTCAACCTGAGAAATCTTTAAATTTCTTCTATTGTCTGTAAGGAAGAACGCACCTTACTTTCTCTGCCTTACTGATTGAAAGGCATTAGAGTCCAGCATAGAAAGGCAGGTAGATGGTCAAGCTCATCTTCAAACACCTTACCTTGATGAAATGGGACAGATGGGGTAATCTAAAAAGTTCTTGGTGAAGGTATGAAAAGAAAAACCATGAGGCCAAACCAGAGAAGGGGAAATAACTTAACAAGTGAGGAGTAGGCTGTGTGGCTCTGGTCTAAGGTGGGAAAGTGGGAGCTGGCAGGTGCGGGGGGCAAGTCTCTTACCCAGAAGTGAACTGAATAAGATTCATAAGGATGCAGGAATCTGGGCTAGCACCATCCTTGGAGACTAACAGCCAATATCAAGCCTGCCTAAGAGTGCAGACGAAGCACTCAGCAAATTTAGTTTTACTTACAGCCTCGTAAGCCAGGATTGGTAATTCTCTGTGGTGTCTTTTAGTGGGAAAAGCAAAACAGGGATGACTGCTTTAAGTACCTTTTGGGGTAAATGGCTTTCAGACACTGGAGTTCCATGTTTTGCACCATCTCATGCGTCAGCCCCTTCTCTCTGCTGGCATTTCAGAGATGGGTGGGCACCCCTGGGTTGCAGCTGGTACAGCACCTCAGCTAGCTACTAGCTTGCATATCTAGCATTTATTGCTTTAGGTGTTAAAAAATAAATCACATCTTTAAAAGGTCAGTGTGGTTTATACTAACTATGTGAGCAATGAAAATGACAGTCTGGGGCAAGCTTATTTATTATTCTTCAAATGAGAAAAGTAATATTGCCTCATTGCGGAGAACTGGGAAAGAAAATGGCTCATAACTTCATCACCATGATCCCTTTCAAGACTCTGCTGTGTGTTTCTTCAAGAGGTTGATGCTGTTTGTTTTCTCTTTTTCCTTCAAAGCACAGCGTTTATGAGGAATGATCTTTAGGACTGTGTTTGCAATAGATCTAGGAGAAAGAAATGCATTTGTTAGAAGAGGCAACTCACCAATTTAGGTGTACTAGCAGCATTTTGAAAGTTGCTAACATGAAGCTGGAGTTGCCTTCCCACCAGAGGGTTAGTTTAACCTGTGCGTGTGGCCCGATTCATCCTGTGGTGAAACCCGAGAATGGTGCTCTTGTTACTCTTATTCTTCAGGTGCAGTGAATTGTCCTTGTTCAGTTGCATAGGATTATCCAGCAGAAAATCCTCCCTGGAGTTGGAAAATTGGAGGGGTCTGAATGTACCAAAATCAGATTTATAGAGAGACAGGAAGACATCCTGAGATGCTTTGCACATTGAAGTTAAACATGTGAAGAGAGAGAGCTGATTGGCAACTGAAAATAGATGTAACCTGTTACTCCCATGGACTTCATCCTTCTCTATTCAATCACTATTGTCTACAACTCAAACATCCGTTCACTCAACAAATGCTTATTAAGGAACAGTATGTATCAGCCACCATGCTTGGTGCTGCATATGTGATGGCAAGCAAGACAGATATGGCTTCTTCCGTCTTGGGGTTTATAATCCACTGAAATTAGCCTCGTACAGTGAGCCACAGATCATCCCCACAGTGCATGGGTGGGAGAGTGGGGGCCAGCGCCTGGTGAATGACCGTCAACAATATTTTGTCTTGCACATCACATCTGTGTTCATTCTCACTGACATGCTTCCTTTTGCTCTCAACTGATTTAAGTGCTATGTCATGGGCATGATTTTTAAAAATGCTTTACTGAAGTTCATGTAGGAGTTTAATAGTATCTGGTCTTATGTTTAGTTCTTTAGTCCATTTTGGGTTTATCTTTGTATACAGTGTTGGAGAATGTTCTAATTTCATTCTTTCACATGTAGCTGTCCAGTTTTCTCAGCACCATTTATTGAAGAGACTGTCTTTTCTCCATTGCATATTCTTGCTTCCTTTGTTGTAGATTAATTGACCATAAGTGCGTGGGTTTATTTCTGAGCTTTCTATCCTATTCCATTGATCTATATGTCTGTTTTTGTGCCAGTACCATACTGTTTTGATTTCTGTACCTCTGTAGTATAGTCTGAAGTCAGGAAGTGTGATTCCTCCAGCTCTGTTCTTCTTCCTCAAGATTGTTTTGGCTATTCTGGGTCTTTTGTGTTTCCATACAAATTAAATTTTTTTTTGTTCTAGTTCTGTGAAAAATGCCATTGGTAATTTGATGGGGATTACATTGAATTTATAGATTGCCTTGGGTAGTTTGGTCATTTAACAATATTGATTCTTTCAGTCCAAGAACATAGTATATCTTTCCATCTGTTTGTGTCTTCAGTTTCTCTCATCAGCGTCTTATAGTTTTTGGAGTACAGGTCTATTGCCTCCTTAATAAGTAGTTTATTCCTAGGTATTTTATTCTTTTTGATGTGATGGTAAATGGGATTGTTTCTTTAATTTCTCTTTCTGATATTTCGTTTTTTAGTGTATAAAAATGAAACAGATTTATGTATATTCATTTGTATCCTGCAGCTTTACTGAATTCATTGAGGAGCTCTAGTAGTTATCTGGTAGTGTCTTTGGGATTTTCTATGTATAGCATCATGTCATCTTCAAACAGTGACATGACAGTTTTGCTTCTTTTCCAATTCAGAGTGTAGGGGCTCACAAACAGATGCCTATATGGGGCAGGCAGGTAGCAGAAATTAGAAATCAGGATGGCATATTTAAATACATAGGGATATTCTTCCCCTTCTCAAAGAATTACACCCTTTAAAAAATGTATAGCCCTCTTGGTCTGCATTTTATTTTCCTTCTTTGATAGAGACATGAATTCAGAGAAATAGCTGTCTGCTAATCAGAAACACCACAGAGCAAATGTGATGATAAAACACAGCAGGCACTTGGCGTCAAGGTCGGGGAGATGATCTGGAATGTTGAGGTCAGTGTTGAACTGGAAATTACACACCGCATCTAAAAGGAACAACCACCTCCCAAGGCCACCTTATTCTTAGAAAAAGCCAGAGATGTAGATTTTTAACTGGGGGAACCTCCTGATACTTAAATATTGACTCAATCTTTATGCACTTTTCAAACAAAATACATGGTCAGGGTGAATTCAGCCTTTCACACCAGTTGGTAACTTCTTGAATAAGGAGTCTAAGAGATGTTTTCTGTAGCCACAAATATTCTACAAGGTTTGGGAATGTGATTTTGGTTAATTTCCCCAAAAAAATCACATTACCAAATGACAGGTTTACCAAATCCAGTTCATTAGAAATCCATTTGCCAATAGCAGTTGGTGGGCTTTCCCTTAAATGTAGTGTGACCACAGACCACTGTGATGGAGTGGCAGAAGAAGCCCATGTGAACCCAGCCACATGTTGATGAGTTCACATGGGCAGACATGTGAGTCTCCTGTGACGCTTAACCCATTTGAGAAAGCAAATCTGTGCAATGCATTCAAGTGGGAAGCCAACCCAGTGTTTAGGAAACCAACCCAGTGTTTAGGAAACCCTTGGCATTTGTGGTACTTTACATCGAAATTTAAAATATTCAAGGCATTATCCTCTTGAAAAGCCATGGTCTCAAACCAGAGAAACTTTATACCCTTTGATCAGGGTCATAGCATTGCACCATCCCAGGGGGCACCATTAACATGGATTTCCTGTGCTCAGGGGCGCCATTCACCTAGACTGCCATATATATTGTATCTCCCTGGGGTTGACCAATCAGCAGTTTTGCTTGGAGCATGGCAATACACTTGTTCACAGAAATGCTCTTGCAATGAACTGGTTATTAATTACCACTTGGTAAAGTGATCATTTGGTAAATTTTCAATAAATTGCTTATTAGGCATTTTTATTTCTAAGGGATTGGCCTGTTTTCATCTCTCTAAAATGTCATTGTTTCTAACATTCTTCACTCAAAACATATTTATGGAGACCCTATTATGTGCCAAGTACTTTGGAAGGTTCTATGCTCAGAGACCTAATTCCTGCCTTTATGGAACTTACATTCTAGAGGTTGCGTGAGAATTCCTTACCCCATTACTGAGGCTCTTCCACTTCACTCCTCCACCAATACCCTGCTCACCCTCCACTTTGTTCCTACAACCACTTACTCAACACACTTAAACTATATTACTAAGTATGGGCTAGGATGGTGATGGGAAGCCCTCAACCTCCTTCCTTTAAGATAATGATTTCTTATGGAAAATTGCTCTTAAGACAGGTCTTTAAGTTATATACAGTTTTTTGTTTTTGTTTTGTTTTTTTTTTTTTGCGGTACGCGGGCCTCTCACTGTTGTGGCCTCTCCCGTTGCAGAGCACAGGCTCCGGACGCGCAGGCTCAGCAGCCATGGCTCACGGGCCCAGCCGCTCCGCAGCATGTGGGATCTTCCCGGACCGGGGCACGAACCCGTGTCCCCTGCATCGGCAGGCAGACTCTCAACCACTGCGCCACCAGGGAAGCCCCATATACACTTTTTAACCACATGGTTTTGGGTCCTTACCAAGCATCCTCCTGAGCTCTTGCACCAGTGATGCCTTTTAAGATTATGCCTGCGATGTGGATGTCACTAATGTTGGCAACAACCAAGAAGTGGACATTGGAAGGGCAGCTCTCATGATTTCAGTGGGTGGTTATTACAAGTGAATGAGTGACATGTTAGTAAAAGTGGAAAGAACGTTGAACCAAGGCTAAAAATATCTGAATCTGAGATTGAATGTCCCCGCCAATGACACACCAGTCATCTGGGTGTCTTGGCTGCACTTGTCTTCCTCCAATCCTTTTTTTTTTTTAATATTTATTTTATTTATTTGGTTGTGCCGGGTCTTGGTTGTGGCAGGCGGGTTCCTTAATTGTGGCACGTGAACTCTTAGTTACAGCATGCGTGTGGCATCTAGTTCCCTGACCAGGGATCAAACCCCGGGCCTCCTGCATTGGGAGCACGGAGTCTTAACCACTGCACCACCAGGGGAGTCCCTGTCTTCCTCCAGTCTTCATATTCCTCATCTTCCATGTGAGAATAAGAGCTGCTATGTTCCTTCTCAAGCCTCCTCCTCTGAACACGTGATATAATGGGTGAGAAGATACTCTGTACATGACAAATCATGTTAATGTAAAGGGTTATTGCTTTTGTTGCCATTCCTATTATGAAATCTGGCTTCTAGGAGTAATTTGAATCAGTTAAGAGCATAGGCTATGGAGCCAGATGGTCTCGGTTTGAGTCCTAACTGTAACACTTCCTATCTAGCTGTGTGACCTTGGGCAAGTTACTTACCCTCTCTGATGATCAGTGGTTTCTCCTTGAGATGGGGCTGTATTAGTACCTCTCTCAGTGGATTGCTGTGAAGATACTGAGATGATGTGGGCAAAGTGCACGTGAGAGTCCCTGGCCCATCGTAACTGTGCCATAAATGGCAGCTGTTGATGTTGTTGGTGTTCTTTTATTATCCAGGGTGTGCATTGCTTTGTTATTCTTTTCTTCCCCTTTTATCATTCTGGTGTTTCCAGGTCTTCAAGTTTGCTGCCCTCTTAGAAGTACTATATTTCTGTGGCTGTCAGGACCTATCTAAAAACTGTGCACGGAAGATCATGTTATGGTGGTGAAGACGTTCTCTCTCCCATCATCCCAAATATTGATTAATTTATCCTTCCGCAGATAGCACTTATTATATAAGCTTTGGTTACACATTTAATGAACTGTTGTAAAAGGCCTTTTAAAATTGTATTGTCATTGTAACTTTCCATCGTAACTTCCTTCCAGTACAGAATACTGTGTGTCTAGTCCACTGAGAATGAACTTAGAATGCTCCTATGACTTGGATTGGCTTTAAAAACCATGTGTGATTGAGGCTTAATGCCATGTAACAACTTTCCTAGATTCTGGGAGCGAATCCAAGTCTGGTAGTGCTATTAAGGAAAGGGAGAGGCATATGTATTTGAATGTATGGGGTGGTATCTCGAAGGGGACAAGATGGGGATATTTCCACCTTGGTATATGGCAGAAGGGGAGATACAGGAAAGAGATAGGAGTTGTAGGGTTCCCATCCCAAACTTTTCTTTGTTCTGCTCCATCACTCGCAGAGTAGGTGGTTGTGACCTTGTGTGAGTTATGTAATATGTAAGGGTCTTAACACCATCATTTCCTGCTTCACGTGAACCGGAGAGTCTGGAGTGTCCCTTACCTGCAGGGCTCCAGCTTTTCCCTAAACATAACCAGTCGGCGAAGCCTCTACTAAGCCACGAGGAACACTTGGTACATTTGCAGAGAACTCCTTTTCTATGCCAAGCATCGGACTGTGTGTTCCTATGAGCAAAACAGGAGTGATCCTCAGGGAGCTGCAAGTCTAGAGGGGAAGAGAAACATGGACGAAAGAAATGCACAATGAATGCATGATTGAAATGGAGACAAATACTCTAAAGGAAAAAGAAATGTTTCTTTGAGATAAAACAGCAAATGGATCGGACTGCGCTGGTTAAGAAGATCATTTATTTATGAACAGGGATGCTTTTTTAATGGTTTACTCCCCTCTGAATGAAGACTGTATTAAATATAAAAAGCAAGAGAAACATTATAATGGAAAGCCAGAGTTTTAGGGAAATGATTCTTGAAAGTTCTAAAGGGACGATGCCGTAGGTGGCACCATGCTTTCAGTGCCTTCTGATGTGAAAATGCTACTTGTTTTCCTTTTAATACCAATCTATTAATGTAAAAGTATAAGAGGAGATAATCAAAGATATTTTCTCCATTTGGAGAAACCAAGAAATACAAATCTAAGTACCCGTAATGCCTGTTAGATGTATGTTTGTCACAGTTTAAAGCCACTGAGAGGGAGATTTTATTTACTTTCCCAGCATCCTGGTCTAAGAAGCTGGATTTTAAATGAATGTAGAACATAGTGTTCCTTTGCCCTGGGTATTTAAAAATAGACCAAGAATTTCGCCTAGGGTATCTTTCAGGTACACTTTAGTGGACCTGATGACGATGATGGCTCTTCCCAGGATGGATTTAAATCTGAAATGAAATGAAAATTTAACAAGGTGAGTTTGTTCGGGTTAAAAGCGCCTACCCCTTTCAGCTCATACAAGATTATTCCTGGTTGGACAGTTTCCCAAGACAAGCTGGGCTGGTTCCCTAGCAGCTGTAATGGTCAGTAAAGCATTCTGGAGTTCAGGTGTCTGTTAACTATTTTTTTCTGGCAAGACTAGAAACGTGAATTTGCCTACCTATTATGTCGGGTAGGTTTGACCTGGCATATTTTTACAGTAGGATGCTGCTGGGCTTAAGATGAAAGTTTTCTGTTTTTTGTTTTTTTCTTCCCCTTTTGAATGTTTTAGGGACCCAGCAGTTTGCTGCTCTCTGCTGCCCCCTGTTGCTTTTGAAAGGGAACATCTGGCTTTCCACTCAGAGTGGTTCTTAAAATAACCCTTGCCAAGAGCTTCATGTGAGGTTGAATGTTGGGTTTCTCATTTCATGTGAGGGTCTGATCAGTGAAACTGACTTTTAAGTGAAAGCTGAGCTAAATGATGAAGAAGGCACCTAGCAACAGCAGGAGTCCCAGGGTTAAAGGACAAGAAGGAAGTGGACGACTGTGAGAGCCCATCTCCAGCTGGCCCTGTCCAGCTGCTTGCAGCTATGCCTTGCTGCTTTAGGGTCCTGGTCCTTGGCTCCTTATATGTGGGCCGCAGAATTAGGTTCAGCTAAACAAATACCCTCAAGGTCCCACTGTATTTCAGGTCCTGCGCTAGCTGCTGGGGTTTCCAGGAAGGAGATAATAGAGCCACATTAATACTTTGAGTTCTGGAGTCAGATAATGGCTTGGAATTTGAGCTTCATCTCTTGCCAGTTGTGACTTGGATAAATTACTTAAACCCGCTAAGGCTTAGTTTCTGTATCTGTAAAATGGGAATTATAGTAGTGGATGCATGGGTTGTTGTGAGAAGCAAGGAGATCATTGAAATGGCATTATTTATCATTTGTTGTTCACATGCTAATGTCAGGGCATTTAAAGAAAATTTTTTTGGAGTATAGTTGATTTAAAATGTTGTGTTAGAGAAATCTCTTGCATTCCTATACACTAATGATGAAAAATCTGAAAGAGAAATTACGGAATCACTCCCATTTACCATTGCAACAAAAAGAATAACATTCCTAGGAATAAACCTGCCTAAGGAGACAAAAGACCTGTATGCAGAAAACTATAAGACACTGATGAAAGAAATTAAAGGTGATACAAACAGATGGAGAGCTATACCATGTTCTTGGATTGGAAGGATCAACATTGTGAAAATGACTATACTACCCAAAGCAATCTACAGATTCAGTGCAATCCCTATCAAACGACCAATGGCATTTTTCACAGAACTAGAACAAAAAAGTTTCACAATTTGTATGGAAACACAAAAGACCCCGAAGAGCCAAAGCAATCTTGAGAAAGAAAACAGAGCTGGAGGAATCAGGCTCCCTAACTTCAGACTATACTACAAAGCTACAGTAATCAAGACAGTATGGTACTGGCACAAAAACAGAAATATAGATCAATGGAACAGGATAGAAAGCCCAGAGATAAACCCACACACATATGGTCACCTTACCTTTGATAAAGGAGGCAAGAATATACAATGGAGAAAGACAGTCTCTTCAATAAGTGGTGCTGGGAAAACTGGACAGCTACATGTAAAAGAATGAAATTAGAACACTCCCTAACACCATACACAAAAATAAACTCAAAATGGATTAAAGACCTAAAATGTAAGGCCAGACACTATCAAACTCTTAGAGGAAAACATAGAACACTCTATGACATAAATCACAGAAAGATCCTTTTTGACCCACCTCCTAGAGAAATGAGAATAAAAACAAAAATAAACAAATGGGACCTCATGAAACTTAAAAGCTTTTGCGCAGCAAAGGAAACCATAAACAAGATGAAAAGACAACTCTCAGAATGGGAGAAAATATTTGCAAACAAAGCAACTGACAAAGGATTAATCTCCAAAATATACAAGCCGCTCATGCAGCCCAATATCAGAAAGACAAACAACCCCATCCAAAAATGGGCAGAAGACCTAAATAGACATTTCTCCAAAGAAGATATACAGATTGCCAACAAACACATGAAAGGATGCTCAACATCACTAATCATTAGAGAAATGCAAATCAGAACTACAATGAGGTATCACCTCACACCGGTCAGAATGGCCATCGTCAACAAATCTACAAACAATTAATGCTGGAGAGGGTGTGGAGAAAAGGGAACCCTCTTGCACTGCTGGTGGGAATGTAAATTGATACAACCACTATGGAGAACAGTATGGAGGTCCCTTAAAAAACTAAAAGTAGAACTAGCATATGACCCAGAAATCCCACTACTGGGCATATACCCTGAGAAAACCATACTTCAAAAAGAGTCATGTAACACAATGTTCATTGCAGCTCTATTTACAGTAGCCCAGACATGGAAGCAACCTAAGTGTCCATCGACAGATGAATGGATAAAGAAGATGTGGCACATATATACAATGGAATATTACTCAGCCATAAAAAGAAATGAAATTGAGTTATTTGTAGTGAGGTGGATGGACCTAGAGTCTGTCATACAGAGTGAAGTAAGTCAGAAAGAGAAAAACAAATACCGCATGCTAACACATATATATGGAATCTAAAAAAACAAAGGTTCTGAAGAACCTAGGGGCAGGACAGGAATAAAGACGCAGATGTAGGGAATGGACTTGAGGACATGGGGAGGGGGGAAGGGTAAGCTGGGACGAAGAGAGAGAGTGGCATGGACATATATACACTACCAAATGTAAAATAGATAGCTAGTGGGAAGCAGCCGCATAGCACAGGGAGATCAGCTCGGTGCTTTGTGTCCCCCTAGAGTGGTGGGATAGGGAGGGTGGGAGGGAGACACATGAGGGAGGAGATATGGGGATATATGTATATGTATAGCTGATTCACTTTGTTATATAGCAGAAACTAACACGCCATTGTAAAGGAATAATACCCCAATGAAGATGTTAAATAAAGTAAAATAAAATAAAACAGAATGTTGTGTTACTTTCTGCTGTACAGCAAAGTGAATCAGTTATACATATATCCACTCTTTTTTAGATTCTTTTACCATATAGGTCATTACTGAGTTTTGAGAAGTGTTCCCTGTGCTATACAGTAGGTCCTTATTAGTTATCTATTTTATATATGGGTGTATATGTCAGTCCCAATCTCATGTCAGGGCATTTTTCAGCACTGTCCTTCCATTACTTTTGAATCCTCACAACATTCCTATGAACTATGTCAGATGATCATCCCTATTTTACAGGTGAGAAAGTAGAAATTTCAAAAGATGAAGGAATATATGCAAGGTTAAGCATAATATATACCAAGAGTTTTGTTGTTGTTTCCTTTGGGCTGCACACAGCAGAAAACCCACTAAAAGAGGCTTGTCTTATACAGGAGTTATTGTCTCACTTTATGATTCCTGAAGATAAACAGCTTCACAGTTGCTAACATTAGCAGTGCAGTGATTTCACCAAGAATCCTATGTGCTGAGACTTCCCTGGTGGCGCAGTGGCTAAGAATCTGCCTGCCAATGCAGGGGACACAGGTTTGAGCCCTGGTCCAGGAAGATCCCACGTGCTGCGGAGCAACTAAGCCCGTGCGCCACAACTACTGAGCCTACGCTCTAGAGCCCGCAAGCCACAACTTCTGAGCCCATGTGCCACAACTACTGAAGCCCGCGTGCCTAGAGCCCATGCCCCACAACAAGAGAAGCCACTGCAGTGAGAAGTGTGTGCACCACAACGAAGAGTAGCCCCTGCTCGCTGCAACTAGAGAAAGCCTGCGCGTAGCAATGAAGACCAAATGCTGCCAAAAATAAATAAATGAAATAAATAAATTTATTTTAAAAAATGAAAGAGTCCTGTGTGCTTCATATCTTTTCATCTCCCCACCCTCAGCCTATAGGCTCTCAGGTTTGCCTCCTCATAGTGAAGATGACTGCCACAGCTCCAGGCATCACGTCCTCATACAACCACATTCAAATACAACAAAGACACTTCTCACTTTCAAATCATGGGGAAGCCCTCAGCAAATGTCCTCTTAATCTCATTAGCCAGATTTGCATCACATGCCCATGCCTAAACCATTCACTGGCAATGGGGTTGGAATGATCCATGCTTGGGTTAATCAGAAGTGGCTCTCTGGGAAGGGACCACCTTCTCTGAGCACACAGAGGGTGATCACTCAGTACTGGGTCTGAGCCAGGTAAAAAGAACACTCTGGGGAAAGGCTGCTTAGTTGGCAGCCAGCAGGATCTACCCCACTTAGCTGGACCCATCAAGGCTAACTCAAGATCAGGCATTTTGGCCCAAGAGCCCATATCCCATGGATGGTGTATGAAGCGCTTAGCTCAGAGCCTGGCACGTAGCAGTCCGTCTCTGCAGGTCACCCAGTGTTGCTGGAATTCTGCTTACCTAATTGCTGTTCTCAAGAGGGGGAAGCAGACACATAAGAAAGTAATTTTATGATCTGCAGAATGTGTTGTGTCAGTTGTAGTCACAGACTTTTATATTCACAGGTTCTATCAGTTTTAAGACACTAGCCCCTAGAGCAGCTATTTATTTATTTATTTTACATCTTTATTGGAGTATAAGTGCTTTACAGTGGTGTGTTAGTTTCTGCTTTATAACAAAGTGAATCAGTTATACATATACATATGTTCCCATATCTCTTCCCTCTTGCATCTCCCTCCCTCCCTCCCTCCGTATCCCACCCCTCCAGGCAGTCACAAAGCACTGGGCTGATCTCCCTAGAGCAGCTAGTTAGATTTGATTTTTGTTTCAAACCAGGTGTTGGTTCTGCTTTCTTGACCTCTTTGGTCTAGATCCTTAAACTCCAAAGAATCCCTCTCCATCCACCTCCTTTCCTCTGTAATCCCAGTGTCAGCAGAAATGATTCAGTGGAAACCTATGACTTTATTTGGAGGATGGGTCAAAAGGAAATCCCCCAAAGGATCTTGGGGCATTTTCCTTTTGACTTCACTGTTCAAAATGATGTCACATTTTAGAAAATGAGTAGAAGTCCAGTCGAGTACAGTGGTTAAGATGTCGTAGCTTTGCCACTTGATACCTTCTGACCTTGAACAAGTTAATTAACCCCCTGGGCCTCAGTTTTTCTGACCTTGAACAAGTTAATTAACCTTCTGGGCCTCAGTTTTTCCATCTGTAAATGGGGCTAATAATACCTCCCCCCGGGGATGTTCTGAGAAGTGACAGAGATAATATTTAAGTACTTTTGCACGATGTACAGAAATTTACCACGTTCAATAACCCTCCCTGGGGCTTCCCTGGTGGCGCAGTGGTTGAGAGTCCGCCTGCCGATGTAGGGGACACGGGTTCGTGCCCCGGTCCGGGAGGATCCCACATGCCGCGGAGCGGATGGGCCCGTGAGCCATGGCCACTGAGCCTGTGCATCTGGAGCCTGTGCTCCGCAACGGGAGAGGCCACAACAGTGAGAGGCCCGCGTACTGGCAAAATAAATAAATAAATAACCCTCCCTATTATCATTTCTGAGTCTCTTCACCTTCAAAGGGCAAGGACCCTTTCTAAAATAAATTGGGGACCCAGTGGCAAAGTGAGCTTGTTCTCACCATATTTCCGTGATTATTGGTCTGCATTACTTGGCTGGGGCTAAGGTCAGACACTGAAGGCTGTCACAGGGGGCCCTGCCTGGGGAAACACCAACTTTCTTCTGCCTCTGCATCTGGGGATTCTACAGAGCGGGAGTCTGAGACACGGAGGGACTAATTCTCTCTGACCTTGAACTGTTTATTTGACTGGAAGTGGTTAATGGCCAGATAACCACTCTGAGTTGATATCTCAATTTCTTCTATGTTTCCTGTGAGTCAAAAAAAAAAAGTTGATAGTGATCAGAATTCATTTGCAGAAGTGGTTTCCTTTTCCCCAGTCAGCTTGTCAGAATTCACTCTCTCCGTGGCTTGCTTGCTTCGTTCACCTGTTCAAATATATTTCAGGCGCAGGGCTAGGGGCTGGGCGAGAATGGCGAGTGCTCATTCATGGAGCTTATTGTCACCCATCATTCATGTTCTTCCCCCATAATCTTCCGATCCAGAACCCTTCCTACTGGGAGACCTGCCCATTTAGTTCATACGAGTTTCTTGGTCAGAAATCTAACTTTCAGGCTCTAACTGGGTTTTGGGATGTGCTTGGTTCATTCCCTTTGACAAGCTGAACACGGGCAGCCTGAGCAGTGCACTGAGTGTGTGTGTGTGTGTGTGTGTGTGTGTGTGTGTGTGTGTAGGTGGTAGATACAGTAGGTCTCAAATCCCACCTTCCCCAAGAGGTGGTGCCTTGCCCACGATGTTCAGTCTCCCTGAACTTCCATCTCATCCTTTGTAAGGCAGAAGTGCTGATTCTTACCTAATAATAACAAGCACATTTATTGGATTTGAATTCTGAGATTGAATTGTTGGAAATGAGCCATTATGTGCCATTTGCCGTGCTGCGTGTCTTCCAAGTGTTACGGCCCTGTGCGGCCTGCACTCCAGGTTCTCCCCACAGGTGCTCTGCTGACTAGACTTAGCCTACAGAGTGTTTAATCCACTCGGAGGGATCAGTGGTGAGCTCCCTTTTCCTGTCCCATCTGATACTGCTTGCAACAACAGCATCCCAGTTCATTGAGCACTGAACGTTCTTTGGATTTCTGCTTAAACATGGACGAAGAGTGAGTGTAGAATCTTTGGTCTCTGACGTGGGACCCTCACTTGGCTGAGCGTAAGATACTCGGTGCGGGGTGGGGATGGGGGTGGGTGGGTCATCTTCATGGTATCTGAATATACATCAGGGAGATCATCTCCTGTTTTCCAGTAGAAGATGGTGTTTTGAAGAGCACCATCTTTCCACGTTGGACCTAAATACACCTCTAAATCCATTCCATCATCTTGCACAAAAGAGACATTAGGCAGATGTTTATTAGACTGAATTGAATAATGCTCGAGTCCTCTTCCCTAAAGCACCGTTCAGCTGAGTGTAACACAAAAGAGACAGTGGATCATCATTCATTCTGGCTGAGCAACTTTCCTCGTTAAAGTCTTTCTGACGTTCGTGGAAAGACCAGGTAGAATCGCCGGGAGGACACTAATCTGGGAACTGAGTTGCAAAGCTGTAGCAGCAAAACGTGCGAGAGGAGCCCTTCTAGTGCCAGGCAGGTGCACACTTAGTGGCGATGTGGAGAGAAAAGTACGGACGTCCAAAGCGCCCCAAAAGGAAAGAGGCAAATTTGACAGAAATCCAATTTCTGTCACCAGATTTAGATTATGAGATGAAAGGGTAGATTTATGAGGATAGATTGACTCTCCCTGGGTATTATGACTTTGGAACTGCTGCCAGGTGAAAAGTGGCACATTTTTAGGGGAATTTAGATCCAAGGAAAAGGCTTTTCCTTAGGCAGGAATTAAAACATCCACCGATCCATATTTTTGTGCATACAGACACACGTGCACAGGCAAGCTTTTAATTAACTGAAAAGTTGTGACTTAATAGCCATGTTTGTATAGATAGTATAACTATGACAAAAGGAGTTCAAAAATCAGCTGTGATTCCAACATCCACAGATAACAACTGCTAACACATTTTAGCCTTTTTTCTTTACATGTCCATACATATTTGCAAATTTGGGATCACCGTTAAGTTGCTTTGTTTTTACTTAAGATAGCATGACACTGATGTGTATAAGACTGATGACTAATAAGAACCTGCTGTATAAAAAAATAAATAAAATTCAAAAAAAAAAGATAGCATGAGCATTTCTTCATGCCCTTAAATGTCCTTCTAAGATGTAGTATTTTAAATGCCTCCTAGTGTTGCACTGTATGGATGGAGAGGAATCAACTAAAGCCCCTTGTTGTGTATTTAGGTTGTTCCCCATATAACAGTGCGTGTGTGTGTCTGTGTTGCTCCAACCCAAGCCTATCTTCACAATTTCTGGACCAACCACAAAAACCTTTTCCCTGGTGAATTTCAGAGAGATAGGGTTCACATTCGTCTGAATTCAACCTGACCATCTGTAACAAGGGTCATGGAACCTAATCCTTTGATTTATTCTATCAGAAAATAGATCTCCTAGTTAATGGTTTTTGTTTCTGTTTTTTTCATTTTTATCCTGGTTGCATCAGATGGAGTATATCTTCTTTTCTTAGGAACGTTTCTGAAACTACCAAGCAATATGGAACATGTGGTCAATGAGGGTATTTTTCACAGATGCCTTTTTGTCACACAAATGGGATTAGCGAGAGACATGTGATTCATCTTGTACTCTGATGTGGTTTTGTAATCTTCACTTATCTATTATTAGGAGAAATTCTCTAGATGAGTCTTTCCAATGCTACATAAACATACAAATTAATCATTCACGTTCCTATCCACCATCCAACTGTCCATACATCTATCTATCTGAATATCCATCCATCCAATACTCATTGAGTACCAACTCTGTGTTGGGCCATGAGTTACACACTGGGAGAAGTGAACTAGGTTGCATCCTTTTGCTGACGGTACTCACATTTTAATGCTGGGTTCTTTATGCTGAGGTTCAAGGCATTTTGGGGGATCCATGAAACTTCTGAAATTATTTGTGAACTATATTATGTTATATGTAAAACCTTTATGATTGTAGATTCGTGAAAATGAGGTCTGATTCTTCAGATACTTAAAAGGCTCCATGATCCTGAAAAGACACTGATATTTAGGACTAATTATTGGAAGAGACCAGCAGGTGATCAGTTGTAACACGGTGTGAGAATTGCTGAAGCTGAGGCATGGATTCTATGCTATAGGAGAACAGAGCTGGTAGGTCCTAATTCACTTCAGTAGCCGCATATTAAGGGGAGCTCTTTGGGGTGGTCAGGCTGAGTTCTGAAAGATGATTAGAACGTGGATAGATGAACATATGCATTTGTTCTCGGCAGAGGGAGGGACACATGCAAAGGCCCAGAGGCTTAAGAGATTGGATATGATCAAGAAACATTTAGTCAGTTAGATGACTAGCACCCAAATGGAGGGTCTATGGAGGAAGGGAAAGAACTGAGGGTGTAGAAATTGGTAGAGACCAGATGCTGAAAGGCATTGTAAATTCTAGACGGAAATCTGCTGGAGACCTTGAAAAACTTCAAGATTTTAAGCAGAGTGACTCCATGCATTTGTCTTTTGAATGCAGATATTTCTGGGAGGGACTCTAGCCTCAATCAGCTCATGATTAAATTAATGGTCCCCTGAGGGCTGGGTCAGGTGTGTGTTCTTGGGGATTGAGACACTTGGGGATGTGGATGTTGGAACAGGCAAGCTAAAGGTAGGTGACAACCTTGCCAACTTCAAACTTGGCAGTTTACAGAAATGGCAAAGAGCCATCATGTTGAGTCCTTCCTAAGGCACCATCCACTTTCCATAAATCAGCTCATTTAATCCTCTTAAGAATTTACAGAGGCATAGATTGTGAATTAATTTCCTATTGCTGTTGTAACAAATTACCACCATAGTGGCTTGAAAGAATACAATGTATTATGTTACAGTTCTGGAGGTCTTAAGTCCTAAGTGGGTCTCCCTAGGCTAAAATCAAGGGGTGGGTGGGGCCACACCCCTTCTGGGGGCTTTGGCTCTCGTCCATTTCCTTGCCTTTTTCAGATCATAGAGGCTACCTATGTTCCTAGGGTTCAGGGTCCTTTCAAAGCCAGCAGTGGTGTCTTGATTTCTTCTTAGGTCATATCTCTCTGATGCTGACTCCTCTGCCTCTCTCTCCTACATTTAAGGACCCTTGTGACTGCACTGGGTAATCCAGGATAATCTCGCTATCTTAAGGTCAGCTGATGAATAACCTTAATTCCATCTACTACCTTGATTCTCCATTTTCCTGATAAGGCAACATAGTCACAGGCTTGGGGGATTAGGACAGGGTCATCTTTAGGAGGCCATTATTCTGTAGACCATACATCATCTGTGCTCTTCTGATTGCAGAGACAACCTCGTAGGTTAAAGTCACACAGCTGTGGAGGGTCAAAACAAAGATTTGAGCCCTGATGTCTTTGGCTCCAGAGTCAGCCAGTGATAAAACGTAAACCTTGAACAAAAGTTAATGATCAAAGATATTTAGGTCTCCTCCTCCTTCTAGGTAATTTATGTTCTGTAGAGGGTTTTTAATTTGCTTTTTAAATTAGTCATCCTCCAAATTACTCACCCCCATGTTGCCATTGAAAAGTACCTGGGAAGCCTACTGTGAAATGGATCTTTGGTTTTGACCTAAGCTTTGTCCCAATGACAAAGCTAAGTTTGTAGGGGGGCAGACTGTCCCTAAATGTGCTTGCCATGGATGAGAAAGACCAGACATGTCCCTTTGGTAGCATCTTTTCTTTTTATCATTCCCTGAGTCACCATCCAAAGGAAGAGAGGCCGTTAGGGATGTGATTTTGAGAAGAGGTCCATCATCCATTCAGTTTCTTTTAACCCCAGATGGTATTTCCCAGTAACAAGGAAACACTTAGGCAAAGAGGGAACAGTTTCTATGTAAAACCTAAAACTCTTGGACTCACAGAGAAAGGCAGAATTTATCAGACTAAAAAGTCACCAAGGGAGAAACTGACATGCAGATGCTAGAATACCAACCGTAGCAAACATTCCATTGGAAGCTTGAAAGGAGTTATTTTAGGACAAATAAAAGAAAGGGCTACTTTTGAAGTAGGTAGGTCGCAGCTAAGAGCTCTGGAGTTTAACTACTTTTAGTTTCAACTCCAGGCTCTGCTGCTCTAACAGTTTAAGATCATAACACAGTGTATTACCCTCTCCACATCTTAGTTTCCCCATCTGCAAATTGGAAATAATGATGGTATCAACCTCACAGTGCTGTTGTGAGCAAAACACCCAATGGACCGTTTGGCACATGGTAAAAGCCTGTCCATATATCTATCTATCCATCCATCCGTCCATCCATCCACCCTTCCTTCCATCCTTCCATCCAACCTTCCTTCCATCCTTCCATCCATCTGTATTAGATCATTATCCTCATTATTAATGGAGGTTAATGACAGAAATCAGATTTAATGAGGTTTAATGATTGAGGTCCGTCCGTCCGTCCATCCATCCATCCATCCATCCATCCATCCATCCATCCATCCATCTATCCATCTATCCGTCTATCCATCTACCGTCCTTTCCATCCATCCATATTGGATATCATTATCCTTATCACTATGGAGGTTAGTAACAGAAGTCAGATTTAATTAGGTTTAAATAAACTCGAGTAGATTTGAATTCCTTTCAAAGTGAAACATTTAAAATAATTTTTTAAAGTGAATATATGAACAAGTGAAGTCAAAATGGTAAATCCTTGATAGATTTCTAGGTGAAGTAGAGGGTGTTTAGAACACCTCCGCTGTTTCTGAGAGTGATGTCAAGAAACTTAGCCAACTCACTCTTCCCACAGACTGTCCATGCACTTTACATGGAGCAGTTCGGACCCTTGCTGTTTAGACAGCCGCCAGAGTGTTTTCACCCTTTTTTGTCTTGCTTCCTGGGTTCCTCCTCACCAAGGAGAAGGGCTGGCAGAATTGGAAGTGAGTGGAGGCACTTCTGTCTGCCACTCATTTCAGGAGGCAGACACCTCTAACGAGCTTGTACCTGATAAAGTCTCTGCCTTTGCAAGGGGCTTGGTAACCAGCCAGCACCTTACTTTACCTCTGATTAGTCCTGCTCTGAGCTTTTCTTCTGAAACTGAAAGGAAAAAGTAGAAAAAGAAAGGTGAGATATCAAAGCAAGTCCAAAACCGAGTGAGGCAGAGAGGTAGACTAATGACCTGCCTGGGTTTGGAGTTGTTCCGGAGACTATCTGGTTTTCATGGTGATGCACGTGAAAGCGTATCCACTATTAGAGAGTTGGCTTCTCTCCTGACAGCGCCCTCCACCCGGCTGCAAGCAAAGCCTGGTCTCCAGTTCCTTGCCTTTGAGCTTGGGTCCCAGATCCCAGTCACCCACCCCCTAGTGGGAAAGGATTTTCGAAGAAGCCTGACCTGCCCCAGAGCTGGCCCTTTTAGGGTGTAAGACCTTGGAGGATATGGAAACATCATCAAATGTCATTTGCCTTTGCCTCCATGTTGCCATGGAAACAGAACATGGCTTGCTCATGGTAAACGACCTTGTCATTGCTTTTGTATATGCTCTTACTTATTGTGCTGAAGTTATTTATAACCTGATGGAAGGGAGTCCCAGGAAAGGGCTGCTGTTCTGCTTAATTGTTCCATGGGGGAAGGAGAAAAATTTTGCCCCAAAGAAAAGAGGTCTGAGACAAGGAAAGAAAAACAAAATGAAACAAATGAAAGCACATGGATAGAGCCTTCTGAAAATCGCCTCCCAAATGCATTTTGCCTTGTTTAGGACCATGGGTGCTCTACTTTATTTGTTCTCAAAATTTATTTTGGGTGTTTTATGTAGCCATTATAATATTTTCTTAAAATCTCTTTAGGACTGTTAATTCCCTTCATATCCTCTGCAGAACTTTCCCTATAGTTGGTTAATATTTCATCTAAGACTGTAGAGAACAAACGTATGGACACCAAGGGGGGAAAGCGGCGGGGGTGGGGTGTGTGTGATGAATTGGGCGATCGGGATTGACATGTATACACTAATGCGGATAAAATGGATGACTAATAAGAACATGCTGTATAAAAAAATAAATAAAATAAAATTTAAAAATTTAAAAATAAAAATTACCAACTACCATAAAACCCTAAGAAGAATGATTATACTAAAAAAAAAAATTTCATCTGAGACTTTGGAATTCTAGACTGAAGCTGTTTTGTAAATTCTCTACACCTCTGATGGCCTTTGAGGAAATTCTGGATCCTTGGTTTGGAAGCTTTTGGATTCCATAAACCAACATAACCTTTTCCTAGGATTTGATGCAGTGTCATCAACTTTATTTATTTATTTAAAAATTTTTATTTTTGGCTGTGTTGGGTCTTAGTTGCTGCACGCGGGCTCTTCACTAGTTGCAGTGAGCGGGGGCTGCTCTTCGTTGCGGTGCACGGTCTTCTCATTGCGGTGGCTTCTCTTGTTGAGGAACACGGGTGCTAGGCGTGCAAGCTTTAGTAGTTGTGGTTCGCAGGCTCAGTAGTTGTGGCTCGTGGGCTCTAGAGCGCAGGCTCAGTGGTTGTGGCGCACGGGTTTTGTTGCTCCGCGGCATGTGGGATCTTCCCGGACCAGGGCTCGAACCCGTGTCCCCTGCATTGGCAGGCGGATTCTTAACCACTGCACCGCCAGGGAAGTCCCATCATCAACTTTATAATTTACCAAATAAGGATGTTTCAAACCCTAACCACTGTCACTACATAGGTCCTGTAGCCTATGTAGACATGGAAGGGTTACCATCACTGTCACTTTATAAAATAGAGGATGTTATATGAGCTATAAAAAAATACTGTAACATAATATATTTGATCATCTTCTGTGTGTCAGATACATTGACCTTACTCCTCCAGCACGGGCAATGGGCCAGCTGCATCAGCCTCACCTGGAGAAGAGTTAGGAACACAGAGTCTCAGACCCCTCCCCAGACCTGCTGAACCAGCACTTTCAGTTCACTGGGGCCTCCAGGTTATGAGAATGGGCATTAAAGTTTTAGAAGCCTTCCCCTGGAGAAATGTGACTGCAGCTGTGGGACAGACCTATCCGATCAGAATCTCTGGGGATCTCTGTGTTTTAACAGGCTCTCTAGATGACTCTTATCAACACTAAAGGATGACAAGCTCTGGCTCAAAGAGAGAGCTTTCATTATCTTCATTTGGCAGGTGAGAAAGATGAGCCAATGGGAGGACAAGTCACTTCTCTCAAGTACTTAGTAAGCGACCAGGTGAGAGTTTGAACCTAGGACCTGTGAGTCTGGAGTCCATAGCCCTAACCATTATGCTCTACTGCCACCATCCCTTTGAGCTCTGTTCTCCACTGCACTTAGCAGTCGCCAAAGCTCTTATTTATTTATTTTCTATCTCCCCGTCCAACGCATTGGAATGTAAGCTCCTTGGAAGATCGCCAGCTCGTTCACTGTTGTATTGCCATTTGATATCACTAGAACCTTTAGCAAACACCAGCCTCCCCTGGCGGGCTGGTAAACCTCAGGTGCCTGGGTGTCTGATTCAGCAGGTCTGGGCAGGGCTCGAGACTCTGCATTTCTGACAAGCTCCCAGGTGGTGCTGCCCCTGCTGCTGGTCTGTAGACCCTACTGGGATTAGAGAGAGTTTATGCCATTTTTCAAAGGCAAAAGAAGTGTGTCTGTGTGTGGGAGGGGAGAGGTTGGCCATCGTTTACTTTGTGCCCTTGCTGCCCTTGGTCGTTGCCTGGCATTCTACACACTTTGCAAACTTCGCCTCATTAATCTTCCCCGCCCCAGGAGGGCCTGTGTGACGGACACTGGTGCCTTTATTTCACAGATGGAGAGGCAGCAGTGCTGAGGGAATGTGACAGGCCCAAGGTCACATGGTGAGTCCCCTGAATGAACCGAGAATAGAAACGCCGCCGCCTGCCGCAAAGCCCGGCTCCCCTTACCCCCGTGAACCTGCGAGCCCCTAAGCCTGCAAAGCCTCCGCATGTCCCCTACATCAGTGCCCACTTGCACTGTCTCCCAAATTAGCTTTGTCTCTTTAACCCTCAGGAGACGCAGCTTCAACGTCAGCATGCAGCACCTTTTGAGTTCCTTGAAACTTGGATTCTGGAATGATTCAAAGTCAAGAGCAGTTAATTATAGAAACATCCGTCTAACGGAAGAGCTGCTTGAGTCTTTGCTACCAGAGGCTGTCCAGGTCCTCCCTATTCTCTTTCTCTGCACACCTTCAAGAGCTCATGCATTTGTCCCCACTGACAAGTTGAACATTGACACACTTGCTACAGATACAGATGCTCATACATCAACTCAGTCCTAGAGACCAGAATCCCTGGGGGTCGAGTCCAAGCCCCCATTTCACTAACAAGCTCCTCAGGTGGTTCTGATGCAAACGTTGCCTGGAAAATTCCTAAGTAGAGGAGGTGGACGAGCTTTCAGGAGTGCTAGTAGCTCTCTTCCCAGATACGTGGTAAACAGTCAGGAGGGATGGGGCTTGGGGTAGGGGGAGGGCTTGGACTGCATTCTCTAAGCTGCATTCTGTGGTTCTCGTAGGACACGATTTAAATCAACAGAGGATGGATTGCGTAGGCGGGTTCCTGGTTCTTCATTAGGCAGAGAATGTTTCTCCATCTGGTTGAGAGTCTGTCACATTGTATGACTCTAGTGGGCGATGTATTTTGGAATTTATGTAAAAGAAAATTTGGTTTAACACATTTTACTTTTCTCATTAGCCAGCACTCGTCTGGAAGAATGGAAAAGTCCATTTGGTTGAGTCAAAATGGAAACTGGCCATTGTAAATGTTAATATGGTTCACCTTTTTTTTTTTTTTTTTTTGGTTTTTTTGAGTTGAACCATAGTGTTGGTCTGCTTTTTGGCTTGATGTTCATTGGAATATGGGCTATGGGAACCCAAGCTACAGTAAAATTGGCATCTGGTTTGGTCCTGTAGCCTATGTAGACATGGAAGGGTTAGTTCTGACTGCCTCCATGGTCGTTCTAAGTATTTAGTCAACTTGAATATCTGATTCCATTCATATGAAATACCCAGAATAGGGAACTCCATAGAGGAAGAACGCATGTTAGTGGTTGTCAGGGTCTGGGAGGGGGAAAATGGGGAGCAACTGCCTAAAGGGCTTGTGGTTTCCTTTTGGGGTGCTGGCAATGTTTTGGAACTAGATAGAGGTGGTGGTTGTTCAATGTTGTGAATGTACTGAATCTCACTGGATTGTTAACTTCAGTATAGTTAATTTTATGTTATGTGACTTTCACCTCAATAAAAAATGGTAATAATAAAGCCATACAACAAGTAAGAACAAAACAAACTCTAACCCCATGTGGCACATCCCTACCTTTTCTCAAAGAGTTCACCCTAATTTAAGGGACCATTAATAACAAATCTTCTCTTTTGCTTCCATATAAAAGGAGTTCTTTTCCCTTTGCCTCATTTATCCTCATATTCAATAATAAAACGTATGAATCATCATCTGTACAGGCAGGTGGTGTAACTTAGCATCGCTTAGGATTCAGGAGTCATCTTTAGGTAGGGAAGGATGTGTGGAAGACTTGGGAGGGTTGGGGAGGGCATATTATAAAACAAAACAGACTTGAATGTGAGGGATCCTCTAAGATAGTCAACTTCAGGTTAATCAAAATGGGAAATAGGTGTTGTCTTTTCACGCTATTCTAATATGATACTTTGGTCAATCTAGGCCCCCTCCACCCCCTCCCCCTCAACCCCTCTTACACACACCTTGCAGTAAATATACTTTGATTGACAGTGTATTTGAAGTTCAAAGTAATCAGTTCAAATTCATTTTATCCTTATATAATAATGGATATTTATTGAGTCCCTACTACAGATCCCAAACTTTACATGCGTTATCTACTTTGTGTTTCTGCAACACCATGATTCAGGGACTGTTATTATCTCAGTTTTTTAAATAAAGAGACAAGACTCAGTGATCTGAATGAATTTACCCAAGTTAACAAAGCCAGCAAAAATAGCAGGGCTGCAGTTAGAGCCCTGGGTGATCTGAACCCCAAAGCCATTGCTCTTAACATTGCAGTCTTCTTCGGAGGTCTCTGATGAAGAGTTCTTGAGGGATAGCTATATGGCCAGACTTCCCTACACGCACACAGTGGGTTTTCTGCTTAAAATGATCAACCTTGTATTTTAAGGTATGGGTTCCTCCTAAAGAGTTTTAGGGTCAGACAGCTCGGTTCAACCCCAGTTCTACCACTTACCGACAGCTTGACCAAGCTCTACAAAACTATCTTTGCCCATTTTTTTCCTCTGTAAAATGGGCATCATAATGACTTCCTAGCCGGGCTCTTACAAGAATTCAGGGGTGATTTCTCTGGGAATACCTGAGACTGCTCAGTCCCCAGGGCTCACCCTTCTCAGGCCTTGAATCAGTGGCCACCGTCAGTGAGTGTAGGATTCTGGGTCTCGAATCCTCTTTCTCTGCTGAATAATGGTCTGTAGACAATTGCAGAAATTCGGGAGCATTTGCCTGAATACAATATCCTCGTCATGAACCAAGAAGTTCTTAATATCCACATATGAATTTAGTTTTTGTCACAAAGCAGCTATGAAACGGCTTTCTTTTGGTGAAACTATTTTTTTTTTAATCCTCTGCTTTTCAAAACAGCATTTTTACAGTCCCCAGACTGACTCTCCCCGAATCCCGCACACAGTCCACACCCTCCCTTGGCCCCGTCTGCCTGGGCAGTGGGACCTGCAGGACCAGGGTGGCCGTTCCTGGGAGGTGATTGTTCTGCCAGGGTTAAGTACCCGGAATAGCCTGGCCTCTGGGAGGCCCAGCATATGAGGTGATTGTTTCGCCTTGAGCACATTCTTTGAGAGATCCACATTTCTAATAATTAAGAGCCAAGATGCTGAGGCTGTTGAACTGGCTGCCTGTTGTTTTCTACGAGTGTGGCGGAATGGCCTGATTTCATTTCCTCATAATTAAAGTATTTCGAATAGCAGTGTGAGTTTTGACCCGAAAGAAGTTATTAGGATAATCTGCCTTTTTCCAGCAAAATGATACAGCCAGAAATGCATTTAGTTAAAACCTCTGGTGAGAAAGGTTTTTCTCTCTCCCTCCTTTTTCCCTCCCTCCCTCTTGCCTTCCTCTCTCCCTCTTTCCCTCTTAGAAATGTGCTGAGACCTCATTAGGCCTATAGTAAGGGTTCATTCATTATTTTGAGACGTGAACTATAACACTGTATAAAAACTGCATTAAGTGATCAGACTGAAGTTGGTGCCTCAGTGTCTGCCCCTCTAAATCTTAGAAGGGCTCAGTGTGAGAGAATGCAAATCATCCAATTGTAGGTGAACTGTTGAGGCTGTCTTTTTCTGCATAAGAAAGGTTTCCTTTCAGGCACGTAGATCTGAATGAAAAGCTTAAGGATAATTTTCTCTGTAGACATTAGGGATCCTTGATGGTCCTCTCTCTCAGTCTCAATCTCTCTCTGTCTCTCTCACTTTAATGTGAATCATTGACCTCAGATATGGCTGTCCTCTCCTAAATTTTATAGGAAGGTTATTGAATCATTTTCTCCTTGATTTCCAAGTTTCCTACCATAGCCATGTCTCAGTGAATCACAGCTGTCAAGCTGTATCTCATGATTTTCATCATGGAGAGGATTCCAGTTCCTAGACCGGGTCAGTCCTTTCCAAGCCTTGTGCCCTGAGCTATAGGACTGAGTTGGGTCTGGGGGTGACTTGTGGTCATTTGTTCTTTTAAAAGGAAGTAACAGTAGGTCTTTCTCTGCAGGCATCTTAGTGTGTTCAGGGCCATGGGGACCCTGGTTCTTAATTCAGTCTTTCAGTAACTGTCGTTATGAGCAGTCAGGGTGTGCTAGCCTCTGCTGGGCAATGAAGGGGATTGAAAGTAGGGGGTGAAGTCGATTGGTTGCTGGTTTAGTAGGTAAGTGACATCGTTGTCCTCAGCAGGCAGAAAAACGGGTCACAAATGTGAGAACAAGCAGCGTTTGCTCTGTGGGCAGCAGAATTGGCCAGTTCAACCTGAATCATACAGCCTGAGCGTGAAGAGGAGACTTGAGGGCTGAACCCTGTGGGTTTAATTTCATTTCTAACAGTTACCCATGTTGTGACCTTGAGCAAGTTACTCCCATTCTCTGGGCCTTGGTTTCCTCTTCTGGCTGAAGATGGGGCGGTTCTCCTTCACCCTCTTTGCCCTCAGCGGGATGCCGAAAGCTTGGCCTCTGTGCAGTGGTGCTGAATCGAATCTCAGAGATAGAGTTTTGGGTGAAGTAGAAAAGAGTAGCTTTATTGCTTTGCCAGGCAGAGGGGGCCACAGCGGGCTCCTGCCCTAGAAAACTGTGTGTCCCAACCTAGGGGAGTTTGGTGAGGAGTTTTATGGCAGTGGTTCAAGGGTGGGGTTGCTCATAAGATTAGGGTGTGTGCAGGGCCTGCATTCCTCGCATCTGGTCTCAGATAATCTTCCTGATGAGCTTCTCTGGTTCCTTTAGTGTAGCCTCAGATGGTCTTTCTCTGGCATGAAGAATGCTGACATCTTAAAGAGCTTTGTTATGTGTGTCCCTTGAGGGGGAACCAGGACCCTGCCTCAAGGCTACACTATTGTTTCCTCCCTTGTCTTTGCATCCCTTCCCTTCCCAAATTAGCAACTGTTTGAATCTACCCTTATGGAACTCAGGGAAGGTCAGGGAGGCTGGAGGCAAGAAATGGGGGACAGAAAGGCTTCCATGCCCAGGAGCCCCACAGGGTCCTGCTCGATTTCAAGCACATATCCTCTGCCATCTCTTCCTACCTCTTTCCCTTCACCCTCCAGAATTTCAACACCCTGGTACTAACCTATTCACACCTTCCAGCTTGGAACCCCCGCCTTGACTCCTGACATTTACAGTTTCTACCTTCACAGACCTTCTAATTAGGGAAACAGTAGGTTTTATTTTCCCAGCATTTGATACACGACTGTATTATCTTTTTCCCTTTTGATGTCTCAGTCACTCCATTTAAAACCTACTCCTTTGGTCTAAGGACTATAACTTATGGATGCTCCTTCAATTACAACATTCAGAGAGACCCTTGGAACTGAATGCATAAATATCCGCTTTCTAGAGCTAAGTGATACCATCTTGGAAATAAGGTCATACCAAACTAGATTTTTTTAAACAGCTTTATAGAGATATAATTTACATAACATAAAATTGACCAATTTTAAAATTCAATTATCTTTAGAAAATTTACAGTCTAATTTTAGAACATTTCCATCTCCCTGAAAACACCCTTCCCCCATGCCCATTTGTGGTCAGTCTGTTTTTCCACCCTCAGCCCCAGGCAACCACTAATCTATTGACTTGGCCAAAAAGTTCCTTCAGGTTTTTCCATAACATCTTAGAACTTTCTGGCCAACTCAGGATATTGTTCGTAGCAGCACTAGTCACGATAGCCAAAAAGTATAAACAATCCAAATGTCCATCAGCTGGTGAACAGATAAACAAAACTCACCATACCCACACAATAGGACACAATTCCGCAAAAGCAAACTACAAAGAGGTAGACAAACAAACAAAACCCAGAATACTAATACAAGCCACTACATGGATGGATCTCAAAAAACATGCACACATTTTGCTAAGTGAAAGGAGTCAGATACAAAAGACCATATATTGTACAGCAGAAAATACACCTCGACTTTCTGTTTTAGGAGCCTAAACTACTCACTTTTCCACTTTTTCTGCTGAAGGGAGAAATCCAGAAGCCAGAAAGGAGACCGTGGCTTCTCTTGAGCCAAATAAAAAGGCCCATCATTCCTCTTACCTGCGTCTTGCCTTACTTCTCAAAGCCCATTTGGGACCAAGCTCCATTTTTAAGTTAATGTGATGGAGAATATATACCATGTCTGCTAGGACCTGGTGGCAGGCAGGGATGGTGAAGCTGATCATTTGTTTTAAACATAAGCCATTTGTAATGCATGATTCATCTCTTGCTAGAAGGTACGTGGCACCTTTTACATATGCCGTGATTAAAATTGTGACAACATTCGTAGCTCAGAAGGGAAAAAAAAAAATCAGAGGTTTATTCATCAGAATTTTCACAGATTCCACATTTGTGGGATTGGAGATAATACCATCTTAGCCTATTTTAAACTAGCATCCTGGGGAGGGGGATGTTGGCGTGCTGGTGTAATAAGCAAAACAAAGGCAAACCAAAACATTAAGTTGTTTTAGAAATGGGCAGATAAATGTCTCCTAAACCTCAATAGTTATTTTCTCTGACACCATCTTTTATTTATTTATTTTTGTACCTTTCTTCTGTTTATTAAATAATATATATGTGTGGAGGAAAAGTTGAAAAACAGAAAAGAAAACTATTTAAGAACATAAATTCCCTTGTAAAACTCTTACTATCGTGGATACTTGCTAACATCATTCTGGTGGATTCCCTTTGTATTTATTTTTTCCTCTGTGTATGTGAGTACTCAGTTATTTATTTAATTGGGCTCAAACTATATATATATTACTGTGCCCTGCTATTGTCACTTGGCATTTTATTATGAACATTTTCTTCCACCTCATTAAGTATTCTTCAGGAAGGTAAACTTAATGGCCCATAGTAGCCCAACATTTGGGTGTGCCATCACACTTACATTCTCCATCTGTCACACGCTAATATTGTTTTAGTTTTTTTAAAAATTTAATTAATTAATTTATTTATGTTTGGCTGTGTTGGGTCTTCGTTGCTGCATGCAGGCTCTCTCTAGTTACGGCGAGCGGGGGCCACTCCTTGTTGCGGAGCGTGGGCTTCCCACTGCAGTGGCCTCTCTATTGTGGAGCACGGGCTCCAGGTGCCTGGGCCTCAGTAGCTGCGGCACGTGGGCTCAGCAGTTGTGGCTCACGGGCTCCAGAGCACAGGCTCAGTAGTTGTGGCACACGAGCTTAGTTGCTCCACGGCATGTGGGATCCTCCCAGGCCAGGGATCGAACCCATGTCCCCTGCATCTTTGAGGTGAGCTCTTATCTACATTCTCATTCTCAGGGAACATGTCCTTGTGTATTTTTTGTTTGTTTGTTTTAATAAGACACTATTCTCTCTTCTGAAGCTAAACAAACTTCAGAAGTGTCAGATTATTGCTAAATTTGTCCCCTAGTATTGTTGCATATATTAATACCCTCTAAATATTATTAAAATGGAGTTAGGTATTACTTTCTAGGCAATTTTAATCCAAGTTGCACTCGACATAGGATGGATGGATGGATGGATAGATGGATGGATGGGTGGGTGGATGGGAGAGATGGGTGGACAAATTGATAGATGGATAGATGGATGGATGAATGGTATGTTCCAGGTCCCACTATCTAGAGCCTACTTTAGGTGCTGAGAAGAAAATAATTTTTAGTTGAAACTATTGATTAACGACACCATCAGTTCCACAGAACTTGAATTCCGGTCAGAGTTTTAACAATACTTATCCCCCAGATCATTGCTTTACTTCCCTTATCAATCAGGGATAGGCTTGGAAAAAACCTCAGCTGTTATGTTACACACAGCTACTATTTTCTGTGAATTATGGTGGAAATAATAGGCTCACTCATAATATAAAGATTTAATGTATCAAAAAGAATCAAGTATCGAGTGAAGAGAGTGACCAGAACACCTGTTACTTTTTTTTTTTTTTAATATATTTATTACCCGGGTTTCTGGAACGGGGTCTTTTTTTTTTTTTTAAGATGTTGGGGGTAGGAGTTTATTAATTCATTAATTTATTTTTGCTGGGTTGGGTCTTCGTTTCTGTGCGAGGGCTTTCTCTAGTTGCGGCAAGTGGGGGCCACTCTTCATTGCGGTGTGCGGGCCTCTCGCTATCGCAGCCTCTCTTGTTGCAGAGCACAGGCTCCAGACGTGCAGGCTCAGTAGTTGTGGCACACGGGCCTAGTTGCTCCGCGGCACGCGGGATCCTCCCAGATCAGGGCTCGAACCCATGTCCCCTGCATTAGCAGGCAGATTCTCAACCACTGCACCACCAGGGAAGCCCTCACCTGTTACTTCTTAATGGCTAGGAATGCAGTATAATATGAGTGGCCCATGAATTTAGTGCAATATACATGTCTGTCTTTTTTCAGACCAAAGGTTTTGCTCTTTGTGATACAGAATCATACAGGGGGCAGTGTCGCAGAATGGTTATGGGAGAGGACCCTGGAATCAGTTTTCTGAGTTCTGATGGCAAATCTGCCATTTGACGGTCATGTGACAAAGGACCAGTGTTTCCTCTTGTGCAGTAGAAATCCTAACACCTGAACGGTGGTGATGGTGTGAGGACTGAAGAATAGAGAGGGCCTGTCACATAATAAATGTTAATACATTCCAGGAGGTGGTGGGCTGTCATGTGTCTTATCATTGCCATTATTATTACTCAGTAGTGAAGTCTGGGATGGAATAGAATGGAGGCACTCAGGAAATATGGTGGGTTTATTAGTTTCCTGTTGCTGCTGCATCAGATGATCACGAATTTGATGACTTAACCCAACAGAAATGTATTCTCTCACCATTCTAGATGATAGAATTCAGCATCCCAAATCAGCAGCACTGGGTTCTAGTCAAGATGCTGGCAGAGCCTGTTCCCTCTGGAGGCTCTAGATGGAGCACTTTGCTTCTTCCAGTTTCTGGTGGCTGCTGGCATTCGTTGGCTTATGGTGGCTTCACTCCAATTTACGCCTCCTTTCACATGACCTCCTCCTCTTCTGTTTTTTTTTGCGATACGTGGGCCTCTCACCGCTGTGGCCTCTCCCGCTGCAGAGCACAGGCTCCGGACGCGTAAGCTCAGCGGCCATGGCTCACGGGCCTAGCCGCTCTGCGGCATGTGGGATCCTCCCGGACCGGGGCACGAACCCGCGTCCCCTGCATCGGCAGGCAGACTCTCAACCACTGTGCCACCAGGGAAGCCCCTCCTCCTCTTCTGAATGTGTCATGTCTCCCTCTGCCTCTATCTTTTAAGGACACGTGTCATTGGATTTAGAACCTATCCTGATAATCCAGGATAATCTCCCCATCTAAAGATCCTTAATCATATCTGCAAAGACCCTTTTTCCTTATAAGGTAACATTTACGGTCTACATGGAATAGGACCTAATAGCTTTGGGTGGCCATTATTCAGCCTAATACAGTAGGTTAGATATGAAACTTGATTTCCCATTTCACAAGGATAAGGGTCGTCTTGGAGGTTTTATCATGTTGTCTGCAAAACTGATGTCAGCATCTGAGGGGACATTTTCTGAGTAGTGCTTTTTGTTTTCTGCAAGCTCCTTGCCCCTTTCCCCTTTAATATTTGAGTAAGGCTTATTTTATGAATAAAAATGCCTGCAGCAAAAAAGCACTTATTGATCATCTGTGGATCGATATGTAATATTTATATTTCACTGGATCTTCACGCCATAGTTCAGGTTTTGCTACTCTGTCAATTTTGAAATGATCTGTGCTAATTCCATAGTGGGAAGACCTAGGTCTTCTCTGCCAACTTAATTTTGTCTTCTTATTCCGTGAAAAGCCTTTCTTATCACCCCCCCCCCCCCAGGGGTTGCCAAAGGATGTTTTTTCACTGATGAGGCATAATATAGTTAGTCGATGATATATTTGTTGTAAAAAATTTCTTTTTCCATTGTAGTCCAAACTTAAATTTCCCCAGTGTTCTGGGGGAAAATAGTGCTTTCTCTGTTTTTGAGTGCGCTTAAAAATACATTTGCAGTCACGATTGCCTGGGTAAGTTATAAATCCTAGATATCAGAATTTTTCTGCTTAAGAAATAATAAATGAGGGCTTACCAATTAAAGATAAAAAATTACTTGGCTGGGGATAGTAGAATATTTTATCAGTATTATTAAAATTTAAGGGCAGCTAAAACGCCACAGGAATCATTGTATAACATTTTAGTTTAAAAAGTTGGCTTAGGGTTAACTGACATTCTTTTCTTCAATTTTACATCAAACAGGGTATTATATAAATTTTTTAAAAAAGAGAGCGGCGTTCTTGTTCAATTGATTCAAATAGAGTTTTTTGCCTGATGAAGCCATATGATTCTACCCTTTATATTTAGAAATCACTTTCTTGTGTATCTTGGGTTCCTAATAATACACTTTCAGTGTTCTCAAACTCATGTTGATATCACACATGGAATAAATAACCTCACGATTTATTATAAAACAAAAGCTTTTAAAAACATAACTATTTTACCTATAAGCATGTCTGCTGTTTATAGAAGAGTATATTTTGTGGGTGATCACAGTAGATTTTTCACTCTGATTTTTGTTTTTCTCTGTTGTCTTCATTATTGTTATTATTTTTAGTCCATTATTCTTAACAGCTCTCTGGCGTTCTGGTTTATTCTCTGTAGGTCATTGTGACTTCTTTGCAGCAGCATCACAATTCTCCATAGCTTCATAAATAGCCTCTCTGGAAATTGATGATTTCTAGAGAATAACATGGAGTCCTAGGTAGGCACTAAAAAAATAAAAGATTGCCTTTTCAGAAGATGATCCTATTAGGAGAAGCAGAATTCTGTATCCTACACAAGCAAGTTGATGCCTAAGTAGTGTGCATTTTTAAGCAGTCATTTGTGAAATGATGTGGACTTAATGGCAAATTAAAACAACTGCCCGGGCTTCCCTGGTGGTGCAGTGGTTAAGAATCCTCCTGCCAATGCAGGGGGCACGGGTTCGAGCCCTGGTCCGGGAAGATCCCACATGCCATGGAGCAACTAAGCCCGTGCGCCACAACTACTGAGCCTGTGCTGTAGAGCCCGTGAGCCACAACTACTGAGCCCACGCACCTAGAGCCTGTGCTCCACAACAAGAGAAGCCACCGCAATGAGAAGCCCATGCACTGCAATGAAGAGTAGCCCCTGCTCGCCGCAACTAGAGAAAGCCCGCGTGCAGCAATGAAGACCCAACACAGCCAAAAATACATAAATAATTAATCAATTAAAAAAAAAACTACCCACTACGCTATTTCAGAAAACAAAACCCTCCAATTAAGATGGATCCATGAGAATGTGAAATCAATCCACCATAGACGCTGAGTACCTCCTAGGTGAAGGACCCTCTGCTGCTGACCTGAACAGGGGCAAGAAGAGTTGGAAATCCTCTCAGTCCTGAGAACTGTATAGTCTAGAGTGATGGTTCTCAGTGGAGGTGGGGAGGGGAGCAGTTTTGCCCACCAGGAGAACCTTTGCCAGTATCCGAAGACATATTTGGTTGTCACAACTAGGGCCCAACGCTGCTGACATCTAGAGAGTAGAGGCCAGAGATGCTGCTAAACATATAGTACAGCGCACTGGACCGCCCCTCACAACACAGGGTAGTCTGGTGCCGAATGTCAGTAGTTCTGAGTTTGCAAAATTCTGATCTAGAGAAAGAGAAAAACACACCTAAAAAGGGTTTTGCTCTTTCAAGCCAGTAATAATAACGCCCTGTTTATTGGGGTTCTAAGGAGGGGAGAGATTCTTATGGGTTGTGTAGGGCTGGGATGTGAAGGTCAGGTGTCACGCTAGAGTTAGGAGGTAGAATTTGCCCTAAAAGATGTGCAGAGAGGGGCTTCCCTGGTGGCGCAGTGGTTGAGAGTACGCCTGCCGATGCAGGGGACATGGGTTCGTGCCCCAGTCTACATGCCGTGGAGCGGCTGGGCCCATGAGCCATGGCCGCTGAGCCTTCGCGTCCGGAGCCTGTGCTCTGCAACGGGAAAGATGTGCAGAGAGAACGTGAGGGCATTTCACAAAGAGAAATGGCAACAGAAGCATTATATTCATAATTCTTATTGATGACTATGGCACACACACTGCCTATTTAGAGCAAACGTACGGCCTTGTACTGTGGTTTACAGGCGTTAGACCGGCCTTGGGACAGCTGTCCTTTCTCAAGGCTCAATCAAAAGTCCAATCTTGCTAAAACTGATTTGAGCTAAACTGGATTGGATTTATCTCTTTGAATAAGAAGTTTTGATTTGATCTGATAGGCAGAGTGGGCTGTGAAACCATCGAAAACTTTTGCATTAAGGAGTTTCTGAGAAAGTTCTTTTACACTCCACTTCCACCCACCTTGTCAGTGTATTTCTTAGAAGATGTTAGGTGTGTAGTTGAATCTTCTCATAGGAATGTCCCCTGGCAGTTGTAGGGCAAAGCCTCATGACTGTGGCTTTGAGTGGTATGTCTCCTAAATAAGTTGGATATTTCTAATATCAAACAAGGGTGGTGACAGGCAGGAGAAACACGTGATGATGAAGGCAGTATTTTAAGGAGTTTAATTTGGGGGCAAATATGCAAAAGGATTTGGAATGAGAAGAAACAAGAAAGGAAGACCTTTTAAATTATTTATAGGCAGTGGGATTAGAAATTAAGTGACATATACTGGGGGTATAATTGTTAAGGAATCTGTAATCTAATCTCTCTCATCTTCCAGTAAGTGACTTGACAAAATGGGGTAAATGTATGGATTGATTGAAATAATTTGCATAAAATACCTGGCCCAGGGGAGGAGTGATTTGAAATTGAGAGACATTTGCTAAAGGCATGATTATTAGAGAACCAATAAAATCTAGTATTTCTCATTTTCCATTGACTGGTTTGATACAAAAGTAGTTAATACATGGATTCAAGGAAATAATTCACATAGGATACTTGGCCTGATGAGGGAGTGGTTTTGAACCCAATATCTGGTATATTCCAATTCTGCCAATAGTTAGATGGTGAAAATTAAGCCTAGAATTCTTCATTATCATGAAGATGATAATTAATTACATGTACTTCTGGAGCTTGTCCTGTATGGATACCATGAGATAACACATGTAAAGCATGGAGAACATTGCCTGAAATCTTATAAGCGCTCAGTACATGAATATAATAAATGTTATTTATAATGTTTATCCCATATGTGGATTTAAATAAAGGAATCATAGTTAACCTTGAGATGTTGACTGTTCATCACTGTAATAATAAAGGTGCATTAAGGAACTCAGACGGGGAGTCAGTTATCGTTTTTTTTTTTTTACATTCTTTTTTTTCATATTCTTTTCCATTATGGTTTATCACGGGATATTGAATATAGTTCCCTGTTCTGTACGTTAGGACCTTGTTGTTTATCTAGGGAGTCAGTTTTGAGGTGAGAGATGGAGTAAAGTCAGTTTTACACGCCCAGAATTTAAGATGAAGGCAGAGCACATCAGAGCAAAATGCCTAGTGGGTGTTTGGAGGCTATAGCTAGTATCTGAGAGAGCAAAGCGGGGTATGCTGCTTTGGAAATCTGTGTAGAGTGAGAATTTGAATAGGAAAGTGTGGCAGAAAGTTTCTGTGTCAGTTCTTTTTAGTCTCTGTTGTTTGTTGTTTGCTTTTCTAACCTCCTTTGGGTCTAGGAGAAGCCATGGAACACAATCCCAGCTGCTGAAAATGTATCAGTCAGCTCTTGCCACCATAGTGTTGTGTAACAAACTATCCTAGGACACAGTGGTTCATATGAGTATGTATTTCTTTCTAGTGGATCTGTACAGGGTTCTCAGTGATATGAGTGCAGTTTGATCCAAACTGGATTGCAGACTCCAAGCTGCATGTTGAGTCTAGATCTTCCCAAGATGTCTTTCATCCTTCTTGGACTAGAGACTTCCTGGGGTATGTTCTTCTCATGGTGGATTACATAGGGACCAGAGGGCAAGGCCAGTTGTGAAAGCACATTTTAAGCTTCCGCTCACACCACATCCCCTAACAATCCATTGACTAGAGCACACTGTAAGGCCAAACCCAAGGTCAAGTGTCAGCATGCTCACCATGAAGACGTGGTAGGGATGTGATTTTTTAAATAGTATTACAGGGGAGTGAGGAGTCAGGACTAACCAGACCACAGACACAAAGGAAGTATGCTGCGGGTGGGGTTTTTTCAGAAAGCTTGTGTGTTCATGAAGAAAAGATACAGAAGCACTGGGACTGCTTCCTTGCCTGTCTTCCTGGCTCCTGTGTGGACTTACTTGCTGATTGGTACTGTGGCATCCTTCTTGTGGTCATGATAAAAGGGTCAACAGCATCATGGAAACACAGTCTTGACATTCTCCAGTCATAGAAGCAAGGGCAGAAACTGCCTGCCTACAGATTTATTGATATTTCAGCCCTGAAGTCATGTTTTCTGTTACTTAGTGAAAAGCAATTCTAATGATACAGTAAGGGTAAGAGGAAGGAGAAAAGCTGAAATTCAAGCTGAACCTTGGGTTTCACCTCCATTTGGAGTATGGGAGGGACATGGTGCCTAGCATGTAATGTGTACTCTAGAAATGTTTGTTGTGTTGAATTGATTCAAAGGAGTCAGACAGGCCATGGTCCCTGCTACTCTTTACATCTATTATGCCACTGCCAGGCCATTCTCCTTTGCTCCTATCCCAGAGAAAACCACATCGCCAGCAGCATAATAAGGACATTTTATTATCATGTTCTGAAACCCTAGGGTTGATATCCAGCTGTTCTAAATAGAGAAGTTTTCTGTCAAAGAGATTTCACTTAGGGCTAAGCATGACCGTATTCAAACTCCTGCGACCCAGGGAGGAAGTCTTTACCATTCTTCCTAGTTGTCAATCTCTAGATAGGTATGCACTTGTTATTTTTTCCCCTCCCTTAATCTTCTCTGATAGTCACAAAGAAAAAAAGTTTGTGTTATGAAAGGACGACCTGACGTTGGTGAGTAAATTCTTCTCTCATAGGTCATTTTACGATTAGATTCTTAGATGACTGTCATTTCCATCTCATATATACAGTTAGGAGTAATCTCACGCGATAGTAAGCTCTAGAACTACCTTTGAAATGGAAGGCAGTGAGAGCATAAGTATCACCTTTTTGTGTCTATGTAGCATTTTGACCCTCATTGCGCATGAGAATGATAACAGTTACTGTATTGATACATATAGCTGTTTATTGCTCATTTTTATGAATGGAACATAACCAATTAGAATCAGTGGCATAAAGTCTTCTTGGAGATGGGCATAGCTTGCAGACCACTAAACACTGCCTTTAGTTCAACCTTTCTGAGACTGCGTTTATCAGACAGTTAATGAGAACGTATCCACCTTGTTTTTTGGCACTAAACCCCTTTGAATTTTATTTCAGAAGCTATTATAGTTTACGATGACTAACATCTAGGGTTCTTATGAGAAATCAGTGACACACTGTGAGATAGAATCTTCAAATTTTAGGATTTTATTTCCCAATAAAATTTAATAAATGAAAATTAGAAAGGCTCTCACAGGCTTGCACACTTTTAATTTTTCCAGAGAAGGACATAAGGCAAAAATAGCTATTTACCATCATGATAATTTTATAAAAGAAGTTGAATTCAAGCCATGTAAAATAGGAGGGCTATCATAACTGATAATTGATTTATGATTTGTGAATTAACCCCTTAACCCAGGGGTTGGACAGTAGTAGATGTTGTAGTGTCTCGGTAACATCCATTTTATTCCTCTGCCCTTGCATAGCAGACAGTTGACGGAAAAGTGCTGAGATGAATTCCAGGTGTCACATATTCATCTAAGCCAACGGTCACCAGACTTTTTCTGTAAAGAGCCAGGATTTTGGCTCTATGGGACATGCCGTCTCTCTTGCAACTACTTACTCTGCCATAGTGCAAAAGCAGTCATAGGCAATCCAGAAACAAATGGATTTGGATATAGTCCAACAGATATTTATTTACAAAGTTTATTTGCAAAACTAGGTAGTGGGCTGGGTTTGGCCTGTGGGCTGTGATTCTCCAACTCCTGGTCTAAACCACATATGTAATAATCCCCAGGTACTGGGGCCTCGGCCATCCTGAGCTGTGGGATAATCCCAGCCCACAAAGATTGGTTTAAGAATAGGAAAAGGACACAATATGCGCTGATGAGACATAAATGTCTCCTTCTAGCAGCTACTGATTGTTTTCTTTTTCCCGGGAGGAAGATAGTCCCTTGCATTTCAGTGGAGATGGTCATACATAGATATGACAACCACATCTGCTGCAGCCACCCTCCTACCTGCCTGGAGATGAAGCCAGTGCAGGGAAGTAGAGGAGCAGAGTAAAGAGAATCAGGGAGAAATTAAGCGAGATCCATGGGGTTGTGTAAACACTGAAGCACCCACCTTGAGGTTTCCAGTTAGGGGAGCCACTATATTTTATTTCTGTTTGATTCAGTTTGAATCAGGATTTCTGTTTTCTGCATGAACACCTATCCCTGCAGATAGAGGAGAAAATAGAACGTCCATGAATAAGGTGTTACCAGGGATTTGAAGAAGTGGGAGAGCAAAAAAGAGATGAGAGGAGGTCGGGAGAGAGGGGGAGAGGGGTACTGGAACCTGTGTGTAAGGTGTTGAGGAGATCATCTCCAGTGGCAGAGGCAAGAAGTACTTTCAAGAGCCACAGTATTAAACATTCACTTCCAAGTAGTGTGAGTGTGTGAGATGTAAAACCCCTCTGCCTCTCTGAAACTTCAGTACAGTCTGGTGCTCTCACCAAAGCCTTTTGGGAGTAGCCGTGGATAAATCAAGCTAAGATGCTGAGTTCCATTCCTGGGTAAGTTAGATCCAGAGCTAAGGGAACTTGTATGGGAAGGGTGAGAGTTGAGGGGATGTAGAGAATTAAAGCCGGAAATGACTATGAAAGGGTACATTTCTGGGAATTTGTGGACATCTTTCAAAGGACACCAAACACAAAATCAAAGATACGTGACAATTACCTTTAAAAATCAAAGAACAGGGTCACCTTAGTTTGCATTTCAAATGATCAGAAGTAGTAACAATGTCTACCATGCCGTATTTGATCACTTTCTAAAAGGAGTTACGTTTAAAATATTTAATAGAATTTGGGGAAAAAAGACATGGGCAAGTTTTCTTTAAAACTTTCTACAGGGCTTCCCTGGTGGCGCAGTGGTTGAGAATCTGCCTGCCAATGCAGGGGACACGGGTTCGAGCCCTGGTCTGGGAAGATCCCACATGCCACGGAGCAACTAAGCCCGTGAACCACAGCTACTGAGCCTGCGCGTCTGGAGCCTGTGCTCTGCAACAAGGGAAGGCCGCGACAGTGAGAGGCCTGCGCACCGCGATGAAGAGTGGCTCCCGCTCGCCGCAACTAGAGAAAGCCCTTGCACAGAAACGAAGACCCAACACAGCCATAAATAAATAAATAAATTAAAAAAAAAAAAAAAAAAACTTTCTACATATCCTGCTCGCTTTCATCACCTAATTTCCTTATTACCACTGTGATTAAATGTTTTCTTCTAAATGTAAAATAGGGGTTATAATTTAGTTGGTGATAAGTACAATATTTCTAATAAGACTACAGGATGGATACCTGAAACTTTTGAATTAGCAGCTATGAATAATTTTAAAACCTTTTTGGAGACAATTTTGGACTTTCAGAAGAGTTGCACAAGTAGTGTAAAGAATTCCTGTGTAAAAAAAAAAAAAAAAAGAATTCCTGTGTACCCTTCACTCATCTTCTCTGAATATCTTACATAGTCATAACACAATAATTAAAACTAAGAAATTTACATGGGTACAGTGTTGTTCACTGAAATAGACATTTCCCTAGGATTTTACCAGTTTTTACTTTTGTTCTTTAACTCTTTCACTCTCAGGATCCAATTCATTAACCACATTGTATTTAGTTGTCATATCACCTTAGTTTCCTCCAATCTGTGGAAGTTGCTCAGGTTTATTTATTTGTTTGTTTGTTTATGTCTTGCATGGATTTGATACTGTTGAAGAGTGCTTGTCTTTTTTTTTGTTTGTTTTGGTACAATATCCCTCAGTTTGGGGTTGTCTGCTGTTTGTCCTCGTTTAGACTGAAGTTACCTATGATTGGAAAGGATGCCAAAAGTGTTGAGTCCTCAGGGTACCACATTGGAGGACACCTAAGATCTGTGTATCTTATTCCTGGTGATATTATCCTCGATCATTTAACTGCGGAGGTGTCTGCCAGGTTTCTTCCCTGGAAGTTTACTGTTTTTCCCTTTGTACTTAATAGCACAATAATTTATTACTTTAGTGTTCTCACCGTGATTTTCTGTTTCTCTCAACCCTTTTACATGTATTAATTGGAACTCTTCTGTAAGGAAGAATTTTCCTTTCTTCTATTTAGTTGTTTATATCATTGGGAACTCAATAATACTTTTTTCCTTTGGATTACAGTCTAATTTTGTCATTATTTTGTTGCTCAAAGTATTCCAGTTTTGACTCTTGGGAGCTCCTTCTGTTTGGTTCTTGTGCCCTTTAGACATACCCACTTTTTTTTTTGAGCACTTCCTAAATTTTTGGCACCGTAAGGTGCTCCAGGCTCATCTTATGTTTTCTCTGACCCATCCCTGGAATCAGCCCCTTCTTCAAGGAACTCCAGTTCCTTTTGTTAGCGAACAGTGTTTAGAAACCAAGATCTGAGCAGAGCTGTTCACATTGTTACTGGGATGTCAGTGCTTCTGGGCCCTGTCAGTAGATCTACAAAAATATGTGAATGTACACATCTGTATGTATGTGTACAGACATCTGTGTTTACTTTTGTATCGATATCTGCATATCTATTTTAAAAACATGAGTTAATACTGATGACTCTGACTCCAGTCCATCACTTAGGGATTAACTTTTCCCTTTTACTTATTTGGAACTTATTTCTCTGACAGTGAGAAACCTGGCTCCCACTATATAATATATTTACTTATTTGTTCTAATATTCATATAGCTTTAGAATTGTTGACCTATACTCCTGGGATAGACAAATATATGAACTACTGTGTTTGTGTACACATCGTTTTGTTTAAGTATCCAGTCAGAACAGTTTCCCAAAGCTACTTTCCTTTCTTTCTCATACCTTTCAGTGTGGTTATGTGATTCATTTGTAGCACAATTAAATTTCTTTGTCACAGTCTGTATTCCTTCTTGATTTCCTCCCACACTCTTATTGATTTTTTAAAATTTTACATACAGTGAAATTCACCCTTTGTAGTGTTCAGTGCTACCGATTTAGGCAAGTACATGAAGTCTGTATCCCCCAGCACGGTCCCATGGAAAACATTTCCATCATTCCCAGACTTCCTTTGCAGTCAACCCCTCTCTCATCCCCACACCCATGGACAACCCCTAATCTGTTTCCATCCTGTAGTTGTGTTTCCATCTATTTTGCCTTAGCTGTAAATAATTTCGCTGGTTGAAAAGTTAATTGCCTTGCAAATTTGGTTTTCTTATTTAGAAGAAATGATTATGCAGATGTGTGCTACCAACAAGAGCCACCACGTTTTGCTGTGAATCTCGTAATAATATTAATTCCTACAGCTATTGAGCACATATGTGTGTGTTGGACACTGTACTTAGCTTGTTTATGGCCAATATGATTTACTGTTCATACTCATCCTTCTGATAGATACCACTATTTTCACCAAGGCTCAGAGAGGGCCAGTAACTTGCCCAAGTTTATTCAGCTGGAAGTGATGAAGTCGTTATTTGAACCCAGGTGGTCAAACACTTTCCACCGAACTTTCCTCACTCCACTATGGTGCTTCCTCACACAATAACGAATGCTTATTGGATGTGTAAATATTGGGTCAGATACTAAATATTGGGTCCAGAAGCGTCTCGTGCGTATCTCATTTGATCCTCACAGCAGTCCCTTGATAGCAGTGTCCCAGTTGTCCCCATTTTGCAGACATGACAGAGGCAGAGAGGACTGATGTCCCTGTCCTGAGACCACACGGCTGGTTACGGGATGGCATTATTTCAGTCCTGAGACTGCTTTACTCCAAAGTCTAATTACCCCTAATCACTGCCTCTCTGAATCAGGGTAGGACTTTAAGAATTGACATGGATTGTGTGCCGGTATAAGTGACAATGAATGAAAAAAAATGTTATTAATGATTCAGTGGAGGGAGCGGGCTAGACGTGTGGGCAGTGGAACGAAGTGCTGTCAGTCTCTGTCTCCAGCAACGAGGATAATCGGCAGAAGTGAAAACCATGTGGTCAGCATGGGAATCTTGGGAGATACTGTGTGGAGATAACAGCTGAGAGTGTTTGAGGATGTCGATTCCAGGCCCAGAGAAGATGAGAGGCAGGGATGCCGAGTCTGGCCCAGCTTTCCTGCACACTCCCCAGGTAGCTAACCCCCGTAACACTCCATCAGGGTGCTTTGTTGAAATCCTCAAGGGTCCTGGAGGTTCTGGGTCTACAGGTTCTAGTATTTCAACATGTTTGGGTGCTTACTTGGCTGTGTTCTCACTGTGAGACCTTGGTCACATCACACAAGGTCTCTGTGCCCCATTTCCTTATCTATAAAGTCTTCTCCCGTCTATTATAATGCTGTTTCCAGGGCATTCAAATGAGAGCAGAAGTGCCTCCCTGAGTTCGTCCACAGTGAAAGGAAGCCTCTCTGGACTTTCTCAGTGTTTCCCACACTCGCACTCTCCTCTCGGCTTTGGGGTGACGGTGACGTGTGGCTTCCCAGGCTCTTGCTTGTTGGCAGAGATGCCCGGGCCTGATGTTTTCCTGCCCGATACACTCAAGACTCCCTTTGTAGTGAGCTGAGCAGGCTGGCACTGGATTTCCTTCCAAAGAAAACAGACCTTGGGATTCTTGATCTTCTTTTCTTTTGTGTTTTTATCGAGGCAGCATTCACAAAACATAAAGATAAGCCATTCGCTATTTTTAAATGTGTGATCCAATGGCATTTAGTACATTCACGGTCTTGTATGACCACCGCCACTATGTAGTTCTGAGACATGTTCATCACCCCAAAAGGAAACCCTGCGGCCGTTAAGCAGTTCCTTCCCATTCCTTCTCCCGTTCTTTCTTTCTTTAGGGATTTTCTTTTTTTTTTTTAATTTATTTATTTTTGTTTGGCTGCATTGGGTCTTTGTTGCTGCGCGTGGGCTTTCTCTAGTTGCAGAGAACGGGGGCTACTCTTTGTTGCGGTGCATGGGCTTCTCATTGCAGTGGCTTCTCTTTGTTGTGGAGCACGCTCTCTGGACACGCGGGCTTCAGTAGTTGTGGCACGTGGGCTCAGTAGTTGTGGCACGCAGGCCCTAGAGTGCAGGCTCAGTAGTTTTGGCACACGGGCTTAGTTGCTCTGCTGCATGTGGGATCTTCCCAGACCAGGGCTCGAACCCATATCCCCTGCATTGGCAGGCAGCTTCTTAACCACTGCGCCACCAAGGAAGTCCCTCTATGGATTTTCTAATTCTGTATATTTCATAGGAAAGGAATCATACAGTATGTGGCCTTTTGTGTCTGGCTAATAATTCCACTGAGCATCATGTTTTTGAGGCTTTTTCACCTTGTAAATTTGATCAGTACTTCATTCCTTTTTAATCGTATTCCATTGTAGGGACGTGCTGCATTTCGTTTATCCATTCATCACTTGATGGCTGTTTGGGTTGTTTCCACCTCTTGGCTGTGGTGTACAGGTATTTGAACATGCGTATACAAGTGTTTGAGTCCCTGTTTTCGAGTCTTATGGGTACAGAACTAGACGTGCAATTGCTGGGTCATGTGGGATAACTGTTTAACTTACGCAGGAACCGCCAGACTGTTTCCCACAACAGCTGCACTGTCTTCCATTCCCACTAGCAGTGGTCGAGGGTTCCAGTTTCTTCGGAAGCTTATTCCTCGTGTTGTGCTTGCGCAGGGCACTGAAGTGAATGGAACCTCCCTTCCCTCCTTAGCCATCTTGCGTCTCATGGGATCATGGGCAGGTCACGTATGTTGTCTGAGCCTCAGTTTACACATATGTGTAATAGATAAATCGTAGTACCTACACTGTGTTTTTTTTTGTGAGGATTATTCAAGTAATTCATCTTGGCTCAATGTCTGTTAACTTTATAATGAATATTATCCTTTTTTGTTGTTATTTTGCTTTTCCTTCTTGGGCTCTTCTATTCTCCTGTAGCCACTGCGCTTGCAGCCGTGGCTGCAGATGGCCGAGTGTTCTTTCTGCAGCTCGGAGCTGTGCTTTTCATTTTTCTGGGCAGACATCGTCAGTTCCAGTGCTACCAACATCCACTGTAGTTGCCCTCACTTCTTCGTAAACACATTTTTAGTGTGAGGGGATGCAGACTCCTGGGTTTGGAGTGGAGGCTAGTGAAGAGCAGAGCGGAGGGTGAGGAAGACTGGGGCTGTTTTTGTAGTGGGAACAAGACAGCTTGTTCCCACTACAAATTGGTCTTTATTGTTTCTTGGAACTCTTACGTCTCATCTTCCAAAAATGCGTTTTGTAGTTTTGCGTTCCACTTTATTATTTATCTATGTGTGTCCTAATGTAACAAAGAATAACACCCCTAAATAAAAGAAATCTTCATGCCCAACTGTTGGTGTGTCGGGAGAGGGGGGCTGTCTGTCCTGCAGTCCGCACAGGCACAGCCTCGCCCACCCATTGGAGTGAGTGTATTGAGGTTTCACGTGCATCAAACTTCGGGATGCACAGACACCTCAGGGGAGCTGGTCAAAACATAGGGTTCCAGGCTCTCATCTGAGATAGAGACTCTATATGTCTGTGGTGGGGCTCAGGCATCTGTATTTTTAACAAGCGTCCCTGGTGAGTCAGATGTAGCGGGTGAGTCTGATGGTGGATCACCTTTTCAGAAACTCCATGCCAGAAGATACTGTGTGAAATCCTGCCTCCAGCGTCCTTCTCTTCATTCAGGCCATTCCCATACCCAGCAGCCCTGGACTCCAGCTCCTAGGAGGACCCTCAGGATCCTACCACCCCGTCCTTGTGTTCTTGGTGTGTCTGACAACACCGTTCCGTTTCCTTGTGGTGTGTCCCTGGCTTGTGCCAAGAAGCATTTCTGCTCATCCTTATAAGGCTCATCTCAACTGTGTGCGTCCTTGCTTTCTGGCACTTAGCACAGCATGGTGTTCACAGGGTGAAATTTTTGAGTCAAGCTTTTGGAGTCAAGGGTGCCTGGGGCCAGTCCACCTCCTACTTTTACTAGCTGTGTGAATTTGAACAAGTTCATTAATCTTTCTGAGATAGTTTCCTCCTCTGTAAAAACGGGGTAATTAACACTACCTGTCTCTGTAGGTTGACTGTGAGATGAAATCAGACAACGCCTGTGAAATGTCTGGGACGGAGCTAGTGCTCGGCGAATGCTCGTATTATTTTTTAATGTCTTTTGCTTGTTTGATTGCTTCCTCTGCTACTCTGTGAGCTTCTTGATAGTGGGGAAGATTCCTTAATGATCTGTATATCTTCATTACTTATCAGAGGGCCTAGTGTCTAAAAGGTGATCAAACACACACACATGCACACGCGTGCATGCACACACAACTTTAAAGGATTTTCTGTGCACCGGGGGTGAACAAATGAATTTTATGAATCCCTTAACTCCTTTCTTTGCTGTTTTCATCTTTTTAAAATTGGAGTCCATCTCTTAAGACATCCTCTGCCTTGAAGCCACCTTCCTTCACTGGCTACTTGTTGGGCTTACATTATGCTGAGTCTGTGTTCCTTGCAGTATCCTCTTCCCATTAATGACTGACCCACAGTGGGGGACGGGTGGCCGGTGTGCTGAGTCAGCACCCTGGGGGCTCACTGGCTCTCCCCTCACTGAAGGGGGAAGAGTAACTCTATCTTTCCAGTTAATGGGAAGAGAAGGCCACGGGACCTTTGTCATTCGTTCTGCAGGGTTGCAGAATGTGATCCGTGTGGCAGTGTGTGTGTGTGTAGGTAAAAATATATTTTCCGATTAAAGTGCCAAGCGTTTGGTTACAGCAGCCCGTGCAGACTAGACTGCAGACTAGATGGGTGGTCCCTGCTGTGAGGAAAGCCTCCTCTCGGACAGCTCTGCCCAACTGCCACCCAGCAAAGCTTGTTGTGCATGACTGCCTCTCTTGGTCACATCTTTTCCTCGATCAGCCCCCGAGTCCCTCGCACGCCCTGCAATTATTACAATTTTTGGTCTTATCTGAAAGTACAAGTATAATTCACTAGACAGAGGGGAGAGGAGAAGAGGTGGGGTCTCATCATGCAGGCCTCTTGTCTCCCCGGTTGAGATGGAAAAGCAGTAGAATGGGCGTTGAGGACGCTTGTGTTTGCCAGAACTGGGAGGGAGCATGTCGTGTGTCTGCTTTGGCACGTGGATGAGCCTTCCAAGAATCGGCGTCATCTGTGTTTGCCCCTGGACATTTTACACTGATGAGAACCCCTTGAGTGGTTAAAATGGTGTGCGTGGCAGGCGCCTGGAGTGTGTTTCTCATTGGCCAAGGATTAAATATGGGGGGAAGTGCGCACCCAAAGCTGCTTTGGCCTCATTGTAGGTTCTGAATCCAAGGTGAAAAGGCTATGGAGTGGGTCACAGTCAGCGGAAATGCGTCCCTAAGCTGGACTGATGGTTCTGATTGATCAGAATTCACAGGAAATGGAGTAATGCAATTACTGTCTTTGAGCAGCTCTCTGTAGGATGTTCTCACAGATCAGTGGCAAAGGGTTAGTAGGCGATTTTCTTCCCCATTATATTGTGAGATATACAAACCTTCCTACTGATATTGCTGGGGAGAGATTTTATAAAGGATTATGAGACTGCTGTTTAAAAAAAATGATTTCCAGTTAAATACCTTTCAGTATGAAAATGGTAAGGCTATAAGGAATGGGGGAAGTTCCTTCAAAATAATTGCTTCTCAAGGAGTGTAGTTCGATTGTCTTATAAACAACTTTAACTCATTCATTTTTCTTGCCTATGATAAATGAGAAAGGAATTCTGCGATTCATTGAACAGTCAGATTTCCAATATGGTGTTTACTTGCATTTTCTGTTTCTACTGCAGCCAGGAATTCAAACCCAAAGGACTAAATACCCCATTCAAAGTGTAATGGAGAATTAAAGATAAAAAGAGAAGTTCACCAATAAATGAGGAAGACTTCAAAGTTTCCAAATGATATTCACAAGGGCCAGCAAACTGAGCAAAGGCAACCTCAAGTCTGTAGGCCACTGGAATTATCCTCTCTTACTTTCCTGATGGGGCCACGAGATCAATTTTTCAACAACCATCATAGCTAATCGTGTCCACTTCGTGAATGAACCTTTCCTATGTGCCAGGCCCAGTGCTTGCTCCATTATTTTATTTAATCTCGACAACTCCTTCAAGTAGAAATTTTCATTCATCCCATTTCAGGAGGAGAAAACAGACGTGGGCAGTTAATAAGGTGCCCACGGTCACAGAGCTAGTAAGTGGTGGAGTCAGGGTCCATCTTCCATGTAACTGCAGGCCCATAGTCCGAGTCACAGCGTGCACTCCCAGGAATGCTTACCATTGATTTACCTCCCATAACTTAATACATATGTTCAGGGATCTGGCTCCCCCATTGGCTTTGAGTAGAGCAGGGATTTTTCCCTCCCCATCTGAGAACTCCACAGCTCAAGGGCGTAGTATTTGCATAATAGTCAACATGTATGTATGTCAAGGGTCTAGTAGAGACCAGGTACTGGGCTGGGGGCTGGGAAGCAGAGGAGAGACCACAGAGACGGCCCCCGCCCTCGTGGAACTTACGTTCTCATGGGGAGACAGACCACAAGGAAGTAAATGCCTCAGACACCGGTGGCCCCTTGTGACAGATTCTAGGGAAGAAATCAACATGATTATGAGCTAGAAACCAGTAGGTAAGGGGCAGTGGAGAAGGCTCTCTGAAAAGACGGTGTTTCTGCTAAATCTTGGAGAGAGTGGAGGAGCAGGCCTTGCCAACAGCTATGGGAAGAGCATTCCAGGCAGAGGGAACAGCACATCCAAAGACCCTGAGATGGGAATCAGGTTGACATGTGTGAGAAACCGAAGGGGTTGGTGTGGCTGGAGTGACAGCGTGTTGAGACAGGCAGCCTTGGTGGGATTCAGTGGTTTGGCTTAAAAGGGCAGAACAAACATATTCTGTATCCCAGGTTATTTTCTGTCTTTCTCCCTTAAAAAATTCTCTTTCTGCCTTGCTTTTCTCCTGCTCCACCTAATTCGAGTACCTGCTTCAGGGGCTCTTGATGAAAACATGTGACTCTCTGTTGATCTGAGCCTTTTAATTCAAGAAATCTTTGAGCATCACATGCCAAACCCTGAGGTAGGTAGTGCAGGGGCTCAAAGAAGTGAAGCAATGTGTGTGTGGGCCTTGGAGAACACAGAGCTTTGAATTCCAAGAGTGAAAATGAAACTGACCTTGTGGAAATGGAGCTCAGGTTAGGTGGCGATAAGCCTGTAAAGAAGATTCATGTGGGACCTTTTCAAATAATTCTGTTCCCCGGTCAATTTAAACCACCCTGCCTCCTAGGCAGCACAGTTTACGGCTTTGTTCACATCATAGATTTAGAAATCAAGACCCAAGAAAGGTCACACCATTAAATAAACGTTTAACACTCAGAGAGAGATGGGACGTTAATAACACATTCTCAGTGGAGTGACATTAACTGGAGACTTTCGTAATAGCTACTTTGGTTTGCATTTGTAAAACTTAAATGTTTTTTTGTCCCATATGTTTGGTGAGACAAGGGAAGTTTTTGGCCTGAGCCTTTTTCAATTTCAGAGAATTGGATAAGGGAAGAGTGTATTGATCACTATGCTTGGGGGTGCTGGGAATGTGTTTGAAAACCCCTAAGGTCCAGTGTTCCTCCAATTTGTTATGCTTAAGGATAGAGCTGGCTGCCCGATACAATAGCCATTAGCTGCACGTGGCTACTGAACACTTGACATGTGGCTGGATCAAACTGAGCTGTGCTCGTTACGGGTAAAATACAGGCTTTTGAAGACTACGTGTGAAAAAATAATGTAAAACATCTCAATAATTTTTACATCGATTACTCAGCAGAGTGATCATCTTTGGATATATTCAGTAAATGCAATACATTACTAATAGGATTTCACTTGTTCATTTTTGCTTTTTATTTTTAATGTGGCCGTTAGAAAATTTTAAATGGTATGTGGCTTGCATTCTATTTCTGTTGGATTGTCCTACTCTAAGAAGACTTCTGCATCCAGTCCTGATGCTATAACTGATGCCAGCCTTCTCCTCCTATTGAAAACAACTGCAAAACTGAAGAAAATGATTGAGGCTGTTCTTTTCAGGCCTCCATCAAACTGGCAGTGCCGTTCTGTGATCCCGGAGAGAAGGAGACACAGGTACTGAGCCTCATAAAGCCCTGGCTGTCTGTCCAGGAGCCCTTTTCTGCTTCAGAGCAGGTGAGGAGCACCAAGCAGAGGGAGCGTCTCACTGAACTGAGAGAGGTAGAGACTGGAATTCTTGGCTTCTGAAGTGAAGATTTTGGGGCAGTGTACCAGAAAAGAGGACTATGGGCAGGGGAGTACTCATGAATCTTCATGGGGATTTACTGTAGGTCCTTCCTTGGCTGTGGCCTGGGCTATGCATGAACAGGGCGAGACTTCATCAGACTTAGCAGAGACCACTTGATGCAGGGCTGAGATCCATCTAATCAGGGTTTGGGGCGGGTGTTGTTAAACATCCCGTACAGTCAGCTGTGACCCCAGAATGGCCATGCCTTATAAGTTCTTATTCTACTAGAATAAGACCGCACCATATGACTCAGTTCAAGGTGTAAATATACCCAGTGGACAAAGAATAAAACCAAGCTTGATCAAAATAATTCTCTAGTAATGTAGCCATCTGTGTGAATAAAACTCAACATCCTTTAAAAGAAGGTAGCATAATCTAGACTCCTATAAGACGTATCCATGTCGTCCAACATGCAATAAAAGTTGCTAAACCTATGAATGAGCAGGAAAGGGTGGCCACAAGCAAGATAGAAAACGTTAATAGAGACATCAGATGTGGCATGGGTGTTAGCATTATCCTCAACTATTTGGAAACCAAACTAGAAATGTCTAAGTAACCAGTGCTTTAATGAAGAATGACTCACAAGGAAAATTATAAAATATTTGTAAATGATTGATTCTGAAAACGCAGCATATTAAAATTTGTGGGATGCAGCTAAAGTAGATCTAAGAAGGAAATTTATAGGAAATTTCTTCATGGAAGAAAATGAACCTTGACCTATACCTCACAGAAATTAATTTGGAATAGTTCATAGATCTAAATGTTTAAAATGATAAAGATTCTGGAAGAAACCATAAGAGAATATCTTTGCAATCTTGGTGTACACAAAAAAACACTCATGATAGAAGGAAAAAAAGATAAACTGGACTTCATTAAAATCAAAAACTTCTTTCAAAGGTATAAAGCAAACGAAAAGGCAGACTATGGAGTGGGAGAGTATATTCACAATTCTGCTATCAGAGGACTTATATTCTGAATATATAAAGACAAACAACCCGCTGACAGTGGGAGAATGACTAGAACGTACATTTCATATCAGAGGCTATAAGAATGTCTATTGAGCATATTAAAAAGTGCTGGAGATTGTGGTCATTATGAAAAACTCACAATGAGATACCACTTCACACCCACTGGAATAACTAAAAAACACACAAAAAACCCCACCAAATGCTGCTGAGGGTGTTGAGGAACGGAAACTCTCATCCACTGCTGGTGGGACTGCACAGTGGCACAAGTACTTTGGGAATCTGTTTGGTAGTTTATTTTATAGTGAAACATCTATTTCCCAGCAATTCCACTCTTCAGTAATTGCTTAAGGGTAATAAAAGCATATAACCCCCCACCGACAGATACACACACATACAGTAGTAAAGGTTATTGCAGCTTTATTCATAATAGACAAAACTGGAAGCCAACAATTCAAATGTTCACCAGTGGAAGAATTGGTAAATACATTGTGGTACTCATGAAATTTAATTAGTAGTCTCAGCCATGTGAAAAAGTCTGACTAGTGATCTATGTACTGATGTAGGTGAATCTCAAATACTTTAGAAAGAACAGAAGGGGCCAAACACAGAAGCATGTGTACCATATGTTTTCATATATGTGATGTTCAAGAGTTGACAACGCAAATGAATGGTGAGAGAATTCAGAACAGTCATTGCCTTTAGAAGTCTGCGTACCACACTGGGGTGATGGAATGATCTACACTTGATTAGTGTTGGCTAGATGGGTATATGCATTTGTCAAAACTCAAAAACATTATGAGCCTAAGATCTGTGCATTTCACTGTGTGTACAATGTTTCTTAAAAAAAAAAAAAATCCTGAAAAATACTCTAAAACAGGGGTCAGCAGACTATGGCCCATGGACCCAATCTGGCCCATCACCTGCTTTTATAAGTCATACGTTATTGGTGCAAAGCCATAATGATTTAACCACATATTGTCTATGGCTGTTTGTGCAATGGAATAAGAGTGGAGGAGTTGAGACTGTGTGGCCAGCAAAGCCTAAACTATTTATTATCTGGCCCTTCCCAGAGAAAGCTTGCTAACCCCTGCTCTAGAATAATTGATTCAATGAAACCCACCCTCAGGCATTCTGATGCAGAGCCTTGGAGCTGAGGGCAGAAACCTGCAATTCCATCCCACTCCCCAGATGGCTCCAAAGCTTGAGGAACTGGATGGGCAGGGAGTACAGAGTTGATCCTTTCAGGAGTCACCATATTGATACATAGCTACTGTCTCTGGTCATAAAGTTATTTTACTGACTAATCTAATTTGCTCTTGCTGGAGTTTGAAAAGCCCATTTCTTCCCCATTAGCTTTCTGTGGCAAGTGAGAAAAGTTCATTCTCCTCGTAGTTATGTAATCATCCTTTGTAAATTCGGAGAGCCTCGTGTATTCTGGCATCATCAGCAGCATCTCCTGCCACGATTTGGCTCTCTGTTGGAGGCTGTTTGAGAGGTTAAAAGATAGGATGGGGGAAAAAAAATCCACAAAACACTTTCCGTGCACATCTAATGGATAATGACACTTAAGAAGCGTTACTTAAAGCTGATCTGGCTTCATGATGATTTGAGCTGCTCTTTTAATTAGTTTTTCAGAGCATATATTGTTTGTTATCATTATTTTACTTTACCGTGCAGAAGCTTAGCGTGCTTTAGTTCACAGAGGAGCCAGAATGCTCTTTACTGGTTTTTAACCACCAGTCAAGGAAGGAGAAAATACCTTATTACACTGGAAAATTTTCCTCATTGGTGGTTTGTGCCTAAGATTTAATGATTACGGGGGATAATTTTTTTTAATGAAACTATTCCTTTTTTTTTTTTTTTGGCGGTGCCACACGGCATGCGGGATCTTAGTTCCCCAACCAGGGATCGAACCTGTGCCCCCTGCGTTGGGAGCACGAAGTCTTAACCACCAGACCGCTAGGGAAGTCTCTATGGGGGGTACTTTTGGCAGAAACATTCATGCTCAACAGACATTCCATTTGCACCTCAACATTTCCAGCACCCTTCCAGTTAGGTGGGCTTGTGTGACTGGTTTTACTCAATGAAATGTGTGGCTTCTCCATTCTTTCTCCCTGCCCATAGAAGCACATATTGAGATAAAGTTATCCCAGGAATGAAATGAAGCAGCTTGGATCAATGACCTTGTTTTGTCTGATCAGGAAATTAGCATCTGTTGTGTTAATCCACTGAGTTTTTAGGGTTATTTGTTACTGCAGCATAGCCTAGTCTCTTCTGACTAATATGGTGCTTATTGGTATGGGTTAAATTACTCATTGGAGAAAACAGACCCATGACAACATTGCAAATGTACATAGTATAGATGTGTCCTTTCAAATAAGAATGGACTTAGTTAACGGAGGAAGGATATGTGACCGTTAGTTCTTTTCTTCAGCCATATAAAATAAATCACAGTTGTTTCAAAGAACCTACATAATATGAATATAAACACAAGCATATATCAGTGCATGACATATAAAAATAAAGACAGTGGAGACTGTTGCTTTCCAAGAGGTCTCTGTCGTGCATTTTGTTGCCTGATTTTTTGTTTGTTTTGCGAGAGTGCTTCAGAGGAAGCAAGTTATTATCTTCCAGATCATTTAAAAGTGCCTTCTTTGGAGGTATTGGATTGGAAGAGAAAACTTCTGTGTTGCCGAGGCTCATTTTTCATGGGGCTCTGCTCTCGGGCAAGATAGGCGGTCACATCAATTGTTGCATCATTCATCTCTGCCGGCAAGACTCGCCTGATTGCTCACCTGCTCAGCAGTGTTGGTTGAGTCATGTTCTGCCACCCTTGCCCATATGGCTGTGGTTGGCTTCCATGTTGGTCTCTCCCTCTGGAATGTGAGCTTCAGAGGCAGAGCCTCTCTTATTTATCTTTATGTATCTTTAGTCCTATCAGGCACGTGGCAGGTACTCAGTCTGTTTCTGGCTGAATAAGTAAGTCATAATTCTGCCACTGATATTCCTCACCTTGTAGGGTATCACCATCTCCAGTGCCACCACCCTGATCTAAGCTAGGGCGCCTTGACTCCCTAGAGAACTTGCAAAATCTTGCTAGCTCTGCTCTAACTCTCGCCATTAATTTCTTCATCAGATTTGCAGCGATTTCTTTTAAACCCAACTGGTATTTCACTCCCCACTTCGGATGCCTTTGGTGGCTTCCCATTGTTCTTTGAATAAAGGCCAATGTGCTTCACACGCTCTGCAAGATCATATCTCTGCATCTTCCCCTCACTCACATGCTTCCCAGTCCAGACAGATTTCTTTCTTACCGTTGCTCAAACACACCCTGGTTTTTTCTGCCGTAGGGTCTTCATTCGTGCTGTGTTTCATGCCTCAGATGCTCCACTCCGAGATTCACACACACATACCTGCACATTTACATACTCATGTACACACTGACACATATGCAGTCACACACATACACACTCATATATAGACTGATGATACACACCTATACTCACACCCACACACTCACACACCCAACCCCCCTGCACACACACATCCTTGCTTACCTAGTCTAGTTCCAACTTATCTTTTTAGATCCCAGCTCAAATTAGGGGTCCTTCTTTTATAATTTGGAATTTCCTACAGAATCAGACACCCGTTGTTTGCAGCATTTATAATTGCAGTTTTACACTGACTTCTGTGATTATCTAATTTGTATCTGCAAGCAGCAAGCACATAGGGACTGTCTGGTTTAGCTCAGCACTGCATCCCACGAGCCTGTCCCAGTAGCTGTCGTACATTCACTCAACAAATAATCTTGCATAAATGAATGTCTCTCTAGGGGTATTGTCATGGCTGTCTACCACCTGAGGAGACACATGAGTGCTGCCTGGTCCTGTGAGCTCCAGGAATCCCAAGTGTGCTGCACAAGTGGTAGGGAAAAGATGTGACATGGACTCTGCCCTACACAGAAGGCCTGGCCTGGAGCAGGCAGAGATGGAGTGGATGGGAATGACTGGGAATTGTGGCCACTCTGGTGGCCCGGTCATCCTGTACTTAAGCTCAGACTGTCTTTCAAGAGTGTGGAGAGTTCATCCCCCAGCACTGCATCCTAGGCAGGCCTCGATGCCTAAGTTCTGACGGGCTGCAGGTTCAGAAATGGCTGGTCTACACGGCATTCCAATTCACTAACACGAGGTTTCCACCCGCAATACGAGTGCATGGCGAGTCCAAATACCTGGTTCTCCGTGGTAAAGCGTCAGATCTGGATTGAGATTCTCTAGGCTTTATTCCCATAGGACAATGAGAGGACGAGGGGTCAGAGTTTACCGCAATGTTGTTGTTTGTTGCATTTTGCTTGTTTTAGTGGGGAAGAGTGGTGGGAACATGTAAAGATCACTAGTGTCCTCTCCAAGACCAGCATCATTTTGAGGTGAATGAGGAGGGTAAGAGAATCAGCAGACACAGGGGTGAAGATGAGGTTGGCTGGATATTTGGATAAAAGTGTTAATGTCTATGTTCAGGGTGCAAGAGTGTAAGTTACAAGAAACTATAGCATTTAGATGTGGGTCAATCAGGCTGCATGAGGGAAACGGGGAGACCATCAGCTAATCAAATGGTGATTAATCCTAAGGGATGAAGAGGGGGTAGAATTAAACAGTTAAAAACTAAGAAGTGTGGCAGAGGGTGTCCAGGAAACTATCAGCAATGGGACTTTTGTGGGACCCTTTTGACAATTGCTTTAGGTGCTGTTGACCAGATGGTTGTTAAGATAATGATGACAAATCTATTAGAAGAAGTATGAAAGCAAAGCCTTGAGACGGAGAAATGGAGCCTATGTGTACTTGCTTCCTCAGCAATCAGAGGTGTTTCTTCTAGTAATGCCACTGCCATGCTGGCGCCCCCTAATGTCCAAACCTGGCTATGCTTTTGATACACAACTTCCCCCAGCACATAAACTGATCCCAGTTACTGGTGGGACTGTGCTTTGTGTCTCAGGTGTTCTGGGGTAGAAAAAAAAAATGTTGAGAACCACTGATGTAACTACACAGAAGAAAGCATGGAGAATTGAAAGGATGAGGGCTGATGCTTCAATTTGTTAGGATGTCTATTGTCCGACCGTCTTTTAGATTCCCTAGAAACTGCCCATTTTTAGGAATGCTTGAGTTGTGTGCATTTCTGCAGAGCTCAGGTCTAAACTAATTTGATGTAAGTTATACATTGCAAGTATCTAGGAAAACCTTTATGGGCCCACAAAGAGTGCACAAAAGGAACCGAAGCTGTGTTTTATCCATAAGCAAGCCATTTCTCTTTCAAAATTCGTACGCAGCCTCCAAAATACCTAATGCATCACAAGCCCGACATTTGTACCGCTGGCTTTCCGTACAGAGAAGTACTGTTCCTTTTAATCAAGTAAGTTTATTTTGCGGCGAAACCTTTTGTATAATATTGAAAAATAGTTGTGTTCTTTGGAAGCTATTTCAGTTTCCTGAAGTGATCATTTTTAATCATTCACCTAGCAAAACAATTCACCAAGCAGTGGAGGATAACGAACCATAAAGTTTAATTTGCCTTTTTTAATTGAGTTGTTAATTAGCACCCCTCCACCATTGGAAACTCCCAACTTGCTTTTTTTGTTTTGCTTCTGATCCGAGACATTTCAAAGAATCTAATCTATCATATTTCTTCTACCCAGGTACTTTCATGAATTACATCAATAGGTGATTATTTCCTAAACCTGCTGAAGCTTCCACAGATGCATACCAATTTCTGTCGGTGGCAAATAATTAGGGAATAGAGAGTGGTGTTCAGTGGATGAAGATATCTTCCGTTTATTGAATTTCTACTATGTGCCAGACACTACTCCATGTGCTTAGTTTAACATATATTACTGATACCTGACAGCATTTTGAGGGGCAGACTACTATCTCCACAGATGCACGGTGAACGGAGGTTCGGTTATGTTAAACACTCTTCCCAAGGCCATCTAGCTTAGCAGTAGTGGGAGAAAGCTTCGATCCCCGGCAGTCTGGCTGGTAGCCCCACAGACCATCCTTTCAACCCTGCTCTGTATTTTCAAGACCCTTTATGTCAAACAGACACACGTTTGAATTCTAGTTCTGTTGTTAATATTGATGTTAAACACATGCTATTCAGACCCAAATTCATGGGTGTGTGACGTGGGCAGTCAGGGTCCCATGCCCAGGAAGGCGCTGTATATAGGTCTTCTGTTGCCATCTTGATATTTTAAATAAATTTTGGACAACGGACCCCACATTTTCATTTTTCATTGGGTTCTGCAAATTATGTAGCTAGTCCTAATACTATTGTTGTCTTACTATACATTGATTCTCCCTCCTTCTCATGATTTTGTGGCTCAGAAGTCTGTGCATGGCTTAGCCGGGTCCTCTGTTTAGGGTTTCACAAGGCTGAAACGAAGGTGTCAGCCAGGGCTGGGTTCTCATCTGGACGCCCTACTGCGAAGGATCTACCTCGCTGCTTGCATATTCCCGTGGCAACATTCAATTCCTTGCACCTGTAGGATTCATGGCATTTTGCTTCTTCAAAACCAGAAGAGGGAGAGAGAAGGACTAGGGCAAGTCTTCCAGAGGAGTCATATCAGGGAACATAATTATGGGAATGCAAGCCCATCATCTTTGCTGCATTTTGTTGCTTAGAAGCAAGTTATAGGTCTTTCCCACACTCAAGAGGAGGGCATAATAAAAAGGCATGGGGCTTCCCTGGTGGCACAGTGGTTGGGAGTCTGCCTGCCGATGCAGGGGACACGGGTTCGTGCCCCGGTCCGGGAGGATCCCACATGCCGCGGAGCGGCTGGGCCCGTGAGCCATGGCCGCTGAGCCTGCGCGTCCGGAGCCTGTGCTCCGCAGCGGGAGAGGCCACAACAGTGAGAGGCCCGCGTACTGCAAAAACAAACAAACAAAAAAAAAGGTATGAACATCAGAAGACAGGGATCATGGGGGACCATCTTGGATCTGTTTGCCACAATTATTGTGTATTTTTATTGTGTGTATTGTTGTTATTATCACTCTTTGTATTGTTGGTGTTGGCGCCAGCAGTTCTGTAGCGCTTTACTGTGCTACAGGCGCTGTTGCAAGTGCTTTGCATGTATTAACTCACTGACTTGTACAGCTGAATTCCAAGGTCCTGAGGACTGAGACAAAGGTCACCCCCTCTCTGCCCACTGGCATTAATAGCTCTCAGGGTAATGAAGCATGAGGCCACTCTTTATTTTCCTGAGTGATAGGATCGTCTTAGGAAGTAGTTAAGTGTAATGATTAGAAACATGGAATTTAGTGCCCTTCAGACCCAGGTGAGATCCCAACTCTACTACTTTCTGGTCATGTGGTCCTTCCTATGTTTCTTCATCAGGGCTGCCCAGGATGGCTTTGAACAGTGTGTAGGAGTGAAAGCTGCTTCAGGGTTCATGTGCCTTACCACAGTGGGGTTATGCTTTTGTGTTTTAGACATTATTACCTTCCTGAATCCCAAGAGCCCTCTTGTCTCAGCCTCCTGTGGAGTTTGATACAAAGAAATACAATGGAGTAGCCCGAAAAATACCTCAAAACTTGCCATCGCCCATATAACTACTTCCTACCCTCTTCTCTAGTTTTTCATTAGGCAGGTTACCTTGTTCACCAAACGTTTTCTCACCAGTCTTTCTTACTCTTTTCCTCACTGATTCTCTTTCTCACTATCTTTTTTCTTCATTTATCCAAATGTATGTGTTTTTATTTGCCTTCTCCCCCTGCCCCATTCTCCATTTTTATCCCACTGAATATCTTGTCAATCATCCTCCCTTCTCAGGTGGAAGAAAGCAAAGGAGGAAGGACAAAGGGGATGATGGATAGAAGTCCATCATTTTCCTCTCCTTGCAGGTGTTCACCTCCTCAAGTGAGGTTTCCTTTCTTGCTTCTGAAAAAGTCCGTGGCTCGATTTCTTGTCTCTGGTCACCTGTTTGCTCCTCTCCACCCCTTCCCATCAGACTGCTACATTTCCTCCTCTGCTGGAATAAGTGTCCTGAAAGTCAACAGGGAGGGTTCAGTTATCAGTGCCTGTTCTCAGCTCTGATTTTCCCCATCTGTCTGCAGCATCAGGTGGGCCTGACCACCCAGCTATGAGAGTCTCTGCCCTTTACATCTTTTTCCAGACCGAGTCTCTGCATCAGTTCTGACTTCTTGTTACTTTTCTGTCTCCATCTGGCTTGTCTTCTCCCAGATATGGGTTATGCAGGCGGTCCTTAGGAACGTACCTCCGAACTCCTTCATCATCCCTTACCTTTCCCACTCCCATCCTGGATCTTGGCCAGTCACTCTGGACTATACTTTTGGAGCATCTACTCCGAGTCAGACTCTCTTCTAGGTGCTCTTTGTGTGTAAACTCCTCTAATCCTCCCAGATGGCTTACGAGAGAAAATATACTTTGTTACTGTTTTGTAGGAGAAGCACCGAAACACTGAGAGTTTATCTTTCTTGCTTTCAGATTTCTGGGCGTGACTCTGACAGCTCTTGGAGTTGGCCTTTGATTTCTACTCGTCATCTTCTGGGTTGCCTGCTAGTGACTCACACTTAAAACCGAACTCACCCTCCTTTCTGTCCCACTTTTGTTCATCCTCGGTTTTCCCTGGTTCTGTCGATTTACTGCAGTAGTTTTCAGTCATCACTTTCTGCCTCATTTTTGGTGACTCCCTGCCTTTCCCCCCTCATCAGTCCTATTCATTTCACCCCCAAATATCTCCCCTTCCCTCCCAATTCCATAACGTTCTTTCAAGCCTTCTTTCTTCTCTCATTGTAGTGACAATAACCTCTTTTTAAATTAATTTTCTTTTTTCCATTATAAAATGATTGTATCCTGATTTATTTGGCAAAAAAAGGAAGGAAAGTTTTAAAAATCCATAATCTGATCAGATCAGCTGGATGCAGATGCTTTCTGTATGGGTTGAATATTGTACCCCCTCAAAAGACACGTTGGAGCCTTAACCCCCAGTACTTCAGAATGGGATCTTGTTTAGAGACAGGGTCTTTACAGAGGTAACCAAGTTAAAATGAAGTCATTAGGGTGCGCCCTAATCCAGTATGACTGGGTGTCCTTATAAAAACGGGAAATTGGATGCAGGGAGAAAAATGCCATGTGAAGATTGGAGTGATGCTACCACACGCCAAGAAATGCCAGCGATTTCCAGCAAAACTTCAGAAACAGGAGAGAAGCGTGGAGTGGATTCTCCCTCACCACCTTCAGAAGGAACCAATCCTGCCAACACCTTGATGTTTTGAATTCTAGCTTCCAGAATTCCGTGAGATGATACATTTCCATTGTTTAAGCCGCCCACTTTGTGATGCTTTGTGATGGCAGCCCTAGCAAACGAATACACTTTTTTTTCTTGCCGCACCATGTAGCTTGCGGGATCTTAGTTCCCTGAGCAGGGATTGAGCCCTGGGCCACTACAGTGAAAGTGCGAAGCATACACTTTCAAACATGGTTTTCTGCTTCTTGTCTTGCTCTCACTTCTCTATTGCTCATCAGTATCTCAAAACCCAGCTTTTCTGTGTAACTCCCTGTGTCAAAGCTTTGTGGCTCCTTGTAGCTGCTACAAAACACGCAACTCCTTAGGCAAACACTGAAAGCATTCCAGGATCCCCTGGAAGGTAAGTGTCTGGAGGAAAATGACTTTGCTTTACTTACCAGCGTATCACGACACAATGACAAATGCCAGGAACGGGGTAGGAGCTCACTTCTTGAATGGGTGAATGAATGAATGAATGAGTGAGTGAGTGACGGATGAACCCATTCCCCTTCACTAATCCCTGGCTTCATCTGGAATGAATCACTGCCTTTTCTTTCCCCCAGTTGCCCTCTTTTCCACTTCCTCCCACTAGCTATTAACAGCTGGTATCTGCCCATGGTCATCTCTGTTGGTTTTTATGTTACTACATGTGTCGTTCAAGACCCGGCTCATTTGTCAATGCTTCTTCAAATTTTCCCTGATATTTTCTAACTGGAAGACATCTTTCCCTCCCCTGTCACTCTGCAAGCATGTTTTACTTTGCATTATGGTTACTTTATGCCAAGTCCTGAGCATGGTAACATTATTTTTACAGCTTGGCCCCTGGTAGGTAGTCAATAAATATTTGTTATGTAAGTAAATTAATTAAGTGTAAATATCTGTGATAACAGAGCTGAAATGAGAACTCATAAGCTCCCCTCCCTTATTTCTACGTCTAGGCAACACTTTGTCCGAAGATTTCCCTCTTAAAATTTCTATTTACAAATGCTCTTCAGGAATTACATGTAAGAGAAAGGAGCTGCCATTGAGTGCACTGAAAAGTTGGATTGCAGGTTGCCATGGAAACAGAGTTGAGAGTTGAGTTTTTCGTACATGAATGTTTTAATGAAAACATATTCTTAGCCATTATGGATGGGTTTGTGTACCAGAAAAGAAGTGCTTTATCTTAACATACTATTATGTTCATAAGTTAGATTGATGGTCCAAAGAATTATTTCATCAAACCACTATACACTATTGTGGTTCCCTTGCAGGAAGTGATCCCAATGCTGACAAAATGAAGGCTGTCCTTGTTTGTGGAAGAAAATGTCTCTATGGACTAATTTCTTTCCTTTTGCTATTGAGGAGCAGCCTTTCTATTTTAGCCAAAAGACATTACCCTTAAGCATATAAATGATTCTATTCTTTCTTTGAAATAACAAATGTCCCCAAATCACGCATGCATTGTATATGCTGGGTTCTAAAAATATAATATAATATAATATTACTACTCTGTTGATAATTATCAAATAATTTGAAAAGTTTTGTGATGATGGTGGTGATAATGATGGTTAATTATGGGGAGAAGTTCAGTGTTTACTCCCAAACTCTTAGGAAGTAGGAGACTGCCCATGCACAAACTACTTCGGGTTTTTTTCTAGTTTTAAGGCAAGTATTCCTATAGGTTAGATGCTACAGACTATGACCATTAGAATGCCATCCTGAGCATGCTGGAATCGTAACTAGACTATTATAAATTCTATTTGCAATCTTCTGTTAAAGATGATTTATTAGGCATCTTGTCCCTACCCAGAGATGGGCATACGATTCACTGTTTGTGGCAAATTTGAGGTACCATTTTGGTTACCTATTGAAGATCTCTTTTAATACAGAGATCCAACCCATCATTCTTCTCAAGTACCTTTTAATAGGAAACCTCGCCATAAACCTATTAGAAGCATAATGAAAACCTCACTTAGTCTTCTGTCAGGCTTCAGAGCTGTAAGTGGCTTCTAATTTGCACAAGATTGGAATAGCATTGAAGAATTACAGTAACTAAGTGAAACACTCATTGGATTTTCAATTTTCTGATAGCATCCCATGTAATTTCTTGTAACGCATCTGTAGCCAAATGCAGTGACACATGTCAAGGCTCATGCTGGAGCTTCTGCCCACATCAGCATTATAGTGAGAAGCACGAAGCTGTCAACATTTCTCATGGGGAGGGTACAGATCGGAGCCTTCGTTTGGCCTTGAAGGATATTCCATTATATGCAGTCCTCTGAACAACAGTCTCATAATTTCTAACAGCTTAGATAGATGTGTTTGATGCTTGACATTTGACTTCACGTATTTATTGGAACAAATTGTGAATCGTTCCTTCCATGCGAGTACTTGGCAGAATATGTAGTTTGTCCTGCAGTACCTGTTGAGTTGATTGCCTCATTGGGACAAAGGCTACATGCTTTGTATTCTGCTAAATGGAATTCCTTTTGGAGCAACCAAGAGAAGCAGCGGGCAGCGTGGCTGTGAACCAGAGAGATAAGACCCTGAGTTTTCCTTAGCATGTTTCATATTATTCTCAGTTATTGTTTTCAAGCTAAGACAATTCATTCTCCCTTTCAGGGAACCTAAGTGTTTTTCTTCTAACCTTAAACTGAGAGTCCCTTGTGCCTATGTCTTAACATTGGTTGTTAAAAACCTTAAGCCATTAACAGTATTAAAAATAGACTCATCACACTTGGTGAAGGAAAAAAAGAAGTCAGCTAGGCTTTGTAATCTCCAAAATAGTTAATGGTATGGCTGCTCTTTGCATATAGCCCCAGCAAGACTGTCCGGCTCCTACTACAGGTTTTCTGACTGATTTTTTTTTTAACATCTTTATTGGAGTATAATTGCTTTACAGTGGTGTGTTAGTTTCTGCTTTATAGCAAAGTGAATCAGCTACACATATACATATATCCCCATATCTCCTCCCTCTTGCATCTCCCTCCCACCCTCCCTATCCCACCCCTCTAGGTGGTCACAAAGCACAGAGCTGATCTCCCTGTGCTATGCGGCTGCTTCCCACTAGCTATCTATTTTACATATGGTAGAGTATATAAGTCCATGCCACTCTCTCACTTCGTCCCAGCTTACCCTTCCCCCTCCCCGTGTCCTCAAGTCCATTCTCTATGTCTGCGTCTTTATTGCTGTCCTGCCCCTAAGTTCTTCAGAAACTTTTTTTTTTTTGGATTCCATATATATGTGTTAGCATACGGTATTTGTTTTTCTCTTTCTGACTTACTTCACTCTGTATGACAGACTCTAGGTCCATCCACCTCACTACAAATAAGTCAATTTACTTTCTTTTTATGGCTGAGTAATATTCCATTGTATATATGTGCCACATCTTCTTTATCCACTCATCTGTCGATGGACACTTACGTTGCTTCCATGTCCTGGCTACTGTAAATAGTGCTGCAATGAACACTGTGGTACATGACTCTTTGAATTATGGTTTTCTCAGGATATATGCCCAGTAGTGGGATTGCTGGGTCATATGGTAGTTCTATTTTTCGTTTTTTAAGGAACCTCCATACTGTTCTCCATAGTGACTGTATCAATTTACATTCCCACCAACAGTGCAAGAGGGTTCCCTTTTCTCCACACCCTCTCCAGCATTTACTGTTTGTAGATTTTTTGATGATGGCCATTCTGACCGGTGTGAGGTGATATCTCATTGTAGTTTTGATTTGCATTTCTCTAATGATTAATGATGTTGAGCATTCTTTCATGTGTTTGTTGGCAATCTGTATATCTTCTTTGGAGAAATGTCTATTTAGGTCTTCTGCCCATTTTTGGATTGGGTTGTTTGTTTTTTTGATATTGAGCTGCATGAGCTGCATGTAAATTTTGGAGATTAATCCTTTGTCAGTTGCTTCATTTGCAAATATTCTTTCCCATCCTGAGGGGTGTCTTTTGGCACAGCTTTGAAGTTTCATTAGGTCCCATTTGTTTATTTTTGTTTTTATTTCCATTTCTCTAGGAGGTGGGTCAAAAAGGATCTTGCTGTGATTTATGTCATAGAGTGTTCTACCTATGTTTTCCTCTAAGAGTTTTATAGTGACTTATTTTTTTATTACCTGAGGAGGATAAATTGGCACTAATTCTGCTGCATACTCTTCAGGGGTTCCCTTTGTAACTAAAGACATTTATTTGTGAAGTAGCAGGGTCAAGGTTAAGACAATAGTCTAAAGCCATATCACAGAGTCAAGCCAATTGGTTCTTGTGGGGATGTGAGCTATGTACTAACGATGGTGCTTAGGAAGCCAAGCACCACTTTTTGACCCTTCCTTTCACCCATGTAACTACAACAAACATTTACTGAATTCTCACCGGGGAACAAAGCCCTAGGTCAGGAGCTGTGTGACGGGGCAGGGCAGAAACAGCCAGGAAGGACTCACTTTAGTGCAGCACGGACTTCCTGGATGCTCAGGGCAGATATGAATCCATATTTCTATTTAAAACATAATGAAAAAATATTATTTGAGTCTTTCTATTTGACTTATCTAATTGCAATCATTGAAAATAAGTCGAACTTAGACTGTGAAATTATAGATCAGATATTTTCAATGTCAGCACTGTGGATGTTTGGGGCCAGATTATCTGCTGCTGGGGAGGGGGCTGTCCTGGGCGTTGTTGATGCTTAGCAACATCAGATGCCAGTAAACCCCTCTCCAGGTGTGACAACCTGAAGTGCCTCCAGACATTGGCAGATGTCCCCTGGGGGGCGGGGGCGGGGTGTGGGTGCAAAATCCCTTGGTTGAGAGCTCTTACCATTGCTGACTTCCTGGTGGCTGCTAATACTGCTGCTTTTAGAGAGAGTAGGTGGCTGTTTTCTCGCCTAGAAAAATATAGATATAGAGCCCACAGAGCGATGCTGTGTATGGAATAAGGACTTCCCAAGAGTGAACTTTTTGGTATGCGAGTTACATCTCAGTAAAATCCGTTATTTAAAAAAACGTGATATTGCCACCTCTGCCATGGATTATGAATTTGCTGAAACGTCCTGAGTCTCACGGTATCTTACAGAAAGCGTGCCAGCATCCTCTGAGTATTATTTGAACTGTCAGTGAACTATTATTAGAGAAGTGTGGGCCATACAACTATCTGTGACTAGTAGGTATTAAGAAATGGTGGATGATTCTGGAGTGTGGCATCAGTCTAGCTGTTCATGAATTTTTCCTTAGCAGTTGTCTTCAGGCCTCCCCTAGCCTTCCTCCCGATGGCGATCCATTAAATCTTCATCACTCCAAGGGTGGTCTCTAGCCCAGCAACATCAGTATCACCTGGGAGCTTGTTAGAACTGCAGAGGCTCCAGCCCCACTTCCGAGCCCCCTCCGTCCCCCTACAACTGTTACCTAGAAGGACCTCTTCAGACCCTACTTTCATAGAAATTCTTTCTCTCTTGCTGGCTAAATAGTCTCTTTGCTTCCACTGATTGGCCTCTTGAAAATGTTTTCATACTTGTGCTTGCTCGCCATTCTGCACTCCCAGACATATCGGACAGTTTTGCTTCCTCTGATCCCAAAGTATGAACTAACACAGCCCCCTCCTGCACAGTGATCCAACCCCAAACACCCAGGCTGGGTTAGAATTCTGGACTCGTGGGACACAGTTCTGCAAAAACTACCAGCTAAACAATGCTCCGATATTCTAGTTCATCCATGGGTCAATGCAAGAGTGTTTCTTTATGTGTGTCCATCTGTAGACCCAGCCTCCTATAGAATATAAAGCTCCCCAATGATAGCTACCTCAAAACTACCCAACAGTTAAAACTAGAGGGGGTTTGTGCAAGAGATATTAGAATAAAATGGCCCTCAAGATAGAGTCATGGTTGGGAAAAAAATAGAAAATGGAAAGGGTATCATACTTAGAGAGTGCGTCCTTCAGCACAGCAAGTTACACTCAGCAGCCGTCTCTATCAACTCCGCCACAAAATCTTTCCCATCTTTGTAAAGGGCATCACCATCCACTCTGTTGCTCGACTAAAAACATAGGCATCATTATTGATTCTTTTTTTCCCCTTCAATCTGTCAGCATTGATTGCTGAGCCACCTTCAGAAGTATCTCAGATCCATCCATGTCTGATCATCTCTGTCGCTGCTAACCTTGTCTGGGTACCATCTGTCATGGTCTTCTGCAAGGGTGTCCCAAATTCACCTGCCTGATCACTCCTGCCCACCCCGCAACACCCTTCCATTGGCAGCAGCCAGTGTCTAATTTCTAAATTGCAGGTATGCCTTTAACACACCCTTGCTCACTGTGCTTCAGCCTGCTTTCCATTCCCCACATTCTTCGAGCATGTTCTAGCCTTCGAGTTCTATTCCCTCCCCACCCGCTTTAACACCCATCCTCCCGCTACTTGCGTAGATGGCTTGTTATTCTTTGAGTCTCAACCTCAGATCTCATCCTGTCATGCAGGAGCACCCTATCACAATTAGGACCAATCAGAGCGCCTCTGCTTATGTCCCCTGTGCCAAGCCAAGCTCCTGGCACAGAAGCGGCACACGGATGCCTTTGGAATAATTCCTTGCCAAGTGAAGATTTGAGCCTTTCTGAAAAATGCTGACAGTGCGGAACTAGAACGACCCTATGTTGGAACTGGACATGTAGCCAGGGAAAAGCTGGAGCTATCCGGAGAAAAGTTCATTTGCGATGCTTAGGTTTATGTAATAGAGGGAGAGAGACTGCCTATCAATTAAAGCCACAAGGGTTGAGCTGGGATGTTGTCCCTCGGGATTTGAAGTAGTTTCATCTAATCTGGAGCAGTTTTAGAATTCAGTAACGCAATCAGGTTTTAGCATTTTTACCCCATGTAATGATTCATGTGCCATGAAATTTTTCAATAAAAAATTCCAAGGCTCACAAAGTAGAAGAAAGCAAGGGGGCCTCACCTACCTCATTTGCCCAGCCATTTCAGTGAGGCCCCAAATGTGGAGCATTGAAATGGAGCCTTGGAATTTTAAATCAAGTTTTACTTTGCAAATTTAATGAAATGCAAACAAATACTTGGCAGTTCTAAAGGGCATGAAGTCATTAGATTTCTCATTTTATGAGGTGCTTTTGGGGCCTCCATATTTTTGGAGTAATATCAATTAAGTTCTGTGTGTGTGTGTGTGTGTGTGTGTGTGTGTGAGTGTGTGTGAGTGTGTGATTACTTGTTCAGTTCTATGGATACAGGCAGACTCTGGTCTTAAATTTCTCTTGTGCCCTTTTCCAGCTGTGTCCTTGGGCAAGTTACCCAACCTTGCATCATATGTAAAATGGGGATGATACAAGTTTTGCTGGGAAGACTCTGCACTGGTACAGGTCTCTGCTCTTAGAAGGGCCCATACTTTGTTTCACGCTTTGCTGTCACCATCTTGAAAATCCTTAATAACTTTTGAGTAACGGGCCCTGCATTTTAAATTCTGTATCCAGCCCCACAAATTATGCAGCTGGTCCTGATCTGATGAGATTAGGTAAGTACGGCACCTGTTAGAGGCCCTTGAATGAGGTGGATACTAAATTCATTCTTTTCCTTCCATGTTTGAGTAGCTGTGTATTCCTGCTCCCCTGGCTTAGGCAAAATTGAAAATGCTGATACTTTTCTAGTCTCTCTTCCTTCATTCTATACTGCCACACCCCTAAGAGAAGCAGGTAATCCTTTGATTACTTTTAAGACTGTAGAAAAGATATTTAATCCTCACATGCTGGGAGGACAGATAGTATTGGGGGAACATTTATGGCCTAATAGCTTGGTAAAATGAGAGACTTCGTGGAAGCAGTTTGCCAACTGTAAATTGCTCTACTAATAAGTCATGATGAAGTGCACAGAACAAAATGTTTATTGAACAGTAACTGTGGTATAGATATGGGTAAAGAGATAACGTCAGAATTTATGGGGTCACTGACATTCAAAACCAGAGCTCCCCAGCTGTCAACATTATCTCTGTCAATTCTGGGAGCCTAGACCTCTGTCCTGTGTACTGCAGGGTGAGGGTGTTGGGATGGTTGATTACAAAGAGGACAGGACTCCCAGTCAGAGGAGCTTATGGGATGTTAGTAGTTTAGAGGTAGTAGTGGAATATGATGGAGAAGATGCTTGGCAGGAAGCATAGAGTGAGGTCAGAGAGAGTTGAAGAGGGGATCCTGGGGGATTTTTGCACCTGAGGTTCTCAACCTTTGGATTAACATAAAATCCTCAGGAAGTTCACACAGATGGTGTTGATGGGAACCACCTCCCATAGGGTGAAAACCACCATTGGTCTACATTTAAAGGGCTGGCAGATCCAGAAGAGAAGAGTGGAAATTCAGAGTCTCAAGGCACGCACAGACAGCAGTGCAGAGCCAGGGAGGGGACCTGGAAGTTCCTTCCTGCCTCTTTTCCCTTGAAAATAATAATAATAAAATCAATGTCTGTATTGACCATCTCTGTTCCCTCTTTGCCCTCTGAAATGACCCACGTGATCACTGGCTCTTTTAAGGCCACCTTCTCAGAGATTCTCTCTGCCTTTGTTGCATTATTCTATTTATTTCTTTCAGGGCACAACACTCTCACTGAAATCATGTTTTTGATGGTATTTATTATCTTTTTCCTTCCTCTCTACCACTGGATTGTAAGCTCCATGAGAATGGGTATTTTGTCAGTCTTGTTTATGGCTCTTTTCCTACAAGCTAGGTCCATGCCTGGCACATAGTCAGCCCTCAAATATTTCTTGAATGAATGAGTGAGTCATTTTTCCACACCTGAGATGATTCTCCACCATGAACTTTTGGTTGTGCTGACATGGGGCTGAATTATTTGCATTCTCCCACAGCTCTTTGATTTCCGCCTTGCCCACCCCCCTTCAGGCTGCCCCCTGGAACTCTTTTTCCCAGGTTGGATGTTTCTACTGTTCTCCAGGATAGATCTTTCTTACAGATTCAGGGAGAAGTCTTCTACAAAGTCTGTGAAATCTCACTGGAATGTAAGGTCTGGAGGACAGGACTATGATGGGCTTTCTTATTCATCAACAATAAATGCACAACCAGTGAATCTCTACCCCTCCCATACTCTTCCTGTATATCGTACAGGAACTGACCATCCATCAGAGGTGTTCTGAGCTGTGGCCAGACTTAAAGAACTCATAAACCGTTTCTTTTCAGGAATCACACTGTTATTTCAATATCAGTCTTTTATGCAGTTCTCTGTCTTCACATATTTAGTAGATCACAGTCCAAATATCACATTCCTAATAGAAACCAATTTGTCTGATGGAAAAAGGGGAGGTAGTAATGAAGCTATACAGGCACTGCTGGGAGCCAGGAAAAACACAGAGTGGGTACAAGATAGTGCAGAATAGATTTGTTTTTTCTAGGTGTCACTTCTTTCCTTGATGGTCTTGGGGAATGAGGGGAAAAATTAACAAGGCACGTCTGCTGCATTTGATGGTTCTGTGGCCCCTTCACTGAAATGCATCTTGGAATCCATGAAGGGCATTAATAAGGTGCTGTAAGAAGCTGCTTGTTTAAAACAAGAGAAAATATGCTTTAATTTAGATGACTGAATAGCTGGACACTGATGAACGACTGTTGCCAATGTGAATAGCCATTTCTTGGGTTTCTAAATGATTTTCACACTTCCCAAGCTTTATTCGAATTTGTGATGTCCTTTATGGTTTTCCTTTATTGGCCAGGAAAAAAAAACATCCTGAAGACTTAGGTTTCCATCACATCTGATGGAATACATTAGTACAATCATATGTCATATTAAAATGTGAAATATATGGTGGTGTAATATTGTCTGAGTCCATCCAGCGGAGTAACATAATTAACAGGGGTTTTGATGGTTAACTTAGAAGAGTAAGAAGCTGAGGACAGCTTGCTTCTCTCTCTCTCTGCTTCCCCCACCCCCACATTTTCTCTCCTGCTCTTACTTTGTCTCTTTTTCTGCTAGCTGCTGTTTTCTTCATCCAAATAGGCAGAGAAAAGCCTTAAGTGGCGGTTGAAACTCCCAGAAGCCTGTTTACTTCAAGGTAGAAGCAGGAAAGCTGCCATAATTCAGAAAGCAGCTTCTGGCATGAGATGAAAGTCAGATCCGCTCAAGTTTGGGTCCAAATTTAGAGGCCCCACTGGAGTGTTTATGCTTGTATCTGTAGTCCAGATAAGTTAGTGGAAGAAATTGTTCCCTACGGCAGGTCATGAATCTAATTACCCTAGAAACATTTCTACAGGCGCTTGACTGAAAATTGCTATGCGGTGTGTGCTGTCTGTGGCTTCCCCCACCTTCAAATCATGTATGGTCTATGGACAGCATCATCCACGTGGGCCCACAGAACCATAACTCAAGGAGGGAGGCCATGTTTCCCCAGCCGAAAACAGACCTGAGAGCCCCTGTTGCTAAGCCTCTGTCCAAAAGAGTTCACTGTCTTAAAGAAGCGGGAAAAAGAGAACTTTCCTGGACAACAAGAGAGGAATATTGAAGGCTCATGAGTTGGTAGGGAAACACAGAGAGGAGATAAATGGCCAGTTTTAAGAACTAGTTCAGTACCTCCCTCATTGTGGATTTGGTCCTTCTCTAGGACTATTTCTTGCTGTTAGGAGATTTGAATATGAATCTTTCTTAAGAAGGGCATAGTTATATCTAGTTTGAGTGCAGACTGTGGTTTCAAAATCAGGATAAATCCATTCCTCCTGGAAACCACTATGGGCCTAGTCTGGTGATTGACAGCATGAGTTTGGAAATCAGACACTCCCGGATCAAAGTCTCATGCTGACCCTTACTAAGCCTGTGACATTGTGTGAACTAGTTATCTCTTAGCCTCCACTTGGTCATGTTTAAAATGAGGTTATTATAAGGAGGATAATGCAAACAAGCTCATCTAAGTGATCCCTATTAAGATATTTATAGGTCAGATATTTATTGCATGCCAAACAAGCAAGAGAACTGGTGGGTGGCTAAAGAGTGTGCAGGATGTTACTTCTGAATAAATCAGGGAGTGACTCTGTTACGGTATGGGTAGATTTTTTTTTTTCTATGACGTCTTTAATGGAAAGTAGGAAGAAGGGGAATGAGAGCTAGTTATGATGAAGATGAGAAATCTTTCTAAACTTGCTAGTTCTCAGGGATCATGGCTGTTGCCTTAGGAAGGGAACCTACTGCTGATGTTGGAATCAGAGAGGAGACACTGAGGGGATGAATATAAATGTCAAAGAGGAAGTGTGATGCCGGGTGAGTGAAGAAAATATTAGTCAAATAATTCTGTAGGAATTTGGAATGTCTGGAGGGTGAACTTCTTTCTCATTAGTTATGTGACCATGGGCCCTACCCAGTATTTCAAGTTTGATGGTTCATTTAAAACTAAGTAGATGGCTTTTATTTCTTTTTCTTGTCTGACTGCTGTGGCTAAGACTTCCAATACTATGTTAAAGATAGAAGGGGCAAGAGTGGACATCCTTGTCTCGTTCCTGAATTTAGAGGAAAGGCTTTTGGGTTTTCACTGTTGAGTATGATGTTAGCTGTGGGTTTGTCATGATGGCCTTTATTATGTTGAGATATGTTCCCTCCATACCCACTTTGATGAGAGTTTTTATCATGAATAGATGTTGAATTTTGTCAAATGCTTTTTCTGTGTCTGTTGAGATGATCGTGTGATTTTTTTAATCCTTCCTTTTGTTAATGTGGTGTAACACACTGACTGATTTGCGAATATTGAACCATCCTTGTGTCCCTAGAGTAAATCCAACATGATCATGCAATGGATGCTTTAGAAAATAAGATCTGTCCTGTGTCCCTCTCGGGTATCCAGGAGACAAGCAATAGGAAATGAAGACTTGGAATGGTGATTTCATATTTACACAAAAGACAACTGTGCAGTTCAGGGTCAAATGTTTTAGAGTTTGGATTATTGAGAAATTTATCTTGGCAGTCTGGCCCACAGACTTAGAGACAGAGTGAGACCAGGAGGACCATCTGTTGAGTATTTGGAGACCTTGGAACATACAACATACGTTTTATGACCCAGAAGGTAGATTTTCCCCTTGTTCATGTAAACCATTTCAAGGACTTGGTAATGGGAGAAGGAGCTTTTAACCTCCAGGTTACTGGTTTAGAAATGTCCCAAGTTGGTAGTGAGTAGAAGGCATTGCCATCTGTCAGCTGCTCAGTGGCCTATATGAAATGACATAGAGGTCTCACAGCAAACCGTAATGGGCAGTCATTTCTATCCAGCCAACTGTAACTCCACATACAATGACCCAGACTCAGACCCCTAGAAGTGGTCCCCCTAGAGTCTGATGGGAAGATGACAGGTGGTTAAGAATGGAGACATCCATGTGGGAATCAGCAATGCCAACCTTTCATGGCAACTCATCAATTTAAAAGAATCAACTTAATTTAAGAATCTCTCCCAAAGTGAAAAATAATTTCTCTTGCTGAGCATTTTAAGATGATATTAGCAAGTGATGTCTGAAATTCATTCTATGCCAGGTACTCTGATCAATCCCTTACCTGCATGGTGTCATTTTATCCTTCCAACCATCCTTCACATAGGGAGTCTGTTCTCTGTGTTACAAAGTGCAAGGCTGAGGCTGACTAAAATGAAAGGATTTGCATGAGGTCACAGAAGTAGTAACCCGGGTAGGTTTCTAGCCCAGATCTTTCTTTACCTAGAGTTCATGCTCATTCCATTATCCTGTCTAACTTGCTAAAAATATCTTTTAAAATCAACATTCTGTTATGCCCCCAAAGAAGTTTCTGTTACTTCTTGGGACACATGAAGTAATGCAGGAGTGTTCAGACCCTTAAATAACCTTTCCAACAGTCGCTCCCCTCCCCCCCGGCTAATAGAACATTGATTTTATTAAAGGATTGGGAAGCCCTGCGTTGCACAGGAGCCTCTACTAGCCTCAGGAAGTGAATCATGGTGAGCTTTGATCAGTTATAGAATATTTCCTTGCTAGTAATTTGATGAGGTAGACACATGACCTCGTTCTTGGCCATGGGATATAAGGATTTCTTCTGGGGGATGCCTGTGAGATGTTTCCTTGATCTTAGAAGAGACATGTAAAAGGGAACATATTTTTTGACTCTTGACATGGAAGAAGATGTTGTGTCCATCAAGTAACTGAGAAGAGCCAGCCAAACAACCAAGGGCTGAGCAAGAGAGATCTGCCCTGTTGCTGCCAATAACCTCTCTAACCTGAGTCGTCCACCCTCCTTACATCTCAGTCTGCGAGATGATAGATGTGCTTAGTTATAAACCCACCGGGGGCTCTTCTGTTACTTGCAACTGAGCATTCTTGCTGAAATGGGCAGTCTGTAGGGCAGATTTATTTAGTTTTTATTTTAAAATTTTTTATTATTTATTTATTGGTTGCATTGGGTCTTAGTTGTGGCATGCGTGATCTTTCGTTGCGGCACACTGGCTCTTCATTGTGGTGCTCGGACTTCTCTCTAGTTCTGGCACGGGCTCCAGAGCACACAGGCTCATTAGTTGCAGCATGCGGGCTCTCTAGTTGTGGCACATGCAGACTCCAGAGTATGCGGGCTCAGTAGTTGCGGCACACAGGTTTAGTTGCCCTGAGGCATGTGGGATCTTAGTTCCCCAACCAGGGATCGAACCGGCATCCCCTGCATTGCAAGACGGATTGTTAACCACTGGACCACTGGGGAAGTCCCTATTTAGATTTTAATAATGATTTAATTTGTCTGTGTCCCCTATAAAGTGTACAAGGAAGGACATAAACCTTACGTGTAATGATAGAGTTTCAGGGTACACAGTAAGTGGGGTGCCAAGTGAGGTTCAGAATCCAGGTCCCCTGCTTCCCTGGCCATAGGATTGCCAGGTGAAATACGAGATGTTCAGTTGCATTTGAATTTCAGAGGGCCAAAGAATAACTTTTTGTTTCATCACCAATATGCCCCAAATATTCTACGAAGAATACTTATATTAATAATTTTTGCTGTTTGTCTGAAATTCAAATTTAACTAATCATTTTGTATTTTTAGTTGCTGACGATGGCAATCCTGCTTGGCCAGGACTATCTGCATTGTACCATTTGTCCTTTCTCATGTGGACTCCTGTTTGGAAATACCAGAAACCCCATTCCAACTTATTTAAGCCAAAGAGGTCATTTATAGGCTCAAATAACTCTACTTTCCCTTCTGTTTATTGCCAAGTGGATTCAGCTATTTGTTGACAAAGGTGATCACCAGCAACTTCAGACTTACAGTCTATCATCTTTGTTAACCCCGGTGAAGAGGAAGCTGACTCCCAGTAGCTCACATGAAAGCACCAACATTAGTCATAGTGGATGGACTTAAGTCTCAGACCAACCCCTAAACTAATCACAGTGGACAGAAAGATGGGATATACTGATTGACCAGAACTGGTCATGTGACCAGCTTTGAAGATGGAGGTTGACTTTGCCGTAATCTGTATCCAAACCACCTGGAAACGGGGGGTGGTCCCTACCGTAACACTGAGAAGGAAGATGGGATGAATGCTAGACAACCAATAATAATGTCCTCCCTAGTCACTGGGCATCAGACAAAACACTGATCTGAAAGAATGCTTTGCTTGCAACGGACTGGGCGGGACCCTTGTCCTGTCTGAGTCAGTATTTTGCTGAAAGTGGGTAGATTGAGCTGGAGAGTATGAATCACAGGTAATGTACCTCAGAGCAATCAGATGATTGTGAATAAGCCTGTTCAGTTCCGTCTCAGAAGTCAACGTGGTTCAGCTTAGTCAATAGTGACAGAAATCATGGCGCCTCCTACCCACCTCTGCGTGCCAGTGGGGCTTCCTTAGATTTTCAGTCATAAAGAATCTCATTTGGTTTTTATATAAAACCTAAGTTTGAATTTTATTGGAATACTTATACATGATTACCTTTCACTGAAACTTATTGTCATTTCTGCTCTAATGTTCTAGCAAATGGGGGTGGTGGATTTTTTTTTAAACTTCCTTTCAAGTTGTTAGTTTCATTAAACAAATAGTTATTGAGTAGTTCCTACGAGTTAGGCATTGTGGATGACAAAGAAAAATCAGACAAGAGTCCTTATCTAGAGGCACTTACTTGAAAACATTTTGCTGTGTGTGTTATATAAGTAAAAGGTCTGATTTTCTGCATTTAAATAGTTTTCTATAATTATAGAGCTATGAGAAAATGAGGTGGGGGGCAGCTGAGGTCTTGAATTCTAAGAGAATTGATCTAAGAATCCACCAGAAGTTAAGCTGGTGATCTAGTCGTTTGTGCCTGAGTCACGTTTTTCTGTCATAGGCTTTCACGGGGATAGGATCCCCACCTGTCAGTCCTTGCCATGGTTGTAATTTGACTTTCACTATGTAGATTCGCAGAGGCCTGCTTGTGTCCACTCCTGGGCTATAAGCTCTTGAAGGCAGAAAGTCCTCTATCCCAGTGCCCAGCCCAGGGTCTGCCATGTACCAGGTACCCAGTCAATACTGTTGAGTGAATGAAAGTATCCCCTCCTCTCCTGCCTTTTCACTCTGCCCCTTGGCTGGCTTTCCCGGATCTCCTACAGATGATGCAATGTCATGTTAATATCAGGAGGTAAGTACAATGAATGTGCTCTTGACCTAGATTTTCAGCAGCTCCAGAGAGCTCCCTTGTGAAAGCTGCGTCCTATATTTCCTTACACATTTGGCAGGGATGTGATTTGGTTCCACCTGTTGCCCACACAAACAAAAAAGACAAACAGAAGCCTGACTTGGTGTGGCCAGAGAAAGGAAAGTTGTTCTTTCAAAGTGCCAAGAAGGGGGTATTAAACATTGAATCAACATCTCCTTAGGTTTGTGTGTTCTATTCTCCCATAGGTCTTCTGGTGCTGGAGTAACTTTGGGTGCTTAGTAACAGACCTGAGACTTGCTTGGGGTTGTTCTTATCACACCTCAGTGGTGCCAGAAATCAAACTGTCAACCTCGAATCCAGACTTCCCTTCACCCACCACACCTTGTCTTCCCTTAACACGTCCTGTAAGCTCTTCCTCCAGATTATCAATAGATCCCAAGTCCATCCACTTCTCTGCTTTTCTGCTGCCACTATCCCAGGGTAAATACCACCATCCTTGGCTGAAGGCTAGTAGAGCCTCGTAACTGGGCTGGCATCTGTATCCTTTTACATCCTACCAGAGTGATGCTCTACGTGCACGCGTCAAATCGCGTCCTGCCCCAGTGGCTTTACAACATGGTTAGAACAAAACCCAAGGTCCTTAGCGAGGTCTGCAAGGCTCTCCATGATCTACTTCCAGATGCCACTAGGATCTTGTCTCCTACCGCTCCAGTTGACCCTTTGTAAGCCAAGCTTGCTCCTATCTTGGGACTTTGAATTTGCTGGTCCTTCCCTGAGATACTCTACGCCTGGGCTTCTTAAGATTGACACCATCTTTTCATGAATACCTTGATCTCAAGTGTCACATCCCTAGTGAGACTTTCTCTGACCACTCAATCTGTGGGGGTACCCACGTCGTGCTCCCCAATGATCCCGTTTTATTACTGCTAGAACATCTACTCCTTATTTGTGTTTTGTCTCTCTCCTCCTTCCCACTGACAACCAGAATGTCAGCTCTATAAGAGCAGAGCCTTGTCTAACTTTATTCTGCAGCCCTGCCCTTTGATCAGGTCTTAAGAGACAATTTTTTAAGTGAACACGTGATCACTCTATCAGTCAGTCCTCTTGCTCTCTGTCCTACCCCATTGGCCAGGGAAGTCAACTAATGGAATATCCCACACAAATTGAGAAGGGATTGGGTACTGCAGAGAAAATGTTACAGAAGTTAAGGCACAAGTTAAAACATAAACACACATCAGAAAATGTCTGGAAAGGAATCGAATGTCATTTGCTTCATTCCACGGTGACTTTCAAATGACAAATGCCCAGCATCATTTAGGGTAGTAGAGTGCCTTTGAAAGAGCTGCAGCCGATTGCTCCGGTCATGCCCAGAAAACTTCACTGTCCTCTATGTGTGCCTGCTTACATTTGGCGAAACCAAGCTTCTGGCTTCTTCTGAGCTTGAAATTGCCTTGCTTCATGTTACTATTACCAACAGATATTTTTCCTTTGTGAGTCATCTATCCGGCCCCTCTAATCACTGGGAACAAACTTTGAGTAGGTTAAACCAAATTACGTGTCAGAGTACATGCTTTCTTAGCCAAATAAGCTTTCAGAAGCTAGGGGAGCTGCAAAGCGCTGTCAGTCCTTCACAACCGTCTAATTGTGTTCTTCTTTGAAAGTCTGACTTTTTTTCTTAGCTATTAACCGGCATTAGCTGCAAAAGCATTCCACAAAAGAGAACTCCTTCCACAGGAGTGTCAGAATCCAACAACGCAGATTTCCAAAGAACAAGATTTGTGCTTTAGACAGGAAGTGCTGGGCGTGCTCATGGCTTAATGTTTAAGCGAGTGGTGCACAGTGAAGAGGTGCTGATTTCTGCGGGAGGAAGGAAGTGCAGCGCCGTGAAAGGTGAACCACTCCCAGTGCACAGGGACAAGAGCTGCAGGAGGTGGTTCCCCTCCTTCTCCCGAGAACAGTGGTACTAATGTTTTCAAGGAAAGATCAACTGGAGGGAGACAGGCAGCACCTAGAGAAAGTTCATGGGGTTGTGCATCATGGGATGCTGGGGTACCACAGATGGAGGAGAATGGGCGTGCCATGTGCTTCTGAGTATAAACAATAACTCCGCATTGACTGAGGCCCTGGGAAGATAATTATGAATTACCCTTTGGACATAGAGCTGCCGGGAAAGGTTGCTTTGTAGGTGAATGTCTCCAGTGGGTGGCATCCTGCCTAAAAGTAGAACTTCTGGAAGCAATGAGAACATGGGGGCAACTCAAAGGGACTGTTTTGGCCAGAAGAGGCTTCTGAAAATCTGCTCTGTGGGGATTCCCTCCCCATTCACTGTGAAATGCTTGTCAAGGCAGCTATACTTTTTTTGAGAGATGTTCTGAACTAGCTTTTGGTAGCATGTTAAGACATTTTACTATGCATGGGGGAATCCTGTTTGAGCATAAAGGGAAGGTTAAGTTCATTGTTGTTGCAACTCTTAATTATACTGAATACCTTAGCATCTGAAGGTTTCCAGGGCTTGAAAAATCAGATAAATCAGAGAGTTGTTATAGTAGTTTTTTAGTTGAGTTGGTACGTTCATTTGTTTTCATTGACAGTGGGGTTTTCATGTAAATACTGGATGTTCTCTGAGCTTGAGAAGTATCTTGGTATCTCAGCCTCAAGGTTGGAAAGCCTGTAGTGGACATTTTGTCTTCTTTCCATGTGTTTCAGTAGAACATATTTTAAAATATATTTCAAAAACCACTGATACACGAAAATGTCAGGTCCATCTAACATTTTAACCTAAATCTGCAGTGTTTATCAGCTGATGGGAGCTGATCGGAATATTTTCACTAAACCTTAATTAAGTGCAATATGTATAGGAAAGGGGAGCACATTATAAAAGTGCCAATTTAGGGAGGAAGTGAGAAGTATAATTCCTGCCTGTCAAACATAGCCTGCTTCATTATGCTTTAAATTCTCTAACTAGAGATTTTGTGATATTAGTCATCATCCAAAGACTATAAGCTCCAGAAGGAATTGTTTATTGTGTATTATGTCTATGCATTCATAGGCAGATACTTGTACTTATATATCTTTGAATTATAATTAATGCCAGTTACTAGATTTCTTTCATAGGATAAGCCTGGTAGTATTATAAATAATTATAAATTAAACTAGACTTCTAAAATTTCTCTCTTCAGGTGGTGAGATTGTCCTTTGCATATCTATTTCTATTCTGGGAATATAACATTTCTAAAACTTATACATCAGGTAGAAGTGACATTTTCCGCAAAATTCCTTTGTATTGAAATTCCTTTTCTTATTAAAATGTTTTAATTGCATATAAACACACTCAGTGGAGCTCATCACAAGAAGACTGTCAGTGTGTTTGAAATGTTTACTTCCATATAATGCTAAATACCATCTCAAAATCCTGGAGTCGTCTACAGGTGAATTTTTGAAATTAAAAGATCTTCAGTCAAGTTTTGAGGGAAAAATTTGTAATTAGCTAAATAGTTCTAAATATGTAAAGGCTTTATTACCATTACTTGGATGTATATTTAGTTAATAATATATTATTTTTGCTATAAATTAAGAACTTGGCTTCTGATTATTTGGATGACAGTCAGGGATTGTCCACTCACAGGTTAGCCGTGTGATTTTAGACAGATAACTGAGGCTTAGACATTTCATTACCTTCAATTTCTAAATGAAGATAATAATAACATTAGTACCCACCTGATAAGGTTATTCTGAAGATCAGATGAGGTCATGAATGCAAAGTGCTGTATGAAGGGCTTGACATACAGTAAGTGCTCAATAAACAAGAGCTCATTATTATTGTTTATATTTACTTATTTATTGGTAGAAAATATTCATCTTCTGAACTACCTTCACAGCTGCCAACCAGAAACAATCATGTCGTCCTCTTCTCCAGGTGACACGAGTGATAAGGTTCATTACATGAAGACAGTAAAATCCAAAACAGGCAGCAGTGCTTAGGAAGCAGCTATATGCAGAGGTCTCGCCCATGAGCAGTTTAAATTGGAGAGTTCTGAACCCAGTAAAGATAACACGTCTGCCCTCTGGTGGATATTAATTTCGACTAGTTGGAATTTTCTTTGGCTAGACTGGAGATTTCCAGTCTCCCTCAAAAGCCACAGTTGTGTGCCTGGGGCGACGGCTCTGCCTGCTTCTTTTGGACTCTGATAAATATGCAGGTGGACATATAAACGCACAACGTGTGTGGTGGGATGAAATGGTTTATGGCTACAGAGAGACGCCCTCTTCCTCTGTCTTCAGGCCTGTCAGGACCCAGCAGTTGTTAAGCGTTGCTTAAAGAGCTCGGAGCTGTCTGATCACTCAGCTGTGGAAGGTAAATGAGAGTTTTAAGGTGTAGGGAAAAGGAGAGGCCAGTGGAAAAGTAGGGCAACGCATGAGAAAGAGGCAGATGTCAAACTGTACCGCCCCTGGACTTGATGGGAGAGAGGTGTTTAATGTTTTTTCTATGAGGTGTGTGCCTGCATCCCCCCCCCCCCCCCGCCCCACACACACTGTGGAGTGGAGATTATTCCTACAAAGGGCTTCACTTCTTAGACAGGGTATAGTCTTTCATCTTCCTCGTCACAATGGTTAAAAAAACAAAAAGAGTAAATAGAGACTCTTGTCTTCCAGTGGCTTCTGTCTCCCAAAGTAGAAAACCCCTTAGTTGTCAATTCACTGAAGTGAATGACCTGGAAATATGGCACCCACCTACTGCTCAAGCCTCCTCCACCTCATGGCCCCTCCCGCGCTGCTGAACTTGACCCTGTGACCTTCAGGGCTCTTTAGGGTCCAGATGACAGGGACCCAACTCAAACAAGTAATACAGGGACTATAGGTTGGCTCACCTACCTGAAGTTCCGTTGGTTCACCTAGCTTTAAGTGGCCAGATTCAGCGGCTCAAATAATGTCATCGGGGCCCCGCTCCCTCTTCCTCTCTCAGTCTTTCCCTCTTTCCATCGCTCATCTCTGATTTCTTTTTCTAATTGGTTTAATTCTCAGGCAGGCTGTCTTAATGTGGGACCAGGATGACCCTGAAACTCCAGACTTCTAACTTCATCAGTGTCTTTGTTTTCAGGAAGAGACCCTCACTCTTGGTACCCTGTCAATCCCTGAATACGGGAGGTACTTTCTGCCTGTCTCACTGCCTGATCTCAGACCAGTTCCCACTTTGGGTGGAGCCTGGCTACTCTGAACAGTCATATGCCCAACCCTGTGTTTTGGGAGGGAGGGTCCTGTGACAGGGAGGCTGTTTGCTAAAGACTAGTGGGATTCTGTTACTAAAAGGACAAAAGGGTTATTGGATAGGAAAAGCCAAAATATATGTCCATAGCCTTCCGTGCTCCCAGTACGTGCGCCAGTCTCTGCAGGTTTGCTTAAAGCTGTTCTTCCATGACCTTGGACCCTTCAAGGTGTAGCTGAAATTGTACTTCCTCTGTAGACTTCTTCTACCAGCCTGATTTCTACTTCCTTCCCATTTTAAGTCTGTAGCACTTACCTGTACTTCTCATTTGGCTTTTTTGAATGCTAGCTATTGTTGCTATTATTGTTATTTCCAGTGTTACTACAGCCCTCGGACATTCCTCTGGACATTCCATTTTTTGTTTAGTGTTTAAATGTTGCATTGCTCTTTTGGGGGGGATCTGATAAACTTTTGGATGCATATCTACTCTCATACAGGCAGCACTGACTCTTGATCCTAATGGGATGGGAATTTGGGGAAACCAAAAAGGCAGAACCCATTCAAAGATTTTCACCTGCCCTTTAGTCACTTTTAAGTGCAGTGCCCAAGCAGCCTTTAGCTCTTGATGGGACTGTTGTCAGCAGTCCACCTGGGTGGCACTCATCAGTCACGGGCACAGCCCTGGGGCCTCAGAGTGGACAGTGCCCCCTTCGGGATGGAGGAACAGAAGATGTAGATGTGCCCCATACCTTGCAGCTGAGGCTTCGGGTGCTCAATCAAACCACTATTCCAGCAAGGGGTCAGGGAGGGGAAATCGTTGTCCTTTTTTTTTCCCCCCCTCCTTGAGGCTAAGATTACAGGTCCAGGTGAAGGTCAACTTGAAACTACACCCATGGCAAAATCCAATTATAAACTCTACCCTTAGTGAAATGCCATTAGAGGTTGGTTTTGCTTTATTTGGGATGCAAACAGACAGTTCTGTGTGTGATGTATTCAGGAAGACATATCTATTAAACATAGTCTAACAATGGGGGCACACTCAGATTTGCATTTTAATTCATTTTCCCTCAGTGCTGATATGCAGCTTATCTTTCAAGAACAGGCTCCCATCAACCCTGATATAAGTTGCTTAAGAATAATGCTCATAATCTATTAGTTTAATCTGTTCACATGAGAAGGGGCAAAAAAAATCATTGCATGATGCAGAAGGTTTCAGGACCCACGTGGGTTGTTTTTTTGTTTTTTGTTTAATAATTTCCCATAACAATTCCTTTCAATTTCTGCTTATTTTTTTCCTTCTAACTAAAGTATTAACAGCTGAGGGAAAAGGTTATGGCCTTTTACTCAGGCTCAGACAGGCTTGAGTTCAAAAGTCTGGCTCCCATCCATATTGATTATGTGCAAATTACTTAATTTGAACCCAGTTTCATTATCTGTAACAAGTGTATAACAGTACAACCTTGAAAATGTGTTTTGATCAGTACAGAGTATGTGTAAAAATTGCCCATCAGGAGACCTCTCAGATAATAGATAATAATCAATAATTTTGTCCTTCTGGAACTAAGATATCTGCTAAGATCTTTATGTCTTTCTGATACCTGCAACTCTGTATGTTGTTTCTCTCACTCTCTGTCACTCCTGGGAGAAAACAGAGTCCTTTCTCCCTATTGGATGGAGAGTATGTAACTAGGAGAGTCCTGTCTCGTTTTTGCTCACTGTTCTGCATTGTCACTGGCACTTTCACTTCTCTGTCTTTTTTAACTCCCCCACCAAGAGATTCTCTCTGGGCTCATATGACCTTGATGTTTTTAGTAAAGGAAAGATGGCTGGGACATCTGATGACCCTGGGGAGTCAAGAGTGGGATGAAGGTCTGGATACTAAAAAAGATTGAGAACCACTGCGGCATGCTGCAGTGTGAATTAGAGATGGGAAAGTGCCTGAACTGCCGAGAAGGCCTGTTGATGTCATAATGGACCTCGTCAAAACCATGTTTATCATTTTACTTAGCTCCATTCTTGTCTGGAGGAAAATGGATGGTAGGGATGACTCAAGGCAGATTATCAATGCCAGGGATCCTGGGGCCATGGTCATAAGTGATAATTGGGGCTGATCCTTAGCTATAGGACAGTCAGGGTGATAGATGGAATTTGAATGCAAGAGTTGAACTTGACAAATGTAGAAGACTGATCTGTCCGAATAGACCACTAAGAACTGAGATGCTTTAGTATTATTGCAGGGAAAGGTGAGAATGTGTGGGGAGAGATGTTAAAAGTCTTACAAATGCGTGTTTAGAGGAGCTATGTCGGGGGCGGCTGAGATAGAGTCCAAGGCCGCTAAAACCGATACGTGGGGCCAGGGTATCAGGAAGGATGTCATCCTGGCACTGAAGCCCATGGAATGATGAGAGGGACTGTGAGCCCGGCGCTACATTCCCGCATTTGCCATTTGCTTGTTTATTGTGTTTCCCCCAATTCCCATTAGAGTATAAGCCCCAAGAGAGCCAAGGCATGTCTGCCTCGCTCCTTGCTGCTTCTCCAGCGCCTATACCAGGGCTCAGCGTGCAATAAATCTGCAGTAAATAGCTGCTCGATGAGGGTTAACAAGGTCACCCAGAAATTATGGGCTTTACTTCTCTTCTGAGCCCCTTGCATGCATTTCTGTGCATAGTAGGTGTGAAATGAACATTCGTTGGTTGCATTGTATATGTCAAAGCAAAAATTTTAAAAAATTGAATAAATGCCTTAATACTAGCACTTGTGGTGCTATTATCTATGATGTAGAGCTATTAGGCTTCCTCTTGCTTTCTCTCTCCCTCTCCCTCTCACTCAATAGGCAAAAAAGTGTGTGGGGGGATCATTCTGTATATTGTCTTTCATAAACATTGTACACATGTTGTGGACAATTTCCACGTCAACATATATCAATCTGTAAAATTTACTTCAAGGCTTTATATAGTCTAGCTGCACCACAATATATTTAAAGCATCCCCTATTGCTGGGCATTTAGGTTGCTTCCAATTCTTTGCTCCCATAAGTGGTTCAAGCCCTTATTTAGAGACCTGCCTCAATTATGACCTTGGGGCAAATCTAGAAGTGTGGCTCTGTAAAGTGGTAGCTTAGTAGGTGAAACTCAGAAAAGCTTTGCTGGCTTTTGGTGGGATATCTTGTTAATTGACTTGTTTGACCGGTTGGTCAAACTTGAGATGCTTGGGCTTCCTGGTGGCTCAGTGGTTAAGAATCCACCTGCCAATGCAGGGGACATGGGTTTGAGCCCTGGTCCGGTAAGATCCCATATACCGCGGAGCGACTAAGCCCGTGCGCCACAACTACTGAGCCTGCATTCTGGAGCCCGTGAGCCCCAACTGCTGAAGCCCACACCTCTAGGGCCCATGCTCTGCAACAAGAGAAGCCATCGCAATGAGAAGCCCGCGCGATGCAACGAAGAGTACCCCCCGTTCGCCGCAACTTCAGAAAGCCCGCGTGCAGCAACGAAGACCCAACACAGCCAAAAATAAATAAATAAATAAATTTTTTAAAATACTTAGGAAAAAAGAAACTTGAGGTGCTTTTGGAAATGTCTTGCCATAAGACATACTGCACAGTGCTTGCAGCTCAGGAGCGAGGGTGAACATGTTGCCTGGATTTTAGGTCTCAGCCTGGTCTAGAGCATAAATAGTTTGTGGAAATTCTGGAAAAGAGACCCAACCTTTGGAATAGCAGAGAGCTGCCTGCATCTTCGGATGACACGTAAAAATATCTAGGAGTTGGAGGGAGTAGGTAATTTGGCGTTCTTAGTGTTGGTAAAGGGTGTCCCACTTCATTTTGGATAAATTATGTGAAAACAAGACCCAGCAGCTGACGCTTTGGAGCCCAAGCTACGAGGATCCTTGTCGCCAAGTGCAGGAAGAGTGACCCCTGGGCAACAGGGAAGTGCAGTGTCCTCACCTCCTTCCTTTGCTTCAGTGGAAGCGAAAAAGAAGCAGGAATAAGTAAAGGAAACAACGGAGTGAGCTCTGCTCCACCTCCCATCTGCCGTTCCAGCCCTGGGCGCGGACTCCGGTGTCGGGAGCACAGACCACAATTTCTCATCTTGCCTGTCTGCCAACAAGCCAAAAAGTCCCCGTGGCAGCACCCAGCTTCGTTTACTCCGGTAGGGAGAGCCCTGTACACCGCTTGAGATGCACAACTTAAAATAACAGGTACGATGCAGCCTTTAGAACTGGACTTCCTGAGTTCAAGTCCCATCTCTTCTGGTTATCAACTGTATGAATGTTGCCAAGTTGTTTCGCTCTCCTAACCCTGTTTGCTGCTCTTTAAAGTCCGGGTAATAATATTTATAGGGTGCTTCACTAGAATGTAAGCTCCGTGAGACCAGGGCTTTCTCAATGTTGTGTTTGTGTTTTATTGCTGCTGTTACAAATTACTGCAGACTGGGTGACTAAACCAGCATAAATTCATTCTCCTACAGTTCTGTAGCTCAGAAGCCCAACATGGGTCTCCGTGAGCAAATACCAGCATGTCAGCAGGGCTGCTTTCCATTCTGGAGGCTCTAGGGGAGAATCCCTTTCTTGCCTTTCCAGCTTCTAGAGACACCACCGCCCATATTCCTTGGCTCGTGGCCGCTTCCTCCATCTTCAAAGCCAAGGATATAGCATCTCTCCGTGCCGTTCTTCACTAGGTCATGTCACCCTCTGACCCCAGCTGGGATAGGTTCTCCACTTTTAATAACTCAGGTGATTACATCGTGTCCACCTGGATAATCCAGGATAAGCTTTCCATCTCAAGGTCCTTAACTTAACCACGGCTGCAGAGTCCCTTTTGAATACGTAAGGTAATGTGTTCACTGATCCCAGGGATTAGAACGTGGGCGTTGGGGAGGGGCACATCATCCTGCCTACCATACCTGCCAACACCCAGAATAGTGCCTGACACAAAGGAAACTCTCAAATATTTGTTGAAGAAATGAATTGGGAGTATTTAAAGATCAAAGGTCTTTAAAGTGCGTAGCAGGACACCCAGCACGTGGATGAGACCTTGGTTTATGTTATGCACTTTTTTACGGGCACTCTCCCAACACTCAAGGGGAAATTTAAAACAAAACAAAACAACAACAAACCCCAAATAGCTCTCTTTCCCTGCTCACCAGTGGGTGTTCTTTCTGGATGTTTACTTGTTGGTTACCCAGATCGAGTATTCCTGCTGTGGCAGAAAGAGGCAGAGCTATTTCAGTTGCATAGAGCAGACCCTGACTAGCCTTCGCAGGAATCTGTTTTTTACTAATTATGTGCCTGAGGAAAGGTCTGCCCCTTTCTGAGTCATTAACCTTCCACAGAGTGAATCACAGTGAGCCCCAAACCTAGGGGGGCTTCAAAAATCATGCAGATTCTTGACTCTGCAGCTCCCAAGGCCCTGTCATATTTTTCCTATTCACTTGAGTCCATCATCTTGTAGTTGGGGAACAACCTGACAGGCCACTGGGATGTCCTGGCTTGGTTTGAACATCTGAGTTGACACCATCGTGTTGGTGTTTTGCCTTGATTCCTTGGACTTGCTGATTTGTTGTTTCAGACCGAGGCGTGAGGGGGATGGGAGATCGTACCGCATATTCCCCACTGGTTTACCCCATCTGAAAGCAAAGTGTGTTATGTGTTCAGAATCAAAACTTAGATGGTCAGCCACAGGAACACCAGCGTTGGAGGTCTGCTCTGACGCTTCACTCCCTTCAAGAAATGCTTTGGAATGTCAGCACCTAGGGCTCCTGGTGGATGAGTGCACTTGAGTGCGTTAGCTAAGGTTTTGTGCTCTTTTTGCAGCCTTTTGTTTAAAAGTTCAGACTGATGGGCTAAGCTCAGAAACCCTCTGGGCCAATCTAAGGGCTCCTCTGAGAGGGGCTGGAGTTAATCGATCCCTTCTCCAACAGTCTAGTGATTAAAATGAAGTCTCCGGAGCCAGATGGACAGGGTTAAAATCTCGCACCCACCATGTAGTAGCTGTGTGACCGTGGGCAAGCGACTTAACTAATCTTTTCTTTGCTTCCTTCACCATAAAGTGGTGATACAAACCATACCTATCTACTAGAGTGGTTATGAAGATGAAATGAGTCAACACAGTGGAAGCACTTAGAACTGTGTCTGATATACATAGTAAAAGCTTGATAAAGGTTTACTATAATCCATGACTACTACCAATATTCATAGTAATGAGCCAATAGTCAGCACCTACCTGAAAAAGATGGTCCGGGGAGCCATTGACATAAGAAAGAAGATCATCTCTTCTGAATAAATATTGTCCATAATATGTCCCTAGGAACACACTGTCTGCAAAAGATGTTAATAGGAGTTCTGACTTACGGGGTACCACAGTCGTAAATATTTGGGAAACTTCTCTTCTTGGAGATTTACTCTGCTAGAATCTGGAGTAGAGAAAGTAATGTGACTTTGTGTAATCCAGCTTGTCCCAAACGTGTTTGACCACAGAACCCGTAGCGGGGGTGGGTTTTTGTTTTTTGTTTGTTGTTCTTTTTAGTTGGGGGGGCGGCGGGAGGCTGAGTGATGAAGGTGGTTATTACTGCTGTGCATTTGTTGTTCGTAGGGCCAATGATAGCTCTAGAAACGAGTGTTTTCTCTCCAGGGCCTGCTTTAGGATAGTGCTCTCATTGCGCATATGGGCATCTGATTAAAATACAGATTCTTATTCAGTAGATCTGGGATAAGGCCTGAGAGTCTGCATTTCTGCCTAGTTCCCTGGCGCTGCTGCCGCTGCTGGTGTACAGGAGGCACCGTTGAATTACAAGAATTTTATTCCCTCGGTGACACGTATGGAGACCATCAGAAGTGCTCATAGTTATGTAACGGGGAGAGGCTGGCCTAACGCAGAGGTTCTCAGCCTTGACTACACACTGGGATTATGTGGACGATTCAGAAAACTGCTGTTTGTACTCTACTCCTAGAAATTCTCATTTAACGGGTTTGGACATGGGTCCCAGGTGGTTTTTTTCACCAGTTTCCCAAGTGAGTCTAATGAAAGCCAGGGTGGGGAACCACTGGTTTAGTAGGAAGAGGCTGATTTCTGGAGTCAGAGGGCCTGGTTCTAAATCCCAGCTCCAAATCATCCACATGACTCTTACTAATTTAGTTAAGTTCTCTGGGCCTCCATTTCCCTGTTGGTAAAAGTGGGCAGTAATGATATGTAACCTCAGAGAGTCTTTGTGAGGATTCAAAGATATGTTAGTGAACTAAAAGCCTAGTTTCTAACACATGGTAAGAGCTCAATAAATGTTAGCTGTAATAATTATTATTGTAATGACTATTATTATTGTTATTATTTGATAAGAGAGTGAAGTCGTTTTCTTTCTTTTTTTAATCTGCCTGAGATTGGTCACAAGCTCAAACCAGATAAACATGTATTTAATTTTCTTAATAAGTAGGGAACAGTGTTATAGGTCTGTTGAGTACATGTGTCCTTAGCTAGGAAGAGCCCATTTGTAGCCTAAGTTGCCCCCAACAAGCACTGACTTAGCCTGTAATCTCCGTGAGAACAGAGAAGCAGCTGATTTTGTTTACTGTGGTATCCCCAGTGCTTTTGTTGTTTGAACTGAATAAATGATGGTAACTATTCCAAGTGGAGATATGTCAACTTCTGTCTGCACCCACTGGATTATTTTAGTGACTGAAAATGACAAGAGAATCATAATAAAGAACTGAGCAATGCCATATTTTGGATTATTTACTCTAGTCATTTTATCAAGTGTTTATTTCCTTTCTTAATTATAGAAGTAGATGACCGAATCTCACCTCTTGTTTTGTTTAAAATCAGCTATGGTGTCTGCCCTCTTCCACTATTCCACTCATATTCTCTCTCAAACTAAATAGCTCTCTATTTTTCTGCCCTGTCTTAGTTCCTTCTCCTTTTGCCCTCCACCCTACATCCTACTCCTAGTGTGGTCTGTGGTCACTATCAGTTTACTTACATTAAGTCCCAACTCTAACTTTAATTGAGCTCTTTTGTATTGGGCTGTCTATTGGTGTGTGATTTGGGGGACAGATGGGGCAGTCTGTATGGTTTTATCTGCTTATAATATCACATGAATAGCAGTGCTCGATAATTTTTGTACTGTTCCATAACAAATATATATCGTATTCAAGTTCAACAGCAGTCTTCTAAGATAATATAGGGAAGTTGATTCCTAGCCTATTTCTCCTTCTGGGGAAGGAGGAAAACAAGACCTGTTCCCCTCCCTGTCATCCCAATAAGATATAAAGATGCTCAAGAGAACATTTGTGAAAGAACTTGACAGATGCCCTTGGAGAGAAAGCATTACTTTACTCGCTGGTATTTTGAATATCATGAGAGTTTGAATTACAAGTGAGTACACCCAAGCACATAATCGGTTAAGGACACTTTCAGACTCATCGTGGACACTGCTCCCAGGCAAAACTGATAGTGCAGCTCTAATTGCTAGAGCCATGGGGATTGGAGACCACAGCTACACCCATCTGATTCAGGAAGGACTTGAAATAGCTCCTGTATTTTCAGGACTCAAAAAAATGAAGCTTTTTCACATTTATCCTGAAGATGGAGCCATTTAACATTTTGGATACCTTATGATTTTAAAATTGATAACTTTAAATTGGCTTTTTTTGAGACCATAATGTTTCAGGACCTTGTTTTTCCCTTAAATAGGATGATTGTTTCCTAACCAACAGAAATAAGAGTGTTATGAATATTTGGTTATGGGCATGGAAATCTGGAGATCAGCCTGTGACCTTGCCCATGTTTACAGAGGTCACTTTTTCTTGTTTACCTTTTGCTCCCCACATCTATGGATTCAGGAAATTAAGTATTTATTATTTTCCAAATATGTTTAGAAAGTCCCATCGTTGATGGCTTGCTGCAAAGGAAAGCACATTTTAAAAGCAATACAAAAGGGGGGGATGTGTTTATTTCAGGTGCCCTTGTATTGATCACAAGGTTTTCACTGAATCTAGAATCTTTGAGTCAGGAGGATCCTAGAGGGTATGCATTCTCCCTTCTCATGTAAGTCTCATTTAAGATATTTACTTATGTACTTGTGTTAGTTTCCATGGCTGGATTAAAATATCTGTGTTTACGTATATAACTCCCAAATCTAACCTTAATTGTGCTCTTTAGCAATGACTTGTTTATTTTCGTTTGTGAACGAAAGTAAAGTAGATCCAGATGGGCATTTTCTGTCCTAAGGGGCCCTCGCTTCTCATGGCTGAACACCTTCTTGTAAAGAGGGCAAAAACCATAGCAAATTAGGAGCCAAAATATCTCACTTGGAACATGAATGGCCCATTTTGGGAAGGACTGAACAGGTATACTGCCCTAAGAGGCCATCTGGACATCGCCATGGGTCAGGCTCAGGTGAGACATGATGATGTGTGGATGAGAATAACGCCAGAAGAGGAGCCTTCTTACTACAGGAGGTAGGCGTGGGCAGAGGACCCTAGGAGAGCAAGGTGCCGTTAAAGCAATTGTCGGGCAACTCTCGGATGTAAATATTAGGTGAGAAGTGGGGACTACCTGGAGGCTGATTACTCCTTCAACTATTCAAGCCCGAGGTTACCAGGCTCTGGGATTATGATAAAGGCATTTTCTTGAGAACTGGGTGTTGCCTTTGGTGGCTCCTCCACTTCACTTCCTGGGAGGCTGGACCCCAGTCCCTTCTCCCATGTCACCTGTGCCCACAGAGGGGGCCATGTGGTTTTCAGGTAGGTTTAGGCCTATAAAGGACCAGCCGTGACCTTAGGAGGAATCTAAGTGCTGGGGACCTCACCCCATGTTGGGACGCTCTGATGCCTGGGACGTGGGCCATCTTTTAGGGGCTGCACTCCAGCATCCACCTTCATCTGACAGTCTGGAGCCCTGACTCAGAGCCCTACTGGCTGAGAGGCTGTGGTCTGCTACCCAGTACTGTATCAGTTCCACAGTTTGTAAGACAACAACAACAACTATTATTATTTTTACTGCTGTTCCTATTACTTCTCCTCCTCTTCCCCTGCTGTCTCGTATTATTATTATTTTTAGATATCTTTTGCTGTGAAGCAAATTAACCCCAAACTTAATGTATCAAAATAGAACAATTTATTATCATTCATCGTTTCTGTGAGTCGGGACTTTGGGAGCTGCTGAGTTTGGGTTTCCCATTTTGTATGATACGAGATATCGGTTTTTTGTAGATGCCCTTTATAAAGGTGAGGTAGTTCCCTTCTCTTCCTAGATCGTTGAGTTTTTCTAATGAAAGGATCTCAGTTTCTGACGGAAGTTTTGTTTCGTACCTATCGAGATGATCATGCGGCTTTGTCTTTTATTCTATTATTATCGCCTGTTACACTGACAGATTTTCATACGTGGTGGTGGAAAATTCTTTTTATGTGTTGCTAGATTTGGTTTGCTAGTGTCTTCTTGAGAATTTTTGCATAATATTTACAATGGATGTTGGTCTGTAGTATTCTTTTCTTGTGATATCTTTGTCTGGTTTTGAGGTCAGTGTAATACTGGCCTCACTAAAATGAGTTGGGATATATCACCTCCTATTCTTTCAGAAGATATTCAGAAGTGTTGATGTTAATTCTTCTTTAAAATTTTGAGGGGCTTCCCTGGGGGTGCAGTGGTTGAGAGTCCGCCTGCCGATGCAGGGGACGTGGGTTCGTGCCCCGGTCTGGGAAGATCCCACATGCCATGGAGCGGCTGGGCCCGTGAGCCATGGCCTCTGAGCCTGCGCGTCCGGAGCCTGTGCTCCGCAACAGGAGAGGCCACAACAGTGAGAGGCCCGTGTATCACAAAAAAAAAAAAAAAAAAAAAAAATTGATGAAATTCACCAGTGGAGCCATCTGGACCTGGTTTTTCTTTGTGGAAAGTTTTTTGCTTATTAATTCAATTTCTTTACTTGGTGTAGTTCTATTCAGATTTTCTATTACTTGGTTTTTGTGGTTTGTATCTTTCTAGGAATTTTCATATTTTATCTAGGTTAGCTAATTTTTTTGGATGTACAATCGTCCATAGTATTCCTATATCCCTTTTTATTTTATTCCTTATTCAGATCTTCTATTATATTTCTCATTTGCATACTTTGATTCTTAAATTTTTTCCCCTTTAGTTCTTTGAACATACTTATAATAATGTTTTGAAGTCTTTGCCTGCTAAACCCAACAATCCAACATCTGATGACAGATGGTATCTATTGACTCCTTTTTCCTGAGTATTGGTCACAACTTCTTGTTTTTGTTTAGTTTAGTTTTTTTTTTTTTGCATGTCTCCTTATTTTTTGTCGAAAAGTAGATAATTAGATAATATCATAGCAACTCTGGATTCTGATTTTTTACAGATAGTTATTATCGTTGCTTATTTTGTTGTTTGCTTTTTGTTTATAAACTGGCCTGGACTAAAGCTGTGAAATCTGTTCCCCCAAGGTGGCTACTGATGTCTTCGTTCAGTTCTTCTTGTTGTTCTGCTTCTTTTGTTTTTAACCTCGGTTTCCAAGGGCTTTCTCTATTAACCGTGCAGCTGAATGGCCAGTGAAAAATTGAACTAAGGCTGTGTTCGCACACCTACAAGAGCAGTAAGAAGGCTCTTGTCCTCTGTGGATGGGTCTGTGTGGATCAAGGCAAGTGTATCCAGCGTTCAGGCCATTTTTAAGTCTTCCCAGGTATTTACATTCTGCCGGTCCCTTCTGCATCACCTCTTCTGCACACTGCCTTAGCATCAATCAGGAATATGCGACTAACTTGAACCCTTTCCAGTCTTTAGCGAACATGTGTACAGTCGCGGTTGGGAATGTGCTTACCCCAGACACCGCCTTGGGCCAGGAAAGTCCCTGGCTCTTCCCAGTTTCCCGCCACTGAGAATCTCACTTCTCCCAGTGGTGCTGCTAGATGAATATAGTCATCGCCCTCCACTCCAAATCAGGTGAGCCCTTGGTGACCATGACCTCAAAGCTGCCAGGACTCATAGCCTGCCTCACCCAAGCAGGGCCTTCATGCCACCAGGGAGATTTGAATGAACCTCTTAATGACATTTTATTAACCACGTAATGTAATATTTCATTGAAATTTGTTTATACTAGTTTATTAGTGAGGGATGGAGGAAGAAAGGAAACCCAGAAATGTCAGGTAATATATATATATATATATATATATATATATATATATAAATAAATTCATTGACAAATATTTTTGACCAATTACTAAAGTCCTGGCAATCTTTTAGAAAATAAAGATGTAACGTAAAAAAACAAAAGCCAAAACAAAAATGAAAAACAAAGTTCTTTCTCTCAAGAAACTTATGTTCTATTAGAGATGGGGGTGGGGCGTAGGGGGCACAGGCATACATAAAAAAGAAATGACATACGGCGTCATTGCCATGAAGAAAAATAAAGCAAGGTAAGGAGAATAGGATGTGGTGGATTGGGTGAAGGATGCTATTTTGTATGGAGGTGTGTGTCTGAGAATGCGTCTCTGATACGTGACAGTTGGGTAGAAATCTGGAGGTAATGACGAAGAGTTCCACGTGGATATCTGGGTGGAACAGACAGAAGGAACAGCCTGTGCAAAGACACTTGGCTGGATATTGCTTGTCATGTTCACAGCAAGGAGGTCAGTGTGGCTGGAGTGGCGGGAATGAGAGAGACAGGAGTGGTCCTAATCAGAGAGTTAGCAGGGGGTTAGATCATGTAGGGCTTTGAAGGTCGTGGGATAGACTTGGGATTTTGCTTGGAGCGAGACAAGAAGTCATTGGAGGATGCTGAGGAGAGGGACAATGTGACATGATGCACATTTTAAAAGTTATACTCTTGCTATTGGGTGGAGAATAGATGTGGGACAAGACGCAAGCAGGGAGTCCAGCATGGGGATTAGGGGGCATTACAACCATCCAGGTGAGAGATGACCAGGGTGGTAGCAGTACAGGTATGAGAACTGGTTGGAGGTTGGATATGTTTCAAAAGCAGAGACAGTATACTTAGGTAGTGCGTGGACTGGAATGTGCCAAAGAGAGAGGAATCAATGGCTCCTACAGTTATTTTAGCCTGAGCATTTCAAAAATGGAAGTAGTGTTTCCAAGATGGATTGCAAGAGGAGCAGACTTCTGGAGAGGGAGGGAGGGAGGGAGGGAGAGAGGGAGGGAGGGAGGGAGGGAGGGAGGGAGGGAGGGAGGGAGGGAGAGGGAGTTGAAGGGGAGGTATTGGGAGTTCATTTTTGAACATATTCGGCATAAGTTGCCTATTGGATTTCCAAGTAGAGATGTCAAGGACACAGTTGGTTCTTTGAGTCTGGAGGACAAAGAAGAAGTTTGGGATAGGGATAGAAATTTAGGACTCTCCATCTTATAGACTGTATTTGACACCTTTAGACAGAACAAGATCACACCCATCCCCATGTGCACATGCCATAATATATGCAACATAAAAAATCTCCTGTGACTCCACTTCCCCTCCATCTGCCACCCAGTTTCTCTGATCTCCTTTGCACAAAACTCCGAAATAAAATGTGTCTATATTTGCTATCATTTTTTCTCATTCCATTCTCTCTTGACTTCCTTCCAATGAGGCTTCCCTCCTGCCCACCTTCTGGGTGAACTTATCCTGTCACAAGGCGTTCAGTACTGACAGTAAGCTGATTACCTCCATTTAACAATGAAGAAACTGAAGTTCAGAGCGGTTAAGGCCACTTGAGTATTCAAGAGCTGAACTCAAGCCACAGCCTCACTTCCCTGTCCCCAGCCTGCCTCTTGCTTCCCCTATCCTAGTTCGCGACGACAAAATAGCATAGTGTTTGCAGACAGGGTATTGGAAGAAGATCAGCTCGATTGCCAGTTTACACTGAACATTTAAAAACTCCCTCATAATTAAGTAAATAGAATACAGTCTCTCACCCCGATGAATGTATGGGTTTAAATTGTTCATGTCTATTTTCTGGTAAGAAATAAAGTGTGTATAAAGACTGTGGACTTGCTGCTTTGTTTTCTAAAGACAGTATAGTGTTATAGAAATCACTGAATCTTCTGAAAATGTATGATAATGGCCTGGCTGCTGAATATGAGAATAGGAGTTAGGAAGAGATTCTTTCCTTGACATCCTAAAGAACAGGGCAGGCAGGTGCCTTTCAGAGAAGGATGGCAGGATGTGGTATCCTCCTTAGAGCCACGGACAGGCAGACCCACATCTTCTTTCTGGCCTAAAGAGCTGTGACTTAAAGTCGATCTTGTATTGCTCTGGCATTATTATTTCTCGGTCTTCCTTGGATATTTATTACTTGCAATGGAAGGGGGAGGGTCTCCCAGAGGACTTGAAAAATATTTGTTCTGACGTGACTGTGTCTTTATATGCACTCATTTTGGCTGAGATCTTGTAGACAGGACAGAGCAATGCCTTAGAAATCAAATGTGGTGAAATGCTTTTTCTAGTTTATCGGTTCATCATGGTAGGTCAAAAATCCACTCATTTATAGATTAATTCGTTCAGAGAATCGATCAAGTGATGGCTCGGGGTTAGAGTGTGATGTTAGGGAATGATTTTTCTACACAAGGGAATTTGGACTGAGTTTGAAGATGCAGAGGGTGTAAATTGTCGAAGAGAAGTCTAGAAGGAAGCCTGCTGGTACATGCAGAGACATGGATGCGAGAACAAAGACATTGTCCATGAGGGTCTATAACGATATTTGCTGGGTTGAGAAGAGGACTGCACAAAGAGATGCTGAGAACAGAGATGATTACGGTGTGGGGAGGAGTGAGTAGGGGACTTGAGGTCCAGGAGCAGAACTGGAACTTGCCTCTAGTTTCATGTTGAAAGCAGAGAGATGGAGAGATGGGCTTGGTGCCTACCAGGTCCTGGGCTATATTTGGACAGATCAGTGTGAGGAGAGACTGAAGTCAGGAACCATGATGGAAGCTGCCATGCGATGGCTGTGTCTGGAGGTGATGCTGACCTGATCCAGAGGATGGGAGCAGCGAATGTGGCACTGTTGGTGCTGATGGAGAATGAGATCCAGGAATAGATCCATCTTCCAAGCACTTGATATTAGGTTGCAGCAGAATACCCCCAATGAAGGTGGGGTAGCACAGGTGTGCAGCAGCCCTGAATTGGGACAACCTAGTCTTCAGTCTAATACTGTCATGATTCAAGATCCTGACATGTCATTGGATGTTTCTGCAGTTCTGCTTCCTCATCTATTACGTGTTACAGGTGAACTATGTTGATTTAATATCCATTTGGCATGTTATTGAGCATCTGCTATTATGGATCACGTAGAGGGGATGCATTGGTACCAGAGAAACACCTTTAGGATCAATTCACAATTAAAAAGCCATTCTCATGCTTTGCCCTAAGTGCTTTGGTGGGAGAAATGTAAGATGCCGTGGGGCTACCAATAGGAGGTCAAGGAAAGCGTTCTGCATCCTTGAGGAAATAACTTCAGATGGATGAAGGAGTTTTAGTAGAGAGAAGGGTTGCTTTAGGCAATGAGAGGAGAGAAGGAGTAGAAGAATGATGGTTTAGCCTAAGATGAGAGCAACGACCCAGATGTGAGCCTGGTGTGGATGTGAAAGGGGTGAAAGATTGGAACGGGAAGGCAGGAGTTGGACTGCCCTGCATCTTCTCAGCCACCTTACATGGTGGGAACCTTAGGGATAACTGCAAACGAAGGGAAAATGTGATCCCACGTGCATTTAGAAGGTTCCTCTGGTTGCTTTGTGGAAAACAGATTGAAGGAGACCAAATCCCGGGAGCTGAGTATATCAGTTAGGAGATGTTTATATTAATCCAGGCTAGAAACCTGAACACAGGTGGTACCAGTGTGAATGGAGAGAGTAGATGTGTTTAGGAGGCAAGATATACCTTGTTTGGGGACTGCTTGGGTATATTGACAAAGTGAGCAATGGTGGAAGGTGGGCATAGGCGGGGAAGTCTAGGATGGTGTTAACAAACAGGCCCACACCAAGGGTGAAGAGAGCTTTCCTGTCTGGACCTGGTACCTCTTAGAATGTTACTAATATTAAGGGTTTTACGTGCGTGTGTGTCTATGTGTGTGTGTGTGTTTAATCTGAACTATTCTCATTATGCCATAAAAAAGCTTTCAACACACATATGCCTGAAACATATATATATTTTTTCCCATACACACACACACACACACACACACACACACGTGTATGCATATCTGGAATGAAATACACCCAGACATCAGCAGAGGTTCTCTCAAGGAGGCAGACCGTGAGTGGTTTATTTTTATGCATCCCTCTATTTGTCTAATTTTCTACCATGAGAATTAAAGTTTTTACTCCTCAAGACCAAGAAACAGTGAAAGGTTTGAGAAAAAATGTATCTGCCACTACCGATTTTGTTTCATCAAAAGATGGCAAAACACAAAATACAGTCTTTATAAACCTGGCTGTCAATTCCTTCCTTGACGTTATGGTCTATTTCAGACAAAGAAAAGAGATGTATGATCCCAGAAACCTTCAGCTGTGAAGAAAACAAAATAGAGATCAATATATTTTGTCCCTGCTTGTATTTTCTGCTAACTCCTTGTTTCTGGGCTACCCGAGTGCTATCAACTTCAGTAACTAAATTAAAAACTATAAAGCTGTGAACAAAGAAATCTTGGAAGTAATAAGATCACACTGCATGAAGTGGAGGAAAAAAATATATATATAAGGAACATAGTATTCTGGTGTGCCTCATAATTCTTATCTTTAAATGCAAATAAAATTGTTGCAAACTTTCCTGATGCTGAGACTTGAAGTATACCCAGTTCATTTTTAGCCAAATATATTAATTTTGTGTTACCAAACACTTTGGGCTAAAAGAGCAATTTGATTTTCTCTCACTAAGGGATCTGAAACGAAAGAGATTGGGGGAAATTTGGTGAACCAAAACCAAATGAGACCTCAAGCACAATGCAACGTGAAGCTAGTCAATTCTGAAATATTCGAACACCTTTATTTATCTAACCTACTATGGACCTTGGCACAGATACTGAGTCTTCCACGTTGTATGTGGTTTTAGATGACCTTCAAAAACTACCTGTGACATTCTGCACCACAGAATTGTTCCATTTTCCATCTGTCGTCATGCAATTGTTTTGTTTACCAGCAGCTGTCAGATGGGTATTATAATGAATGCTTTCATAGCAAATGTTATAAAGCCAAATATAACAAGCATTCAGGATGAAGCTGATAGCACGGTGCCTACAAAGAAACTGGAAATGGGGCTCTCTCTCGTCTGCATCAGGAAACTGCATTGGAAAAGTGTCTCACAAGCTGGTTTGCCAACTCAAAATAAATTTCTCTGTAGTTGATGCAGAGTTGCCTGCTACACTGGCTGCAGGAAACTCTTCAGTGATTTCTCAGATTAATTGTTATGTAGCCCTTTCATAAGGGGTCTGCACAGCCACGTGTGCTCTTATTTTCACATGCAAACAAATCACTTTTTCCATGTGCTAAAATGTGTATGTACTCTCAGGCCCCTGGGATCTCATTGTTCTGGCCCTGAGTCTGCTGTGGGGTTTAGGAATGTGAGTTCTATTTTTTTAATTTTTACTTTTTTTTATTGAAGTATAGTTGATTTACAATGTTGTACCAGTCTCTGCTGTACAGCAAAGTGACTCACTTATACACATAAATACCTTCTTTTTTATATTCTTTTCCATTATGGCTTATCACAGGATATTGAATATGGTTCCCTGTGCTATACCATAGGACCTTGTTGTTTATCCATTCTAAACGTAAGAGTTTGCATCTACCAACCCCAAACTCCCAGCCTATCCGTCTCCCCCCCACCCCCTTGGCAACCACAAGGCTGTTCTCGATGTCTGTGAGTCTGTTTCTGTTTCATAGACAGGTTCATTTGTGCCATATTTTGGAGTCCACATATAAGTGACATCATATGATATTTGTCTTTCTCTGTCTGACTTAATTTCACTTAGTACGACAATCTCTAGTTGCATCCATGTTGCTGCAAATGGCATTATTTCATTCTTTTCTATGGCTGAGTAGTATTCCATTGTATATAGGCACCACATCTTCTTTGAGGTGAGAGTTTAATAATCATCTCCCCCAATTGCCTGATGCCCATGTAGAAGAAACACCCTTGGAAGATTCCTGCTTGCGTGTGTGCTCTCTCTGTGTCCCTCCATTGTTTACTTATTTTTGAATTGCTCACAGGGAAAAGTGCAGTTAGCATAGTAGATTCTCTCAACCACTTCCAAATAGCCCCTGCTCTCCTCTCTGGCAGAAGGGCACACTTGGGCCCTGAAGGAGAGGGATTAGGGAAGTAGGGTGATGCTGGCAGTGCCGGTGGTTCTTCTGACCTCACATCCAGGACTCTGGGGCCATTAATCTACCTGCACCCATCAGGCTTGCTGAACTCTTGGGAGACAGCCTAGGTATCAGAGCACTCAAAGCACCGGGATATGGCTGTCCTACTTGCTCGAATGGCTGGGGTCACTTTAAACCATTACCTGGTACTGATGGAAGTGGTACTCCAAAAGAGCTTGTTGCGTTTATTTGGGGGCTTAATTCACCTGTTCCCCAGGATTTTATCTCTCCATTTGTGGTTAAGGTTAAGAAAATCTCACTACTAAAGTTTATACATTTCCCCCCAAAAAACCTGATATAGCATGTTCCTTTTTCTTCTGTGAAATGAAAAAGAAATATTTTGTGAGTTGATATATGTATATAAGTATATGTGTACGTGTATTCATTTTTTGCTCAAATTCAAAGGAGGGAGTGAAAGCTATAACAAGTCTACTTCGTGGATCTGGGTTTTCTTTACACCCCAGCCCTGGAATATGTATTTGTGAAGTCCTCCAGGCATTCTTCTGTGCTTCAAATTCTGTAGATGTTCAGTAAGTGTTTGAATAAATGAAGGGCAGTCAGTTGAATGAGTCCACTTCGCTTTGATGTGCCATCTTGATTGTACAGAATTGACATATCCAATCAATACTGAAAACAAATGTTCAGTATACAGTGTGGGTACTATACTGTATGGTATCTGTACAGTATCTATAATACCAGCACTATACTGAAGTGTTAGGTGTGTAGGTTTTGGAGTCCTATTGCCTATGTTTGAATCCTGGCTTCATGCAACTAACCAGATGACTTGGAGCAAATGATTTAATTTTCTAAGACTTTGTGGCTTCTTTCAGAAAATTAGGATGATAAAAAGATCTACCCCATAAGGTTGCTATGAAGTTTAAATGAGAAGATCTATATAAAACTGTTAGCACTATGCCTGTAACATACAAGCCCTCGATGAATGGTCGATGGTATTATTATTATTATTTGCCTCACATTTTGCTTTTGGGGAACACACACCTGTCAATTTCCCCCATTAGAGATGTGGCTTGACTTAGTCGCTGTTGGCCCCACCCTCAAACTTATTGAAACACGTGCTACAAGGCATATTGCACAAAATATGGTGCTCAGAATATCATGGCTTATATATTTTATCTTGCTGGCGAAGGATTCTAAAAGGTTTAAAGCTTAAATTAGAGCCCACATTTATGCTGAGTCGGGAGAAGGCACCATATGTCTCTCCATCTTGTGTGTGGTACCCCTGGAAGGGAGGGGGAATGACAACACGCCGGTGGCTCCAGCCAAAACTGGAGGCCGGCAGCCGAAGAAATCCAGATCGGGCAACATCCCTGTCTCTCCCGGTTTTGTCTGCTTGTGCATTTGACCTTGGCAGCCAAGGTCTCAGCAGTTCCTCTTTACTTTCTGTCATTAATCACTCCTGAAGCATCTTCTAAACGGACAGCTTGGTTGGATTGAATAATGTGCCTGTGTTTTCTCATCTGATACAAGCACAAGTTAAACTGGAGTCACCTCCATTGGTGAACGTGGATATCGGGCTAGAGCAGGATTTTCCAGCTGTGTCTTACCTGAAGATATTCTATTAATTGGCTGTTAACATTGTGCTCCTGCTACCATGGTGCCTGCAATTATGATAACCTACTGTTTCAAGTTTTCTATTGAAGTAGAAATTACTGCCGGAGAAGAGAGAGGGATGACATTTACTTTCACTGGCAAATGAGGCCAGATTTTGGCTTTGAGTCGCTCTTGAGAATTTAGAGGTGGCACGTGGAACTGCATCATGGTAGAAGATATTAACCATGCCTCACTTTACAATTGCCATTTACTTTTAAAGTTATGGGTGAACCACTTAATACATGCTTTCCTGGATAGAAAGAAAAGCTAATATTACATAGAAAATACTTGGTTGCTGAAAATGAGGTTAAGAGAACAAGAATAACCTATAATATTTTACATGGTCCGAAATGCAATTTCTGATACCTTTTACCGAGCTTTAGAGTTTTGAAAGAGGTTTCCGTTTATTTAACAAAGTGGAAACTCATGCCAGAGAGTTTTAATGATGTAAGGAAATTCTTATGGAAATCTACTACAGAGCTTTACCTGGAAGGCAGGTATCTGTGATTCTTGGCTCTGAGAGTTTTCTACTAGAATGTATAATGTCCTAACAGAAACATCATGATTTGGGGAGGGAAGAATCATGTTTTGTAACGAAGGCACCATTTAGCTGATGTACTGACAAAGGAATTCGTCTCAGACTTGGAATTCTGTATGTGTTTCTTGGGACAAGATCGTCTTAAACAGCATCCAGTGGATTGAGGAAGGAAGCATGAGATGGTAACATTTAGGTTCATTCTGGGCTTGTTTTTCAGTCCTGAACAATTCAGCATTGCCTCCTGCCCGCATCAATCACTATTAAGTCGCTGCGTTTTCTTCCTCACTGCAGTTGAGGTGAGAGGATGTCAGTGCTATTTAGTACAGTGAGATTTTCCCAGAATACTTCTCAGGACCCATCTTTGGGTGTCGGGAAGACATTCTACTCTATTAACTGCGGGATGTTTGTCCTCTTACCCATGTCACATCAGATTGGTGTTGGTAGCTGACTAATAAGTGGGGTGGGGGTGGGCTTGACATTTTGTCTTCTAGAGAAACAACTGGTAAGATGAGTAATGTCATCCTTAGTTCTAGTTTCAGCTCTCTTTCCTGTCTTTATCTCAGCCCTTCCTTCTGCTTCATTTCTTCTTCCTTCTCTCCCTCCTTTGGCCTCTCCCTCTCTTTTCCTTCCCTTCCCTTCTTTTCTCTTCCCTTCCCTCCCTCTTCCTCTCCTTCTCTCTCTCACAGACACACATGCTCGCTCACAATTTTACCCATCCATTAACTGGTATCTTTAATGAGGACTGTCATTAAACATCTTCTCATAATAGCAGAAATGGTCTGGTACCCAAATTACAGAGGCATGGTGTGGGAGACCCAAATTCATATCTTGACTCAACCATGAACTAACTTGGTGACTCCGGATATATACTATAGATTCTCTTGTGTCTGTTTTTTCATATATAAATCAGGAGTGATAATAATACCTATCTTGTAAGGTTGCTGGAAAGATTAAATTAGATTATACCAATGAAGTGTTTAGCGCAAGGTCTGATGCATTAAAATCTTTTAGTGAACACTGTTTTTTTTAAACATTTTAAAAATTGAAGTATAGTTAATTTACAATGTAGTGTTAGTTTTAGGTGTACAGCAGAGTGATGCAGTTACACACACACACACACACACACACACACATTCTTTTTCAGATTCTTTTCCCTTACAGGTTCCTACAAGATGTTGAGTATAGTTCCCTGTCTATACAGTAAGTCCTTGTTGTTTATCAGTTTTATATATAGTAATGTGTATATGTTAATCTGAACATTGTTTAATAATCACTAATAGAAAGCATTTTCTTTGGACTCCGTCTCATAAGATGCAGGATCAAAGCTAATATTCACGAGAGAAAAGCAATCTTTAAACAGTATATCCTACCTGAATTCAGGCATTGGAACTAGTAACCAGGAAAAGCTCCATTCATTGATGGCTATGAAATATTCGGAATGTTTATCTTTGTTCCATGAGGAAATGTACAATTAAAGCCGTTTAAAAAAATTTACCCCCTTAAGGTTCATCTCTAACTCGCTAATGGGTTTCGTGATTTCAGTGCTAATGAATCCTGTTGGTGAAGCAGTATGTCCACCCCACCTTTTCACCTCTTCTTAGAAAACCTCATCCAAGGCTTCAGTGGATCTCCCAATAGATCAAAGATCTGCTCTCTGGCAATAGCTGACTAGATTGAGGAAAGACATGAGTGGCGCTGGCCAATCAGTTTCTCTCTTCCTGGGAGTTGAGAATTTTGACAGAGCACAACGTCCATACTCTTTTTTTTTTTTTTTAAAGAGGTTTCAATATCAAAAAAACAAACAACCCAATCCAGAAATGGGCAGAAGACCTAAATAGACATTTCTCCAAAGAAGGTATACAGATTGCCAGTGAACACATGAAAGGATGCTCAACATCACCAATCATTAGAAAAATGCAAATCAAAACTACAATGAGGTATCACCTCACACCGGTCAGAATGGCCATCATCAAAAAAAAAAAAACAATAAATGCTGGAGAGGGTGTGGAGAAAAGGGAACCCTCTTGCACTGTTGGTGGGAATGTAAATTGATACAGCCACTTAGGAGAACAGTATGGAGGTTCCTTAAAATATTAAAAATAGAAGTACCATATGACCCAGCAATCCCATTACTGGGCATATACCCTGAGGAAACCATAATTCAAAAAGAGTCATGTACCACAATGTTCATTGCAGCACTATTTACAATAGCCAGGACATGGGAGCAACCTAAGTGTCCATTGACAGACGAATGGATAAAGAAGAAGTGGCACATATATACAATGGAATATTACTCAGCCATAAAAAGAAACGAAATTGAGTTATTTGTAGTGAGGTGGATGGATCTAGAGACTGTCATACAGAGTGAAGTAAGTCAGAAAGAGAATAATAAATACTGTGTGCTAACACATATATATGGAATCTAAAAAGAAAAAAAGGGTTCTGAAGAACCTAATTGCAGGACAGGAATAAAGACACAGACGTAGAGAATGGACTTGAGGACACAGGGAGGGGGAAGGGTAAGCTGGGACGAAGTGACAGAGTGGCATGGACTTACACATAGTACCAAATATAAAATAGGTAGCTAGTGGGAAGCAGCCGCACAGCACAGGGAGATCAGCTCGGTGCTTTGTGACCACCTAGAGGGATGGGATAGGGAGGGTGGGAGGGAGACACAAGAGGGAGGAGATATGGGGATATATGTATATGTATAGCTGATTCACTTTGTTTTAAAGCAGAAACTAACACACCATTGTGAAGCAATTATACTCCAATAAAGATGTTAAAAAAAAAGTTTTCGTTGAGAAGGATAATAGGAAATAAGCTTTAGGAAGAGAGGGTACCTAAGATTAGGAGGGCACATGGACATCACCATTGACTGGCTGGGTGACCTAGAACAAGTCTCTTCACCCAGAGAGCCTCAGTCTCATCATTTGCAAAGCAAGTTGTAATAGGGGCTACTTCAAGAAATGAAGAATAAACACAAAAAGGCAGGTGAAGCATTTAGTGGTGACTTGGGCACATAGTAAGTGTTAAACATTTTAAATTGTATTTAGCCCTTAACCAACCACCATCTGAGATGGACCTTGACTCTTACATGAAAATTGCCCATTCCTTTGGGCAGTTTGGGTCTTTTACTTTTTTATCCTCCTGATGAGGTTTGACACTGCATATCCTTCCTTCCTTCTTGAAACTCTGTCCTCCATCGATTCTCCTGGTGGATTTCCCACCTCTTTGCCTAGTTTTGTGGGTTTTGTGTTTTTTTTGTTTTGTTATTGTTGTTGTTTTGGCCTTTTTCAATGCCTCCTCTTCCTTTGCTTTTGCCTAAACGAAGTTACCTCCAAAGTTGTGACCTCTGTCTCCTGTTCTATCTGTTTTCTGGTAACCATCAGCTACCATTTATTGAGCACTTAGTTGACACTGAATTAAGCGCTTTGCATACATTCTCACTTAATGCTTCAAACAGCTCTCTGAAGTAGGCGTCACTGTCCCCTTCTTCAGATAAGGAAACCAAGGCTCAAAAGCCTTGATTAAGCCATTTAAGTTAACAAAGCCATCAGGAATTTAAGCCCAGGATTCCAAAGCTCATACTTCATTGCCAGTCATTAGAGGAAATTATGTGTTACAATTTTACCTCTTCCAGGTTACTAGCTGTGTTAAAGTGACCTAATGTAGCCTCAGTTTCATAGTCTATAAAATAGTCATAAGAATACCATCTTTCCATTTTTTGGGGGGTAGGTGATTCAAATAATTTATGCAAAGCACAGTAGACAATAAGTCCAGGCTTTTATTAATAACAAATAATTAGCTTCTCATTCTGGAAGATTTCAATTTGTATACATGAATGTGACTTTAAAACCTGAACCCACCTCCGAATTTGAATTATTGCCTAGCTAGATCCATGAAGCTGGAAATGGAGAAATAACATGCAATTCTAGCAATATCAACGTTATTATTTTCATTTTTTTTCCTGATGCTGTCAGCTTGTTATTTATGCTATTTCTGAGAATAATAGAATTTATTCAGGCAATTTATCCTTAATACAAGTGATATAAATGGGGCTGTGCAGAGCTTATGTATCATGCTAATAACGTGTGGTTCATCCTTTTTTTTCTCTCTCTTTACAAATGGAGACATTGATTTCCTACCCCATCCTGTCTTTTATTGCATTTTCTGCATTGAGGTCATCTCTCTTTACTGCCTACACTGGATTCCAAAAGCCGAAATGATGTTTAATACCATCCAACAGCATTTTTTTAGCATCTACCTTGTGCTTTCTTTGGCACTGTGTGTTTTGGAGTAGAGTAAAAGAGAAGAAAAAATTATATTTACTCTACCTAGCTATAAGTTAAATCCATTGGTTAAAGACATATACCTGGTCAATGATTGAAGCACAAATACAGAACTTTACACTGGGAGCTTCTGAAATAGTGTCGATTAAATGCATACATGTTTAAAGACGTGAATACTATCCATGGTCTCATTTCTTCTGACTCCACACTCTCTCTCTGGGTGACCTCCTTCAATCTTTGCTTTTTAAGCTCCAAGTATATCTTTATGCCCCCCCCCCAAATATTATCCATATTTCTAGCACCAAATGTTTCTTCTGAACTTGAGACTCATATTTCTTCATATATATCTCCAGTTGCCCCCTGACCCTGAATTGCCCATGGATGCCTTTCATTCATTATGTCTGAAACTGAAATCAAAACTCTGCCCCTCAGCCAGCTGCACCCCAGTCTGTCCTGGCTCCTCCATCTTGTCAAATCACACATGCATTTCACTCACCCATGCTGGAGATCTGCGAGCCAGCACTGTTTACCCTTCATCCCTGCCAGACCTGAGCACAGTTCATTACTAGTTCCTATCAATTAACTTCTCCATGATTTCTTGAACTTGACCTGGCCTCTCTATGTCCTGCAGAGATAAACACCAGAAACTGGAGACGTAGAGAAGCAGGATCAACCTGTTTCCTTGATGCTGGATGATGTGTGGCACAAGAAACTACAGCACTGATTTTCAGGGGCTTCAGACAGATGTTCAGGGGGAGAACCAAGACAAGGATGTGAACTCTGCAGAAGGGGGAAAAAACTAATTTGAGTAGATAAGAGGAAGAATTATCGAGACCTGACGACAAGATAGGTTCAAGGGAAGAATTTGTAGTTAGGAACAATCTCCAAACCTGTTCAGGATATTAAAAGTTTTGTCTATGGCTTTATGAATGAAGCCCAGGAGAGATCTTCTTTGAAAAAATAAAGAGAGAGCCTCTTTTTAAGAGGTTGAAATAGAGGACAGTAAATGCTTTTGTAGTGGGTTGACTTTGTGGAACTGTGTGACCTTGAGCATGTCCGTTAACCCCTGTGGGATTTATCTTCAGAAAATGGGGGATTTGGATTAGAACATTTCTAACATTTTAGGCTTTTGAATAGTAAGAGTTTTATGATTATGAACTTGGGAGGAAAGTGTAATAGTTAAAAATTGGTGATGATGGATTCAAGGAAGAACTGAGTTGAATTACATTTGGAACTAAAGTATACCCTTGCTGAAATATAGAATAATAATGAGTCTGGTATTAATATAGTCTGGCTTAAGTATAATACTAATATAAACAAAATTATATTGAGAGAAAATGATGTTTATAGAGTACACCATCAAGATGAACTCTAAAAAAGGGAAACTAAATCTTGTCTAAATAGGTTTTTTCCCCCCTCTCCATTGTCACTTTTTTTTTTTTTTTTACACTATCATTATGTTTTCCAGGCTGGCAGATGAATATCAAAATCTGCTTCTGATTGAGTTTTTTCTTCTCTCCTTGATAGAATTTATTTTTTCACTTATAAAAAGCAAATAGATCACGTGTTTTCTCTTCTGAGGCAAAGAAGTAAATACAACAAAAGTTTCTGTGCTCAATTCCAGTTTCTTATTGAAAAAATTTAATATAACTGAAAAATATTCATTTACTGTTTTGAACAAAGTTTTATATGGATCTCTTCCTTGGGAATAAATAGTCCGTAAAAAAAGCTAAATGTACATGCTTAATAATTTAAAGTCAGAGAACCAGCCATGTGTAAAATAGGTGTGTGTTCACATAATTGACTACAGTATTTTGCTACATGGGTAAATGCATGATTTCCCCTAATAGAATGCCATTGTGGTCTACATCACATTTTCTAGTTCATAAAAGTCAAATGAGCTGTGACCAGAGTCTCCCAAACTTAATGGAAAGTTCATTTTGTGACTTCTGAGCTTAAATTGTGTCTTTCTAGGATGAATCAATAGATTTAAAGCATGTTAATGGATCACATCACCAAAAGGTCTAATCCTGAGTGACTAAAATGGTAGCTTTAATTCAGATTTATTGCTTTTCTAGCACATTGGACCAAAATGTCTTTAATCTCTGTAATAATATAATGGATTTGAATTAACTAAATAATACTCACCTGATGGAGATCATTTAAGTCATCTACATATTCACATGGCACTGTGCATTTCAAACTTTTGGGAGGAGGGATGTCGGATGGATGGGTTTAATCTGTGAAAACCAGCAAAGTAAAACCATCTGTCAGTGGAGACTTGGGGGCTCAGTGTACATTTTTTTTCCTGTATGGGATGCTTTCTAGCACAACAAATTTATATTCTGCTCTGCCAACACCCTTAGCCACAGCTACCTATCAGAAAGGTATCAAGGCTAGAACAAAAATACATAAGTTATGTTCTGCACTGTTCAGACACTCTTGAGCACAGCCATAAACTATAGCTGTAATGTTCAGGGTGTTTGACCTTGGACAAACAGCATGGGTTGATGGGCATGGCCAGACCAAGAGATGGTACCACTTGGAAAATACAAATGAAGATGTTCAGTGTTGCTGGCAGTGAGCTTCTGTGAGGACACCATTTGAGGGGAAGCCAAATGGTTTCTGTTATCTCAGGGAACACCTTGATGTTGAAAGACAGTGAAAGGGCATGAGGCTACCTAATATTTTTGGAAAGATAAATACAATATATTTATATTAGATAAGAGATACACAAAGGAGAAGACAGATAGAAGATAAGACAGAGGGAGGAGGCGATGTGACCAGAAAGGCAGAGATTGGAGTAGTACAACCACAGCTTGAGGAATTTTGACAGGGACTGGAAGCTGAAAAAGACCAGCCAGAAGAATGTAGAAAGATGTAAAAATACAGTATTGAGAGGGTAGACAGCAGAAACAAGAAGAACTACAATCCTGCAGCCTGTGGAACCAAAACCACATTCACAGAAAGACAGACAAGATGAAAAGGCAGAGGGCTATGTACCAGATGAAAGAACAACATAAACCCCCAGAAAAACAACTAAATGAAGTGGAGATAGGCAACCTTCCAGAAAAAGAATTCAGAATAATGTTAGTGAAGATGATCCAGGACCTCGGTAAAAGAATGGAGGCAAAGATCGAGAAGATGCAAGAAATGTTTAACAAAGACCTAGAAAGATTAAAGAACAAGCAAACAGAGATGAACAATACAATAACTGAAATGAAAAAATACACTAGAAGGAATCAATAGCAGAATAACTGAGGTAGAAGAACGGATAGGTGACCTGGAAGACAGAATGGTGGAATTCACTGCTGCAGAACAGAATAAAGAAAGAAGAATGAAAAGAAGTGAAGACAGCCTAAGAGGCCTCTGGGACAACATGAAACGCAAAAACATTCGCATTATAGGGGTCCCAGAAGGAGAAGAGAGAGAGAAAGGACCCGAGAAAATATTTGAAGAGATTATAGTCGAAAACTTCCCTACCATGGGAAAGGAGATAGCCACCCAAGTCCAAGAAGCACGGCGAGTCCCATACAGGATAAACCCAAGGAGAAACACACTGAGACACATGGTAATCAAATTGGCAGAAATTAAAGACAAAGAAAAATTATTGAAAGCAGCAAGGGAAAAATGACAAATAACATACAAGGGAACTCCCATAAGGTTAACAGCTGATTTCTCAGCAGAAACTCTACAAGCCAGAAGGGAGTGGCATGATATACTTAAAGAGATGAAAGAGAAGAACCTACAACCAAGATTACTCTACACGGCAAGAATCTCACTCAGATTCAATGGAGAAATCAAAAGCTTTACAGACAAGCAAAAGCTAAGAGAATTCAGCACCAACAAACCAGCTCTACAACAAATGCCAAAGGAACTTCTCTAAGCGGGAAACACAAGAGAAGAAAAGGACCTACAAAAACAAACCCCAAACAATTAAGACAATGGTCATAGGAACATACATATCGATAATTACCTTAAACGTGAATGGATTAAATGCTCCAACCAAAAGACACAGGCTTGCTGAATGGATACAAAAACAAGACCCATCTGTATGCTGTCTACAAGAGACCCACTTCAGACCTAGGGACACATACAGAGTGAAAGTGAGGGGATGGAAAAAGAAATTCCATGCAAATGGAAATCAAAAGAAAGCTGGAGTAGCAATACTCAGATAAAATAGACTTTAAAATAAAGAATGATACAAGAGACAAGGAAGGACACTGCATAATAGTCAAGGGATACTTCCAAGAAGAAAATATAACAATTATAAATATATATGCACCCAACATGGGAGCACCGCAATACATAAGGCAACTGCTAACAGCTCTAAAAGAGGAAATCGACAGTAACACAATAATAGTGGGGGACTTTAACACCTCACTTACACCAATGGACAGATCATCCAATATGAAAATAAATAAGGAAACCCAAGCTTTAAATGACACAGGAGACCAGATAGATTTAATTGATATTTATAGGACATTCCATCCAAAAACAACAGAACACACTTTCTTCTCAAGTGCACACAGAACGTTCTCCAGGGTAGATCACATCTTGGGCCACATATCAAGCCTCAGTAAATTTAAGAAAATTGAAATCATATCAAGCATCTTTTCTGACCACAGTGCTATGAGATTAGAAATGAATTACAGGGGAAAAAACGTAAAAAACACAAACACATGGTGGCTAAGCAATACGTTACTAATAACCAAGAGATCACTGAAGAAATCAAAGAGGAAATCAAAAAGTACCTAGAGACAAATGACAATGAAAACACGACAATCCAAAACCTATGGGCTGCAGCAAAAGCAGTTCTAAGAGGGAAGTTTATAGCTATAGAAGCCTACCTCAAGAAGCAAGAAAAATCTCAAATAAACAACCTAACCTTACACCTAAAGGAACTAGAGAAAGAAGAACAAACAAAACCCAAAGTTAGCAGAAGGAAAGAAATCATAAAGATCAGAGCAGAAATAAATGAAATAGAAACAAAGAAAACTATAGCAAAGATCAATAAAACTAAAAGCTTGTTCTTTGAGAAGATAAACAAAATTGATAAACCATTAGCCAGACTCATCAAGAAAAAGAGGGAAAGGACTCAAATCAATAAAATTAGAAGTGAAAAAGGAGAAGTTACAACAGACACTGCAGAAATACAAAGCATCCTAAGAGACTGCTACAAGCAACTCTATGCCAATAAAATGGACAACCTGGAAGAAATGGACAAATTCTTAGAAAGGTATAACCTTCCAAGACTGAACCAGGAAGAAATAGAAAATATGAACAGACCAATCACAAGTAGTGAAATTGAAACTGTGATTAAAAATCTTCCAACAAACAAAAGTCCAGGACCAGACGGCTTCACAGGTGAATTCTATCAAACCTTTAGAGAAGAGCTAACACCCATCCTTCTCAAACTCTTCCAAAAAATTCCAGAGGAAGGAACACTCCCACACTCATTCTATGAGACCACCATCATCCTGATACCAAAAGCAGACAAAGATACTACAAAAAAAGAAAATTACAGACCAATATCTCTGATGAATATAGATGCAAAAATCCTCAACAGAATACTACCAAACCGAATCCAACAACACATTAAAAGGATCATACACCATGCTCAAGTGGGATTTATCCCAGGGATGCAAGGATTCTTCAGTATACACAAATCAATCAGTAGGATACACCATATTAACAAACTGAAGGAAAAAACCATATGATCAACTCAATAGATGCAGAAAAAGCTTTTGACAAAATTCGACACCCATTTATGATAAAAACTCTCCAGAAAGTGGGCATAGAGGGAACCTACCTCAACATAATAAAGGCCATATATGACAAACCCACAGCTAACATCATATTCAGCAGTGAAAAGCTGAAAGCATTTTCTCTAAGATCAGGAACAAGACAAGGTTGTGCACTGTCACCACTATTATTCAACATAGTTTTGGAAGTCCTAGCCACGGCAATCAGAGAAGAAAAAGAAATAAAAGGAATACAAATTGGAAAAGAAGAAGTAAAACTGTCAGTGTTTGCAGATGACTTGATAGTATACATAGAGAATCCTAAAGATGTCACCAGAAAACTACTAGAGCCAATCAATGAATTTGGTAAAGTTGCAGGATACAAAATTAATGCACAGAAATCTCTTGCATTCCTGTACACTAATGGTGAAAAATATGAAAGAGAAATTAAGGAAACACTCCCATATACCATTGTAAAAAAAGAATAAAATACGTAGGAATAAACCTACCTAGGGAGACAAAAGACCTGTATGCAGAAAACTATAAGACACTGATGAAAGAAGTTAAAGATGATACCAACAGATGGAGAGATATACCATGTTCTTGGATTGGAAGAGTCAATATTGTGAAAATGCCTATACTACTCAAAGCAATCTACAGATTCAGTGCAATCCCTATCAAATTACCAAAGGCAGTTTTTACAGAACTAGAACAAAAAAATTCACAATTTGTATGGAAACACCAAAGAACCCGAATAGCCAAAGCAATCTTGAGAAAGAAAAACAGAGCTGGAGGAATGAGGCTCCCTGTCTTCAGACTATACTACAAAGCTACAGTAATCAAGAGAGTGTGGTACTGGCACAAAAACAGAAATATAGATCATTGGAACAGGATAGAATGCCCAGAGAGAAACCCATATACGTATGGTCACCTTATCTTTGATAAAGGAGGCAAGAATATACAGTGGAGAAAAGACAGTCTCTTCAGTAAATGGTGCTGAGAAAACTGGACAGCTACATGTAAAAGAATGAAATTAGAACACTCCCTAACACCATACACAAAAATAAACTCAAAATGGATTAGAGACCTAAATGTAAGACCGGACACTATAAAGCTCTTAGAGGAAAACATAGGAAGAACACCCTTTGACATAAATCACAGCAAGATCTTTTTTGATCCACCTCCTAGAGTAATGGAAATAAAAGCAAGAATAAACAAATGGAACCTGATGAAAGTTAAAAGCTTTTGCACAGCAGAGAAAAGCATAAACAAGATGAAAATACAACCCTCAGAATAGGAGAAAATATTTGCAAACAAATCAACGGACAAAGAATTAATCTCCAAAATATATAAACAGCTCATGTAGCTCAATGTTAAAGAAACAAACAACCCAATCCAAAAATGGGCAGAAGACCTAAATAGACATTTCTCCAAAGAAGACATACAGATGGCCAAGAAACACATGAAAAGCTGCTCAACATAACTAATTATTAGAGAAATGGAAATCAAAACTACAATGAGGAATCACCTCACACCAGTTAGAATGGGCATCATGAGAAAATCTACAAACAACAAATGCTGGAGAGGGTGTGGAGAAAAGGGAACCCTCTTGCACTGGTGGGAATATAAATTGATACAGCCACTATGGAGAACAGTATGGAGGTTCCTTAAAAACCTAAAAATAGAATTACCATATGATCCAGCAATCCCACTGCTGGGCATGTACCCAGAGAAGACCATAATTCAAAAAGACACATGCACCCCAGTGTTCATTGCAGCACTGTTTACAATATCCAGGTCATGGAAGCAACCTAAATGCCCATCAACAGACGAATGGGTAAAGAGGTTGTGGTACATATATACAATGTAATATTACTCTGCCACAAAGAGGAATTAAATCGAGTCATTTTTTGAGATGTGGATGGATCTAGAGACTGTCATCCAGAGTGAAGTAAGTCAGAAAGAGAAAAACAAATATAGTATATTAATGCAGATATGTGGAACCTAGAAAAATGGTACAGATGAACCGGTTTGCAGGGCAGAAATTGAGACACAGATGTAGAGAACAAACGTATGGATACCAAGCGGGGAAAGCTGTGGAGGGGTGGGCAAAAATAAAAAGTTCTTAAAAAAAAAAGATATATACATATATTAATATTAGAGCCGCTGCATCAAGAACAGCAGGCTCCTCCCTAATGACAAGAAGGTGGATGGTCTTTCTGTGTTCCTTTGCTCAAACCCTTTGCTCGACCATTTTCATTGTATGTCCCCAAAGACTGCAATTTTAAGAGTCTAAAATGTGGTAGAGTCACCTGATATGAGAGAAAGAGAAAAAAATTCAAGTGGTGTTTTGATTCCACCTACTCTTTCTCTTAGTGAGAACATATACCATCAGTTTTGCTATAACATGACATCTGTGTTCCTAAAAATCACTGCACTGTGCAAAAATCACACAAAAAAACCACAGGGCTTATGGGGAGAATGGGACTATGGGCAACTTCATCAGTGACACAAAATGATGCACACACACAAAAACAGTGGCACAGTTTTATATGTGTTAAATGATTAAAATACATAAATGCCACAATACATATGGCACTGCGCCTTGAAGTTTTCTGGGGAAGTGGGCATCAGCAGGGGTGCAGCTTGTGAGTTATTGTAAAGTGATAGAAATGGAGAGTTATCCGAAATTGGATGGAAAGTTGTGGCACCAGATGTGGATGAGTATGACTCATAACACATGCTGTGAACTGGGGTAGCATGCAAGCTTTCGAGGTGTGTGCTTGTGTGTGTGTTTGTGTATTTCTATGGAGCTCATTTCAGCTGGGTGGAGTTTTCTGTGTTAACCTAGTGTTTTTCACAGATGAAATCAAGCATGAACAAATGTGGAATCCGAATTATGCTCCAATTGTTCCCTGCTCTATCCCTGAATTGAAATGCATGCGTGTTTTCGAAAGGAACACTGTGATAGAACTAACTCTGCGTCAGAGGGAGCATGAGATGTGAGGTAAATGTTGGAAGTTCAGTTCTCCATTGTGAACATCCCAGAGGAGCACATGTGACCAAGAACACATATGATTCCCCATGACCTCAAATGCAAGCCAACCACTTCATCTTGTGCTCCACTGAATAAAAAAATAACATGTTCTGAGTTGTGAGAAAAACATAGCTGTGTCAGATCATCATGTAGTTTCCCTGTGGCCCCTTCCAAACGGACATACATTTTTGCCTTCCACATTTATAAGGAGTCTGACTTTCACACGAGCTGTGTCTCAGTGGCGTCTTGCCTCATGTATGTATCCCAGATGTAATTTTATTCCAACACTCAAACATTATCTAGGAATTTGGGGTCTCTCTGAGAGATCTGCCTTGTGATTCAATCATTTATTGGCGTCCTTGTTGACTCACAATCTTCATGTCAGCCTTAAAGGAGTGTTGAGCTTATTCAGTCCATCCTGCTTGTTTTGTAAAGAGGACACTGAGTTAGAGGGAAAAAGGATTTTGCTCAAGAACTTAAGTTAAAGCCAGTTTCACAAATAAGTCAGGATGCAACTCTAGAGCTTTCTTAAGGAAATGCCTAACAGTATTCCTGTTGGATCAGTGTATTTTTTACTTGTGTTAACCTGCCTGTACTTGATCCGAGAATCCAAATACTCGGATTTGGAAAAGTCATGTTAACTCTCAACATGGTACCAACTCTGCTATTTTTATTTTTGTCATGGATGGCTGGTAGGCCACCATCCAAAATGACACACGTAATTTTATTTTTTTAATCCAGCTAGTTGTTTGTTTCTTAGTCTCTAAACACATCTTGGTAGACATGGGGGGAACCCCAGGCATTCCTGTTACTTCTAATGTTGGTGGTACTCAACTCTTAGACACCCCCCCTCCATGCACTTACCTTATTTTCCACCAATTCCTCCTCAAAGAAAATTTTAAAAGCTTTAATTTTTCCAGTTATACACTCAGGAAACTGGGGATACAGGTTGGTCTTAGATTGTCATTTTGGAATCCATGTTGTATCCGTGTTGTGACCAGATGAACATCAGCCCATCTGACTACCTATTCAGATATATTACAGAAAACAGTAGGGAGGTAATGTCTTGGGGGAATTTATGTTTGTTCTGGCTTATTCTGGAAGGTTCTAGAAACTTCAGAACCCATTAGGCACTTGAAAAAATATCTACTAAATAAAAGTAACAGAATCTATCCAACCACCCAAAATAAGACCAAGCCACTGTTTAATTGAAATCTGAACAATTACTCTATGGAGGTATTTGAATCTAAGCATAAAAGTATGAGTAGCACAGTGACGGGTTGCGGGGAGCATATGACATTTGAGACTAGTCTGTAGACATATAATGTCCTTAAAATGAACCGTTTATGGGGGGAGGAAAAGGTGATCAAGTTGAGATATTTTAGAATGTATGTGATATCAAGGGGGTGATTATATTGTTATTAATTGAGTTGTCAGTGCAGTGTGTGGGGTTGTGTGTGTGTGTGTGTGTGTGTGTGTGTGTGTGTGTGTGTGTGTGTGTGTTCATGCACACACACGTGTTTCTCATAAACCCATGGCTTTCCACCAAGAGGGCATTCCAAAAGAAAGAGATGAAAGAAAAATGCATAAATGCACAATAACACATGATTAAGTTTTGACCCCATAGATTGTTAACCTTCAAAGCTAACTCTGCAGTAGCACAATATTATTAGCAATAAAAGGAATTTGCTTTGCCCTTTTTTAAATTACCATAAACCGATTGACTGAGACAGAATGATGTTAATATTTAAGAAGTAGGACACTAGATTCTATTATCTCAGAAGCTCTGTCACCAGGCCCTCTCTGTAGTCCTGTTATCTAATTATTGGGCTTAAATTGCATTAGTGTGCTAGCAATTTGTCTACCACTGGAAAAGTAATTGACATTTGGGTTACTGCTTCATATTTGGGAGACTTGCTAGCTAGCTCCGAAGAGTCCTCTTCTGTCAGGGCACATTAGCTTAATCTTGCCTGGAAGAAAAGGGAAGCTCTGTGTTTTAAGGTATGCTGCCTCTGTAGCTGGTTGCAATTTGGTATTAAAATTTCAGTTCTGTATCAAAGCTGATAAGTCACCTGAGATGAAATTGAACAAGGTTGTCATGACAAAGTAATTAATGGCATTTTTTGACTTTCAGATGACTTTAGGGGAAGCACACTTACTCTGCTCATCTGCTTCTGCTGCCGTGTTTATAAATATGTATGCACATTTACAAAACATCTTTAACTATTGTCAGATGTTTTTGCAGCCTCCAGATTTATGGTTCCTCTGAATTAAATAGCACCGGGTACCCTTGGTATACAGTTGTGATCTGGCATTGACGGGAAAGGCAGTGACTTTCCGTCATATTTCAATCATATGAAATAGGCTGCTTCTGACACCATACATCATGGATAGGCCATTCTCTCTCTCTCTCTTTTCTCATTTTCTTTGTGCAAAAATTGAAAACAGCGTACTTCGGTTATCCTGTTTCTGGACTTTTTGCTGCCTACCAGTTTGGGTTTAAGAAGACAGTGATAGGTGATAAAAAATATTCTGCATTTCTCTTTGAAGACAAGCATAAGCGATCATACTAGTCTTTGACAATGTGGCAAACGTACCTGGAATCAACAGTTGGTTGGCGCCTGTAGCCCATTTACCTGAGAATAACGGCCTTCCTTCACAGGCATTGAGATTATAGTCTGGGGTAACAAAAATGACAGAAAGTAGAAGTGGCCAGTCACCATTTTCCTTAATTTGAAAATTGAAGATGAGTCTTGAAAATATTTGGAAATTGATGAAGTTGGTATTTCTCTTTTCAGGCACAGATCAAATCCACCTCGGGACAACATTTCCTGCCTGTCACTTCAACCTCCTCTTTGCCTCTCTCCCCTGGCTCACTTTACTCCAGCCCTGTTGGCTCGCTTTCAGTTCATGAGCAAGCCAAGCTCCTTCCCGTGCCTGCTGCCAGGACAATGTACGGGCTGCTCCTTCTGCCTGGACCGCTCTTCCCCGCAATCTTTGCCAAGCTAGTTTCCTCTCAGCCTTTTACAAATCCATGAAAACGTTGCCTCTTCAAAAGGTCCTTCCCTATTACCTCCTGCTCTGACCCGATTTTTTCTCCATCTCAGCTTGATTGCTTCTTTCTTGATTCTTGTTATAATACACACTAAATTACGTAGTCATTTTCATTCTTTTTCTTCATCTGCTTTCCTCACTAGAACAAGGATCCACTGGGGGCAGAGGTGTTATCTGTCTTACTCGCTGCTGTATCTCCGGAGCTGGCAATATTAGATGCTCAATATTTTTGTTGAATGTATTAATATACCCTCCTTCAATTTCAGCCATGATATATTTTTTTAACTTTTTATTTTGAGACCCACAAGAAATGGCAAAATTAATCCAGAGGGTTACCATGTACTCATCACCCAGCTTTCCCCAAAAGTAACGTCTTAAGTAGGTACAGTACAATGTCAATTTCAGGAAGCCACACTTTAAAAAAAATCAAGGTACACTTTACATTCCATAATATGCACTCATTTTAGGGGTATTATTTTGATGTTTCGACCAACATATCCACTCATGTAAACACTACCACAAGCTTTTAAGCTAACAGTGATTTCAGTGGGCAAGTCTCATTCATTTAATGTAATCCTTTGTCATTTTATATTTTATACTGGGACATTTTCTCTCCCCTCCCCTCTGATGTTCCCTTCAAGAACAACATACATTTTTAAGCACATGGTCTTTTTTTTTTTTTTTTTTTTGATATCCACAGTACAGGTGAGCACATTGTAATGTACTTAACTCTTAAAATAGTGAATTGAAATGTCATCAAAAAACTACTTTTTCTAAGTGGGTACATTTGTTTAAAAAAAAAAAAATTGGAAGGTACACAGCCCTGCCTCAAGTTCTGTTTGGAGGTGCTTGGAAGTTTTCCCAGGACAGATTTTAGCTACGGCTCAACACACACCTGCCACACAGGCTTCTGGCTTGAGGTGCCCGTGACAGCGATCAGCATTAACCCTGCCGCCGATGGATTATTGAGTATCCTTACCTTTTCCCTTCAGCCTTCTAATGCTGTTAGTGGCTTCCAAGGCTCCCGTTGTTCAGTGGAGCATTTTGCATAAGGCACGCTTTATCTTTTATCTCCCGAGAAATGGCATTTAATGCAATCTATAGGAAGCCATAAATGAGGCTGATAAAATTATCTAGCGGCCAAAAGGTTGCTGCACTCATTTATCTCTGCATAATTTGGAAGCTAAATGACAAGATTAGGGAGTGGCAATCCTTTTGATAGGAGATGTTACCCAGAATGATGAGAATCAAGGTTTTTTGGTTTTGACTTTTTTTTCCTTTTTTTTTTTTCGGGGCAGGTGGTTAAGAGAGGGTTGAGGAAGAAGAGATGGTTCAAGGTGGTTCAGGTTTCTAAAATTGTTATCCTGGGGTGAAAGCATCCCTAAGAAATAGAATGCCATATATTGATATAATTATTTCCCTCACTGAATGAGAATGCTCTTCCCATTTGATGTATATATGATAGAAATGTGATGATAAAGTTTGAAAAAGTGAGTCTGAATTCTTAGTTTACTTCATAATATTTTTTCTTAACTTTAGAGGGATATTGTGGTCATTAATCTCTCATGGAATAAATATATATATTTACCTGAAGTGCAATAGTTCCCTTAGTTTCAATTAATAGAAACTAAATAATAGATACTAAAATATAATTATAATGTGTAATAATATATCATATAAAAGCTTCTATTTTGAGACTACAGTAAGAGTATAATTCCATTTTAATAAAATTATTATTCAAAATTTTCTAATCACTGGTAATGATATTTCTGGATGGGATATGGAATTTTTGAAATCTTTTTTCCTTTTTATATATGTGCTTTGCTTAATTTTTTTTGGTGAAAACAAACATCTATCACAGTGAAAGAAAAGGTTATAATCATTAAGAGGAATGTTACTTCAGGGATGAAGTGAACATAAAGGGCATCTTCGTTTATTTCTTCATTCAACAAACACATATTTAGGGCCTGTGGTGTCCCTGATACTTGACTATACATCTTAGTAGAAGGTGAACTCCACCAGCTCCCTGCTCCTTTGGAGCTCACCTCTTATCTGTCTCCATCCTGGGCTAGGGACCCCTTACAGACAGTTTTTCTCTTCATGAATTTTCTCTTCATCTCACAAAATGCATGGTATAAATCAATCAGCAAATATCTACTACTGTGTCCTGTGGAAATGTTCACACAGTTACACATGGTGGGCATATGTTATTTGGCCTGCAACTTTAAAAATTTAAGTTAATTGCCACTACTTTAAGCATCAGGACTTTTCACAGAAAAAAAATCAGCATTTCTGGCTTTTTTGGAGAAATTGGAATTTTTGACAAAACTGGATTCCCATCATATCAGGGCAATGGTTGGTGTCGAGTGGTGGCTGCCTCTTTTGCTTGGGGCATATCCTGCTCCTTTTCCCCCAGTCCCCACCGCTCCCTGTAGTGTTTCCCTTACATTGAGGTTTAGTGTCTGTTTATCACAAGGCCATTAATATACTGGTATCATTTATATACTTCCCTCATTTTTGTGACCAGACTGGGACATTTAGGCATTTGTATTTTTTGCTCTTTATCTTACAATCTGAAGGGGAATTTTGAAAATATTTGTCGTATAAAATTGGAAACCTTTCCAAAATTTTTGAGAAGGCGTGTGGACATCTTAGAAAGTGTTACTTCCTGCACAGAATGGGATAAACTGGGGACAGGAGAAGTCATAGCATGTACGTTACAAGTCCTAGCTGAACAAACCCTCATTTCTTAGGGGGGTGGTTTGGTGTGAAGCTGTTGAAGAATGTGAAAGCATCTTCACAGATGATGCAAAGCACCTGTAAGATGGGCCCCCTTTCTTGGAATTGACAAGCTCTCCCCCCTGTTGGCCCTTGGCATGTGGTTTATGTTCCCTAGGGTCTGTGTGCTTCCTTCACATCAGTAGAGACCCTTGCTTACCTGTAAAGAAACTTAGCAAGGAGTTAAAAATGCAAATTGCTTCCAGACTTCCTATTAGTTGGTCTATTTTCTTAGTTTGAACTGAACCTCCTGCTGTCTCATCTAGCATATGTACGTTTCTGAGGTGAGAGGGATGGCAGTGCAAGCAATTTGCAGGTAAAGCCAGATGTTATTAAGCTTTGAAAACTCTGAACATACAGGTGTATGGGATGCATCGCCAGTACTGAGGTCCTTACCTTCCTGTGCCCTAATGCTCAACCCACTTTCTTCCTCGGATCTTCCCAGCTCTTAAGGAAGCTGGGAATGGAAGGGAGGAGCAAGCCACAAACGCTGCCCTGAGGTGGGCTGGGAACCGGACCAAGTCTCAGATCCTTTCAGCTGAGACAGGTGTTCTAGCTTCTCATCCGACAGTAGGACAGAGCGAGTTCATAGACGCATGGTATTAAAGTCTTCACTCCATTTCTTATTAGCTCCATTGCCTAACTCTTTTTAAAAATATTTTTTCAGTTTATTTCAATATATGAAGCTAACCAATTCCTCTCACATAATAAAAACCTATAAAAATCATCAATAGAGAATTCCCTCGTAGTCCAGTGGTTAGGACTCCACGCTTTCACTGCCCAGGGCCTGAGTTCAATCCCTGGTTGGGGAACTAAGATCCCACAAAATGCGAGCCATGGCCAAAAAAACAATCATCAATAGCTACAGTCAATGTTTTATAATTGTCACAAAATGCTTTCCCAATAACTTAAAAAAAATTCATAGCCCCAAAGAATTGACTAAGGAAGCCAAAAATGAATTTCGTAAGAAACAGATTTGAACAGCCATTTGAAATACTAGACATTTTCCAAAATAGGAAAATATGCACTAGTAAAACTTCAAATTCCAATAATGCTATAATCTCCCTCCAAAAATAGTTGTTAAATATAAATATTACTGCTTTAGATAAGTAATGAAGATGGAACCATCTGGTGAAAATTGGTAATATGTTAAACACTTGAAATTAAAAAAATTGAAATCTCTGAGAATAAGTATATCTCTAGTAAATCATTAGAAACCTGACTAGAAATAGCTCCCTAAATATGACTGTTAGTACAGGAATCTCCAACACTTTTTTAAATTGAAGTATAGTTGACTTACAGTGTTGTGTTAGTTTCAGGTGTACAGCAAAGTGATTTAGTTTTATATATATATATATATATATATATATATACACACACATATATATATATGTTCCTTTTCAGATTTTTTCCATTATAGGTTATTACAAGATATTGAATATAGTTCCCTGTGCTATACAGTAGGTCCTTGTTTATTTTACATATAGTAGTTAATCCCAACCTCCTAATTTATATTGCCTAATTCTTGCTTGGTCCTTACAGATTTCTATTAGGCTCCACCCGTGAGGGCCAGCACACCTGCTGTTCTGAGTGGCAAGAGCTTGTCTCTTGGAGCTTTTTAAATAAATATGTAAATATATTATACATTATTTAAAGGATTTTATTTTCCATCTTCAGAGAGAAACACTGCAAAGTTAGAAGTTTTACAAAGGTCTAATAATAATCCTTGATTCTTAAAGACGGGGGCACAAACTTTTCAACACCATATAATCCTCAAGCTAAGTGTTGCAGAGGAGGGAAAATATCTTTTTCCTCTGCCTTCTAAGTTCTCAAGTGTCACAATAGACAGACTAACAGGAGGCAAGCATACAGATTTATTTAATATTAAGTTTCACGTGGCTCGGGAGCCTTCATAAAGAAGTGAAGACCCCGAGACATGGTTACACCTGAGTGTTTTTACACTAGGTTTGAGGGAGAGTGGAAAGTTGGGGAAAGATGTGTTGGAGCAGGGGGGCGGGGAGCTGAGTGTAGGAAACTGGGGGGAACTTAGTCTGTTCGTCCAGATTCCTCTCTGTGTCCCTCTGTCTTTGGAGATAAGGATGCTCCTCCCCTCTGGGTTTGGGAGGGCACCTCTCACATGAGAGTTTTATGAGCTGTTTCAGAAGGTCAGAAAGTTTTTTCTGCTCATGCCATTTCTCAAATTCCTTCAGCCTGAAATAGTTAATATGCCAACGTGCCACATTTGGGGCAGCATGTCCTGAATCCTGTCACTGTGCCGCTACTCCAGTGGGACTGGGTCAGCCCAATGGCTTCACTTTCTCCTAGGACAACGCAAGGCCTCCTTTTTTCCAGAGGCAATGTATTCCAACTCCGCAGTTGAGATCTTTACTGTTGCAGGACAGACTGAACCAAGTGAGGGGGACAATCATTGCTTTGGTTTTGACCCTGAAAAAGACATAGATGGCACCTGGATAACCTGCTCTTATGAAAGATCGAGGAAGAGCTTGGACTCTTCCTTCAGGGACTGTGGCCATGGCATACTTGGGGAACATGCCATATTCTGTTTCCATGGGGTTGATTTTAGCAACAGTTGAGCTTCTGTATTTGTTAGCTGCAAGTGAGAGAAAACTTGAACAACGTGACTGTAGCAATAGACTGATCTCTTTCTTTCTCAAAACAAGCTGACATAGGTGCTGATTTCCTATCTTCCAGAATATATAACAGGCTATACATTCTAAAAGTATGCAAGATATATACTACACAGTATTCAAAATTACACAGCTATACAGATGTGTCTATGTGTGTATGCATTTTAAAAATATTCACCACTATGATAATAGAGTAATTTATTGGGTTTTTATAAGTGAAGATTTCTACATAGAAGACATTTTTAGACCTTTTTCTCCCCAAAGAAACATGTAGTATATCTTCAATCTGAAAAAAAAAAAAAAGGTAAGAAAAAAGGCCAATAATAAAGAAATCCCTCTGTTATTAATGGGGAATTGAAGAGCCACCTACTTAGAATAATCGTTTTACATAATGAAGCAGACCTGAAAGGCCTTTCCTGTTAAGAGTGAAATATGCTAATTTTATATTCACCGCTGTGGTCAACTGGAGACAACCGTGCGTGATGACCTTGCAGCCTTGTAAAAGGTTGGTCACCTCTTATGAGTCAAAAAGTACCTCATTTTGAACTATAATCCTCAAAATGCAAATCTGGTCACTGACTGTAATTTCTATTTATTACTGTATTTTTGCATTTAAATACAGAAGCAGTATATATTGATTTTCCACTTTCTGTCTTTTTGGGGGAGGGAGAGTAGCTTAAACAGCTCTTCCTTGAACCTTCAATTATTTCTTTCTAGGTGGTCCTGTAAAATGCTGTCACGTACATGTATTTTGATTGTATCATCTTGGTGACCTCAGTGGGTAAACGGGATCTCTGCAGCTTTCCCCCAGCCTGTTCTGGCCACACTGGTCAGATATACAGCCTGCATGGTCAAAATCTTCCTAGGAAGCCACCTCAGCTGCATTTGAACTCCCTTGATAGAATCTCTTGCTGCTTTGTTATTCAGACAGGTGCTTCTGTGTCTGGGTGTCAGTCTCATTGACTTTGATCTCTCCCTACCCTTTTGTCTACTGTGCTAAACTTTTTCTACTCTAAGGCCAGAGTTTCTCAACCTCAGCACTGTTGACATTTTGGGCTGAATAATTCTTTGTTAGTGGTTGAGGGAGGTAGGGGTGGAGGCTGTCCTGTGCATTGTGGGTTATTGAGCAGCATCCCTGCTCTCTACCCACTAGAGGCCAATAGCATCCATTCCCTAGTTGTGATAATCAACATGTCTCTGGATTTTGCCAGATGTCCCCTGGGAAGCAAAATCACCCCTGGTGAAGAATCATTGCTCTGAGCATGTGTTCCAGCCATCTCTCAGACCTCTTCACCATCCACTTCCTTACCTGTTCGTTGTACTCCACCAGCATGGTGGTGTCCATTTTCTCAGGTGGACCAAGCTCCTTCTTGTCACCAAGATATTCCATGTCGCAGCACTGTTTTCTCCTCCCTCTCCTTTCCCCGTCTCCGTGGGTTATTTCTCAGAATCTTTAACATGCTAATATGCATTAGGAATCTCCAAGAATGTGAGCTAGAGTGATAAATGATAGAGATGAAGTGATAGTGGTTGAGGGCCTCCTGTCCTAAATTTATTTACTTGACCATGAACTCTCTCCCAGCCCCCACACATGAAACGCGCAATTGTAAACATACAATTGAAAACATTCCATTCCCTTCTTTCCTTAAAGATGCTGCCTCCTCCATAAAGTCTCCTTCTCGTCCTTCAAGCGGAAGGGACATTTTTTTTTTCTTCTAGATTTTTTTTAGCACACTTCTGTCCCTCCCTCCTTATGGACTGTTTATCCTGTCTGATGATCGTGTAGGCACATCTCATTTTCCGGGAGCACACAAGCGCTTTGAAAGCAAGTATTCTGCCTCATTCAACCTGGTGTGCTTTCTTGCATGTAGAAGGGCTACATAAATATTCCAATCAGTCGACTGTCTTCATAACCCAGGATGAACCCACTTGCTATTCTTCCCATTTCTGAGATCCATCAGATGATCACAGCAGAGTGAAAGGCAGGGATGATTCTCAAACTGTAAAATAAAACCCTAAAGCGTTTAAGCATCTAGAAGCAGAGATGACCTCTTCCATGTGTGTATCCCCTCTGTGGATCCCTGAAAGGAAACAGGCACAAGTGATCCCACTTGTTGGAAGAATAGATTCTTTTTATTTTTTTTGGCTGTGTCAGATCTTAGTTGCGGCATGCGGGATCTTCGTTGCTGCACGTGAGCTTCTCTCCAGTTGTGGCCCACGGGCTCCAGAGCAAGTGGGCTCTGTACTTTGAGGTACACAGGCTCTCAAGTTGAGGCGTGTGGGCTCAGTTGCCCTGCGGCATGCGGGATCTTATTTCCCTGACCAGGGATCAAACCGGCGTCCCCTGTATTGGAAGGTGGGTTCTTAACCACTGGACCACCAGGGAAGTCCTGGAAGAATAGATTCTAACTGATGGTTTCAACCTTCTCCAACTCCATCAGGGCCATCTTTTCATCTGAGTGGCTGCACCAGTCAAGAGCGCTACGTGTTTTATTTGACTTAGCCTGTTTTCCTGATTAGCCTCTGCTAGGGATGTTAATGAGCTACAGTTTCAAACTCTCAAGTGAGCCGAAGCCAAGTATAAGTATCCTACAAATTCAAATGGTAACTGGCATTTTGCAACCTTGGCTTTTATTTTGTCTTCTTCCAGCTTAAACAGCTCCTCACTCCCGGTTATAATCTCTGATCCAGCTTCTGTTTGTGCCTCTTTATCTCCTAAAGGCTCCTAGGGTGCTTGAAAACTGGAAAGCATGTGCTCTCTTTCTCCTACATATATGCCTGCGAATGATTTATATTTTTAAATGTGGCTTTCCTTGAATGTTGACTTCTGAAAACTTTTCCTATTTCACTTTATTTTTTTTCTCCCTTGGAAACTCTTCTTTGATAACCAGCCTGGTCTTCTGTTCTTTCTACTTTCCTTCTGACTATTCACCTTTTGCCCACTTAAACGGAAGCTCTTTGGTGTCTGCTTGGAATTTTGGCAGTGCAAGTTCAAAAGAAAGCCCTCTTGAGGTAACCTGTACTGACATATCCGCATCTTAACACAAAGCTTTGCTGGATTAATGGGTTGGCTGGAAACGTCTCTTTGCTTCAGTCATTTTCACCTCTGCGTTATGAGGGTAGCGTTCTGTCTGTTCATTTGGGGGATTTTTTTTTTTATATATAAAATCCATCTGAATCTAGAAACAAGTGTTATTTTATTGAATGTCCCACTTTCAGAGGTGTGTTGGAGAACAAAAATGTTGGCAAAGAGGCTGACCTCTACTACTGTATTTCCTTTGTTTGAATATGCATGCATTTCCCGTAGTTTGACTTTCGGAAGTGGAGGAAGCGGTTATAAAGTTGATATTTCCTACAGTCTCTGTGCTCTCTCAGAAATGACAAAATGTGCTAGTAAAACATTTAACTGTTAATAGGAAGCTGCTAGGATTGAGCTCTTGTTGAGGAGAATATCAGGGAAAAAAGGGAAGAGCGAGGAGTTGATTTGCAATTTAATTCCCCTCCCCCTCCCTTTGCCTCCAAAAGCTGACGGGCACCACCTGTGTGTGGATGTGGACACACCCCATCACAGGACTTCACACTGCCTGTTCGCAGTGTCCGGGTAACCTGCTTATCTCAGGGCATGAAGTATTAACACAGGTGCCTGAAAAATCTGCTGAATGAATGAACGCGAGTGACAAGTTGTACCATCAGTGCTGAAAGGAATTTTGACCATAATGTGTTCTTCCCTTTAGTGCGAGTAGTATCGGTCCAATATATGTTATTATTATTATTATTTTTTGCGGTACGCGGGCCTCTCACTGTTGTGGCCTCTCCCGTTGCGGAGCGCAGGCTCCGGACGCGCAGGCTGAGCGGCCATGGCTCCCGGGCCCAGCCGCTCCGCGGCATGTGGGATCTTCCCAGACCGGGGCACGAACCCGTGTCCCCTGCATCGGCAGGCGGACTCTCAACCACTGCGCCACCAGGGAAGCCCAATATATGTTATTTTTATCAGTTTATTTGTTGAACCCACGCACATTTTCAGTGGAATAATATTAACGAATGCCCATCCGTGCCTCTTCGTCATGCCAGGTGAATTCTAGAGATAAGTATATGAAGATGATTAGCTACTGGCTTGGCTTGTTTTTAATAAGAGGAAAAACTTGCTTTTGCTACATCTGGCTCACAACATACAGGATATTGTGGTTCCAAATGGAAAATTTCTGGCAACGGAATTAAATAATATCATCCCTTGAAATTTCCAAAGGTTCCCAATATCCTTCTTCAGATATTTCATCAGCTAATACCAAAGCCAGAATCTCCATTAAACTTATTAGTAAGTCCCAAATGGAATCAGTTGAGGCAAAAAAGGAAAAAGAAAAAAATCCTAATTATACTTTTTCTTCCTAAGTGCAGCATGCAAGCGCGAACGTGGTATTAACTATGATTTTCAACATGAAAGCCTACAAGTCAGGTTATAAAGGTCAGTTGTTTATATGTCAAAATTGAGGCATACTGGGGAGCTACTTGATGATTCAGGGACCACATCTGTGAAACAGGTACACATTTATGCTGAGATGCAGAATCACCAAGAGGAGGCGATAAAGAAATCAAATGTTAAATCGAGAGCAGAAGTCACAGTTTGTGGTTGGTGATTTTGGCATGTCCAGCACAGCCTCTGCTACTTCTCCTGTGGCAAATGTGCATTGGTCATATCTGGGCTTTATGTTCCGTTGATCAAGTGATGTTCTCTTCAAATGAGAATTATGTTGTAGAGTGACCTTGAGTAATTTCTTGACCTCTGAATTCCTTTACCTGTCAAATGAGGGTAGGTTAATCCTCATAAAGGATCATGATAATGCATGGAAAGCTCTTAGCAGAAAACCTGAACATGTAATTGGTGTCCAATAATAAGTATATGTATGTGGGTATCAATGTCAATCATCTATCTCTATATGTACCTATAAATATTTCTGTCTATACATCTCCATACATATATACAAATGTAGTTATATATCTATCATCTGTATGTGTCTCTATGCACACACAACACATATGTATAATACATACATTTAGTTTACCTTTTTATTTATCTATTTATTTATTTAGCCGCACCATGTGGCTTGTGGGATCTTAGTTCCCCAACCAGGGATTGAACCCAGGCCATCTGCAGTGAAAGCATGGAGTACTAACCACTGGACTGACGGGGAATTCTCTAGTTTACTCTTCTGAAGTGCTAATTAACTGGCACAAGTTCATGAACATTTCATCCCTTGTCTTTATGGGACTAAAAGAATTGTGCTGAGAAACTGCGTTGCCTCTTCTCACTGACCTCCCTAACGTAGATATTAGGCTCATTCCCTTATTCTTTTAGACGCAGCTAGCACGGATCTGCTGGGTTTAGAAGCCTCTGCTGACACTGGAGGCATCTACTGGGTTTAGAAGCCTCTACTGACAGAAGATGGACTTAAAGCTTGACCTGAGCTGTCCTCCTAATGTCCACCAGTCGTGTAGATTATACTGACTTGTGATCCCTTGATAATTTGTAATTCATGTTGTTAATATTATCTCTCTCAACCAACTAGATCTTTTGATTAACCGGAACACAATCAAAATTCCAAAAAAGACTGTTTTATTGTAGTCATTTAACTATGTTTAACAAGCTTTTTCTTCCAAGAGATCCAAAATGGTTTGCAGCGTGTTTTTATTAGAAATGCATTTTTCATTAAAAAAGTAACGTAACACTATTACTAAACCCCTAATGGATAATTATGAAGAAAATAAAGATATTTATCATAATAAAATCAGCATTAAATTTGTGGTATATTCCTTCCCATGTATTCTTTAATTTATGTGGCTTTGATCATAATGAGCATGAATTTTTGATTTTTTAAAAAATGAAACATTGTCTCCTAGGTACGTAGTGATCTAGTTTCTACAGCCATAATTTTAAATAGCCGTCAAATACTTCATGGAGTGTTTGTGTGCGTGTGCATGCGTAAAACTGTAAAATATTGAACTGCTATTCTATTAGGGAGAATTAAATTTTACCTTTTTTATTCTAAATAATGTTCCAATGAGCATCTTTTCATTGATTTAAGATTCTTTCCTTAGGCCAGATTCCTAGAATGCAATTATAGGATCAGGGAAAAGGGAATATTCTATATGGCTCTTGATATATATTTCCAACTTGCTTTTCAGAGGGTTCATACTAATTTACAAAGCCACTAGCAAAGGATATAAGTACTAGTTTCTCTACGTCCCCACCAGTTGTGGGTATTATAATTACTTTAACATTTTGCTAATAGGAATTATATCATTGCTGTTTAATTTGAATTTCTCTGATTACCAGTTAGGTTAGTTATTTTAATATGCTAAATCTCTGGGTACATTTTCTTAATAGAGATCTGCCTTGTGTTTTAAACAATTCAGCTGCCCAGATTACACCTAGCACGACTTAAAGTTCCATGCATCAAACTAAACAAAAATGGATATGCATTTTCAAAGATTGTATTATATAATCTGTGTTAGTCTGTGTTCTAATGTATCATCCAAAAATTTCTGTTATTCACTAGGATGAGCTTAAGCAAAATCAATATATGAGAACTGATTTACTTCCCTTATTCTCTGTAATAAGGGAAGTAATGATCCTTCCCTCTTGATGTTCCTTCTTGATTTTCTAATAATTAATTCATGCACATGGTACCAAATTCAAGATGTACAAAGAGTATATAGTGAAAGGCAAGGACTGACTTAAGACATATTGGTATCTAGGAAGGTGTGTTTCCAACCAGCAGCCCAAACATTTACCCTGATGAGAATGAATGTTTTAGAGTAGAGAGATATTTCTTTTTAAATACCAATGTGAATGCTATAAAATAACTCTTCCAAGTTCTTGCTGCCCATGTGAGGCAAAACCACAAGTTTCCAACTTGAAAAGTTATTTCCAACATTCTACTTTGTTGTCTCTCACTATAGAGGCTGAAAAGCCAATATTTTTCTATCCCCAACTTTCTTAAAACTTTCTTGAGACAAAAACATGATAAAAAGGATTAGACAAGAGTGGTATGCCTGTTCTCTTTCCTCCTTCTCCCTGCCTGGAGCAGAGAAGTGATGACTGGAGCTCTGGCAATCATTTTCTGTCCTTGAGGAAATGTGAGGGGGACCACGGATACATCAGCTCTGACACAGCAACCACCTTCCTCCAGATGAGATCTTCTCTAACTTGGTGCACATAAAAATCACCTGAAAGCTTTCATTAAAGCAGAGATTGCTGGTCCCCTGTCACAGAGATTCTGGTTCAGCTGGTCTGAGGTGGGCTGTAAGACTTTGTGTTCCTATCAAAATTTCAGACAATGCTGATGCTCCAGGTCTACAGCCCACACTTGGAGAAGGAAAGTGCTAGACTTACATGAGAAAAATAAAGCCCTACTTTTCAAAGCCACTGCAATTGATGTTGCTTGCACCTGAAGTCTATATTAACTCATTTGCCTGCTAGGTCCACTTATTCCTGCTTCTTGTGCACCATTAACTCTAAAAAGACATGTGAAGGTCAATCTAATTGCATGTACGTGAAGATGACAGCATTGGTCAATGGTCAAGAGTGATCAAGAGTCTCTCACTCCAGGGACTTCCCTAGTGGTCCAGTGGTTAAGACTCTGCACTTCCACCGTGGGGGGCATGGGTTCAATCCCTGGTCGGGGAATTAAGATCCCACGTGAGGTGCGGCCAAAAAAAAAAAAAAAAAGGAGTCTCCCACTCCAGGAAGTTTGGCCTGTTCCCAGTCTTTTCCACATGCCTCTTCGTTTCTGGGAAGTGATGAGCTATAGGAGGAAAAGAGTGGAAGAGTTTGGAGGTGATCTTCAAAAATGGAAGTAATAACAGCCACACCCCAATTACCTGCTGCTGAACTAGGAGAGTATTGTAAAAAATAATAGTGTCCTTGTTCTGAAAGCTTGGTACCAAAAGCTGCAGAGTTTGAGGTCCACACAAATTCAGCCCACATCCTCTATCTCACCTCCTGGTTTGTCTTTGGAACATACAGAGCTTGGTTGTGAAGCCCTTTCTCCAAGGATTAATTGAATCAAGATCAACCCTATCTGGAATGTACATTTAATACTTGGGAATGATGTCAGTAATATATGTAAGAGATTTTTATATTAGATAACTGCTCATTAAAAGTCAGTCCTTTCCTCCAGGGTTTTAAAATAGAAAGTATTCACCTTTTGCAAATGAGGATAGTGAAATTTACTTTAACTCATGCTACAATGAAAACTGGAAGAAAGGGAATTGCTCACAATACAATATAACTCCACAAAATTTGCATAATTTAGGCATAAAATGTAATACCCTGCTCACACTCTTTTGTCTTGAATGAAATTGGTTTTCAAGTAACGTGTGGGGAATCATAACCAGCTTTAGCGAAATGGATAATGTCAGAAAGCAAAAGTTCCTATTAGCCTAGGAGGCATTGCCTAGTACGAATCCAGGGTACCGCATTTCTGACAAAGTTTGTCTTGTGATTTTATGCAAAGGACTTTGTGGAATTAACTGAAACATTTGGGCCATGCATTTTGAATATTGAATGGAGTAATTAACAATTTGAGACCTTAATACAATCTTTTTCTAGAATTCTTAGAATCACTGGGTGATCGTTATGCTAAAGATGTTAAAAATGACTTAAATTCCTGTAAATCCTTCTGTCCAAAGAGCACAAAATTCTTCTTGTAATTTAGTATTTCAAATAAATTTTCAGTGATGTAGGGGGAAGCTGCTGGGTATTTCCTACTAAACAGATACTGAAACTGAGGTTCAGAAAAGGAATGCATCTCCCTAGGCCGTATGTGGAAGTGTTAGAACTTAAGAGCACAGAATTTCTAATCTTGTCATGTGAACTGGTCCTTTCATTGGTAGGGGTAGTATAAATGTCTAAAGAATTACTCACTGAAAGCATTGGCCTCCAAGAGCATTTTCTTCATTAACCTCTTAAGTGGTTTGTATGAGGTTAAATGTTGTCATTTTCTATTCATTTGTCAGCTGTGGGCCTTGACCTTCACTTTTCTTATCTTTAAAGTGGGGATGATACATATTCCTTCTGAGATTCTAACAGATGAAAGAGTAATAATATTATTATTCTCTCACATACCTTTCTGTTGCAGACACTCTTAGTTTTCAACACGGGGCCTCCTCAAACCTGCGTCAATCTACATTCCCTGGAGGCTCTTTTAAAGCATACCCCCAGAGCTTTTGACTGGGTAAGTCTGGAATGGGGCCTGAGAACTTGAATTTTTTAAAGGTCTCAGGTGATGCTGATGCTGCTTGTCTGGGGACCACACTTTGAGAACCACTGTTCTAGCCCTGCCCATTCTCAATTTTTCTGTTTTTGTTAGGCATGACAGTGTTTCCATTTAAAACAAAACAACAGCGACAAACCTTGATTTCCAAGGATTTTTTGCAACTGGGGGTGGCCATGGAGCCAATGATACATAAGTAATGTCTGCAGGAAGCTTTACTAAGCTGGCACAAGCCTTCTTGCCACTTGCCCTTCTTCCTTCATGCTTTTTCTTGCCTGGAAGGAGTATTCTATTCAGAAAATAGAGCAGCCGTCTCGTGACCGTGAATCAGGAGGCCAGTTTGGGTAGAGACACGGGAATATTGAAGCATCAATTTTTTAAGAGTAGCTGCAGGAGCCACCTCCAAATGCCTGTTCTGTGACACAAAATAGCTGTAGGTGGCTACCACCTGTAACAGTCCTTCTCCAGTTTATTTTTCATGCATACCTACAAAGCTTTTGGACTGTCTGTTTAATAAAAGTGGAGACAAAGAGGAAAAGTGATTGGCATTTATTTTATTTCATTTATTTATTTATTAACATCTTTATTGGAGTATAATTGCTTTACAATGTTGTGTTAGGTTCTGTTGTATAACGAAGTGAATCAGCTATAGGTATACATATTATCCCCATATCCCCTCCCTCTTGCATCTCCCTCCCACCCTCCCTATCCCACCCCTCTAGGTGGTCACAAAGCACCAAACTGATCTCCCCCTGCGATGTAGCTGCTTCCCACTAGCTATCTATTTTACATTTCGTAGTGTATATATGTCAATGCTATTGTCTCACTTCGTCCCAGCCTAACCTTCCCCCTTCCTTGTGTCCTCAAGTTCATTCTCTGTCTGTTCTTTATTCCTGTCCTGCTCCTAGGTTCATGAGAACCTTTTTTTTTTTTTTTTTTTTTTTTTTTTTAGATGCCATGTGTATGTGTTAGCACACAGTATTTATTTTTCTCTTCTGGACTTACTTCACTCTGTATGACACTCTCTAGGGCCATCCACCTAACTACAAATAACTCAATTTCGTTTCTTTTTATGGCTGAGTAATATTCCATTGTATATATGTGCCACATCTTCTTTATCCATTCATCTGTCGATGGACACTTAGGTTGCCTCCATGTCTTGGATATTGTAAATAGAGCTGCACTGAACATTGTGGTACATGATTCTCTGAATTATGGTTTTCTCAGGGTATATGCCCACTAGTGGGATTTTGGGGTCATATGGTAGTTCTATTTTTAGTGATTTTTTTTTTTAAAACATCTTTATTGGGGTATAATTGCTTTACAATGGTGTGTTAGTTTCTGCTTTATAACAAAGTGAATCAGTTATACATATACATATGTTCCCATATCTCTTCCCTCTTGCGTCTCCCTCCCTTCCACCCTCCCTATCCCACCCCTCCAGGCGGTCACAAAGCACTGAGCTGATATCCCTGTGCTGTGCGGCTGCTTCCCACTAGCTATCTACCTTACGTTTGTTAGTGTATATATGTCCATGCCTCTCTCTCGCTTTGTCACAGCTCACCCTTCCCCCTCCCCATATCCTCAAGTCCATTCTCCAGTAGGTCTGTGTCTTTCTTCCTGTCTTACCCCTAGGGTCTTCATGACATTTTTTTTTTCTTAAATCCCATATATATGTGTTAGCATATGGTATTTGTCTTTCTCTTTCTGACTTACTTCACTCTGTATGACAGACTCTAGGTCTATCCACCTCATTACAAATAGCTCTATTTCGTTTCTTTTTATGGCTGAGTAATATTCCATTGTATATATGTGCCACATCTTCTTTATCCATTCATCCGATGATGGACACTTAGGTTGTTTCCATGTCCTGGCTATTGTAAATAGAGCTGCAATGAATATTTTGGTACATGACTCTTTCTGAATTATGGTTTTCTCAGGGTATATGCCCACTAGTGGGATTTTTGGTTCATATGGTAGCTCTATTTTTAGTTTTTTAAGGAACCTCTATACTGTTCTCCATAGTGGCTGTATCAATTTACATTCCCACCAACAGTGCAAGAGGGTTCCCTTTTCTCCACATCCTCTCCAACATTTGTTTTTTGCAGATTTTTTGATGATGGCCATTCTCACTGGTGTGACGTGATACCTCATTGTAGTTTTGATTTTCATTTCTCTAATGATTAGTGATGTTGAGCATCCTTTCATGTGTTTGTTGGCAATCTGTATACCTTCTTTGGAGAAATGTCTCTTTAGGTCGTCTGCCCATTTTTGGATTGCTTGTTTGTTTTCTTGATATTGAGCTGCATGAGCTGCTTGTAAATTTTGAAGACGAATCCTCTGTCAGTTGCTTCATTTGCAAATATTTTCTCCCATTCTGAGGTTGTCTTTTCATCTTGTTCATGGTTTCCTTTGCTGTGCAAAATCTTTTAAGTTTCACTAGGTACCATTTGTTTATTTTTGTTTTTATTTCCATTTCTCTAGGAGGTGGATCAAAAAGGATCTTGCTGTGATTTATGTCGAAGAGTGTTCTTCCTATGTTTTCCTCTAAGAGTTTTTTTTTTCTTTTTTTTTTTTTTTTTTGCGGTATGCGGGCCTCTCACTGTTGTGGCTTCTCCCGTTGTGGAGCACAGGCTCCAGATGCGCAGGCTCAGCGGCCATGGCTCATGGGCCTAGTCGCTCCGCAGCATGTGGGATCCTCCTGGTCCAGGGCATGAACCCGTGTCCCCTGCATCGGCAGGTGGACTCTCAACCACTGTGCCACCAGGGAAGCCCCCTCTAAGGGTTTTATAGTGTCTGACCTTACATTTAGGTCTTTAATCCATTTTGAGTTTATTTTTGTGTATGGTGTTAGGGAATGTTCTAATTACATTGTTTTACATGTAGCTGTCCAGTTTTCCCAGCACCACTTATTGAAGAGGCTGTCTTTTCTCCGTTGTATATTCTTGCCTCCCTTATCAAAGATAAGGTGACCATACATGTGTGAGTTTATCTCTGGGCATTCTATCCTGTTCCATTGATCTATATTTCTGTCTTTGTGCCAGTACCATACTGTCTTGATTACTGTAGCTTTGTAGTATGGTCTGAAGACAGGGAGCCTCATTCCTCCAGCCCCGTTTTTCTTTCTCAAGATTGCTTTGGCTGTTTGGGTTCTTTTGTGTTTCCATACAAATTGTGAAATTTTTTGTTCTAGTTCTGTGAAAAACACCATTGGTAGTTTGATAGGGATTGCATTGAATCTGTAGATTGCTTTGGGTAGTATAGTCATTTTCACAATGTTGATTCTTCCAATCCAAGAACATGGTATATCTCTCCATCTGTTTGTATCATCTTTAACTTCTTTCATCAGTGTCTTATAGTTTTCTGCATACAGGTCTTTTATATCCTTAGGTAGGTTTATTCGTAAGTATTTTATTCTTTTTGTTGCAATGGTAAATGGGAGTGTTTCATTAATTTCCCTTTCAGTTTTTTTTTTTTTTTTTTTTTTTTTTTTTTGCGGTAGGCGGGCCTCTCACTGCTGTGGTCTCTCCCATTGTGGAGCACAGGCTCTGGACGTGCAGGCTCAGCGGCCATGGCTCACAGGCCCAGCCACTCCACGGAATGTGGGATCTTCCCAGACCGGGGCACGAACCCGTGTCCCCTGCATCAGCAGGCGGACTCTCAACCACTGCGCCACCAGGGAAGCCCTCTCTTTCAGTTTCTTCATCATTAGTGTATAGGAATGCAAGAGATTTCTGTGCATTAATTCTCTATCATGCTACTTTGCCAAATTCATTGGTTAGCTCTAGTAGTCACCTGGTAGTATCTTTATGACAATCTATGTATAGTATCATGTCATCTGCAAACAGGGACAGCTTTACTTCTTTTCCGATTTGGATTCCTTTTATTTCTTTTTCTTCTCAGATTGCCATGGCTAGGACTTCCAAAACTATGTTGAATAATAGTGTTGAGAGTGGGCATCCTTCTGTTGTTCCTGATCTTAGAGGAAATGCTTTCAGTTTTTCACCATGGAAAATGACGCTTGCTGTGGGTTTGTCGTATATGGCCTTTATTATGTTGAGGTAGGTCCCTCTATGCCCACTTTCTGAAGAGTTTTTATCATAAATGGTGTTAAATTTTGCCAAAAGCTTTTTCTGTATCTGTTGAGATGATCATATGGTTTGTAATCTTCAATTTGTTAATCTGGTGCATCACATTGATTGATTTGTGTATATTGAAGAATCCTTGCATCCCTGGAATAAATCCCGCTTGATCATGGTGTATGATCCTTTTAATGCATTGTTGGATTCTGTTTGCTCATATTTTGTTGAGGATTTTTGCATCTATGTTCATCAGAAATATTGATCTGTAATTTTCTTTTTTTGTAATATCTGGTTGTGGTATCAGGGTGATGGTGGCCTCCTAGAATGAGTTTGGGAGTGTACCTTCCTCTACAATTTTTTGGAAGAGTTTGAGAAGGATGGGTGTTAGCTCTTCTCTAAAGGTTTGCTAGAATTCACCTGTGAAGCCATCTGGTCCTGGACTCTTGTTTGTTGGAAAATTATTAATCACAGTTTCAATTTCATTACTTGTGATTGGTCTGTTCATATTTTCTATTTCTTCCTGGTTCAGTCTTGGAAGGTTATACCTTTCTAAGAATTTGTCCATTTCTTCCGGGTTGTGCATTTTAGCACAGAGTTGCTTGTAGTAGTCTCTTAGGATGCTTTGTATTTCTGTGGTGTCTGTTGTAACTTCTCCTTTTTCGTTTCTAATTTTATTGATTTGAGTCCTCTCCCTCTTTTTCTTGATGAGTATGGCTAAAGGTTTATCAATTTTGTTTATCTTCTCAAAGAACCAGCTTTTAGTTTTATTGATCTTTCCTACTGTTTCCTTCATTTCTTTTTCCTTTATTTCTGATCTGATCTTTATGATTTCTCTCCTTCTGCTAACTTTGGGATTTTTTTTGTTGTTCTCTCTCTAATTTCTTTAGGTGTAAGGCTGGGTTGTTTGTTCGAGATTTTTCTTGTTTCTTGAGGTAGCATTGTATTGCTATAAACTTCCCCTTAAAACTGCTTTTACTGCATCCCATAGGTTTTGGGTCATTGTGTTTTCATTGTCATTTGTTTCTAGGTATTTTTTGATTTTCTCTTTGATTTCTTCAGTGATCTCTTGGTTATTTAGTACCGTATTGTTTACCTCCATGTGTTTGTATTTTTTACACTTCTTTTCCTGTAATTGGTATCAGGTCTCATAGCTTTGTGGTTGGAAATGATACTTGATACAATTTCAATTTTCTTAAATTTACCAAGGCTTGATTTGTGACCCAAGATATGATCTATCCTGGAGAATGTTCCATGCACACTTGAGAAGAAAGTGTATTCTGTTGTATTTCAATGGAATGTCCTATAAATATCAGTTAAGTCCATCTTGTTTAATGTGTCATTTAAAGCTTGTGTTTCCTTATTTATTTTCATTTTGTATGATCTGTCCATTGGTGCAAGTGGGGTGTTAAAGTCCCGTACTATTATTGTGTTACTGTTGATTTCCCATTTTATGGCTGTTAGCATTTGCCTTATGTATTGAAGTGCTCCTATGTTGTGTGCATAAATACTTACAGTTGTTATATCTTCTTTTTGGATTGATCCCTTGGTCATTATGTACTGTCCTTCTTAGTCTCTTGTAATAGTCTCTCTTTTAAAGTCTATTTTGTCTGATATGAGAATTGCTACCCCAGCTTTCTTTTGATTTCCATTTGCATGGAATAACTTTTTCCACCCCCTCACGTTCAGTCTGTATGTGTCCCTAGGTCTGAAGTGGGTCTCTTGTAGACAGCATATATATGGGTCTTGTTTTTGTATCCATTCAGCCAGTCTATGTGTTTTGGTTGGAGCATTTAATCCATTTACATTTAAGGTAATTATTGAAATGTATGTTCCTATTACCATTTTCATAATTGTTTTGGGTTTGTTATTGTAGGTCTTTTCCTTCTCTTGTGTTTCCTGCACAGAGAAGTTCCTTTAGCATTTGTTGTAAAGTTGGTTTGGTGGTGCTAAATTCTCTTAACTTTTGATTGTCTGTAAAGGTTTTAATTTCTCCATCAAATCTGAATGAGATCCTTTCTGGGTAGAGTAGTCTTGGTTTTAGCTTTTTCCCTTTCATCACTTTAACTATGTCCTGCCACTCCCTTCTGGCTTGCAGAGTTTCTGCTGAAAGATCAGCTGTTAACCTTATGGGGATTCCCTTGTATGTTATTTCTTGCTTTTCTCTTGCTGTTTTTAATATTTTTCCTTTGTATTTAATTTTTGATAGTTTGATTAATATGTGTCTTGGAGTGTATCTCCTTGGATTTATCCTGTATGGGACTCTCTGTGCTTCCTGAACTTGACTGACTATTTCCTTTCCATATTAGGGAAGTTTTCAACTATAATCTCTTCAAATATTTTCTCAGACCCTTTCTTTTTCTCTTCTTCTTCTGAGACCCCTATAATTTGAATGTTGGTGCGTTTATTGTTGTTCCAGAGGTCTCTGAGACTCTCCTCAATTCTTTTCATTCTTTTTTCTTTATTCTGCTCTGTGGTAGTTATTTCCACTATTTTATCTTCCAGGTCACTTACCTGTTCTTCTGCCTCAGTTATTCTGCTATTGATTCCTTCTAGAGAATTTTTAATTTCTTTTATTGTGTTGTTCATCATTGTTTGTTTGCTCTTTAGTTCTTCTAGGTCCTTGTTAAATGTTTCTTGTATTTTCTCCATTCTGTTTCCAAGATTTTGGATCACCTTTACTGTCACTATTCTGAATTCTTTTTCAGGTAGGCTGCCTATTTCCTCTTCATTTGTTTGGTCTGGTTGATTTTTACCTTGTTCCTTCATCTGCTGCATAGTTCTCTGTTTTCTCATTTTGCTTAACTTACTGTGTTTTGGGTCTCCGTTTTGCAGGCTCCACGTTCACAGTTCCCATTGTTTTTGGTGTCTACTCCCAGTGGGTAAGTTTGATTCAGTGGCTTGTGTAGGCTTCCTGGTGGAGGGGACTGGTGCCTGTGTTATCATGGATGGGGCTGGATCTTGTCTCTCTGGTGGGCAGGTCTGCGTTCGGTGGTGTGTTTTGGGGTGCCTGTGAACTTAGTATGATTTTATGCAGCTTCTCTGCTAGTGGGTGGGTTTGTGTTCCTGTCTTGCTAGTTGTTTGGCATGGGGCGTCCAGTACTGGAGCTTGCTGGCCGTTGGGTGGAGCTGGGTCTTAGCTTTGAGATGGAGATCCCTGGGAGAGCTCTCGCTGACTGATATTATGTGGAGCCAGGAGGTCTCTGGTGGTCCAGTGTCCTGAACTTGGCTCTCCCACCTCAGAGTGTTAGGTCTGACACCAGGTCGGAGCACCAAGACCCTGTCAGCCACATGGCTCAGAAGAAAAGGGAGAAAAAGAGAATGAAAAAAATCATTAAAAAACAAATAAATAAAATAAAATAAAATATAATGAAAATAAAAAATTATTAAAATTAAAAAGTAATAAAAAAGAAGACAAGAGCAACCAAACCAATAAACTAATCTACCAATGATAACAAGCATTAAAAACTATACTAAGGTAAATATAAAAATCAGAACCAAGTCAGTCGCAAACAGCAAACCCCAAGTTTACAGTTGCTCCCAAAGTCTACTGCCTCAATTTTGGGTTGATTCATTGTCTATTCAGGTATTCCACAGATGCAGGGTACATCCAGTTGATTGTGGGGATTTAATCTGCTGCTCCTGAAGCTTCATGGAGAAATTTTCCTTTCTCTTCTTTGTTCACACAGCTCCTGGGGTTCACCTTTGGTTTTGGCCCCATCTCTGCATGTAGATTGCCCTCAGGCTTCTGTTCCCACCCAGACAGGACGGGGTTAAAGCAGGGGCTGATTAGAGGGCTCTGGCTCACTCAGGCCGGGGGGAGGGAGGGGTGTGGATGAGGGGCGGGCCTGCGGCGGCAGAGGCCGGCATGATATTGCACCAGCCTGAGGTGCGCCGTGTGTTCTCCCTGGGAAGTTGTCCCTGGATCATGGGACGCTGGCAGTGGCGGGCTGCACAGGCTCCCGGGAGGGGGGTGTGGATAGTGACCTGTGCTCGCACACAGGCTTCTTGGTGGTGGCAGCAGCAGCTTTAGCGTCTCATGCCCGTCTCTGGTGTCTGAGCTGATAGGCGTGGCTCGCGCCCGTCTCTGGAGCTCATTTAGGCGGTGCTCTGAATCCCCTCTCCTCGTGCACCAGGAAACAAAGAGGGAAGAAAAAGTCTCCTGCCTCTTCTGCAGCTCCAGACTTTTCCCCGGACTCCCTCCCGGCTAGCTGTGGCTCACTAGCCCGCTTCAGGCTGTGTTCACGCCGCCAACCCCAGTCCTCTCCCTGGGATCCAACCTCCGAAGCCTGAGCCTCAGCTCCCAGCCCCCGCCCACCCCAGCGGGTGAGCAGACAAGCCTCTCGGGCTGGTGAGTGCGGGTTGGCACCGATCCTCTGTGCGGGTGTGCTTTGTCCTCCGCACCCCTGTTGCTGTGCTCTCCTCTGTGGCTCCGAAGCTTCCCCCCGACACCTGCAGTCTCCGCCCGCGAAGGGGCTTCCTAGCGTGTGGAAACCTTTCCTCCTTCACAGCTCCCTCCCACTGTTGTAGGTCCTGTCCCTATTCTTTTGTCTCTGTTTTTTTCTTTTTGCTTTTGCCCTACCCAGGTACGTGGTGATTTTCTTGCCTTTTGGGAAGTCTGAGGTCTTCTGCCAGCGTTCAGTAGGTGTTCTGTAGGAGTTGTTCCATATGTAGATGTATTTCTGATGTATTTGTGGGAAGGAAGGTGATCTCCACGTCTTACTCCTCTGCCATCTTGAAGGTCCTTGCCATTTATTTTAAATGATGTATACATCTTTGCCCCAAAGCTCTTTGAGGGCAGTGGGTAGATGTGACATGCAGAATAGATGCCTTTTTGGCCCATCGTAGTGACAGGCCATGTTGTGCTCAAGTGTCAGCCTCTGAGAGGCCGTTAAGATAAATGATGTCTGCTTACCTTTTACCCTGGAGACCACAGTGTCATTCTCCAGTCTGAAAGGCCATTTGTAAAGCTCACAGAGTTGCCTTAGCTATTAAACAAAGAACAAAAATGAAAAGCTAAACTCTTTCCCCAAGGAAAAGACATTACCTTGGATGGTCTCTGTGCTCTTCTATGATTCCATGACACTTACTATGCACGGGATGTAGAGACCCCATCTCTCCTGATGCTGGGTCTACAAGGACATTCCTTCGTCTTGTTTTCCCTTTGTGTATTGTCTCACCATTTCCACCCTACGTTTCGATTTGTGAGTTTTGAGATAAGCACATGGGAACAGCTCATACTGATGCTCCTAAGGGTTAAGTCACACACAAGAATGGATTTTGCTTTATGCGCAGCTCATAAAAAGAGATAAGTTGTTATTTGCTTTTTATGCATGTAGGAAAATGGAGCATGAGCTAATAGTACTTTCTGTAGAGGAGCCAGAAGAAATTTAGTATGTATATGAATTTAATGCAAAATACGAACCCAAATGTAAATACTGGTTTCCTTCCAGGTTTTCAAGACTTCAGAAAAAAAAACACAGAAAGGTTTTCTTTACTTGTTATACTTCTGCTGATGGAAAGCATCCTTCCAGTGTTGAAAAGATGGATGGCTTTAAATACAGAATATATGTATTTTAAATACAGAATATATGTATTTTAAACTTGGTGGTCTTTAAAATTAAGAGTGGAAACTTTTCATTGGATTGAATGTTGCATGTAGCATATTGCAGGTTTTGGAGTATTATTTGATCCTATGATTGTGATCCAAATCCCTTATTTTAAAGAAACATAAAGACATGATTCTCCTTTTGTAATTCAACACAACAAAAAATTCCCCTTTATTCAGTGTGCACTTGACTATTAATCTCTTTTTAAGTTGAGATTACACATATACGATGGAAATAATATGAGGAAATTATAGATAGTAATAAACATATTTTACCTTATCTTCTTCATAAAAGACTTTATAATGGTGCGCAAATAGCTTTTCCCTTTGCAAAAACAAGATGCTGGGAGCATTGAGGAAATAAATTCAATAAATTAGTGATTGAAATGAATCTTTTAAACTCTTAAAAAATAATAATAATCACTGATGTCTATTGAGCACTTACTGTGTACCTGGTACTTTATGTATATTAACTCGTTTAATAATTATAACATTGTCAGGAAAATACTCTTATTATTTCCATTCTACACATGAGGGAATTGAGGCTTAAACAAATGTGTCTCTGATTGTGCTGCCATTCAGTGGAAAGCTCAGAACTGAAGCTCAGGCCACCCCATTCTAGAACCTTTGCTCTTAACATAGTAGTATATCAGTTAGCTTCTGCTACGTCAAACTACCCCGACACTTAGAGGCTGAAAACAACCACGAATTCAGCTCACATTTCCATGGGTCAACAGTTTGGGCTAGGATCAGCTGGGTGGAGGAACTGGGTGGAAGCTTAGGGAGGTCAGATGACAGAGCTGAGGTTAGAAGCTTAATTTCTTTACTCCTAACAATCCAAAGGGACTTGTATTTGCTTGATGGAGCAAATATCTTATGCGGGACCTTAAGGAAAGAACTACAGGGACTTCCCTGATGGCGCAGTGGTTAAGAATCTGCCTGACAATGCAGGGGACTTGGGTTCGAGTCCTGGTCTGGGAAGATCTCACATGCCGTGGAGCAACTAAGCCCGTGCGCCACAACTACTGAGCCTGCGCTCTAGAGCCCGCAAGCCACAGCTACCGATGCCCGCGCGCCTAGAGCCAGTGCTCCGCAACAAGAGAAGCCACTGCAATGAGAAGCCCGCACACCGCAACAAAGAGTAGACCCTGCTCCCCGCAACTAGAGAAAGCCTGTGTGTAGCAACAAAGACCCAACACAGCCAAAAATAAATAACTAAGTAAATAAATAAATTTATTTAAAAAAACACTACACACCCGAGCTGTGACTTTCTGGCAGGTGATACCCAAGGACATCCCTAAATGTGGACGTGCGTAGGACAAAGAGATAGGATAAAAATATGAGGGCGAGATCCTCTTAGAAAGTATGGTATTTATAATTACTGTAATTTGCTGACTTGGCCTTGTGCTGATCTCCATCCAGGCCGTGCTAGATGTTGGTGGAGAGTAAGCAGATGTGGTCCTCTGACGTTTTGGGGCATGTGGTCTGGGAGAAGAAATACTGATCTAGTAAACAGTTATACCAGTTACTACTTGTGGGTACATGGTAGGCATAAAATAGAGTATTAAGATAAAAACCAGTTAGTGGAGAGTTTCTTTAGATAAGTTGGTGTGGAAAGCTTTTTTTTTTTTTTTTTTTTACAAAAGAGGGAAAAGTTCCAGGAAGTTTATTTATTTTTTTAAATTTATTTATTTATTGGCTGCGTTGGGTTTTCCTTGCTGCTCTCAGGCTTTCTCTAGTTGCAGTGAGCAGGGGCTACTCTTTGTTGTGGTACGCGGGGTTTCTCATTGCGGTGGCTTCTCTTGTTGCGGAGCATGGGCCCTAGGCGCCCAGGCTTCAGCAGTTGTGGCACAGCAGGCTCAGTAGTCGTGGCTCACGGACTTAGTTGCTCCGCAGCATGTGGGATTTTCCCAGACCAGGGATCGAACCCGTGTCCCCTGGATTGGTAGGCGGATTCTTAACCACTGCACCACCAGGGATGTCCCATGGAAAGGTATTTTGGAAAAGCGATAATTAAACTGAAATCTGAATGTTGAGAAGGATACAGCCATGCAAAAAAAAGTGAAGCAGGTTTGCAGATGGAGGGGTGTGTGTGTGTTGGAAAGATGAAGTTGTAAGTGGAAGTTTCCATGCTCACACTCCGTGATGAGACCCCCCCGTGGCTCTTCTTATTTCCTTAAATTCCTAAAGAATCCCATAAGAATAGAAGGCATTCTGCCCAGGTGCTCTATAAAGATAAGGAGGGGTGCCTATTGTAGGTGTAGGGCACCAGATGGGGAGTAAATTCTGCTTCCCCTCTTGGCTTTGACACTTATTCACCACCTGTCCTTGGGAGGCACTCCACCTACCAGAATTTAGTTGCTTCATCTCAACCTGGGTCACAGTGATGTCAATTCCAGTGGTGGGTAAGTGCTATGTGGGTAATGTGGAAAAGTGAGTTTGAGGCCACTTAAGATCTCTGTAGGCCAGAGTTCTGTAATTGATTAGGGACGTCTGCCATGGACTTAGAATGAGGAAGTAGTGTGATGTGTGTGGTGTATCTGCCGTTGTCTGGCAGCCTTCCCATTTTCCATCATGGTGTTTTCTATGGATTTTACTGCTGATTGGAAAAATTTTGTAGCTTTCCGATTTTTTTCTGATTTTTAAAAATGCAGCAATAATTGAAAAAAATTAAGGAGGGGACTAAATCCATCAAAACAATACTCTGCACACTTGCTTCAAAGGGATCAAACAAAGCAAATCAAGCACAGGAGGGAACTGGATTTATACGTCTCTCATTTGTAATATTATTAGTGTGATTAATGTACAAAGACCAGTATTTCCTGAAATTCATAATTTGCCCTATTCCTTCGTGAGCTTTGTGTTTCCCAGAATAATCATGCTGATCCATTTCCTTAAAAATGTATTGAATGCCTAAGAGCTCATTTAGCAAGGGAGCAGCATAATTGGACACAGTAGGGAAACATCAGAGAAGCGGTTTGCTTCCTAAGGAGATGAGAATGTGCTGTGAGTCCCAGCCAGATGGAATGTCACGCCAGGAGGGACCCCATCTCTGTACGGTGTCAATGAGCAAAATGTGCAAAGGCTATTTATGGAATTAGGGCTGGAGGACAGTGGCTCGTTCTCAGATGAATGGAGGTCTTCCCTGGATTATAAAATGTATGTTCTTTTGAATAATGGGACAAAATGGGAGTAGAATGTTTCAGCGTTTTTTTCCCTAACACGACAGCTTTTTGGCAATCCTGGTGATTTTACAACTGGATTTCATCTTCATGAAATTTTGGTGTGGGCGTGTGATCGTTTCTACTCCACCCTGTCCCATAAGTAGCCACTTTAAAAGCATCTCTATCTTACCTCTGAGCTTGGCTCTCTTGTTATACAGGTGTCCAGAAAAGCATTCCTATATCCTCAGCTTTAGGAACTGGAAGAAAGGAGGGAGATCAGAGTCCTCAGGTCAAAACACATTTAAAGTTCATGCTCTGTGATGTATCTGCATGCCTCTGTGTTTCTTTGTTTCCCTCAATCCTGTGCTCTCTCCTTTTCCAAAATAACTTATTAACGCGGTGACTTTGGGGTCTCATTCAGAGTCGCTTCCACCTGGATTGGTAAGAAACATCTGAGACCAATCAACCTGTTAGATGGTAGAAGTGCTAGCTATGCTAATATTCTGCATATTCATTACCCACAGGAAATGAGGCTTTGGAAAATCTCAGGCTGATCAGGGCAGCCATGCCGCCAAGCCCAGGGAGCGTCCTTCCCGTTGAATTCTACAGAGCTTGCTTGGCACATGCATGGGCCTGATACAGACCTACCAGGGAAATTTACATAGTTTACTGAGGCAGGGCAGAGGGCAAGACAGAAAGAGCTGAGGCTGGAAAGTAGGGATGGGCCAAATGAAGAAGTATGTTATGGATCCTGAGTGAATTTGGGTTTTACCCTAAATTCACCTGATATCAGTGGCATTTCAGAGAGGTTCCTTTAGCCACAGCTTAGAGGGTGAGTTGGAGAAAGTCAACACTGGAGGGATGGCAAATTAAAAGAGACGACTGAAGTAAGATCTTTCCATCAACTTCTCTTTGGCACCACCCTGGACCAAATTCCGACCCCGCTTTGGGGGGGTGATGACAGTGAGCTCCTGAGAACCCCTCTCCCTACTCATCTCCAGTAGGAGAAGGAGATCCTGAATGTGGCCAGCAGAGCCTTGTGGATGTCGACCTTGCTTCGTAAACGTAAATAGAAATCATTGAAGGAAAAGCACGTTGGAAAGGAGTAGAAACAGGGCACTCTTTGTGGTGAAGGAAAAGCCCTGCATCTTGACATTGGTTGTGGTTACATGGATCTATACATAGGATAAATTTTCACAGAGCTACACACACGCACTGTGTGTGTGTAAGGTCGGCAGATTGCACCAATATCGGTTTCCTAGTCTGAATATTGTCCTGCAGTTGTGTAAGATGTTTCCATTGGGGAAAGCTGAGTGAACAGTCCATAGGATCTCTCTTTACTACTTTTGCAAATTCTTGTGAGCTTATAGTTATTTCAAAATTAAAGGAAGAAGAAAGATTTAGAGATTGGGAGGGATATTGGTAAATTCAGTTAGCAGGGCATTGAATGTAATTCAATCTCTACTGTGAAGACCTTAACTAAATCTTCAGCTCTCCTTCTTGACTCAGATCTTGGCCTTAACTCTTTAGGGGAGAGGAATATTCCCCCCTCCCCCTCTTCGTTCTTTTGGCTGGTCAAGTCATTAAAATGACATAAGGCAGATTAACAGGAGGAGATAAATTTATTATGTACATACGGGGAATTCATATAAGCATGAAGACAGTAAGGCAAGATGAGGTATGTATGTCATTCTGGACTGAGGAGCAGGGGGTAGGGATCTGGGACTTCAAAGGGAAGTAAGGTAATTCACAGGAAAATGGAAAGTGTTAATGGTTGGTAAACAAATGTTTGCTGGGCCACCTAGAGACAATGGAGCAGAAAGGGACTTTGATAAAGTGGGCCACGCTACCTTCCTCCCTGTCCGCTGCCCCTAGTTCATATTTTACTATATTATCTATGGTGATAGCACCATCTTGGGACTAGCCTTTTATCTAAAATTCTTTTAGGCCGTAAGGGGGAGTCCAAAGGTTCTTCCTGAGTCTTTTGGGCCTTGCTTGGTTTTCAGCTGGAAATAATCCACAGCCAGAATGGCACGTCTTGGGGTGGCCTGCCCTGAACCCCATCAACTCTTTCTTGGTTCTTCTTGCATTCTAACAGTTCGGGGTTCTGCTGACCTGTCCACCTGGCTTTATTTTCAACCTTCTTCTATGTGGACATTCACATTTCAGAAAAACCTGGGACTTACTGTACCTCATTTTGTCTTGGTCTCATTTGTGAAATAGGACTCATAAAAGTACCTGCCTCATAGATCTGTGAAAATAAACTAAGACAGTGAACTCAAAAAGCTTACCAAAGTGCCCGAAATTAGTAAATACCCAGTAAATATTGGCCTTGTTGTAATATAATTTTTACCAGGTGCTCGGTGTGTGTGTGTGTGTATGTTTGTTTATTTATTTAATCTATAATAAATCTACTAGGTTGGATATTTTATCCCCATTGTACAGGTAAGAAAAAAATGGCTCAGATTGGTTAAGCAATTTGTCTAAGGTCGCACAGCTAGTGAATGGCAGTATAGAGATTATATTTCACATCTACTTGGACCCAAATCCCTGTGTCTGTCACTGCATTACATTTTATCTCTAAACAAACTCAGGGGATCCAACCATTATAAATGCAAAAGGAATGACCTAACCAGATAATTCCTCAACAACAACTCTAAAGAGCGCTTTGGATTTGCTTTTGTTCTGCCTGAACTATAATAATGACAGTCATTAAAATCTTGATGGCAAGGGTGTTTTTATTATAAACACATCTTCCTATAGATTTTGTTAAGTATTCTCTCTTTGTTATCTTGCTAAAACAGAAGGGTGTTGTATTGAGAAGAGAAATTCAGGAAATTACAGTGTTAGAAGATCAAAGTACACCCTGCTTTCCTCGTGGAATAAGTTTGTGGGAAAGAAAATGGGCAACGCGGGATTTTTAGCTAAAAGCCAAATGGCCAGACCTGCCTCACCTAGTCACTAGCTAGGTAACTTACCTAGCATATCACTTACCTCTCTGAGTCCCGCTTTGATCAGCTATAAAGCCAGAATAAAAATAACCTCTTTGGAATTAGAAATGTCTATAAAGTGCCTGGTATTTAGAAGGCATCAGAATGTTGCTATTACACTGGTGGCACTAGGTCTGCATCGAAACTTAAACCATGCTATAGTCAGGCATCTTAGAATGAAGGTTTTAACTTTCTTGGAAACTAAATGTATCCCTTTGGAAACTCCCTCTTCCTCTTCTGGTTTGCCCTTAATCCAGGAACCCATATCACATGACAAGTACCCAGCAGCTCCTCTTCATACATGTTAATTGCTTTCCTTCCTGACGCAGGAGAATTTAAATAGTGACTCACCTCACAGGATACCTCCTGGAGGGAGAAAATGCCCAGAAGAGAAAAGAACAGGTTCTACTGTGCTTTGTTTTGATTTCTCCCTATTTCCAGTTCCTATCCACAGCTTTCAAGACTCAGATCGAGTGTTACTAAGTATATATTAGAGCTTCTCAACCCTGACTTCAAATTAGAATCAACTGGGGAGAGTTTTAAAAACTATCAGAACTTGGACCCACTCTACACCAATTAAATTAGAGTCCCAGGAGTTTCATACCCGGGCATCCGTATTTTTCAAAAGCTCCCCAGCTGAGTGATAATATACAGTCAGGGATGAGAATCACTGAAGTACAGGAAGCTTATCCTAAACCCCGCCCTCTCTCCACCCTCAGCCATATGCCGGTATGCTGCTTTCATGTACCATATTCCTTAGTTATTGATTGGAATGAATAAATTAATAGGAAGAATGAATGAATACCCATCTAGGTCATTAAATAATGGCCATCTTGTACTTTTTTCTTCTTTTTTAATTTTTTAATTGAAGTATAGTTGATTTACAGTATTGTGTTAGTTTTAGGTATACAGCAAAGTAATTCTTTTTTTTCAGATTATATTCCATTATAGGTTATTACAAGATATTGAATATAACTCCCCATGCTATACAGTAAATCCTTCTTGCTTATCTATTTTATGTATAGCAGTTTGTATCTGTTAATCCCATACTCATTTATCCCTCCCTCCCTCTCCCCTTTGGTAACCATAAGTTTGTTTTTTATGTCTTTGAGTCTGTTTCTGTTTTGTGTAAAGATTCATTTGTATAATTTTAAGATTCCACATATAAGTGACATCATATAGTATTGACTTTCTCTGTCTGACTGACTTCACTAAGTATAATTTCTCTAGGTCCATCCATGTTGCTGCAAATGGCAATGTTTCACTCTTTTTTATGGCTGAGTGATATTCCATTGTGTGTATATATCACATATATATATATATCACACCTTTTTAAAAATATTTATTTGTTTTATTTATTTTTGGCTGTGTTGGGTCTTAGTTGCAGCACACAGGCTCTTCGTTGCGGCCTGCGGGCTTTTCTCTAGTTGTGGCACGCGGGCTCTCTTACCACATCTTCTTAAGCCAGCCAGTCGTTTGTTGATGGGCATTTGGGCTGTTTCCATGTCTTGACTATTATAAATAGTGCTGCTATGAACATTGGGGTGTATGTATCTTTCTGAATTAGAGTTTTCATTTTTTCCCAGATATATACCTAGGAGTGAGATTGCTGGATAATATAGTAGCTCTAGTTTTAGTTTCTTAAGTAATCTTCATACTGTTTTCCATAGTCATCTTGATTTTGCTTTTATGTTCAATCTCCCCTAGCCAACTTCAGATTCTTCTTAAGCTCTGCCTCAGGGTAATTTCTGTGGACCCCACAGAGCCGAGCACAGTGCCTTAGGGAGAGTACACACTCAGTAAATACCTGTCACATAAGTGAAAGATTTATAATGAATGCCTGTCCCGTGACAGAAAGATTTATGGAGACAACCTGTTAAGAATAAATTACTCTTTTCCCTCGACCTAAAAATTTTTCTTCCTGTGAATTTGAATAATATACATTTTTCTACTTTTAATAGAGCTATGTCCATGAGTGGTCTCTGAACCTACTAAGATGGCTCTAGAGCTTATCTCAAAGTAACCACTGGCTCCCACCACTGGGTGGGCTCCAGCCCTGTAGTGGGAGGGGAGCAGAGAACCATCTAAGTGCTGAGTCACTTCACCCAGGACATTGGAGTGAGTTTCCCTCCCCTTCCTGCCTCGTGGTGCCCTAGACCCTCACTCAGGCCTGAAGGCTCAGACTCACTCTTTGACGACCTGTCAAGCTTTTTGATCTCATACTTTGTCTGGGGCGCAAACTTCTACTAAAACCTCAGCGCAGACCTTCTCCCAAGGTAAACCTTGCTAGACCACCTGCAGTTCCCCTCAATTACTGTGACTTCATTTGCTGTGATTTTTCACCTAAAAATGCCATCGCTGTAGGAAGGGGCTTCCCACTCCCAGAGCATCAGGGTCCTGGGTGTTTACAGCTCAGTCTCATTTGGGTTTCTTTATTCCAAGTGGTCAAACTCCAACTCTTTCTTGATGCACCTGACTTTTGCAGTCAGAAATATGCAGACAATACGCAGCTTCTCCTTTCCCATCTTACTTCCGTACCCTAGGTTCCCAGTGCCCTCTGCGTATCCATGGTTCTCATGACCTCACAGACCCTGATGCCTTTCCCTCCTCCAGCACAAAAGACCCTCCTTCTGACCACCTCCCTTGATCAATACTCCCCATTCCACAGTGAGGCTTCTTGATGTAAACGTGCGCATGGGCAAAAGCAAACCTCAACAGCTTTTGAATACAAACAATGAATGAAGAGAAATCCCAGTACCCACCTCCACTGGGACAGATAAACACAAAAAGAAAATCTCCATTCAGACTGTGGACTATTGGAATGTCCAACGAAACCATGTCTGTTTTGTAAAAAGTGTATTTAGCGTATGGACTGTTAGAATGTTGCTGGCAGAACTCTTACTGTCCACATGGGTGGTAGACTTTTAAAACGTAGAAGATCAAGCATATGGTTGTGAACAGTGAACATCACTTTATGAGTGTGTCCATGGTAGTTAATAAATTGTCAAAAATAATAAGACTTCTGCCAAGAATAGAAGCTATAAATAGAAAAAAAATCAGACTGCTGTGAATTTTTTTGAAAGATAATTTTCCTTTAAGTAATTTCTGTGAGCAATACACAGCTCTTCGATGGTCAAATCTACATTCCCAGCTCCTGAAGTGAACAGCCTCTGAATTAGAATGCTCCCAAAGACATGGAGTTAAATAGAGATGCAGCTACAGGGTGGCCATTACTTAAGTAATTTAACGAACACTGATACTGAGGAAATAAATCAAATGCAAACAATCAACACCAATCAAGGAAGCTGAGCATTTCAGGCACTTAAAATGTATTAAATGAGTGTTTCAATCACAGTGGGTACTTTTTCACAAACTCTCTTAATCAGCTAGCATCGTTTTACCAAAGTGGCCCCTGCATGTAAATAATGGTGGTCTGAAAAAAGCTGGTCCATTCACACACAAACACCATTATCTGCTGGGGATTTTCACAGATAGGATAAACAGCAACAGATGAATTGGGAAAGGTCAGTGAAAGTCAAGTTTAGAAAAAAGATAGGAAACAATATTTTGCAAGTGGTTAAAAAAAAATAAGAATTTCAAACATAGAATAAAATTTAAGGTCTAATTCCAGGCGGCCAGATCACCTCTTAGAGGCAAACATTTTTGGTTTCTTATGTATTTTTTCATGAAAGTTCGATTCATGTATAAGTTCTTGTATGTGCATCTTTATTTGTGTATTTATTATGTGTACCTATGTTATATGCATGTATAATTATCAATACATAATGCTTAATACGTAAAGTACAATAATACTTTTAAGTACATAAATCATATACATATATGGATTATATAATATTTCTATATGTTTTATTTAGTGAAATATATGTGCATGTGTGTGCGTGTGTATGTGTGTATGTGTGTGTGTGTGTGTGTATATATATATATATGTATGTATATATGGTTTGTTTAAATAGGGATACACTCAACTCATTGTTTTATACCTTGCTCTTGGTATTTAATCATGTACCATGAAGACCTTCCTGTATCGGCCTTTATAAGTCTATTGCGTTCTGATTAAGGTTTACATAGTATTTTATTGTATAAGTCCATCATTATTTATATAATCATTCCCTTGTAAGGCAGTTAGATTATGTCCAGTTTGGGGAACTATAGTTTCCTAAACACACACAAATGAGTGTACACACATTTGAGTATATAGTTGGAATTACTTGGGATTTTGAAAGCCAAATACTTGGATTCCAAGTATATATTCTAAGTGTCCAAGTACATCTACATACACATATTCATATTTTCCAATTTACATGTATTATTTTATCTAATTTTCATTTAAGTATTAGTATTGCATCTGTTTTACAGACTAAGAAGCAGAGGAACAGAGAGGTTAGCTAATTTGCCAGAGTTCACCCAGATAATAAACACACGACCCTTCTTTTAAACCCAGGTCTCCTTTTAGTTTTGACTTTATTCACCTTTTATCACTGTACTGGTGTTTGAGTTTTTGACCAATGTTAAAAGGGTCATAATATAATTGTATACATGTCAAAGAACGTGTATATCTGGAAATATTGGGGAAAATATCATATTTTTGGTTTTGTTTTCTCTCCAGAGTAAACACTAAGTACATTTTAACATCGAAAGTTGTCTGAATTGAAAGGGTTAATATTAGTGTTAACAGAAAGTAAAGGTGAGTGTTCCTACTTATGTAAGGGTCTTATGACATGCTTATTAGTAGCTGCACTTGGGGAAATTTATATATACATTCCTAGGAGGAAGCATTTTTATTTGAAACTATTAGGTGAGTTAGAAGTGTTCTGTTCTTTCATTTCCACTGTACATCTTCGCATCTTTAAAGAGATTTTATTCTTTCAAGGAGCTTTAGTAGATTTGGGGGAAATAAAGGTATTTTGATTCTTAAAATTCCAAGTACTCCTGGAGGTTTGGAAAGCATAGTTGAAAGTTCTTCCAATAATATGGGCAGTAAGTGCATTTACAGTAAGGGTCCTGTTATTTAAGATTAAGGTTCACAACTTAGTATGCTTTCTTTTCCTTCCCCTTCCCATGCTTCCAAAGAAGGCATGTTTTATTTGTCTGCCCAGCAGTTATCTCTCCAACAGGAAGCAGGATACCCCTTCCTTTAAGTGCAGGCCACCTGAGGTTGGGTGGGTGGACCCACCTCAAATTCAAAATGGTACATAATCCAGGCCTGACCAGTCAAGGCATCCCACACCCTGGCCTCAGGACCTGGTTCAGGCAGACCAGTGAGACTCAATTCAGAAGTTGCTGGGGGAAATGGCTTCTTGATGTGGCTGGTTAGGAATTGTGAGAATGGGAGCTTGGAGTAGCTGTGGGTACCGTGATGGGAGATACTGCCTAAGATGAAGGACCGTGCAGAGATAGAAAGAGAACAAGTCCGGATGAAATCATACAGACGCCTGTGTTTGAGCTGTATCTACTACTGGATGTTTCAGTTACATAAGCTGGTAAATACCTTCCCCCATCCCCTTGATGCACTTCGAAGGGTTTTCTTGTACTTTGTCTCTTAGATCCCTGACTTACATAGCCTTCTCTCATCCAGTTATCAGTGTTTCCATATATCTAGTCATCCTTACTAAAATCCTTGGAAATTGTTTGACCATTTATGTATGTATGTATGTATGTATGTATGTATATATTGGCTGCATTGGGTCTTCGTTGCTGCACGCGGGTTTTCTCTAGTTGCGGCGAGCTGGGGCTACTCTTCGTTGCGGTGCGTGGGCTTCTCATTGCGGTGGCTTCTCTTGTTGCAGAGCACGGGCTCTAGGCGCACGGGCTTCAGTAGTTGTGGTACACGGGTTTAGTTGCTCCTCAGCATGTGGGATCTTCCCGGACCAGGGCACGAACCCATGTCCCCTGCATTGGCAGGTGGATTCTTAACCTCTGCGCCACCAGGGAAGCCCCTGTTTGACTTTTTAATATAAAATAAATAATATCTGTCACCCCACCATCCCTTCTGATCTACCCTCTGCTCTGCTTTCAAAGTTATTTCACTAAAACTTCCATTTGCTTATGTCCCTCCCTTTATCAACAGCTGTTGGTGGCCTGTCATTTTCTGCAGAACAAAATCTTTATGTTTTAGCTTGGTATTCAAGGCCTATGGGCATCTGGTCAACCCAGCCTTTGAGTCTCAGTGCCCCCACTTACCTCATGTAGTGTTTGTTGCAGGGAGATCAGAGAATTCACTGTCTCCCCCACAGACGGCATACATCTTCATGACTTTATGCCTTTGGTATGCTGTGTCCTCCTTCAGGGATTACTTTTCTCCCCAGTCTGCCTTGGCATATTCCAATCTCTTCGGGTACAGTGAGCGCTCATTTTTCAGGAGTTCTGGAGCCTTTAATACTTCTGACAATATGGTATTTATTCTATTGTATCAAAGTTAGTCATCAATATCTCTTCTGCATGCCCTTGTTTGAGGGTTCCCTGGCAGCAACTGTGTCTTCATCTTTGGGTCCCTAGGGTGCATAACATTGCTAAATTATAGCAAGAGCTAATGCATGTGAGTGAACTTAGAAATGAATGAACGATTGGATGAGTGATACACTTTTTGCTCTCTATTTCTTTGTAAGCAAGTCACGTGCGTCCATGAATATAAGCAAAAATGATTCGTTTACTTTTTTTCTTATTTGTACTGTCTTGCAGGTTTTCACTCTTGCAAAATATATTATATATATATATAAGTGTGTATATATATAAGTGTGTGTATATATATATATATATATATATATATATATATATATATATATATATAGACAACTGCCATGAGGATTCTTTTAATGCAACCTGGCACTAGATACCTTGCCAGATACATTTACCTTGAGGATACTGATAATGGCTGTTTATGGTTATTTAAGATCCCTCTAAGGCTATGTACATTCATCAATGATTTTCTTTTTCATGGATCTATTCGTTGACTGTTATTAAGCACTTCATAGAGTCCAGACCGTGGGCCAGATCACAGTAGGCCAAAGACAACAAAAGTGTACTTTCTACCTCTAGGGATACCATAGTCTCCAGTCCAACTCCTATCAGCTTTTACAGTTGGAGCTCTTTGCTGCCCTCCACACACGAAAAATAATCACTATTTATTAATAACCTTCTGTGTGCCAAGGGTAATAGTAGGTGTTTTATGTATGCTCGTGATGACTCTCTTAGCAACTCTGAGAGGTATTAGAAACCTTATTTCATGGAGGAAGAAATAGAAGCTCAGAAAGCTGAAGTGTCTTGACCAAGAACTCAGCAGTGGAACTGGTATTTGAACCGTAATTAATGATGCCAGTGCCACTACACCATAATGCCTTTCCACGGTCATGTTCTTCTTTCAACAAGAACTCTTGGGACGTGGGACATCTCTCCCTTTTTCCTTATTCAAAATTTTAAGCTTTCGCAAGCCCACTCAAATGATTATTTCAATGAAAATATGCTGCTGACCTTGACTTCTGTCCTTTCTAAATCCTCTTTCACTTAAATTTTTACCTTTCTTAGAGATTCTTTTCCATACCCATATTGTTGGTATCTGTATAATTAGAATTATCTTGATTGCAAGTAACATAAACCCATTTCATACTACTTTTTCTTTCTTTTCTTTTTTTTTTTTTTTTGTGGTACGCGGGCCTCTCACTGTTGTGGCCTCTCCTGTTGCGGAGCACAGGCTCCGGACGCGCAAGCTCAGCGGCCACAGCTCACGGGCCCAGCCGCTCCGCAGCATGTGGGATCTTCCCGGACTGGGGCACGAACCCGTGTCCCCCACATCGGCAGGCGGACCCTCAACCACTGCACCACCAGGGAAGCCCTCATGCTACTTTTAACAAAAGGAAGTACAAACACCTAAATGACCATAGAATATACTGGGAAGATTTTTGTGTTCACCTACAAAGTCTAATAAATGACTGCAGGAAGGAGGGTGTCAGAGACTGAACCCCAAGTTTCTGTGCCTGGAGCCAATGGCTCAATACTGGGAGGACATTCCCCTTTTGTGCTTACCTTGCATCTCCACTTGTCTCCGCCTCTCAGTCGATTGGCAGCTTCTCTTGCTGAAGATAAACTTCCTCTAAACAGCCACGAAAGAATGAGGAGACAAATCCAGCGTTTTATCCTTTGAGCATCGTGAAGTCTCCCTTCCCCAAAAGCACGGGGCTATCATCCTTGCTAGAAAAGCCCCTGGGAACAACCTCCATTGGCTTGGCTTTGAGCTTATCCTTAACCCAACCTTTGAGGCTGGGAAGGAGAGCAGTGCTGTACTTGGCCGCTTTGTGGTGACACCACGGGTTGGAGAAGTAATAGGCTGAAAGCAAGAGGGGTGATTCCACCAGAAGAGAGGAAATGAGAAAATATGCTGGGAAACAAGATATTAGATGCCACAGCCCACTGTAGAAGGAAGAGTCAGGATTTGTACTAGTATAATTATGTGGACAATAGGTAGAGGGCATTTGTCCCAGTCTGTCTGCTACTGCCTTAGTTTATGTCCCTTCCTGGAATCCTGTCCAGTACAGCATTTGTCACTCTCAAAAATATCCAGGTTAAATGACACACGATATGGCCACTCTAACAATCAGATACAATACTTGAAACTGTGATTGTGGGAAACTCAGGGAATGACCTTCTTTCCCTTGCTCCTAGGATCAGTCCAGACATAGACCAGTCACCCAGTCTTCAACAGATTGAGAAATAACTTGGAGGAGTGAGCCAGGCACTGGTCTGGAGTCAGATGGTCACCTCTCTAGTCTGGACTCTGCCAGTTAATTGGTCACTTATGTGATTTGAAGTCCATCATAACACCTGTCTGAGCCTCACCTTTAAAACTGTAGAAGTACTAGATGCCCTGTCTCCTTCACAAAAGCATTAGGGAGAGGAAATTTGCTGATGCTTTGAACTGTACAGTTCTGTCATAGTTATAATAGTAATACAAACAGCCAACATAAAATTCGAGTGTTAATCTATCTAGACATCTTGCCAAACTCTTTGCATGAATTACCTCATCTTATCTGCAAAACAGATATCCCCTATGAGATAGTATTATTACCTCTATATTACAGATGAGAACACTGGAGCATAGAGCAGCAAAGGTATTTGCCTAAAGTCATGCAGCAAAGACTTGGCAAAGCTCAGATTCAAACTTTGACCAGGGCTTTTCACCACTGGGCCAGTGCTGAATTACTTTCAGATATGGCGTGTGTGTGTGTGTGTGTGTGTGTGTGTGTGTGTGTGTGTGTAGGTATGTGAGGGAGAGAAAGAGAAAGAGACGGAGAGTTTTCTTTCCCATCTCTGCCTTATTTCACTGACTCTGCTCAGAGGAAATCGGCGGCCACGTTGTCCTGAGTAGTAGCCGTCCTCCAAGATGGCAGAGCAGACCAGCACTGGTTAATGGTTCTGGGATGGTCCCATATTGAGGGACATCCATCCCTTTGTGCTCTGACATTGATGTTACTGTCAGTTGACAGTGAGCTTTATCATCCATCCCTTCAAGTACAAAAGGCCACTGTTTGGAAACTGTCATTAAAAGCAGCCCCTCTCTTTTTAAAAGCCATCTCTCCTTTATTCCTTCCATAATAGGAGTTAGTGTACCAGAAGAGACTGACCTTAAGTTGAGCCTGTTTAGTTTAAAAAAAAAAGAAATAGAATAGGTTATGTTTGTAATGTATTTAAGATTGGAGGCACAGAATTAGAATGGAGCTGGGAGTAGGAGAAAATAGAAGCAGGACAGGAGAAAAGAGTGGTGGCCTTGGGTTTTCTTTGCTTTGGGATAATGGGCATTTCTCGTTAAATCAACCCAGTCTGTTTCACAGCCTGTCTCCTTGTGATGTATATACTCTTTGGGCAGGGTTGTGGGCTGCCTAAAGATCTCTTTTAGCCATAGGACATGGGTATAAATAAGCTTTATGTAGCCATAGCTGCTAAGAGTGATTGTGGATAGAGTGTATTCTAAAAGGATGGGGCAGGATGTTCATTGTTATGGGGATGCAAGGAAGGAGGGAAGAGAGAAGATCCCAAAGGGAGAGAACGATTCAAGTTCTGTTGAACAAAGTTCCCCCGTGGTCTTTGTCACTTTTTAATGGCCCTTTGTGGAGGTGATCTTGTTTTAATTGAAAAAATAAAGGTGCTTGTGGTTGAGAAGTGGCTCGGTATGGAAGTTAAGAACACGGGTTTTGCAACCAGGCTTCCCAGGTTCAAATTCAGCCTTTGTCACGTATGTACATCGTACAACTAGTGTGCAAGTTGCTTAACCTCTCTGTGCCTGTCTCCACGGCGATGACGATACATGCTAGCTGGGAGGATGAAATGAAACGAGGTGACACGTGAAAAGAGTTTAGAGGAGAACTTGGCACAACATAAGGGCTCAGCCAACATTTGTTCTTATTGTTAATCCTTATCCTTTACTTTTCTTATTATTTATTATTTGTTGTTCTTCTTATTTATGGGTTCATAGACATAAATAAGGCCATAGACAAAAATCAAAAATCGATCCTTCCACATTTTGAGAGTACAGTGAAGGAAGCCCAGTTGGGATTTAATTTCCTTCCTACCCATCGTCCTCTACTTGAGGCTGGTAGGAAAAGCCTTTATGAGGAGGTAGCATTTGAGTAGAAACCAAACAGATGAGATGGACTCACTTGTAAGACAAGCATCTTAATTAAAGGAAATAGAAGATGCCTAGATTCTGAGGAAAGAAAAGAGATTGTTGTTTTGGAGGAGCTTAAAGGAACCAGGGTGGCTGGAGTGTGGTGAGCAGGGCAGGGGGTGGCCTGAGTTGAGGAGAGAAAGGGAGGCAAAGGCCAGATCAGACAGGGCGTGCATGCCAAAGTGAGGGCATGGCTTGTGTCTTAGAGCAATGAGAAACACTGGGAGATTTGAAGGGTGGCCTGATTGGATACACATTTTTTTAAATTAATTTTTATTGGAGTATAGTTGCTTTACAATGTTGTGTTAGTTTCTACAGCAAAGTGAATCAACTATACGCATACATATATCCCCTCTTTTTTGGATTTCCTTCACATTTAGGTCACCACAGGGCATCGAGCAGAGTTCCCTCTGCTATACAGTAGTCTCATTAGTTACCGATTTTATACATAGTATCAATAGTGTATATATGTCAATCACCAGAGGAATGAAAAAAGAAGATGTGGTACATATATACAATGGAATATTACTCAGCCATAAAAAGGAACAAAACTGGGTCATTTCTAGAGATGTGGATGGACCTAGAGACTGTCATACAGAGTGAAGTAAGTCAGAGTCATATTTTAAGATCACTCTGGCTATAGAACAAAAAATGGCTTGTGGGGTGGGGCAGAAAGACTGTTGCAGATGAGTGGGCAAGCGGGGACGTTGGTATACTGGAAAGTACCCGGGTTAGAGCACGACCCTATCCCCCACCAGTAGAGGTCTGGTGCCCAAGCTATGTGTCCTCACCACCATGTTTACTTTACTACATTCATCTGCCATTGCTTATTTGTTGTTTGTTTTTACTAGGCTGTAAGGGCAGGGACTCTGTCTTCTTTCTGCTTCTTTATCCGCTCAGTTCCTTGCTCAATGCCAAACCCATAATAGGTGCTCAATGCCTGTTTATCGGATGAATATGTACAGTATGGTGCTCATAGCAGTGTTTAATTTTCCAGTCTCTAGGATTAGAACATCCAGTAATCTCCTTCATGAATGAGAAAGTCATTCCTTTTGAGCTTGTGGTGTTGGTGGTGGGGAGCTGGGAGTCTCAAGATCTTTGGGTCACAGGAGATGAGCAACATCGTGCACCTTGGACAGGGCTGAGGCAAACATGGCTCAGCTATGTGTTTTCTGCAGCAAGATGTCCCTTGAGCCCCACATTGGTGGCATCCCAACCAGGAGCCCTAGTTAATTTTCATACAGAAGAAGCCTTTGAAACCCGGGCCTCTTTCATGCTCTGGGAAGAGTTGAGAGGGGTCAACCCTGTTTAGTTTGGTTCTCGGCACCAGTCGGGGGAGCCTGCTGGCTGTTCTCAGCGTGGAGTGTGTTGCAGAGAGGAGATGAGCCAGAAACAGACCAAAGAACCAGGGCACTTCCCAGCTGGAATCAGGCCTGTCTTGTGTGGATTCATTATTTAGTTGGAAATTAATCCCCAGAATGGCAGACATAGTATATTTGAATGTGAACCGACAGTGCGTTTCATGGCCAAGTGAAGGTGGTTTTTGGATTATCCACCCTCGTTGATCGTCCTTGCCTCTGAACCCTCCCATTAGTGCAGATAATTGAACTAGACCCGGTGTTGTGTCTTGGCACCCAATTTGATGTCCTTACAGCATTTGGGGTGGGGTGGGGGAGAGTGAGATGATCTCGTCCTGCTTGTTGTTATTTACCATGGAACTGGTGTAGTTTACACACCCCAGTGACTCTAGCTCTCACTTAATGAGCGCATCCCACGTTCCAGCCATTGTGCTCAGCACTTCACTGGGATCGTCACATTCCATCCTCACAACGAACCTACAATAATAATAATAATAATAACAGTAATAGAAAGAAGCAACAGAAGCACTTATTTGGCATCTACTGTGTGCCAAGTGCTGTCCTAAGTGCTACCATGTATTAACTCACATAATCTTCAAAACAACCCAAGAAACAGTAACTCCAACCCCAGGGAATGGGAGTCACATGGACTAAGATCTGGATGGTAGGCTTGGTATTGAACCAGGTAGAAGCCCTGCCTATGGTGTAGGTACTGTTATCGTCCACTCGTTACAGAGAGTTCAGCAAGGTTAAGTCACTTGCCCGAGGTCACACAGTCAGCCTATGGCAGGATCAGGAACTGAATTTATATTTCTGTCACCAAAGCCCTTGCTTTCTTTTACTTATAGCTACTGAGAACCAAAAGCCAGATATTTATTATTTGTGGGTTTGGGACACTTGACACTATGAAAGAGAAAGCATCTTCCAGATTTTTATTAAAGTACAGTTTTGCAGTTGAATATCATGTCAGGGTAAGTGTGGGGATCTGTTCGGTCCTGTATTTGTTTGGGAAAGTCAACCTGAAAAAATTCCAAAAACCCCAGTTGGTCAAAAGAATGAGATATTATATTATAGGATGTTCTTGGTTTGTTTTCTTTTTCATGCCAAGGTTTTTTTTTTTTTTTAACTTCTGTTCCTGACTGTGTATAACCAGGAGGCAGAAGGACAACAGTGGCTTTGTAAATTTGCAACAGATATTCAAATAAGATACGTACATAATTAGCATAGAGCAGCAGATGAGGTAGTCTGGAAGATTTAAATTCTGCATGAGGAATAAGCAAATATTCCTGATGACAAGACATTCCAAATATGTTGCTTTCAGATGGGTGTGAATGGGGAGTGTAGGCACAGCCCATCCAGACAGTTAATAATAGAATGGATTGTTCAAGAACAACAATTTCTTGTGTGCTTACCGTGTGACAAATAGTATGCTAGACTACCTACATATATAATTTATTCCTCACAATAGCCCTGTGAGGTAGGTACTATTGTTATCCCCTTTTACAGATAAGGACATTGAATCTCTGATTGTTAAAAGAGATGACCATATTCTCCTCTCTCTTTCTCTTTCTCTCCCCCACTCCCTGTTCCTCCCACCCTCCCTCCTTTGTCTCCCTCTTTTCCTTCTCTTCCGCTCTCTCTGTTACACACATATATCCTTCTAGTAAATGGCCAAGCTGGCATTTGAACTCAAGTCTCATCTAACTCCGAGTCCTATTCTCTTAGAGGTCAACATTAGCGGTTTCAACAAAAAGGTTACTTTTAAAAAATTATTAATTAATTAATTTATGGTCGCCGCACAGCTTTCAGGATTTTAATTCCCCCACCAGGGATTGAACCCGGGTCACGGCTGTGAAAGCGCCGAGTCCTAACCACTAGACCTCCAGGGAATTCCCAAGGTTACTTTTTAAAAGCAATCTAACTTATTTTCCACCGTCCCTTATAATCACCATCATTTTAGCATTGCCCAAAGTAATCACATCTGTGTTTGGTGTACCGCCTACTCTGGAACGCGAGATGGACTACACAACGCATAGGCCCCAACTCCTAGGGAACTCACAGCAAACCTCTGAGATAGGAACCACTACGAGCATACCTGTGACTCAGATGGGAAAGCTGAGATCCATTTTCCAAAATCACATACACAGATTGCACCAGTACCAGGCCTTTCTGAGCTCTAAATTTGCACTCTTAACCACATGCTATTTGGTCTCCCAGCCAAAGCTAAATAGATGATTTGTGCATAGATAGATCGGTATGTAAAGATATACATATGCATATACATACATCTCTCTCTCTCTCTCTCTCTCTGTCTATCTAAATTTAGAATTGGAGATTGTTCTGCCTGCCTCTTTCTTCAGAGTCATCTGATCAGTTCGCTGCATTCCCAGCAACAGCACGCTTAACTCCTTGCTTACATTGGTATTCCTCTTTGTAGCAGCCCCTGTCACGGTAGCAATTGGAATAAAACCCAAAGTGTACTGCAGAGAATATAAATGGGTTATTTTTCTCTTCCACTCTGATAGGACAAAACTCTCATAAAGAACCAGGGAACAAAGGTTCCGTGACAAACATACACCAGGGGACTTAGCTCTCTCTGACACAGCCTGTGAGACATAACGGAAAGAGAAACTTAGGATAAAAGGAATTCCAGTGAGAATTTTAGGTTGCCTTCTTTGATGGAGGTCTCGTGGTCCTGTGTGTTTATAAGCATAGTCATTAATAGCATTTATTGAATATCTAGTCAGTAAGCAAAGCTTTTGTAGGTTGCCTGCGCTTACGATTCAGGAGTTATGGATGGATGTGAACAAAACAGATGTATCCATAGAGAACTTTTATCTCTCTATGTGTCGACCTACATATGTGGTTGTTTCCATCAAAATTATGGAGGTAGTCATTAAAAGTCATAAAAATATACAGATGCCTATCATTGGAAGTAAGACCTTTTTGAATAATAAAAAACTGATGTGCAATTGAACCCTTTATTTTGAGAGGTGGAATGGTGAAATGGTTGGGTGGGGGCTTGGTCAAAATGTTGGCTGAATTTGAAACTTGATTCCAGAGAACATGATTGGGGCAAAGTGAGTGACCACTTTTACCTTCAGTTTCTTTGTCCATAGAAAAGAGGTCCTTTAATATCTGTGCAACCCTCCTAACCCTTGATCCGTATAATCCAGTCTCGTTAGCAAACTCCAGTCAATGGAGTAGAGCAATGAATACTATTCAGACAGACTTCAAAAATGAAAATAATACAAGACAACTTACCGATTTCTCCTGGAAAAAAAAACCATATTAAAGGGAATCCAGTTTATAATCTTCAGTGACACTTCTCATGTCCTCTTTCCTTCCCTGTTCTCTTGGATTTATGCTGTGTCACGACCTTTCACTGGCTGTGCCCACCCTCCCCCCACCTCTCTGCCCTCCGCCCATCAACCTTCTCCCTTTCTTTCCCATCTTATTACTATAGGTGTGGTTTGTCCTTTCTCAGTGAGCCTTCCTATGCTGCCTCCTCCTCCTGTCATTCTCAAAGTCAGCATCACATATGTCCAGACACCTGTTTGACAGATCAGCAGGCTAGGGAGGGGATACACTGAATGACAGATCTGTTGATCAGTGACGGAGATGGGCAGAGCCTGAGAATATTCCCGTGCTGACACCGTTTGGTTTAATCTCCTCGTGTGCTATGGCTTCCACTTGTCGGAGGCACATGATGAAGACCAAGCCCCAGAGGCTTCATTCCCAGTCACAGGAAAGCCCTGTTGGGTACTCCAGATGCAGCAACGTCCAGGTTAATTCAGGGTCACTTTCTCCAGCGTCCTGCTACTCCAGGCTAGATGTGGAAGCAGGGCACATGTTTTGCTAGACAAAGGGTTTGAAAGGACAAATGGCCTAAAAAGAACAGAAGAAATGAAAGTCGCAGCTGTGGCTCTGGTGAGGCTAGTGCGTGAGACGTGTGAATAAATGATTGTGACTCTAAGAGCAAGGAGAGTACCCCGTCGTACAAATGAGGGCGGGTAGGTGCCTGCAGGAGAAGGCTGCACTGCTCAGCGTCCTGTGTAGATGGTGATCATGTTGACTTCGAGATCCACTGAGAAGGTCATCCTGAAAGGATGATAAAATATGTCAGTCAGGTGGAAAGGACAGTCCAGCAAGGGGCAGAGGATGAGTAAAAGGACTGAGGCAGGAGGAGGCAGGTGTCCCCAAGGTATGCTGAAGGCACTAGGCATTCGAGAGATCATATAGCACCAGTGGGACACAGAAGTGAACCAGAGGAGCTGGTGACACCAGATCTTGTGGACGTTGAAAGCCAGTCTCAGTCTTTGGACACCAGTTGCACTTGTGAATTTTGAAAAGCGTGTTGACCAACATCGTCCACGTGTGTTTAGGACAGGTGTTTTCAGCCTCGGAACCATCATTTTCCACCAGACGACTGTTTGTTGTGGGACCCTGTCCTGTGCATTTCAGGGGGTTGAGCAGCGTCCCTGGCCTTACTCACTAGATGCCAGTGGCATTCTCCCTCCCTCGTATGACGACTAAAGGTGTCCCCAGATATTGCCATATGTCACCTGGGGGAGAAAATCACCTTCAGCTGAGAAACTGTTGTTTAGGAAAGCGTTGCTCATAGCAGTGTGATGGGACCAGTGTGATGGGACCAGGAGCAGGGAGCCCCCTGAGAAGGCTGTAGTACACATTGGAGAGGGAAGTGATAAGGATGCGTGGACCCCAAAACATAGCCTAGTGCCTCCATCACCAGCAGGATTACCATGAGTATATGTCATATTTCTAGGAGCTCTGAGAAAGGCTCTTGGGGTTCTGGGCTATTTAGAAGGAAGTGTGTGTTTCATTTTTTGATGTATTTTATTTTTCTGACCTGATCAAGATGGTCTCACAGTCAAAGGAACAGTATATTCACTGTAAATTACAGCAGAGATGTTGGCCAAATCTCTCTTCCCACCCTCCACCATTAAAAGGCAACGTTAGCAACATCTGATGGTGAGTTTCTGAAGAAGATTCACACTGCCCTTACCCTGGCATCTTTTGTAACATTTTATTTATTTTTAAAACTCCTTAGAATTGTGCATTTTTGTCTATGTTCACTCGGTCCTCCACAGCCAGCTGGCCATTAAAGAAATTTAGAAAGAAAATTGCTGAAGCATCTCTGCTCTTGTTTGTATTGCATAATCAACCAAAATAGCCCCAGAAGTGATTATACTTGAAGTTACAGCTATAGCAAAGATGTACTGTCATTCACCTTGACCCCATTTTAGGACTATATCATTTACTCAAATTTTATTATCTGTCTAAAGCAAGGATTTCTCTTAAGAGTGAGTGTGTGTGTGTGTGTGTGTGTGTGTGTGTGTGTGTGTGTATCCACTGATTAATTTTGTATCCCATTTCCACATAACTCTTCCCCAGTCACATCTCTGTTCACGTCATGCCTCTGCTCAAACACTTTCAATAGGTCCCTACTGCTTTTCGGATCAACTCTAAGCCACTAAGTGGCACTGAATGCCTGCCATGGTCCAAACACTCAGTTTTCCAGTCTTATCTTCCCCTAATCTGTTTTGTGCATTTCACTTTTTAACTAAGCTAGGTGAATTTTTTTTGAATGTTATAAAAAATAAAGAATCAATGAATGAATCAACAAGATTCCAAGTCCATTTATAACATTTGGGGAACGATACAGAATAATAAGGCACGGACTTTTCTCATACTCACTTTCTACATCAAAATTGTTATTTGTTTCTGACAGGACATCTGGTATTTAATTTTACTATGTCAGACAGGAGATCTCAGCTGCACATTCCAAGTGTGTGCATCTATGAATTTTTCATTAATTACTCTGACTGAAATTGGATACAAGCCTAGCTTAGATGATCACCCATTGTTTATTTATTCAGCTTGTTATCCAGGTTACCTACTATCCAATTAAATCTATAATTATTCCTTTGCTTTTGCTTCTTTCATTTGCAAAAGGCTTTTTGCCTGAGGTCTTTTCAGCATCCTTCCTATCCCTTCCATCCTTCTTGTGGAGTTCAACAATGGAGCTCGTGGAAAGTTGCACACAACTCATGTCCCAAACGAGCGAGACCTGCCTCCTCTTTGATAAATGTACACAGACATATCTGTGTGTCTCCATTTCCACCTCCTTCTCTTGAATAAGCTCGTGCAAGATCAAGGCAAAATGTCTTCCTTCTTCTTCTCTTCTACAAAGTCACTTAGCCTTCTTGATTCACCACCAGTATTCTCTTTCACGCTATCTTAGGGTATGGATTAGAGACAAAAGCACAAGTGAACTGGTGATTTTAAAATGTCCGATGAAAGTAAGAGCATTTCCCGTTTTCAGATCTCTAAGCATGGTCCTGTTTCAATAATTCCTTTGTCTTTGTGAGAAATGGCATTCGAGAGTTTCAATTCTGGTGAACAGCCACCACCATCAATCTGCAGGCTTTTGATCCCAGATGCCCATTACCTCTGCAAAATCTGTTGAGCTGGGAGAAAGTTCTCCCATTGAAAATAATGCTGCACTTTATATGCAGCCTGTATTCTATGACACTTGATAGATTGCCACGGCATTAAACATACTTTGTCATTGCTGGACAGAGGCGACTTTGGTTTACGGATGCCCTATATTACTTTCTACCTGCCTCTCTCAGCGAGTACAGAGAAATTTCAGGATCAACCTCCTCCATCTGATTCTAAATGACACATGGTTGACCCCAAAGTACTGCCACTAGAGTTTTAGATATTCTAAGCCCTTGGAGGCATAGGGGCCCTGGCTTCTGTTCCCTCCCTGGAGCTCTGCCTGGGTTTGATGAACTCTCTCTGGAAAGGCTCCCCTGGGAGGTCTTGCAGGCAGCGTGAGGACCCTTTTTGCTTTTATAGCAGAGGGAATTCTGGAGTCCTAACTCCTGGGTTCAAATCACATCCCTGTGACATATTAGTCTTGTGACTGGGTGCACATCGCTTAATCGCTGTGTGTGCCAGTCTCCTCATCTGCATAATGAGGATGCTAAAGTGTGCACATCTCGGGGCTTTGTGGGGATGAAAAGGGATGGTACGTGCAAAGGGCTGACCGAATTATTGGACACAGGGTAAATGGCTCATGTCCCCATAGTTAACCACATGCGTGGCTGGTAAATGCATGCCTTGAGGGAGGTTGAAGGACCTGTCAAGTCACACAGCTCCATCCAAACTGCACATGGCCTAAATTGTGGAGTGGAGTGGACTGAGGCCACGGGGCGAGTGGCATAGAATGGAGTGGGAGGAATGGAGTGGCAGGGGTGGGACAGAATGGCAGGAGAAATCTGTTCGTAGGTTTTCTTTGTTTTAAATTTTTTATTTTATAGTGGAGTATAGTTGATTAACAACGTTGTGTTAGCTTCAGGTGTACAGCAAAGTGATTCAGTTATACATATATCTATTCTTTTTCAAATTCTTTTCCCATTTAGGTTATTACAGAATATCAAGCAGAGCTCCCTGTGCTATACTGTAGGCCCTTGTTGCTTTGTTCATAGGTTTTCATTAAAAGCCATAGAGCCATAGAGAAAAACTGTCACATATCTATACTAAGAAAACATGCATCCTTTGGGGAAATGAAGATGGTTTTGCCTAAAAGAGCAGTGATATTGGTTCTTCCTTTGCAGAGGGACAAAATATGTATCTACTAGAATTATGAAAAAATCTTCTCCTTAGAATGCCGTCAACTTGTGAGGTGTCAAACCCCTGCCCCAGAGGTGGAAATTATTTTGGAATATACAACAGAACATTTAAGAGAAACACAGGCTGGAGTCAATTTCTGCATAGGCTTGTCGACAGGCCACGGGAGAGAGTATGGTTCTCACATCCCCAGTGGAAGAGAGGAAAATGGGCAACTGTCACTTCCTTCCAAAGGGCAGAAAAGCCGTGGCACAGTCCCATAGCTTGTGTTTTACCAAAATTGATGTCTCCGGGTCCTGGTGTTATTCCCATATTTCTGTTCTTCCATCTTGAGCAGAGTTGTTTTTGCTCTGACTACCTACTTCCAAAATAGTAGGTCAAAGCAAAAGCTGCTTTCAAACAACTGGCTATTCCAGCCTCTCCCAGACGTCAGATGATGAGTGCCATCATTTCCGTGGCTCCTACATGCAGCGCGAGAGTCATTCTGACCGTGGAGCAGTCTAACAGAAACGGGAAGATGAGCCATTTGCTGGGTCATCGTCATCCTGGGAATCAGGCCTCCAATTCTCAGCCGTTCCACCAAGGTCCACCGATTTCATTTTAGAAATGCCTCCATTAAATTTTTTTCTGGGCCCGTTGGATCAGCTACAATTAGGTTAAGTTGCAACGTGATAGAAAACCCGAGAAAACAGTGGTGTTAACAAGTGAGGAGCTTACTTTTTTCTTGCATTAAATGAAATCCAGAGATCAGAAGGGCAGGGCAGGTGCAGAGATTCCTGGATGGTCCTTCTGTCCAGATACTCCACCATCCTCACCCCTTGTCCTCCATCTTCTGACGGAAGATCTTCCGTCATCATATCCTCGTTCCAGTGGGCACCAAGGAGAATTGAGGAAGCTAGGTCTCATTTCCTCTTTTTTTGTTTTGTGGTACACGGGCCTCTCACTGTTGCGGCCTCTCCCGTTGCGGAGCACAGGCTCCGGACGCGCTGGCTCAGCGGCCATGGCTTATGGGCCCAGCCGCTCCGCGGCACGTGGGATCTTCCCGGACCGGGGCACGAACCCGTGTCCACTGCATCGGCAGACGGACTCTCAACCACTGCGCCACCAGGGAAGCACTCATTTCCTCTTTTTAAGGCCTTTCTAGAAGCTGTGCATACCAATATCACTTACGTTTAATTAGACAGAATTTAGCCACATAGATACACCTATGTACAAAGGAAGCTGGTAAAAGCAGTATTTTTTCTGTGTAACTATATGCCCTGCTGAAGCATTGGGTTTCTTCTTAAGAAATAAGTGGGATTTTGGAAGAACATGAATACCCCTCTTGGTCACATCCATCTTTCTCTTTAAATTGTCTTTTTCGTAAACTTTATTCAGTTTCTAAGCTTCATCCAACTCTGACAGAAAGATGGGCTGGAGTTACAGAAAGATATAGAAGAAATCAAAGTTTCACCCTTAAAAAGGTTGTGACGTCATATCAGGAGATCAGGACAGCATCCCTACAAAGGCAGGTTATTCAGGAGAGTAAAAACTAGGTGAAGTCTGGGTGAAACATTCTGATCATTCCAGAATTCTCTCATTATTCCTTTTAGATGCAAAAAGATGATATGCTAGAATACAGCCATTTCTGTCGCACCAGAATTTGATAGTTAATTTAATTGGCCTGATATGGTAGTTAAAAAATGTTGCTTGGGGCTTCCCTGGTGGCGCAGTGGTTAAGAATCCACCTGCCAATGCAGGGGACATGGGTTCGAGCCCTGCTCCGGGAAGATCCCACTTGCCACAGAGCAACTAAGCCCGTGAGCCACAGCTATTGAGCCCATGCGCCTAGAGCCCATGCTCCGCAACAAGGGGAGCAACAGCAGTGAGAAGCCCATGCGCCACCACGAAGGCCCCGCTCACCACAACTAGAGAAAGCCCGCGCACAGCAACAAAGACCCAGCACAGCCAAAAAAAAAAAATGTTGCTTGACACAACTCTGTCACTTTTCTGTCCATCTCATCCTTCCTGCCTTCTTGCTTTTTTTTTTTTTAGATTTTTTTTTAATGTGGACCATTTTTAAAGTCTTTATTGAATTTTTTACAATATTGCTTCTGTTTTATGTTTCGGTTTTTGGCCACGAGGCATGTGAGATCCTAGCTCCCCGACCAGGGCTCGAACCCCCACCCCCTGCATTGGAAGGCGAAGTATTAACCACTGGACCGCTGGGAAATCCCTTTTTTATTTTTTTAAATTGAAGTATAGTTGATGGTCACATCCATCTGGATGGAGACGGTGTTTATGGCGGCAACATCTCATAAGCGTTGGTTGAAAAAATCTTTTGTGGCTACTTTACTGTCAACTGGATTGTGAAGTTTTCCAACAATGGTGAGCTCACGTTTATTTTCACCCCGTTACTAAGCCTGGATTATCTTAAATTCTGGGGAGAATCACAACAAAGGGCTGAGAGCTGTGCTTACTTTATTATTTCTGCTCTGGGTGGAAAGAATAGGAAGCCTAATTAATCCTTTGTGAGCAGGGATCGTGTCCTGCTCATCTTTGGTTTTTTTTTGTCTTCAGTATCACTTCATCCAACAAAGCACCAGGGTTACAGTGCAACACAGGCTAGTTCCCTGCCCTCATAGAAATCACAGATCTCGGTTAGCACGATTAAGGAAATAAGTGGGGTGAAGTTGCAAAGTGGCACTGGGTCAGGGAGCAAGCCAGTTTAGATATGGGGTAGACAGGGAAGGCCACTTTGAAGAGAGGACAGTAGACTTTGGCCCAAAGGAAAAGGTAAAGTCCCCCAATCAAGGAGGCAGGGAAAGAGTTGCAGCCAGGAAGACTGGTGTGTGCCAAAGCTTGGCATAAGATTGAGGCGGGTGTGTTCGGGAGAACACGGGAGGTCAGAGTATTTGCACAGCAAGGGTTAGAGGGGAGGCGAATGCCCCAAATAAAGAAGGTGCCCTAGGGTGCCGCTCAATATCGGAGTGACAGACTTTCTAACCCTTCAGGAATTTTATGTCAAATCCCTTGTGTACATGTCCTCAGTCACCCTGGTCTTTCCTGGAATCATTCCAGCATAGAGTGTCCGTGCGAAAAGTGTTACGCCAGCATGGGATGGTAGGGAGAAGGAAGTTTCTGTTTTAATGTGGAAGTCCGGCAGGAGAGGCTTTGATGAAAACATTCAACTGATTGGGGGAACAAATAAACGTATTTGGAGGTACATTTCTGAAATTGCCTGATTGGAGCAGTGCAGCCTCCAGTTATGAAACCATTTCCCTCAAGTTTTTCTTTTCACCAGTCTGTCTTTTCACTCTGACAGACGTGTTGTATCTTGTGCCTAATTCTACAAGAACCAGCTTCTTCGTTCCTCCCCCTCCCTCCTTCATCCCCATCCCTCTCTGTTTCATTGGAGCTTAAAGCTTCTGCTGCTGTCTGCTGGCTTCCTAGTTGGCATGTGTGTCACTGCATTTGTTTTTGTAATTTGGGGAATTTTCTTTTTGTTTGCAAATTTGTCATTATCCTCCACAAAGCTCCCTGCCATGATTTGGTAACTATCTTGATATCTTCCCATGGAAAGCGCCATTCCATCTGCGAACTAGTTGCTTTCATCCCAAAATGCCATTCCGGAGGAGAAAGTTGGAACCGAAAGAATTGGCAACAGTGACCACCACCAGCAACATCCACTATTACAGGATTAATAGGAATTAAATCTGCTGGAGCCGTGAAGTGAGCCAACACTTTACTCGCAAGTAGGGCTAAGGGGGAAAAAAAAGGATTTACATCAGGACCATTGTCCTTGACTGTGTTTGACCTTATTTTGACTGCTGATGAATTTGTACTGGAAGCTCAATAATTGTACCCTCGTGTAGTCTTAAGACTTAATGGTGATCCTACTTCTGCAACAGGGCACACATCGCTTTTGGGGCCTCTTCTTGTGCAATGTAATTTATTGGGCTTTTCAGTGTTCTCTTGGAGAATCCATGCACATCACTCTTTGAATGTCAGCTTTGCAGCTTCCTACCGTGAGGGAGACAAGCTGAAGTCCGAGGGGGTGGGCAAGCCCTTCCATGATGCATTATACACCATGCATGGACTTTGCTTGACTTTCTTCCAGCAAAATTGCACAATGTAGGCAGTCAGTTCTAGGGTCACTGAAGTGGTAGTTCTCCTTAAACAGTCAATGGATTATACTGTTCTCTTGTTGAAAGCCAGTCAATTAGTCTTAAAATGAAATCCGAACCCTCCCAGTGGCCTTAAGGCCCTGAACAATTCGATGGCATGCAGACCCGTCGACCCCATCTCCCTCCTGCTCACCTCCTTGCTCACACCACTCCAGCCACACAAGCCTTCCTCCTCGGGACCTTTGCACATGCTGCCCCTCGGCTGGAGTGCTCTTCCCTTTCTACCTCTTCAGTGACTTGGGTCGCAGATAGATGCACATCCTTGGGGAAGCCCTGACCTCTGAGTACTCAGCATGCTGTTCTCAAGCAGAAGCTGTATTGTTTCTTCTTGTTATCGCGGCACCAGATCTGTTAATGGTTTGGCTAGTTTACGTACTTGATTTCTCTCTCCCAGGGACTTTGTTTTCCTTGATTACCACTGAGTCCCCAGCATCTAGCACACTCCCCAACGTGTAGTAAATGTAAACTGAGAATGTGTTGGATGATTGAATAAGAGAATCCTGAGCTCTGTGTAGGGGGCCACCTCCAGCCCAATGTGAATCCACGGATGAGAATCAATGCATACCCTCCAACCTCGCCCTACCCCCCATTTCATTTCATTCTATTTTAGATATGACAAGTGCATTGTGGATGGATGGTCCAAAGATGCCCCTCATTCAGTTTTTTCCTATGAGTCATTCAGCAAGCAAGTACCTGGGCAATACCCTAGGTCACAGGCACCAGGAACCCTAAAATGAACATTATGGCATTAGTAATTCATGTTTTGTCTGGTTACCCTGTTGTCTTTCCTTATGCCTCCATTTATCTTGACATTTTGGACAGCTCACACCATTTATTACTTAAAGGGGAAGAATCTAGTTTTAAATCTCCATTTAAAGACCTGGACACTACTTTACATCAGTGCTTCCCAAGCCCTTTGTGTGTGGGGCATGTGTGTCCACCACCAGGTTTGCTTTGGTGCACCCAGCGTGGGATAAGGAGCTTTTCTTTGCATCCTCTCTTCACTTCCTTCCTTGTGCTCTGTGCTCAGCCTTATTTAACTAACTCCTTGGAATTCTTCAAATCCCTCTGTCTCTCTCTTCTCTCTCCCAGAGGCTCCTCGATCCCTCTCCAAAGTGTTTTGCACTTTGGAATATTCTGTCTTATTATACTCACACCACCTTCTTTTCACACACAGAGGACTAACTCATGTTGTGGATTTATGGTAGATTGATTATTCCTCACAAAATGTTCTGAGTTCTCTCCTCCCGGTATTTCTCACTGAAGGAGGATTTTACACGCTCAACTTTAAAAAAATCAGGAATGGCCATGCAGCTTGCTTCAGCTGATGAAATGTCGGGGGAGTGAGATGTGTCACTCTGGGCAGAAGCTTTAAAAGCCAACATATGATTCATCACATTCCCTTTTCCCTTTGCTGAGAGACCAAAGAGTCACTTTTCCATCAGCCTGGGCCTTCAAGAGAAGATGATGTATAGCAGAACCGCCGTTAAGCCACAGATGACACACAGCCTGAGTAAGACGTTGACCTTTGTGACTGGAAGCTGCTGAGATTCCAAGGTCATTTGTTATAGCAGCATACCTAGCCTGTCCTGAATGATACTGGGTTTTAGTTTTATCTTAGAAGCCATTTCTTTGCAGAAGCTTCCTCAGACCTTCTAAGTTTGGGTCTGTTGCTTTTTACGTGTGTTCCCATGGCAGTCCCTCGTAGCCATCATCACATGATATTATAATTACTTTTTCATCTACCTCCCCTATTAGACTGTGAATTCTCTGCAGGCAGGGGACTTCTGTGATTCACCTCTGAATGCCCCACTTTCAGCAGAGTGGCTGGCCTTTGATAGGTATTCAATAAATACCTGGTGGATCAAAGTAAAAAGACAAGTGCAGAGACATCCACTTCTCCATTGCCATCATGCACGTTTTTGGTGGGATGGATTCTAGCGACAAGAGTGGCCATGTCCATGTAAACATGGTGGTGTCAGAGGAGTCCCATGCTGCCGTGGAGAATGTGGACACCCATGTGAGATGAATGGCTCATGACAAACCCTAGTCAGGATCCTGGTTAGGAAACTGAACAAAGAGAGAAAATCTGGGGCAATGCTGAAAGGAAATATCTTTAGAGTATATGAGCAAAAACAAAACAAAACAAACAACACAACCTTATCAGCTACATTTATTTAAATTCACAGTTCAGAATCTGATAATGGAAGGTCTTGTTTCCCAGGCCAACAAATCGAACTCCTAGTTTCTGACCATTTGTTACACCCGTCACAAGTTTACATCTGATAAACCCTGAGCACTCCTATCTGTCTACATATCCCTGCTCTGTTATTACTTACGAGCCCGGAGTGGTTTTCGGGACCTCGTATCTCTTCCTCTATAGGCTGTGAGGAACAGAGCATCACAATGTCCAGTTGCAACCTAACTGGATTCTTTGGTTAAAACCAGTAATGGTCCTTTATCAAGCAGAGAAGTCACAGCCTCAAATAACAGCCTTCATTTCTCACCTCACATTTTTCTGAAGCTGCTAGTGGAAGACTGGAAACCCCTGAACATTGTGACGCTTCAGTCCTACAGATACTAGAATAGATCCACACGTAAACAAAAAGTCTGTTTTCTCCTCTTCCCATGAAGAAGTAGACTGAATTCAGTTAAAAGTGACTCAGACTTACCAGGTGTAAAAACCAGGCTGCCTGGCTTCTCTGAGCATCTAGAGGTAGAATCCACAGGTGGGACACGTGACAGTTTCTCAGCCTGCAAAGAAGACTGAGCTTCATAGCTTTAAATGGGCCATTACCTTTTTCATATTTATCCCAAACTGTTAAGGTCAGTGTTAAAATTTGACCTTTTCCCTGCCAACCCGTTAGAAGTAATTAAGCCCCTGTGTCTTGCAACACAAGGAAGCTATGACTTTGTTATTAAATTCTCATAAAGAGCCTATTAAAATTAAAATTGCTTCACTCTTGGGCTGAATGTATTAACAGTATTGCACTGGATAAACACAAACCCTCAGTGCAGTGTTTTAAAATGCATGAGTCGAGGGCAGAGCAAGCTCTTCCAGCTACCTCCTCTGTAGCAGAACGTTACGCATTTGGTGACCCTTTCTCCTCATATTTGTTCAGATGTTTCCATTTTAAATCTGTGTCTCTAGATTTAAATCTGTATGGGGGAACTCAGTTCACTGTTAGCACTTACGGAGCAGGTCCAGGGAAACAGAGTACTTATAATGACCCCTGCTCCCATCACCCTAATTGTTAGCTCCGAGGACAGTGCTCAGACCCTAACCTTCTTGGTGGGGAGCAAAACTTGGGATTATTCTTTTAGCTAAGTCCAGGATAGCTGTGTATCACCTGCAAAATGTGCTTACAAATGCAGATTTAAACAACCCACCATAGACCTCCTGAATTAGAATCGGCAGAGGTGATTCCTTCCTGAATCTACTGTGTAAACGAAATTCTCAAGGGATTTACAATAGTGAAGTCTACTTTGAACACTGCTAGAATTCAGTTAGTTAATTCGATCATTCAGGATATGAATTGTACAGCTGTTATGTGCCAGGGGTTATGCTAGGCCTTGGGGACACAGTGGGAAACTAAAGACCTACGTGCTTGTCCTTATGGGTACTACAGTTTATTAAAGAAACAAAGAGTAAATAAATAAATATAGGAATAAGTGGATTTCTGCCTCTGGGAAGATAAGGTAGACACACTTTTTCCTGTTCCTCCTAAGTGCAAATAAAATCCTTACACATAAGCATACAGATTCAAATAGCTGAGAAAACTCCAAACAGGGTAAATCCAAAGAAATCCACACTGAGACACATCATAGTCAAACTTCTGAAAACTGAAAACAAAGGAAAAAAATCATGAAAGTAGAGAGGAAAAGAATACTGTGCCCAGAGGGGAAAAACAATTTGAAGGACAGCAGGTTTCTCATCAAAAGCCATGGAGGCAAGGAGGGAATGGTGTGACATTTTTCAAGTGCTGAAAGAAAGCACTTGTTGACTCAGAATTGCATTTCCAGGACAAATATACTTCAGAAAGAAAGGAGATATTGCCAGATGAAGAAAAACTAAAAGAATTCCTTCCAGCAGACTTACCTTAAAAGAATGGCTAGAGGAAGTTCTCTAAAGAGAAAGGAAATTATAAAAGAAGGAATCTTAGAACATCAGAAAGGAAGAAAACAAAAATAGGGGTAAATGCAGTAAACTTTCCTTCTCTGGTGTTTTTAAAACTATGCTTTATGATTGAAACAAAAACTGTAACACAGTCTGATATGATTCAAAATGCACGTAGAAGTAATATTTAAGACAATTATATTACAAATGAGGGAGGGTAAAGGGAAGTAAGATTTCTGTGCTTCACTGAAACTGCTAAAATTGTTTCATGAGTAGACTGTTATAAGTTGTGTATGTATAATGTAATACCCAGAGCAACTACTAAAATCATCTTTACAAAGAGATTCACTCAAAAACACTATACACAAATTAAAATTTCCTTATAAAAATTATTCAGGTAACCCAGAGGAAGGCAGAAAAACGAAAGCAGAAATGAAAGAAAGAGCACAAACAGAAAAAAAATAAAATGGCAGAATCCAGCACTAATATAACAATAATTGTATCTAATGTAATAAATTAAAGATTGTTAGAGTGGATTAAAGTACACAACCCAACTCTATGCTGTCCAGAAACTTCTTTCAAACTTAATTATATGGGTAGATTGAAAGCAAAAGGATGCAAAAAAGATACAGCTTGCAAACACCAATCAAAAGAAAGCAGAAGTAGCTCTATTAGCTACTACATTAATTAGATGCTACACTAATATAGCATCAAATAAAGTAGACTTAAGAGTAAAGAAAATTACCAGAGACGTAGAGAGACAGAATATAATGATAACAGTGTCAATCCAACAAGGAGAACAGCAATCCTAAAGGTCCATACATTAAACAACAGAGCTGCAAAATATGTGCAGAAAAGAATTATAGCCGTAAAAACAGAGATACTCAACCCATCAATAGCAGAAAACATGTTCTGTTGAAGTGTCCATCGGACATATGACAAGATACACTATAGTCTGGGCCATGAAACAAACTTCAATACATTTAAAAGAATTGAAATCACATGGAATGTGTTCTCTGACCACAATGGAATCAAACTCAAAATCAATAACAAAAAATATAAAAATCTCCAAACACCTGGAAACTAAGTAACACAGTTCTGAAAAAATCCATGTGTTAAATAGGAAGTTTCCAGGGAAGTAAATAATTACATGTAATTGGATGAAAATACAACATGAGAACCTGTGGGACACAGCTAAAGTAGTGCTGAGAAGGAAATTTATAGCCATGGATGAATACATTAGAAAAGAGGAAAAGCCTCAAATTAATAATCTAAACTCCCACCTTAAGAATCTAGAAAAGGAATAGTAGAATCAACCCAAAGTGAATAAGCAAGGAAGTAATAAAGATAAGAGCAGAAATTAATGAAATTGAAAACAGTAAAGCAATAGAGAAAAATCAATGAAAGGAAGAGCTAGCGCTTTGAAAAGATCAGTAAGTTGACAAGCCTCTAGCAAAACTGACAAAGAAAAAAGGGAGAGGACACAAATGATAAATATCAAGAATGAAACAGAGAATATCACTACAGACTTTGCAGATGTCAAACGGATAATAAGAAAATACTATGAGCAAATCTACACACACGTATTTGACAACTTACGTGAAACGGATGACTTCCTTGTGAAACACAAACCGTCATAATCCCTTCAGTATGAAGTAGATAATTTGAATGTCCCTGTAACTATTAAGGAAATTGAATTTCTAATTTAAAAACTCCTAATAAAGAAATCTCCAAACTCAGGTTTCATCAGAGAATTCACCAAATGTTTAATGAAGAATTAACACTAATTATATGCAGTCTCTTCCAGAAAACAGAAGAGAAGGGAACACTTCCCAATTCATTTTGTGAAGCTAGTATTATCCTGATACGAAAACCATACAAAGCTAGTACAAAACAAGAAAACGATAGACCGAGATCTTTCATGACCATAGCCATAAAAACGTATTTTTTGGTCTATAACAAAATATCAGCAAATAGAATTCAGCAATATATCAAAAGAATTATACACTTGACCAAGTGGGATTTATTTCAGGGATGTAAGACTGGTTCAGTAGTCACAATTAAATCAAGGTAGTCAACCTTATTGACAGGCTAGAAAAAAGTCATTTGATCATATACGTCAACATAGAAAAAACATTCGATAAAATTCAACACCCGTTTGTGACAAAAACTATTGGAAAAATAGGAACAGAGGAGACCTTCCTCAATGTGATATAGAACACCAGAAAAACCTGTAGCTAACCTGTGGGCGTGGAAATGATAAATACAATACATTTACAATGACTCAAGAAAAGATACTTAGGTAAAAATTTAACAAAATGTGTATACAATTTGTTTACTGAAAGCTATCAAATGCTGACAAAAGTAATTTTGCAGCACCATTTACAACAGCCAGGACATGGAAGCAATGTAAATGTCCATCAACAGAGGAATGGATAAAGAAGATGTGGTACATATATACAATGGAACATTACTCAGCCATAAAAAGGAATGAAATTGTGCCATTTGCAGAGATGTGAATGGACCTAGAGCCTGTCATACAGAGTGAAGTAAGTCAGAAAGAGAAAAACAAATATTGTGTAATATCTCTTATATGTGGAATCTAGAAAAATGATACAGATGAATTTATTCACAAGGCAGAAGTAGAGTCAGATGTAGAGAACAAACATATGGACACTAAGAGGGGAAGCGGGGGGTGGGATGAATTGGGAGATTGGGATTGACATATATACACTACTATGTATAAAACAGATAACTAATGAGTACGTACTGTATAGCACAGGGAACTCTACTCAATGCTCTGTGGTGAAGTAAATGGGAAGGAAATCCAAAAAGGAGGGGATATATGTATATGTTTAGCTGATTAACTTTGCTGTACAGCAGAAGCTAACACAAAATTGTAAAGCAACTATACTCCAGTAAAAATTAATAAAAAAAAATTAAAGGAGAAACTTACTACGTTTAGTATATTAGAAGACTCAACATAGTAGAGATGACAGTTCTCTACAAATTGATAAACAGATTAAGTATAAAGTGAGAAAAATGAGTCTACCCAATCTCAAGACTTATTATGTAGCTACAACAATCACAGCTATGGTATTGGAAGAAGAATAGACACATAGGTCAGTAAAACAGAATATAGAACCCAGAATTAGACCTACACAAATATGCCTAACTGATTTTTCACAAAGGTGAAAAAGCAATTCAGTGGAGGAATGATATCCTTTCAATGTGTGGTGCTGGAAACTGGGGAATCCAATTGGACATCCTCAACCTAATTTTCACATATTATAAATGGATTCTGAACTTGAACATACAACATAAAACTATAAAACGTTGAGAAAAATATAGGAGAAAATCTTTGAGATTTTAAGCTAGGCACAGTTCCTAGAATTGACACGAAAAGTGCAATTTATCAAAGAAAGAAAATGATAAATTGGATTTCATCAAAATTAAAAAAAAAATCTTTTTCTCTGCAAGACATCCTGTTAAAAGGATGAAAAAATAAGCTATAGACTTTGGAGAAAACTTTTGGCGAAGGACCAGAATCTATAATATATAAAGGACTCTCAAAACTCAACAATAAAAAAATCAAACAACCTAGTTATAAGGTGGACAAAAGACATGAAGAGGCATTTCATGGAGGAGAATATACAGATGGCAAGTAAGCACAGGAAAAGATGCTCAGCTTTGTCAACCATTAGGGGAATGCAGATTAAAACTGCAATATGATTTTGGTGCACACCTATTAGAATGGCTGGAATAAAAAATAGTGAGCCCTTAATGCTGGCAAGGATGTGGAGAAATTAAATTGCTCATACATTGCTGAGACAAGTGGTATAGCCACTTTGGAAAATAGTTTGTTTCTTTAAAAACTAAACATGCAGCTACCATGTAACCTAGCAGTTGTCCTCCTGGGCATTTATCCTAGAAAAGTGAAAACTTATGCTTGCACAAAACCTGTACAGAAATGTTTATAGCATCTCTATTCATAATAGCCAGAAACTGGAAGCAACCCAGATGTTTCAGTGGTTACACAATACAGTACATCAGTATCATGGAATATTACTCAGCAATAAAGGAATAAACTATTGAAACTTGCAACAGTCTGGATGAATCTTCAAAGAACTATGCTGAATGAAAAAAATACCATCCCAAAAGGTCACATACTGTATGATGCAATTTCTATAAACATCTTGAAATTTCAAAATTATAGAAATGGAGAACAGACTACTCATTGCCAGGGATAAGGAGAGAGTGGGAGAGGGAGGAAAGTATGTGTGAGTATTAAAGGGCAACATGACGAATCTTTGTCTGATGGGAATATTCTGTATCTTGACTGTATTAATATTACTGTAGTACAATATCCTGATAAACTACAAGGGTTTTGCAACTCTGCCCATTGAGGGAAACCAGGTAAAGGGTAGACATAGGCTGTCTCTGTATTATTTCTTAGGACTTCAGGTAAATCTACAGCTATCTCAAATTAAAATGGTTAACTATAAGTAAAATAAAATAAAACACTTAAAGCAATAGAAAAAGAACACTGATCAAGTTAATAAAAACAGTAAGTGCTATGAAGAGAATGAACAGATGGGGGGCAACTAGACATAGCGAGGTAGCAATGTTCAGAAAAAGCCTTTCTGAGGCGGGAACACTTCATCTAATCCGTGAATGACTTGAAGGAGCCAGCTCTGTACAGTAGGAGAGCGTAGCAGACAGACGGAAACCTTCAGAGGCCCCGTGTTGTGAGAGCTCTTAGCCGAGGCCCTGTGTTGTAACAATGACTGCCGTTATTTAGGCAGTGCTACACTTCCCTCAGAACTTTGTCACAAGTCTTATCTCATTTGCATATTAAAACTACCCTGTGGCATCGGAATTATTAACTCTTTAATTTCCCCTTAGTGTATGAGGATGATAGGCTGAAGAAAAGTTAAGTGATGTGTTCAGATGTGCTTGATATGGTGAACTTGGGACTCAGATCTGGTGCCTATAGTTCTAAAGTCCATCTTTCTTCCACTGTGCGCTCGTGATGGTACTATATTATTTACTATAATAATGGAAGGGGCAAATACATAGAAACCTGCTTTTTAATAACGAACAATTTATTAAGGAGACGTAATTGGCATAATATTAACAAGAAATAGAAAAGCCTTTATTTTTTTGCTGCCAGCTAGTACGGTGAGGGTGACTGACAGTGTAAAATACAGAAGGTTATTTTAAACAATTTTCTCAACACCATTTACTAAATAATCTTATTCTCTCTGCCCCTCTCACCCCCACTCAACTTGCTTGTGGTGGCAACTTTATTATATTCTAAATTATCACCTGTGCTAGGATGGGTTTCTATATATTCTGTTCCATTAATTCATGTGTTGATGCTGGTGTCAAACCCTTTTGATTATTATCATTTCATAGTTTATGTTAATTTTGTATATAGCAAGTCTTCTCTCATTGGTGAAAGGGATGAACTTTTTTTAATTCTGATTTTTCTTTAAAACATCACCTCTCATTAAATGAATACCTTTTCACCTGCACGGAAGAAAAAAGATAAATGCAGATAACTGAAAGTAGAAGGGAAAGAGTGATTATATTACAATGTTTAGGACCGTGGCTTGAATCTTTTTAGATCATCACAGGCTAGGCGCTCTCCTATCCTCTCAGTTTTGGGAACATGCTAATTAGGCAATAACTGCATGTTGGATGATTGAGTGTCCTCTTTTTCATGTTGGATTCCAATTTATCTCGTGCGTTAATTGGTGATATAGATATGTCACATTAAGTGCCCACGTAGTTCTGTTCTGTCCTGTTATTCTTCATCAGAGCATCCTGTTTCTCTCCTTCCTAGCACTTATTACAGTCTGTAATTATTTCTTTTCTTTGCTTCTTATCTGTGTTCCTTACTGGAGTGGAAACTCCATGAAGATAAGGGCCACGCTCATCTTATTTCACACTTTATATTGTTCTTAAAACAGTGCTTGACCTCTTACAGGTGTTCAGGAACCATTCCTTGAAAAAGTTGTTCAGTGAATTTAGTGTAAATAAACTTATTTTTCCAGAAGGATTGGGAAACAAACTCTTCTCTTACCCAGACATGGGTTGTCAATTTGTAAAACAAAAATAATGCCATCTCCATAGAGATGAATCTGTGATTCAGAAAAATAATTCATGTTTTGTAATGACTCATGAATTGGATCATCAAAAAATCAATTATCATGGAGTTCTGGGGAAACATACTGAGTCCTTGGGTTCGGAATGCTGTCTATAACTGCTTGTATCCCATATCCTTTAATGTGGAGTTTAGGAGAGAGGGGTGGTGAGTCAAAACAGAAAAGAGGTAACTTTAGTAACTTTTGCCTTGCGTGGATTGAGTCATGGTGTCGTAAAGCCCTTGAAGAAATGTCGTTACCAACATAGCACTGTCTTTCACGGCTCACTTTTACTTGGCCAGAAATTTAATTTCAAGTAATCATTGGATAGGTGATGATGTTCCGCTGCCCCCTTGAGCTGAACGAATTAAAATGTGATGTTCTCTTAGTTTGTAAGTGGGTAGGAGTTCATTGGACATAGCCCATTAGTCACTTAATTTTTTTGCGGTATAAATGGGACGTCTCTTTGCCATTTTGCATGAAGGGACTTTATGGCAAGCCATAAAGAGGGACCGTAAATTTGCAGGCATGTACTCTGGGACCACATCACCCTTGTTGGCTCAGTCCCTTTTCAGGGATGATTTCAGTCAATTTCCTGCCCCGGTGCCAGGGAGTAAGTGTTCACCTTAAAATCCTTTCTTTTAAGAATGATTCTTCGCCCTGCAACGTTCTTCCAAGTCCTTTTTTCTTCCTCCAGACAAGGGAAATTGTGGGGCTCAGCAAAAAAATGGAGACACAACTCAAGCAGAGTTTAGCGTGACTGCATAAAGCATAAATCTGTGCATCACTTCTTACCTTAATAAACTGCACTTTTGTTTCAGGGTTGGTGAGTCTAGATGGGGCCAAAAAGTGACAATTTCATCATGATCCATGAATTTTCTTACTATCTTGAGTCTACACAGATTTTGTTTTATTTTTAGGATGTAAAAGAGTCACACTGTGTCCTTTTTTCTCCCTCATAATCTTTTATATGTAATTTAAATGTAGAGAATTTGTAGGTACTCACATATAGCTTAGGTGGGAATTATGTTGGTTTGTATCAGAAGCTCAACAAACTACTCTTGACATTAAACCGTAAACTATTGGTGATTTTCGTGGAGATTTTTTTTTCCTTCGTGAAGGTTGAAGTCTGTCTAACCCATTATGTGAATCTGAATCAAGGTTGGTGTTTTATTTGTCATTCCTTTGGTCCTAAATTTCATTAGACATTTTCTTAGGGAAAAATTAATTGATCCTGGGGGTGGTGATGATAAATCATTGGAGGTAAAGGCAAATTAATTTTTGCACCACCTCTGACTTTTCAGTCTTTGTGGAATTCACTCTATTAGGTTCTGAGAATGTTTATGGGTATTATAAAACATTTACATCTTGATGTATTAAGGTACTTGAGTCGTTTTTAGCCATTATTAAGGGAATTATATTAGGATTAGTCTTGTTATCAATCTGTGCACCTGGCACCTAGCTAAGAAATGGCCGTTTTATCCTCATTAAAGCCATAAGTAGAACTTTATTAACTAGCACGCGCTAAGTGCCAAGGCTGGTGGCAAAAACCCTCTCTAGTTGGGAGGAGACCTGGATTCCTGAGCATCCAGACTCTTTGACATTTTGTAAAGAGCTTCCTCTGCAGAAAAGTGCCCTGCCCCCTTGGGGTTTCAACATACTGCAGGAGATGAAGACTCCATGGAAACTTAAACAATTGGGACTGACAGATTTAATCCCTTTGACATACTTGTGAAATTCTCACTAAATACATTCTGATTCTGTATTGGTCTTGAAGAAAGAATGCTGAGAATGACTGTATGGAAGATTATCGTGGAGAAGTGATAGGTAAAATACTGACGGAGATAAAATACTGACGGTCAACCGAGCAACATATTTGCTCTCGAGTGAGGCCCTGGATGTTGGGGTTTGGTTTTATGTATCTGAATTTCCTTTTGCCATCAAGATTAGTTCTAATCGGCTTAGATGAAACCTGGCTGAAAGATGATAAACAAAAGATAATGATAAATGGGAATGTTCCCACTTGGCTGGGATCTGGGATGAGTGGAAGAGCGATTCGTAATAGCTTGGTCTAGGTGAGGCTTTTTTTTTAATGATCTGGAAGAGAAAGTAAATTGCATGCTAATGAAATCTGCAGACGATATTAAATTGGAAGGTGTTATAGACAGGAGTGTGGGTCAAGAATTATACAAGCCTCCCCTAAAGAGGTTAGAAATAGTAGAAAAGATGACAATGAGATTACACTTGGAAAAGACAGGCTAATTCCTCTTTTCGGGGGTTGGAGAGGGGAATAAGAGGAATCCTGAAATGGAGCTGGTGGGAAAACTCAGAAGAAAAATGTTCTATGCAGTTTTCACTGTGGTGTTGCTCCAAAGACTCTCCCTTGTTTCCCGGCTGCAGTGGGGTGAACGGCAGGCCCCCAGACACAGAGACAGCAGCCACGCTGTCCTCCTTTCCCCCAACTTCCGGGGCTGCCTCTTTGCTCCCTCTCTTCATTTTCCTCTCTCTTCCTTTTTTCCTTCTTTCGTATCTATCAGCTCACCCACCCCTAGTCTGGAGCATTTATTTCTGGTACCTTCAGTAGGAGAAAGATGGAGACAGATTGGAGAAAGGTTGGCAACGGAGAGTGAAACAGATTAAAGGAAGGGAAGGTTTGATTTATGAAGAGAGATTAAAGGCGTTGAATTTGCATAGCCTGTCCAGGCAGCATCTAAAGGAGGACACGTGCAGAGGCACTTCGGTGATATAAACAGGAAGGTGGTCGTGACACTGTGTAGTCCCAGGAGCAGGGGTATTGCCAAAAGTAATTAAAATAGGGAAATTATATAATCAGAATTCATTGCGGGAGAAAATTAAGGGTTGGAAACAGTGTTCTACATGTACATCCCAGTCAGTGCCTGAACCAGGGACATCCCACGGGCTTTGACTATGTTGAACGTGTAGCCACTTACGAACAGGAAACCCCAGGAACAAGCCCAAATGCCTGAGCCTTCATATGTAAAGTGGCTATTTCTTTTTGCTTTGAGTTTTTGGACATATGTGTCTAGGAAGGTGCTCAGCCTAACAGATCTGCATGTTGATAGCCCACTGGCACACAAAAAGACAAGAGAACTCACATCAACTGAGCATATGGTGAGGGGTGTAATGGGCTATAAGTTATAATAATGTCGAGCAGCTAACATTCAGAGATGCTTACTCTGCACCAGATGCTGGGACCGGCAATTTACACATACTATCTGACTGAATTGTCACCATAACCTTATGGAATGGGCACTGTCACGGTCCCATTTTACTGACGAGGAAAGTGAATCTCAGAAAGGTTATGTACACTGACCACTGTCACTCAGCGTGGGAGTGGTAGAGCTAGGAGATTGCAAAATGATTCCAGAGCCCATACTTTAAAATAATACGTCAGGTTAGTAAATAGGTCATTGAGAAAACCGTCATGAATGTGCCAGGGGAGAAATAGCTTCACTGAGGGCGTGGGCCTTGAAGGGCTTTGTTCTGGAATTCATAGCAGAGGAGGGAGGGTAGTATCCAGAGTAAAAGAAACAGACATGGAGGGGGGCCTTTGCACAGTTTTATGTGGCAGCACTGAGTAAGGAATAGCACTGGTGGTGTTAATAGGAAGAGCAATATTCCTAATAGTAGCAGCTGAATTCTGTGGGTGCTCACTGGGTACCATGAATAGTGTTGATGCTTTCTATGTGTTTCTCACTGGATCCGCATAGAAAACACCTGAGGGTCATGAAGATGGGAGTGATTCAGTAACTTGCCTGAGATCTCACTGCTACTCTATGAACTGGTCCGAGGGTGAGCCCAGGTAATTTGACAAGCTGCCCTGCCTCCTGCCTGACTGGAATGGAGAGAAAGTGGGAGAAAAGTAGGCCATAATGGGCATATAGGGACAGAAATGGGTAAGTGTTTATCAACAGCCCAAACAAAGACTATCCTTTGTTTGTATTCTCTTTGGAGTGGTAAGTTACTATGCTCTGAGTAGAGAAAGAATATTACCTGCATATGCCGAGAAGTACAAGCTCTGAATTAAAGGCATCACCTCTTAGTTTTAATTCTGAGAGAAGCTGTCTTCATCTAAATTCCTGAGTATTGACTAGTTCTTGGGAAAAGTTCCAGATTGTGCATAGATCAGCATGCCCGTCCTAAAGACAGATGGACGTGGTGTAATCTCAGAGTGAAAAATCTAAGGGAAATTTTAACAAGGTAATTTTCGTCTCCTTTTCTGAACAGTGAATTTTACAGCTGGCTATGACTCCAGGGCCTTCTCCACAGCTTGTACTGGGTCCCTTCTCTTAAGGGACATTTAAGCAACCTGTCCATCAGATTCCTTTCAACCCGGAAGTCTTCAGAACCATGGAGAGTGAGCTTTGCATACTAATAATGCCTTTTCATTTGCTGAGCATTCCCTGTATTCTATAGAAAAAAATTTTTTAGAAAAGAATTCAGAGAGATAGTGGCTTTTAAAAAAATATTTATTTATTTATTTGGTTGCACTGGGTCTTAGTTGCAGCAGGCAGGCTCCTTAGTTGTGGCTTGCCGGGTCCTTAGTTGTGGCACACAAACTCTTAGTTGTGGCATGCACGTGGGATCTAGTGCCCTGACCGGGGATCGAACCCAGGCCCCCTGCATTGGGAGCATGGAGTCCCAACCACTGCACCACCGGGGGAGTATGCTAGATACTTCAAGAAGCACTTTGTTTTTGTTTGTTTGTTTATACATCTTTACTGGAGTATAATTGCTTCACAGTGCTGTGCTAGTTTCTGTTGTACAACAAAGTGAATCAGCCATATGCATACATATATCCCCATATCCCCTCCCTCTTGGGCGTCCCTCCCACCCCGGTTTGTATACATTGTTTCATTTAATCCATCCTTACAACCTACATGTTATGTAGGTTCTAGTACCCTCAGTTCACAAGTAGGAGAATCCACACTTCAAGAGATTAAGGAGTTGTATACATTGTCACACTGTTGCCAACTGACTAAGCCAGGATTTGATTCAGTATCTAGGTGATGCTAAAATCCTCCCTTCTAACTATTTGTTTTATACTACAGAGAATAGGTTAAATTTTCTGTGTATTCTGGTTTATCCCATTTCTTCTCAAGCAGACTCTGCAGTCGAAGTGGAAACATCAGCAATCCACTTCTTGGTTCGGTTGCACTGGCTGAACTTCACATAATCTGTATAAGTATCACCGAGCATCAAGAACAGGAAGAAAATGAACATTCCCTCCAAAAGCTGGGTGATTTTAAACCAGGAAGGGTGTCTGCCTTCATAGATTTGGCCCCAGTTCATCCAAATGTCTCTACATGCCATTAGTCAAAGAGTGACAGAGATTCACAGCGACACACTGTAGGAGGGTCTACAATGGATACATCTACATATACACGTAGTTTTTCTTTCTTTCTTTACCATCCTCTAATTAGAAGTTGCATATCTCTGGAAAGCCCTCAGTAGTTTGACAGTGAGTGGCAGGTGTGGCCAAATTACCTGCAACGGCATTTTAAATTTATTGCCTACTCCTGGCTTATCTAATGTGAAACCAGCTTTGTTCCTGAAGCTGTTCTTATTTGGAGGGAAAGAGAGAGGGAAGGCTTTCCAAGTACATGACTGCAATGTAGTAAAGCAATTCTTTGTGTTGATCCTCGTGGGATGTAGATAGTGCTCGAATAGATGGAGGGAAAGAGCTTTACCTGTGCTTGTTTTGAATGTCATTCTATAAAGAGCATTGACTATTAATTAGGTTCACACAGCATCTAGGCCATGGGTGCTTAAATGGTGGATTGTAATCATTTCACCCCATTATTCATACTATCTACTTAGCAGCTAGAAAATATAATTCCTCTGGCAATTTTATCCCTGTTCATTCTTTGGCTTTGCCAATGGCACTGAAATTAACTAGTTCGCTCAATCTCTTTGCCTACGCCATCAGGACAGCTCTGGGGGTAGTTCAGAAATCAATTTTCAACCAGTTCACACCTGTACCTAAAGCAAACCCCAGTGATGCTTGCTGGTAAGCTGCCAATATTTGGAAGAATCACTGTGCTAATGAGGCCTTAACATATACTGTCCTGTCTAAATACAACATCGCATTCAGAACCGGTGGTAGAGAGGCTGGCTTAAGGAACTACAGAACTAGAGCAAATGTTTTTATTCATTGAATGCCATTTGCTTACCTGTATGCCGGAGGAAGAAACCACAGCAACAATATTTATAGCCTTTAATATGGTGTCAGTGTTTCCCTTGAGTCAGGGCAAGTCGGGCGTGATTCCAAAAAGTGGGGAGGACCTTCGTTTCTTTCATGCCACCTTGTAAACTGGACAACTATTCAGTCACAGAGCAGAATGCCCCTGACCCTGGAGCCTCTTGCGGGAACGGAAATTATTTCCCCTGATCAGTCACTGGTATTCAGTTAAGTGGCATTCATGCTGGGTTGTCTTAGAGGTACTGGGACCCTGTTCACATTATATACGGGTGCATGAAGAAAACATTGTTCTTCTTATTAAAGGTTTATTAACTGCAGTTTGTGAAATGGGGTGAAAACAAATACACTTCCAAGTGGCTAGCATGTTTGTCATTCCCTTGCTTGACACATAAAACCCTAGAGTATGGGGGAATTTGCTGAAACAACGGTTTAGAAGAAACATTCAAAATAGGTAGGCTCACGCTGAAAAAGGCACAGAAACCTCAGAAAATTGGGTTTTTATCATTGTAGTTTTGCTTCAGTACTTACTATAGGGAATCAAGAAAAAGTAAAATTAAAAATAATGGTTAATGGGACTTCCCTGGTGGCGCAGTGGTTAAGAATCCACCTGCCAATGCAGGGGACACGGGTTCAATCCCTGATCTGGGAAGATCCCACATGCTGCGTAGAAACTAAGCCCGTGTGCCACAACTACTGAGCCTGTGTGCCTAGAGCCTGTGCTCCGCAACAAGAGAAGCCACTGCAATGAGAAGCTCATGCACCACAACGAAAAGGAACCCCCGCTCGCTGCAACTGAGAAAGCCCGTGTGCAGCAACAAAGACCCAATGCAGCCAAAAACTAAATAAATAAACAAACAGACAAACAAACAAATAAATAAATAAAAATTTTAAAAAATGGTTAAAAATATTGAGGGATCTGTCACAATAGTAGTGGGATGGGATGGGGGCGTTCTGTTCATTTGCAAGTTTGGAATTGCAGATACTAAATATATTAAGCTCAGTAGGAAGTTCTGCATAAATCACCATGACAAACACATTTTATTAGAAACACAGAAAGAACCGGGACTTCCCTGGCAGTCCAGTGGTTAAGACTCCGTGCTTCCACTGCAGGGGGTGTGGGTTCAATCCCTGGTCGGGGAGCTAAGATCCCACATGCCATCTAGCGTGGCCAAAAATATGGAAAGAGTGGAAACCAAAGAGTGGAAAGTTTAAGAGTCTTTCTGAAAGTGTGCATTTGGAGGGCATGTGAGCTGAATTAAAGGAATGGGGAGCATTCATTTTGGTACAGATGGGTACAGCCTTCGTACTGATAGTATATGTCCATGTCTGTGGGAGCCCAGAGCCCTGAAATCCCACATCTCTGTATATGGCTAAAGGTTTTCATTCCCCAAACACCTCTTGGGCATTGCTGAGGGCTGATTCTAATGCACAATGAGAGAGATGTGTCTGTCTCATGCATTCTGAAGCAGTGAGACCTTCTACTTTCCCTTTTGGTGAGAGTTTGTGTTTAAGGATGTAAATGACCATCTCCTTGGCTTGGCTCTCCTCCCTGCTCATCCTGTTCCCAAGTACTAGCCCATCAACCTTCATATTTTGCAGTCTCCACGGCCAAGAAAGGAGAATAGGGCCTGTCAGCAACATCAGAGGGGGCTTTGATTCTAGGTAGATTCCATTCTTCCGCTGTCCTCTTTGTGAAAGCTCTAGTTGTACTGGAGACATCAGGGTCTACCAAGAAGCACCTTACTTACGTGGATGTAAACGTAACCTGTGGAGGAATGCAACAATAAATCAGCAGTCACGGAATTACATAAATGGAGGCTTCTTGTCTAAAAGTGGTATGACATGCAGTCGGGAAGCATTATTTATTTCAAACCAAGCCAGTATTATTAGAGTAAGCTCAAGGCAGGTGAAATGTATTGCATCAAAATATTAATTATACGCCACCTTGGCACCAATAATAAATGTTCACCTGTGGCCTTCTTTCCAGGGAAGATGCTGAAATAGGTTCCAAAGCAACACTCTGAGTAATTCAAGAGGGACTGAGTCCCAGCAGGAGGGCTCCACTGACATCAGTGTTAGGGCATCCATTTCTAACCCCTACAACTGCTTTCCTCTCTTTTCCAAAGGGCTCTGAGTGCCGAGTCCCCTTGTATCTTAAAATGTGTCATTAAAGACACATTCCCAGTGACAGTAACTTGGGAAAAGTTCAGAGTCTTGACTCAGACATGCGAGAACTTTTGAAATGTCTGACCTTGGTGTGAATCCAAGCTCGGTGACCTTCCTTCTTCCTGGTTGCCTTGGGTGAGTTTCTTCCAGTCTGTACCTCTATTTCTCCTTAATATTAATAAACTGAAGATGTTTGTACCTGCTTTTCATGATTGCTGTAGGAATTAGACTTACTTACTACACTTAGGACATGGTAGTCTCAGAGTTAACATTGTAACTCTGATGATGAAACCATGGTCATGAGGAATGTAAGCTTATGTTTTGTGAGTTCTAGGAGTTAAGCAGTCGTATTCTTAATCAGTGCTATCTGGATTATCAATAGCCCTGCATGGACTCTAAGCAGATGTCTCTTGTGCTATTGGTAATTTCCATCAGAGTCTTTTTATTTACCCGTTGAACTGGAGAATGACCCGAGGCTACCCCAAAGGGGGAAAGGTGACTCCCCAAATACTGCATAAGCTTCCCTGTGTAGCAGAGGCTTCCTCTGGCGACCTAGGTCTTGGGTGACAGATATCCCCGCAATGCATCCCATTCAATAGGCTTTGATACAAGGAAGATTGGACCTGGGGGAAGCTAATTACCCTAAATGATATTGCTGATTTCTTTGTTCCATCTCTGTATCCCTGCACTAGAGTTCAAGGTCTGTGAGGGCAAGGACGTGTCTTTTCCACTCACGGCAATATCTTCTCCACACCTAGGATGGAGCCTGACACATATTTGGCAGGCAGGATATATTAGAACGAATGAATGAAGAGTAAACAAATTGGAGAATTAGATCAAGGGGTCTAAACCCAAATGCCTACAGACATCTGCACATTTTGAGTTGGGCTGGATCTAAAATGCTAAGGCAAGGGTGAAGCCCGTGACAGTCCGAACACCCCACCCAAGGGTGTTTAAAGTCATTTGATACTAACAGGTGGCAGCTAGAGAAAACACATTTGCATGAAGTCTCCAAGAGTGAACTCAGTAACTTTATTATTCTCAAGTTGAAATGGAGGGTTAAGGGAACAAAGTGACTAATCCGTATTTAAGATGGCCAACGAGCGCTGCCCGAAATAGTTATGATGTTACTTCTCTGTCTCATCCATCTGTTCAGACTCAAAATTACGCTGGCAATATTTTCGGGAGAAAACAAACATGTTAACAGTCCTATATTATAATTGGTATATGGCAATATGGTATTCATTAAATTAGCCAACGGATGTGTTTTGAGTGCCTACTGTGTGTCAGACATGGCGCTGGGCATTGCGGCTGCAGCACCTAATACGACAGCATTCACAGTCCCATGGATTTCATCCAGCATCATTCTCACCACTGCTAACACAATGCAATGCCTGGCACGCAGTTGGGCTTTAATAAACGTTTGCTTGAGTAAACATTTAATAGCAAGGAGGAAATGAAAATCTTTGCAGATTGCTAGCTCAAAGTATCTGTGTATATGCGCATACGTCCACATACCCAGAAACACATGTGTAACATATAACATGGCACGTTAAAACTTTTCTCCATTTCTCCTGTCTGAATGTCTAAAATTAAGCGTATTTACTTAAATGTTAGAGAAACTTAAAAGTATCATGCTATTGTTCCTGAACTAGAAACATCTATAGGAAGTATTGGTAGAACTTAAATTCTTCTGATGAGATTTTCAGTGTAGCTTACACACATTTCCCTTTCCTATAAAAAATTAAACTCCAATTTCTTATCAGAGGAAAAACAGGCAGTGTTAAGTATCAGTGCATTCTGCACACTCCAAGCTTTTATGTCTAGAAACAAACATCTGTAAGGCATTTGGCCCCTACCTTCCACTTCAAGACTTGATGTAACTCTTAGCTGCATGTAGTACCCAGATGAGATGTGTGTGCTCTGATTCAGCATACAAATAGGAAGATTATTTTCCCTTAAAATTTTATCTCTAAGTTGTTTAAATTTATGGGGAAAATGTTTGTGGTCAACAGTGCTTATCAGAATGATGTAAAAAGTTATTTGTTGCAGTGTTTCTCAGGCTGTTTTGTGCATACAGATCACCCGGGAGATTGTGTTAAAAATGCAGATTCTGATTCAACAGGTCTGGGTTACAGCCTGAGATTCGGGCTTTCTAACCAGCTCCACCATGATAGGAGCGTGTCAACCCATGATCACACTCTGAGTAGCAAGGGTTTTTTGAGCCTGTGGGTGCCGTGCCGTATACTTACTACTGGATGTCTGAAATTCCATTCCAACCCATGTGAAAATCCTGGGGTGGGTACGGTGATGGCTTTTATTATCTCTAGGTTGAAAAAAATGAAACTCAGTGACGTAAGGTGCACTTCCAGGAAAAAGCAGAGCTGGGATTTGAATCCGGGAACTCTGGATTCAAACTCATGCTGTTAAGACTGTCCACTGCCTGTCTTCACTGCTTCAGTAGCCGAACCAAGGTCTGAGGTCTGTAATCAGACAGGGGCAGAACATCTCGATATGCCTCTGTGCTGGGGTGAATTTTAGAACGTGCTTTTGGTAGTCCCTGGTGCGGATTGGTGGATTGTAATCCTGGAGCTTTACCGTCTACTGGAACCGTCAGTAATTCTTGGACATTAGTTTTCAAGGTAATGCTTCTCGTTAATACTCTGTCACCCCGGGAGGGTACGGAACCATTTGCTTTAGCTCCCAGTAGTGTGAGAAAGGTTAAGTAACAATTACATGTGGCTCCTGACTTTGAACAGAATGAGCTTTTATCATTTTTACCAGTGATGCCCTTTGTTTGTACACAAGTTATAGAATGACTTTTGGGGAGTTATTTTTAGATTAATACAGGAATGTACTCATCTGTTTAGTCATGAGGATGATCTTTCCTTCAAATCACACCACTGAGCAGTCTTTGCAGATGTCAGTGTCAGAGGTATCATTTCATTGATTTGTTGGGAAGAATGAAATCAGATTGATGGAGGAAGTTGACCTTCTACCTCTTACTGGTGCTGCAAAGAGTAAAACCCCACCGAGGCGTGCCTTTTGTGTAACCAATAGGATATGAGGAAGTCATTCATTTCGACTTAGGTGCTGACTGGTACCATCCCAGTCAGCTCTCATTTTAATCAAAGAAGAAGGGAGACATCCGTGAGCGCTTCAATGCTTATATTGTAGAACTATAGCTGTTCGTTGGAAATTGCTCGAATGCTGCTTTCTTATGCCATTTTGAGTAGCTTTCCATTTAATAGCATGACCAGCATCTGTCTCATCCACAAACAATACTAATTTTGAACCAAAATATAGCTGCAGTAAAAAGAAGATGCAGAGAATAAGGATTATAAAATGGAAAGGTAGAGATAGATGCATCCTGGGGAAAAATGCCTCCCAGGCAATTTGAAGGAACAAAATAATGCAGATGTTTTCTGAATGTAGTAAGGATTTGAGGCCATTGGTAAAGAGAGCAAATTGAATGAATAATATAAAGAATCAGCCTACAATAAGAGAATAATGATTTCACGAAGCAGTGTAGGAAGAGAAGGGAGGACAGGGAAATCTGAATACCTTTGATAGTTGGAATGAAATGGAAATATAACAGCTTAACGAGGGGAATAGAGAGAAGAGGCAACAAGGTCATAAGAGAGGCCCAATGCTTTTAAGCAAAATGAGGGGAAAAGTGTAGAAATGTGGAAAATTGTGGCCACAGCACTTTTAGACAAAGGGGGAAACGTCGCTTGGATTATTGCGTTTAGAAACTACCTTGTCATGAATTCTGCCACTCTGCCTGAAAGTTACAATTAGTCACGTGTGATAAGAACTGGCATGGATTGTAATGATAAACAGCAGTAATTTCAGTATGAATAATATGTGGAATGTGGAAAACAAAGGAGAGGAACACTAGAGCAGTGTTCCTATTGTGGTTAAGATGCATTTAACACACTTGGGGGACAAAAGGATTTCATACCTATTGGGTGCTCAATTAATACTGAAAGTGTCTATGGTGGTGAGGGGGCAGCTTTTATCATTGTGTGAAATGTACAATTACAAATAAAGGATATGATCCTTTCTACTCCAGACACTAAATTCTTCTAGATGAAGGTCATGCAGTCTCTTGCCAGGATTACACCACAGGAGGTGGTGGAAACTACAGGGATGAGATTTGTTTTTTCTCCTCCCAGTCTCTCCCTTATTCACTTATTTTTCCCCTCCTAAAGTTTAGGATCCCCTAAAAACTAAAGACTTCCCGTTGGTGGGTGTGTGTGTGTGTGTGTGTGTGTGTGTGTGTGTGTGTGTGTGTAGTTCAGATCTAAACTGTATATAGGGTAAAAGAATGTCTTTTTCTTTTTTTATATAAATTTATTTAATTTATTTTTGGCTGCATTGGGTCTCCGTTGCTGCACGCGGGCTTTCTTTAGTTGCGGCGAGCGGGGGCTACTCTTCGTTGCGGTGCACGGGCTTCTCGTTGCAGTGGCTTCTCTTGTTGAGGAGCACGGGCCCTAGGTGCACGGGCTTCAGTAGTTGTGGCACATGGGCTTTAGTAGTTGTGGCTTGTGGGCTCTAGAGCGCAGGCTCAGTAGTTGTGGTGCAAGGGCTCAGTTGCTCCGCGGCATGTGGGATCTTCCCAGACCAAGGATCGAACCCATGTCCCCTGCATTGGCAGGCGGATTCTCAACCACTGTGCTATCAGGGAAGTCCCTAGAATGTCTTTTTCTTTATGACCAGTATCAGTGAATCCTGGTGTGCCTTTGAACTCTGGCATTAAAGTAAGGAAGGTGCAGTTAATGAAGAAATTGGTATTTTTCCAATGAAGTATCACATAGAATAATCTGGTAGGAATAACTCTAGTGGCTTCTCATGGGAAGAAACAGTTTCAAAAAAATTTTTTTTAAAGAAAATCTAATTATATGTGTATTTTTCTTTGGTGGGAGGTAGCTCTGAGAATTTACCAAGAAATTAAAATTGCTCAATAATCCAGTGTCAAACAGAGATATTCAGACATTAAAACCAACCTGTTAATATCCATGTTTCTACTGGCCTTAAGTCCTGCTTTTTCTTGTAGAATTTTAGATAATGTCTCAAAGAAACCAACAGAATGATTTGGAAAGGGGACCTCTTCTCATCCATCCATTTGTGTTTCATCCCAGGAAGTTTCTACACTCAGACTGATTTTTTTGCCCCTTCCAGATGAGTGGTCTTTTTGGCACACTGTCAGAAAGTCACTGAACTGTCCATGCCTCATGACTTCACACCTCCCTGTTACCAGCTTTGCTGTTCTCCAGATGTGGGTAGGAAAAGACTTGCCTGAAGTAAATAGTTAACTAAACCTCAGCTTGGGAGCTGCATCCGTGAACACTCCAGTTCTCTACTTCTTACAAAACACAGTTCAAAAAAATTCTAGACTGACATTCAAAGTCCTTTTTGATGTGGCTCCAGCCTGTTTCAACCTGTTCTCCACTACACACAGTGACATACTGAAGGTTACAACGTGGCTGACTCTGGGCTCCTACAATTCTCTTCCTCCCTGACTCTATTTATGCTTTTTCCCCCACCTGGGGGATGTCTCCCTTCATGTCTAAATCATACCTACCCTTCATAATCCAGCTCAAATATTAATATGCTTTACATATCCAGAAGGTATTGGAGCTGGAATTTAAACTCAGGCCCTCTGGCTTCAAAGTCTACATTCTTAGTTCTACACCAGACACCCCCTCAAAACTTACGTCTCCCAAGAAACTGTGCTGATGCTCCCTAGCGTGATTTAAGCTCTCCCTCTTCCGAGCATCCTTATGACTCTGTCTGGGCTCATCATTTTTGGCCTTAAGTATGTGTTGACCAGGTCCTTTGATAAGCTCTCAGAGCACAAGGTGGAATAATTTCCTCCCTTCAAGAAGCTCACAGTCTAGGTTTGGAGAGAGGCAAGCAATAAATATCTATGAGATAAATCAGATACACTGTTATCTCAGTGGGGGCATGTGAATATAGGATCGTAGAAATCCAAGGGAAAAGAGGCTAGTTTAGCCTCCATGGGCTGGGAAGAGATACTTCCAGCTCCACTTGGGAAATGATATTTGAAGTGGACCTTGAAGCATGGGTGTGGTTTTCCTCTACAGAGGGTCAAGGAATGGGATTCCAGCCAAAGGAAAAAGGATGAGCAAAACCTTAGATACCGGAGGAAGTAAGACATACCAGGGGAAGACCTAGGAGATGTGGCAGCTGGGTGGTAGTGGACAGCATGAGATGGTCAAGAGACAAGTCTAGAACCATGAGAAAGGTCCGTTGGTTCTGTACGAGTGAGTGATGGGATCATCACAGCTACGGTTTTCAAAGCTCAGTGTGTTGGATGAGATCTCTCCCCCTTTGGAAGATTTCTGCAATTATAATGAAAGCAAGAAGGGAAAATCTGCCTTACTACTTAGAATGTCATCAGAGTCAACCTTTTATTCCCTTCTTGTGGCCAATACACCTGCATGGGTTTGTACCATCTCAAAATTCTAGGCAGGGGGGGTGTGGGCAAAAGGAAGAATTGCATAAATTTTTACCCTAAGAGTGAAGGAAAAGCATTTCAGTGAATAAAATGAAGCTAGAATGTTTGCCTTACACTCTAAATAGTGAAACGAGACATCAAAAACCCAAATGCCTATGGAGAGCCGAGCAGGTAACACATACGAGTGACATGGCTCGAGGCAGTTGAGATGGGTGGAGGCTGGGGAGAGCACACACCTTTTCTAAAGGAAGCAGCAGCTACTCAGCTCATGGGATTCTTGCCACGCAAAACATGGTCTCCGTGCAGTTGGATATTGCGGTTTACCAAGTGAGTCAGAATTCTAGATATTTAATGTTGGTTTTTAAGCGTCAGCAACTTTTTTCGTAAGCTATTTTAAATGGTGAGTGGTCCAACGTTATATACATATGGGCCATTGAGACCCGTCGACTTCAAGTTGTGGTCTCTGATTTGGAGTAAACAGGCTTAGTTCAGAATTTCTATAAAACAGGCAAAACTAGGTATGAACGCGCCTGCTGGTAGAGTAAGTCTAATCCATCAGCAGTGACTACGCGCCTACTTCATGCTAAGCCCTCTGGGAGATTCTGTAGAGGCTATCGAATTAGCTACACAGGGTAGAGACTTCTTAGGTTAATGCATGTTGGAAAATTGTGTTTTGGCAATTGGCACATAAGTACCAGACTGTCCTTTTGCACGTCTCTCTGTGATGATGTGTAATTCCAGAAATGTTCCTCTTATTTTGAGTCCCTGATGGGGAAAATAATGAGCATAGAATATGGTGAACTGAAGCAGAATTATGAGCTATTGTGCTGTATTTTTAAGTTATTCCCTATCATTTAAGACTGTTAAGCAATATACGTTTTTGTTTAGTTATTTTGTTTCTTCTAAGCCCCACTAGCACCACCACCATCAAATTGCTGTATTGCACTGGGGATTTTCATGCTGATTCTGCCTTACTTGTTTTCACCATGACTCTGCTCTTTCCAGTCTCTCTCTCTCTCTCTTTTTCTCTCTCTACTCTGGCTCCATTTGTGGCAGAAAGCCCTTAAGTGAGTCTTTACACTGGAGGTTTGTATGCTCAGCCCATCAGTCTGTGTGCTATTACCGAGTTTTATCCTCTGAGTACATAGCCTGTAGTTGGGTTTGAATATTAAGTGTCAAACTCCAATGCACCGGTGAGAGGTTTGCAGCGACCAGCAGGTCCCTTCCACGTCCCTGAAAGCAGCTGGGCACTCTCCTCATCAATACGCGGGCTCATTTCACACGTGTCACATTACTGGGGTGAAGCTGCTGATACAGTGCGTGATGCTGAGGGGACCAGTACCTGCATCTGGCCTCTTTCCTGAGGTGAGGAGGGGAGAGGGACACCCACTCGGGAGAAAAGCGTGTAGAGCCGGCTGTTCACAAATGTGAAGGTTACTTCAGAGAGCCCTGGGAGCATTTTGTCAGTTTTGTTTGCAGAGAGATAGGGAGTGAAGGATTATGATCCTTGGCGCCAATCATGTCCCCCAGGCCACAAGCTAATCCAGCAGGACACCAGATGTAACATAACCATTTTCTTTGCACATTTCTGTGTGGTTATCATGGAGGGCAGGAAGGGAATGAAAAGGCTTCGCTGAGGAGATAATCATCAAACATCTCTCCCTCTTCTGCAAAGGAATCAGCCCTGGGTTCACATGCATTGAGTCATAGCAGCAGTCATTCTTTGCACAGACATTTATTGAGCGACCTGTTGTGTGCTGGGCACCTTGCAAGATGCCGTGGGTATGGAGGTGAAGGTTCCACCCGACTTCACAGAGATCCCCTCCACGGATCTAGTCATTAATCCACTCACCCAGTCATCAATCACCGGTTGTCAGCTTGTGCCAAGTTCAGCGCTAGATAGTCAAATAAGAAAGAGGGCAAAAGTTTGGTTCTGGAAGCAGAATCCTAGCTTTACCACTAAAAAAACCTGGGTGACCTTTTTCTTCAAAGCCTCACATTGCTTATCTGGAAAATGGATACTGAAGCAGTTCCTGCCTCGTGGATAGATGTAGCGATCAGGGGACATGATATTTGAAGAATGCTTAGCACACTGCCAGGCACTAAATGTTAGCGATCAGAGTGCCGTAAGCTCGCCATCTAGCGGGAGACCACAAATGCGTGACTGCTAACAGAGCACAGGGTGACATCCGTGGACCTGCTGTCAGATGGTGGCTTAAATCCCAGCCTCACCACTTACTGGTGAGCTTACAATTGTGGTGGTCTTGGGCATGTTACAAAACTTCTGTGAACCTTGGTTTCCTCTTCTGTAAAATGAGAATGATATTAGTGTTTATTAGCTCAGTTCTCCGGCACGGTGTCCTCGACATAAGCCATCACCTGCTATCGTTTTCCATCCCGCTAACGGAGCTCAGAGTAGCACCCAGAGCTCCCCACACGCCTCCCATTTGTATGTGCCACACGTAAATCGTGTATCCCTGAGAGGTCGAAAACAATGATCAATTTAGTTGACAAATTTTTATTTTGTCTCTAGGTTTTCAGAATAATCAGGGTGTAACAGCTGCCGAGGCTTGATGATTCCTTTTCAAATCAAGTTCAGTGCAGCTGCAAAGTATCTGAACTTTGCCTTTTGCTAAGCAGAACCTGACGGGTTCAGTTAATATAGCACATGCGTGTGATTCACCAAGACCTTTTTTCTGGGTCGGCAACAGTGCTTATTAAAAAGTAGAGAGACCTTTAGTGCTAATGTACCAAGCAGGGTTCGAGAATGACAAGCCAGCCGTCTCAGGAGAGCATTTCCCAAAGGCTAGCCCTGGAAATGAAACAAATCATGGTGCGTTCACATATTTGTTGGATGCAAATACAGTGTGATGTTTAAATGTATCACATTGCCCTTTGGGTGTTCATGGAAAATTTGGAATTACAATCTGTTTTGGTTCCTGGGTGACCAGGCATCCCACACACAGTAATTTGGCACTTAAGAGGCCAAAGAGTTTCACTGGGAGGGCACATGATGGAATTGGTAGTAGCGGATGGAAGAGACTACAGGGACCTTGACCCATCCCCTGTTGTCTTGGTCCTCATCTCTGACACCCTGTCTTTGTGCCCAGGTAAGGAGCCTTTGCAACCCACAGTCGGATCTGGAAGCTTCCTGGGGGATGGCGTAGGTGGTGGGAGCTTCAAAAGGGAGGGTCAAGCTGACTACTAACAACGCAAAGAAGAAAATGCAAGTGCCTGAAGCGTTTGACATCCCCAGGGATTCAACTGAGTGGGCTGATCATTTTCTCTTTTTCGCTTTCAGTGTGTCTCTTTTTTTTATGGAGATGATAAACTAATTAACATCATTCTTAAGTGGCTTCAATTAACAAGGCAGATCTAAAGACTCTAAATACATTAATTCATTTATTCCTCAAAACAGTCTTCTTGAGATGAGTGGTATTACTACGATTCCCGTATTACAGATGGAGACCTTGAGGCTCAGAGAAGTTGAGTAACCTGCCCCAAGTCACAAAGCCAGCCAATGGTGAGGCAGAAATAAAAGGCCGGATAAAGTGGTTTCAGAGACTGCATTTTCCAGTAGCTCCCTGAGCCTCTATCTGCATCTTCTCACTCCCAGCCCTTTCTGTACTGCGTGGCCGGTTATTCTCCTAAAAATACAGGTCAGAATATATCCTACTCTTCCTCAGACATCCTTCATGGATCCTTCATGCCTACCAGTCGAAGCCTAAGCTCATTTATTTACAGTGGCCTAGAGCCTGGCCTTTGGGGTCTGATGGGTTTCATGGAAGGGCACAGCTCCCCTTTATATCACTCAGGTGTCTTTCATAACCCTCTGAGCTCGGTTTCTCAGCTGTGAAGCTGGTGTTAGAAGCTCCTACTTCACAGATTTATTGGGGAGACTCCGCCCTCTGTTAGTCTGTGTAAAGCATTAGGCACCGTGCCTGGCACGTAGTAAGTGTTCCTTACATTGGTGCTGTTATTAGGTACATCCAGTGAAGCCTCCCCCACCTAGCCTCATCTTTCCAGGATCACTCCCCCCACTAACCTTCCCACATTCATCCTGGCTCCTGAAGATCGCTCAGGATCCCCCCAGGACACCGCGGAGTGCCATGCCTCCACCTGGGGAGCCAAACGCTCTGTTTAAACCGCGGTATTTCCAGTTCTTCAGGCTCCCCTTGTCTGACCGCAGAATAAACAAAACCTAATTATTCTCCGTGAGTCATCTCAGTTGTCACTTTACTGTGTATGTTTCCTCCACCACCACCACCCCCCCCAGTCAGAACATGTCCCTCTACCCTTGCTCTGCTTGGAACCTGGTTTCGCTGTTGCTTTCTATCAGCCGTTATTAATGTGAGCTCGTTTAGAAAACGGAGCATCCCATTCATCTCCGAATCCCGAACTGTACCTGGCCCCGTGCTTTGATGGTTTTCACAGAGCGGGAGCTCAGCAAACGCCGGATGGATTAATGAGTGGATGCACACATTCAAATGAATAAAAATAACTTACATTATGTTCCCTTTAAAAACATTTACTTCCTCTGAATTGTCACTGAAAAAATCCTTGAGGATTAGAAATAGAAGCTGGAAACTTTTGGAATGTAGATTTTTTTTTTCCCTTTTGCTTCTTCAAGTTGTAGACTGAAGATGCCTACATATTTTAAATCTGAAGGAAATTCTGCTCACCCAGACTCTAAAGCCATGTGGAATTACCAGGACTTTCGTATGTATGAATGCTGTATGTTGATGGCTGTCACGTGGTCTAGAAGAATATGGACCATGGGTGGAAATCAAGTGAACCATTTTTTCCTGGCTGGGGGTTTGCTTTAGGATTAAGGACTATTTTCTCACTAAGTGATACAGACCTTATTAAAGCAAGTACCTTTCTTGATATGATCCTTTTCTAATTTTTGTGAAAGGTTGAAGCATTTTAGGGTAAGTTGGAGCATTCTCTGTGAAGTGAGTAAAAGTAACTCATGACTGTTGTTGTGAAGATTCTTCAATGAGAAAATATTACAGAGAAAGTTTAGAAGAGGGTCTGGAACTTATAGTAAATGGTCTATAAATGCTCCATCTGAGCCCAAAACGTGAGGCTTCACATAATAGAAGTTGCTTGCATTTATCAAAGTGGTACACGTGTGCAAGCATTTTGTGAAGTGTTTTACAGGCATTATTTCCTTCAGTCTTCAGACAAGTCCTCTGGTGTAGGTCCTGCTCACCACATGCCAGAGGAAGATGCTGAGGTTCAGAGCGGTCTGTAAATGTCCCAATGTCAGACACAGAGGAAAACTAGAACCCAAGTTTTGCTTACTTTAGGTCTTGAGTTCTTGCGATTAAATGTTATTTTCGGGCTTCCCTGGTGGCGCAGTGGTTGAGAATCCGCCTGACGATGCAGGGGACACGGGTTCGTGCCCCGGTCCGGGAGGATCCTGCGTGCCGCGGAGCGACTGGGCCCGTGAGCCATGGCCTCTGAGCCTGCGCGTCCGGAGCCTGTGCTCCGCAACGGGAGAGGCCACGACGGTGAGGGGCCCGCGTACCACACACACACAAAAAAATGTTATTTTCTCTCATGACAAAAATCAGAGAAGCAGATATTTTTGTCTTGAATATTTTGTCCTATATCTCTTGTGGCTGAGTCTACAATATTTATCACTTACTTGAAATCATGCTGTAAAGAAAATATCACCCAAAACAAGTTTGGATAAGGTCTCACATTAAACATGTAACTTTAGATGATGACCTGAAGTGGCCCTCGGAACATTTACCAAACTGTTCATGACTTCAGTCTGGCTTTATGACCTCCCCTTTTCCCTCCTGGAGATGCTGAGTGCTGTAGTGATCCACCTTTCTACCTGGCTATTTTCCCTTCATTTCACTGTCTTTGTCTTTCTGTAACATCGTGCCACATGGCTTGGTGGTGCTTTGCTGTGAAGGCTTGGCTGTGGGGACTTTTCTTGTATCTTCAGAAATTCATTGCATTTCTTTTAAAATTAGACATTTCCTTCTGACTAGATGTGTTTTCTCTATTTTTGTTGAATCTGTGTGGGGTGGGGAGTTTCGTACGAAGAGGTACTCGCAGTATATTTTATCTCGCTATCGACTCCTGTTGAGACTTACATACACTTTTTAAAAATTGAAATATAGTTGCTTTAAATGTGTTAATTTCTGCTGTACAGCAAAGGGATTCAGGTATACATATATATACATTCTTTTTTTATATTCTTTTCCATTAGGGTTTATCACAGGATACTGAATATAGTTCCCTGTGCTATACAGTAAGACCTTGTTGTTTATCCATTCTACATATACTAGTTTGCCTCTGCTAATCCCAAACTCCCACTCCATCCCTCTCCCGCCCCCCTCCTCCTTGGTAACCAAAAGTCTGTTCTCTAAAGACTTACATACACTCGTAGGGTATCTTTGCTGATTCACTCATTTATTTTCCTTCTCATGAGAATGCACGTGAACCAAATCATCTGGAGAAATTAAAAGAGCAATTAAAATCATGAAGGTCCAAACCCTTTCTTTTGCAAATGAGGAAACTGAGGCTCAGAGCTTAAGTAAACTAATCAAGGCCAAACAGCTAGTTAATAGCAAGGATGGGTTTAAAACCCTGTTAGTGACTACTTTAGGAAACAATTTTTTTAAGCCTTGTGTTTTTCAGAATACCAAATTTAGGAGGGATTTTTAGATGGAAAGAGGGTAGCAGTGCATCTTTGAAAAGTACTCTCAGCACTAGAAAAAAAATAAATTAACAGTGTTATCAGCAAAGGCATGTGATGTATTTTACATAGAGGTCTTTCCCAGACTTGGGAGCAGCCCCTGCCACAGTGATTCTGTTGCGATCTGATGCTTACTGTTCTCATACGTAAAGATAACTGCACCAAGCTTGCCTTGATAGTTTTACTATTTCCTTGAGATTACATTCTGGAGATGATGAGGCCAGCTTGAATTTTCAGTGTAGTTGTGAGACCTTTCTTACGTTGAAATGAATTCTCGTAAGCTGATTATCTCTCTGAAGAAAATATGATGTCCGCATTTCACAGCCTAGTGCCTATCATGTTAGTGCCATTTTTATTCTGAGACATCTCCCCTGGTCTGAATTAAATAAGGTAATAAGGCGCTCTGGAGTCCAACACATATTAAATAGAATTTTTTTTTAAATTGAGACTTACAGAGAAGAGGATGGATTTTCTTTATGGTACATTTTCTTGCTCCATGTTGAAGTACGTGCTTTTCTTTTATAGAGCAATGAGTTATGAAGCTCAAAAATAAAGTGTTCTCAGCGGTGTAAATAAAGGAGTTATCTGAGCAAATATATCACACCATGTACTAAGGGTTTTTTCCTTACCTTTTGTTTTGGTTTCGGTTTTTGGGTCTCTTTCCCCCCTTCTCCACGCCAGGCTGGCTTATGCAGTGGTTAGGGTTGTGTATTGTTGACACATTAATCATGATAATAGAAATGGAGAGCTACTTTTCATTGAGAAACAGATTCAAAATAAAAGGTGATTAATGAACAAAAGTGTCATGCATTCCCAATGACATGCTTCGTACCCCAGCTCTGTAAATCTGTTTGTATCTCAGCCTCTTGTGAGCTTTCTGACTCCTATATCCTTTCTCCATTTTACATCAATGGTTCGTTGACCCCCCCCACCCCCCAACCTACCAGGTGTCTTGGAAGGAGGCCCATTCGAATCACGGGAGGATCTTTCTCGTGGTGCCGTATGTCTGATGGGACTCCAAAGGCTGGGGAGCAGTGGTTGCCGTTCAGGGGGAGAGACTGCTACTATGTCTGAGAGGCCTCCCTTTGTAAGCCCTTTGCTTGTACCTGCACAATCTCTCTCTCCAATGACAAAGATCAACAGAATTAGTGAGAAGATGGAAAGTAACCAGTGTGGATTGGTGGGGTGGGCATGGTCCATTGTGCTGAAGCTTCTTCTGTGAGTGAGAGCTGATCGTGGCATCCTGGCCCATCTAAGCTCCTCTCTTGTAAAAGCATATCACCGTCTCTGTGACATCACCCACCCACCTGCCCCCCGCCCAGGTCCTGAGCCATCACCAGCAAGCGATGATGTTTGCTTGGAATGGGGAACATTCTCTCTGAGAGCAAATACAGCATAATTGCCATTCAGATCAGGGTTGAAGTTCTAATTTCTCCATGGGAACTTGCACAAATTCTTAAGCTCTCTGAGTATCACACTTCATCTGAAAATTAGAAATAATGATGCCCACAGCCTAGGGATGTCGTGGGAATGCAGTGGAATGCGGCGTGCAGATCGCTCATCACGGTACATGGCTCAGAGGGAGCGTTGGACACTGCTTCTCCTCCTCTTTCCTATTATTATTATTACTATTCTCCTGTTATTATTATTGTCTTGATATACATTCACATACGTATGTCTCTATTTGTCTCAAATCGGTATTTACTGAGTTTCTTTAAGTTACAATATTTTACATCACTTTACTTCTTTAAGATCATCCTCAGCTTGGGAGGAGGCCTTGAGTATGATTACAGTAGGTACAGCTCTTTGAACACCCCGTGTAATTACACTCTAAACCCTTTCCCTATGTTATCTCATTGAATCATTGAAAGAATCTGCAAAGAGTCATTGTCATTTCCACCTTATCCACAAGGGAACTGAGGCCCAGAAATGTAAAGTAATTTACTCAAGGTCACACAGCTAGGAAGTGCTGAAGCCGGGATTTATACCCAGGTGAGGAAGACTCTCAACGTCAAAACCCTTCCTTCATGCATACACTGGTCTCTTCAGATGTTGTCATGGGTCCTCTAGTGACCCGTCAGAAGCTGGGTATGGGATCTGTGGGGAAATTGGGCTTAAAGAAACAGCTTTCAGTGATGTGGTGAGTTAGTGAAGAACCCCTGGGTCTCAGATGGAGACCCTTGCAATGCCAGAAGAGAACGTGATTTCATTCTAGAATTATTCACTCATTCATTCATCCATCCCACAGATATTTAACGAGCACCAGTTTTGGTCCAGACGCTGTGTTAGGTGCAGAGGAAGGTCCTCAGTAGGGGACAAAACCCTCCGTGTCTGAGTCCTTGTGGAGTATTCAGTGGAGCAGGAAAGGCAGATGCTGATCAAATGGTTGTGTTTTGCTGTGTGAGTTATAAGTGACGATAAGGGAGCCGGTCCTAGATCTGCTGGAGAGACAGATGGAGGAGGCTTTGCCAAGGAAGCGATATTTGAGCTGAGAGTTGAAACCACACAGGGTAGAAACCACAAGGGCATGGTCTCCTTTCTCTCTGAGCCCTGCTCCTGGAGCCTGGCGAGTTGCAGGTGACACCGAGCCCTCTCTCTAATCAGTTTTCATGCCGTTGAAGTAGCAGAGTTTTTTCTGTATCAAATTTCTGCAGACGTTCGTCCTCTCTGTCCATCTCGAGTCTTTTATGTGTGAGGTTCGGTGGTTTGTACATGGATGAGATCCTTTGGTCTCCTTGATACCAAGTAGGTACCAGGCCAGCTCCAGACACTGATGGATTTGGGTAAACTCAGTTCATGTGAACTCGTGAACATTTGCTGAGAAGCCTCATTCCTCTTGGTGGAATGAACTCACTGGCTGTTGGTGCTGTGATGGGAAGGAACATTTTTGTCTCCCAGACAATTCTGTGTGATGCCAATAATCAGCTTGCAGTCCCCATCCATTTCTGCTAGTCTTTTATCGTTCAACCTGAGTCTGTCTGCAGGAATTAAAAATCATTCCTGTCTCTGGTTTACTTTGCCCATCCTCCCCTCCAGGACCTCTAAGAAACCTCATGGCCCACAGTCCCCTTTAAAGGGTGGAAATGTGGAATTCTCTAGGTTCATGGTAGGAAGCTGCTCCACGAAGCTGATGGTCACAGTTTTTCTCCTCCTGCTAGAAATGAGCCTCAAGGCCCTGCCAAAAAAGCCATACTGGGCCATTTCTCTACTTTTACTTTTTATTTATTTATTTTTTGCGGTACGCGGGCCTCTCACTGTTGTGGCCTCTCCCGTTGCGGAGCACAAGCTCCGGACGTGCAGGCTCAGCGGCCATGGCTCCCGGGCCCAGCCGCTCTGCGGCATGTGGGATCTTCCCGGACCGGGGCACGAACCCGCGTCCCCTGCATCGGCAGGCGGACTCTCAACCACTGCGCCACCAGGGAAGTCCAATTTCTCTACTTTTAAAAAACTGATAGGTTTACCAAATATTGGTTAAAAGTATGAATTTTACAGCCACACAGAACTGGATTTGGCTTGTGGCTTTGTTGATTACTAGCGGTAAGACCTGGGGCAATTTCTTTCAGATTCTTAAGTGTCAAGTTCATCATCATAAAAAGGGAAATAATGGATGTTGTGCCCGGGAGGGGTGTTTTGTAAGTAAAATGCCTGGTAAGTGGTAAATGCTGAGTACTGGATAATGATCATAGCAGTATTACTATTTATTATTATTATTCATATCTTTACTTATTTAGATCTTTGTGAACATGTATGTGAATCTGTGTAAGCTTCTATATCAAGGGTGGCAGTCTTTCTCCATAAAGGGCCAAGTAGTAAATATTTTGGGGTCTGTGAGTCAAAGAGTCTGTCACGACTAGTCAGTTCTCTTACAGCGTGAACACAGCCATGGATAATACACAGACAAAGGAGCATGGTTGTATCCCAATAAAACTTTTTTAGCAAAACAGGCTACGTGTTGGATGAGACCCACGGTCCATCTGGTCCACAGGGCAAGCTTCAGTGGCACAGTTGCCTGGTCTTGCACAGCCTGCCTGTGTGGTCCTGAATAGGTCTCGCCCTGATCACTCAGTCACCAAAACATGGGCCGTAAGTGACAGAAACCCACCCACCAGAGGGGCACTTTCTCAGGAAGGCACCCCAGTATCTCGTGCTCATCCTCAGTGTAGGACGTTCAGCGAGGCATCAGCAGTGAAGGCAGAGAGACACAAAGGTTATCTGGAACCCACGTGGCGAGTGGAGAGCTCTGGGTGGGGCCCTCTGCTCCCCTCTGCATCGGCTCTGTTCTCCTTGCTTTCCAAGGGTGGACTTGTCCTGCTGTGCCGTCTTCTTGTCCCCCATCACTTCTCCCAAAAGGTGCCCTGGTCCTCAGTCTGTGTCACCATCCAAGGGCCGTGTCCATGAGCTGACAGCAGCATGTTGCCCTCATGTCCAGGTTGTAAAATCCTAAGATAAGGGTCCTAATGCCCATCCCAGGGTCAGGCCTTGCCCTCTTCCAAACATCTGTCCGGGGAGAAAGAAGGTGAGTGGGAGAGAGACGAGACACCCCCATTCCTGGGCAGGTGCCCTTCTTAGAAAAAGGGATGTGGGTGCAGAGACACAACAAAACATCCCCCTCTTCCTTACTCCTAAACAAACCTTTGCTCAATAACGCCTCTAAGTGACACTGTTTTGACTCCGCACCATATTTCAACTGCCTATTCTGGGCCTGGCCACAGGGACGGCTCCTCTCTGCTTACCCAAGAAGAACCTGGTGATATTTCCCAGCTGAAAGCACATACCTATTTCCCTCACTCTACACCCAGAAAGTTTTAATTTTATAGAGATTGAAATAATCAGGTCTCACGTGTATATTTCCTTTCACAGAGTTGCTTTCGCATGCTTTGAATGCAATGTCCTGTCTTATGTACTTGGTGGAAAAAAAATAATATAAATACACCTTGAAATTTCCCTAGAGTTCAGCTTCCCTGTTTCATACCGAGTCTAGCTAAAGTTTGGAGCAGAATAAAAAGCGCCTCATTGCCTTACACCCTGTTATCTCTGGCAGGTTCAAATACAGTTTCTCCAAGAAGGCTGTGGTACCTTTGCTCTTTCTGGCCTTGATTCTGAGAGTCTGAGGATTTCTTTGGAGTACACACAGAAGCATCTTTCTGACAGACAGTGCAAATTAAAAGATCCTGTGCGGCCCAGGAACCTGGGACCCAAACGTGCCCCTTGGGTTTTCATTTACGGTTAGGCAGTGCAGACACAATTATTGCTGACAGGGAAGCAGAGGCTGGTGGCAGAGTGCATGTGACAGGAGGCTCATGCCAGCCCATAATTGGGAGGATTATTTTTAATCAGAACATACCCTACAGCCCAAACATTAGAAATCTCCTGTAATGCCAAGACAGGAAATTAAACACACCAACAATAAGCCTCAAAGCGGGGTGGCGTATAGGGTGTAATATCGTTAGTCTCTCAAAGGTCCCTGGAGCTTTCGGGGGAAGTGTGCTTCCCTGGGGAGGGAGACCGGGAAGCATCTTCCCACGGAGCAGCCACCGATACTGTACCTGAGCCCTGACTGGACAGGGTGAGTGCAGCCAGATTAAACGCAGCAGGCAGACGAATGGACGCTTATTGCATTTCAACAGTGTGACAAGTCGAATATAAGCCTTGGAGCAGCAGCTGCAATTGCATTTCATCAGTGAGGGAAGAGCCCCATTGGTTCTTTAGTTTGGGAACGCTTAAATGACACCTACTATGTGCCAGCAGCTGTGTTGGCCAGTGGTCTACCTGGGCTCTGCTGTCAGAGTCACCTGGATAATCTTACTTACTTGGCAAAATTTTGCAAAGCACGTTTCGACTTTGTTTATTGGAAGGACTGTTGTTGACCAAGTAGGCATCATTGTTGGGCGTCTGGCATGATGAACATGTATTGACGAGCCATGCCAGGTAGTTATATCGTGTAATCCTCACACCAGCCCTCCAAGGAGCAGGGCATTATTATTCCCATTCGATAGGTAAGAAAACAGAGGCTCAGAGAGGTCAAGCAGCTTGCCCAAAATCACATTGCTAAATGAGTGGGAGAACTGATTTCGAACCCGAGTCTGTGTCCCAAATGGCTATAGTACCATCATTCATGAATAAGGTAAATTATGACCTGGGGCTGTAAAGTGCTGATGACCCAATGGAGAGGACAGATAAAGCCACTAACGTCTGCGAGCCACGAGTGCTCAGAGGTACCAGTGGAAATCTGAGAGCAGGGAGGTGGGAGCTCTTCGCTGTGCTTGGCAAGGGCACCCCAAGGATGTGATAGGTTAGGGCCCTGTTCCCCAGGCAGACGAAAAGAGAACAGACTCCCAGGCAAGGGAAGCAGCCAGGGCAAAGGCTGGTGAGGTTGGAGTGGGGTGAGGATTCCATTTTAGCTTAGAACTATTGGCTGTTGGCTTTTGTTCTTGTTCAGCTCAGTCACTTATTCAACAAAGGCAAAAGGGGAAGAACATGACCTTTGGGGGAATACTCAATACAGACCAGGCATCGGATGTGGGAACGGGGTAAGATGCAAGAAGAGATGGTGCGGGACAGTCAGCTCAACGAGTGTCCCATGCCGGCCTTGCTGCATGGGTGCTCATGCCTGACTGCAGTGGGAGATGGTGCTTTAACCCACGGCACCCCTTAGAAAACAGACCGCAAGTTCACAGTAAAATGATGCATTGGTCTTGAGTCTGGAGCTCAGGTGCTGAGATCCTGCAGCGAATCCAGGGACACGGCAAATCATTTGCATGGCCGAGCACGGCTGGGCAGATCACTACTGCAGTGGCGGCCAGTGGTCAGCAGCCTCATGTCATGTAGCTGAGAGTCACTGGATTCCCTTGGGGAGGATCGCCGTCTCCACCCTAAGGAAGCTGTCATGCACCTCCCATTCTGGCCCGCTTGCCTCCCATCCCAGGAGTGATTGGCGCCTGCCCCTCCACGCTCCACCATTGCCAGATCGCACGTTATTAAGCCCCTATGGTACCAGCTGCATTACTCTGTGCTGATGTGGCTTCAGGGCCCCTTTAAGAACAGTTAAGCTCCAGACACCTGAATAAGGTCAGGGGCTGCTGAGAAGCTTGGAGAGAGCGCACGTGGTCATGATCACCGATGTGGTCAAGATACAGCGGGCGTATTTGAAGGCAGAGCTGCTGGAGAAGCCTCCCAGCTGGGGGAGATGCCACCCTTTGAGACACGTGACTCTTTTGTTGGCAAGTAACAGAGACCCACTCAAAATAGCTCGAAAAACGGGGACATCCATTACGCAGCCCAGAAGTGAGTCTCAGCCGTGAGAGTCGGGAGGTGCGGTCAGTACCAGGAGGGTCAGGCATCCTGAGCAGCTGGGTCATCCGTCAACGAGGCAGCCCCCACGCCTACCCGGAGCCCTCTGCCTCGGGGCCCCTGCACTCTTGCCTCTTTGCCTCTCTACTCTGTTCTTCCTGCTCCAGAGCGTGGCTGCTTCCCTTCTTGCTGAGTACGTGGCAGGGAACAGTGACCCCACAATAAGCGAGTTCTCAGTTCTGGGAGCCGGCGGAAACTTCGCAGCACTGTGCAAATTCCCGGAAGAAAACTGAACTTGGATCAGGTGACATCTCATCCCTACTCAACACAGCCCTAAGGGAACCAAGGGTCAGGTACCTCAGACCTGATTTCTGGACTGAGCTACGTGGAGATGAGGTGGGGGAGGGAAATAGCTCTTAGAGAAGCTGGTAGTCACCGGAAGTGTGTCTAAAGTTAGCCACAGGGTGAGAAAGCCTGCCTCCTTCCCTCCCTCCCTCCCTCCCTCCCTTCCTTCCTCTCTTCTCTCCCCTCTCCCTCACTCACTTTCATCCTTCCTTCAGCAAGTACTATCACATGCCTTCCATATCCACTGCAGTGTGGTCAGAGGTAGAGTTAAAACGGTGAGCAGACACACGTGATCCCTGCCCTCATGGAGCCGGCATGCTGGTGACACAGGCAGGCTTGAATTAGAGCGTTTTCAGCTGACTGTGAAGAGACAGCTGTGAGATGCACTATGAAGGAAAGACAATGGGCTCGTGAGACCGTGTGGCCAAGGTTTCCATGAGGAAGTAACGATGAGAGCTAATTGGGTGTTAAGAGCATCCCAGGTCAAAGACACAGCCTACAGAGCATCCCTGTGGCTGGTGGGGAGTAAGATGTGACCCAGAACTGGCAGGTCCCTGGGGCTGGTAACACAAGGGGTCTGGAGGGAGGGTGTGACTGCTCACTAACGAACAAACAAGGCTGAGGCTGTGGCTAGGAGCACACCATGTGGGGCGTCAGCCTGTGTCCCCCACCGTCGTGAGCTTTGTCCTCAACGGAATGGGCAGCCGTCCACCTAGGGTTGAAACCGTCAAGTAACGTGGGTGCATTCATAGCTTGGAAAGATTGCTCTGCCTGCTCCGTGGGGGGCTGAGAGGGGCAGGTGTAGAGACAGGAGGTCTCAGCAGCTCATCATGGTCACCCGTGTGCAGGAATCCATGAAGCAGTGCGTGGCCGATTCTGTGGAAGTAGAAACGTTGCAGTAGCCAGCCCTGTTGAGAGAGTCCGAGTTAGAAGCTTAAACTACGCACTGCCTGCCCAGGGGTCATCAACTTCAGCATCTTGGAAGTAATTGGCTCGCTGTCTGTGCATCCATTTGGATGGAGTGCCGAGGTAACTGCAGCTAATGCACGGAGTGCGCAGCTCCGCCTGCCTTTGTTCCGACGTCCTTTCTGTTCCCTTCACTCACAGCTCTTTAGCCGGTGCATAGTCTCAGTGCCATGAAAATTCCATCCAATTTCACTGGGACCCAAGATTCTCCCTGGTCACAGATTGCCCTTTAGATAGTTTGTGAGAGTAATTACAAACTCAGGACAGTCTTAGTTTTGTTTTGTTTCATTTTAAGTGACATCACTGCTTTGGAACTCTAGATCCTTAGATTTTCCTTGCTGTCTGGTGCCATTGCTAATGACCATTTCTATTCTCACCTTGTAACAATAGTTCTCAGCCTTTGTTTTTATAAAACAATCCACCTAAAGGATTTGACAGATTCTTATTAGTGTAAAGGATGGGGGGGTATAAAATTCATTTCAACTGCAGGTTGGATTAAAAACAGATCCAAAGGTGTGGGCATGAAGCTGACATGGATGTGAAATTAATCTTATCACCTGCATGCCAAGTAGGGGAGCACCATAGAAGGCCATGATGCTCAGAGAAAACTTCTTTCTGGAGTAAAGCTCAGGGCCCTTCCTTGGTGCTGTAGCACTTTGGGTCAGCGAGCTTCCTAGGCTTTCCAATGTGGTGAGCAGCTGCTAAGAGGCTGGGCACTGTGCCGGGCGGCAAGGCAACTGGGTTGGATAGAACATTGTCCTTGCCCTCCAGGAGTCCACAGCCTGGACAGGCCAATGCTGCAGTGGGTTAGAGAGAGTGTATGATTCTTGTTCAGATCGAGGAATGTGCAAAAGGCCATGGGACACCTGGAAAAAAATCAGTCCAGCTGGATGGGTCAATGAAAGTTACAGAGAGAAGTTTACATTTGGGTGGACCTTGAAGAATGAGTTCAAATCGGGCCAGGTGATGGGGAGCTCTGGAAGGAAGATGTGGCCAAAGGGTTGGAGGTGTATAGTGCTACGTGTCTTTCAAAGTAGTTCAATTTAGCTGGATCTTCAATGTGAGTGAGTGTCTTAGGGGATGGAGGAAACAACTGGAGAGGAGGAGGGGCAGGGGTTAAGAAGGTTGAACTTGATCGTAGGACCTATAATAAGTATATCTATGGGGCTTCCCTGGTGGCGCAGTGGTTGAGAGCCCACCTGCCGATGCAGGGGACACGGGTCCTTGCCCTGGTCCGGGAAGATCCCACATGCCGCGGAGCGGCTGGGCCCGTGAGCCATGGCCGCTGAGCCTGTGCTCCGCAACGGGAGAGGCCACAGCAGTGAGAGGCCCGCGTACCGCAAAATTATATCTATGGATATATGATCAGTCTACCTAGGCTCTACTACTGCTGCTATTTCTATTATTAGGGCACAGATAATCTCCAGCTGAGGCATACTAGGAATTTACAGAAGATAACCGTATAGTTTGACTATTCATTTCCTAACTGTCCTAAGTCTTCTTTCCACTTCTTCTGGTCGCATTCTTCTCATCATTAAGATCTCAACCCCACTTCCACTTCCTGGCAAGGCCTCCCCCAGCATCCCTGACCAAGTTCTGTCTTCCCCAGTAGACTGTAGGCATCAGGAGGACAGTGTTAGGCATTCAAAAAGACTTAATAAATAATAATAAAATTTTAAACGGCATCGACTTTGTACCAGGCACAATGCTAACTGCCTTACAAATATTAACTTTTTAAAAAAATAAATTTATTTATTTACTTGTTTTTTATTTTTGGCTGTGTTGGGTCTTTGTTGCTGTGCGTGGGCTTTCTCTAGTTGCGGCGAGCAGGGGCTACTCTTTGTTGTGGTGCATGGGCATCTCACTGTTGTGGCCTCTCTTGTTGTGGCGCACGGGCTCTAGGCACGCGGGCCTCAGTAGTTGTGGCATGCGGACTCAGTAGCTGTGGCTCACGGGCTGTAGAGCGCAGGCTCAGTAGTTGTGGCGCATGGGCTTAGTTGCTCCATAGCATGTGGGATCTTCCTGGGCCAGGGATCGAACCCCTGTCCCCTGCGTTGGCAGGTGGATTCTTAACCACTGCACCACCAAGGAAGCCCACAACTATTAACTTTTAATACTCACCTCTATCCATTGAGGTAGGTACTATGTTTATTTGCATTTTACTGAGACAAAGAAAGGTTAAGTGACTTATCTGTGGTCACAAAGCTAGTAGGTAGTGGAGATGTGGATGGATGGAAGGAAGGAAGGAAGGAAGTAAGGAAGGATGGATTGAATGAAGGAAAGAAGGATGGAAGGTGCTTGGATGGATGGATGTGTCACTGAATCAAACCTTGGTCCATTCTCCCACTCACAGTAAAGCCAATCTACTGACACTAGGCTGTGGTGAAGGGAAGTACCACATTCACTGTGGGCACCAGACAAGGAAGGCAGCTAATGCTCAAAAAACCCTAACTCCCCTTCTGGATTTCAGGGAAGAGTTTTTAAGGGCAAGACGAGGGAGGGAGGTCACAGGGTGTGTGATCAGCTTATGCACAGTTCTCTGATTGCTTGATGTTGGGGTAACAGGGTGGTGTCACTGGGGTTAACGTGATCAATTCTCAGGCTCCAGCAGGTCTGGGGGTTACATACTCATGGTCATCATGTAGTTAACTTTGTCCATTTGTTGGGGGTTTTAGTACCTGTAAAACAACTCAGGAATGGGCATCAGATACTATTATCTATGTACTTCAGGGAGGAACTAAAGATTCTGTGACTGCCATATGATTGATTTACTGTTTAAATTGTTTCTAGTTCTCCTGGCCCAACTCTACTTTTGTCCCAACATGTTTACAACCTTTCAAACATTAATTCTTAAGCCAAGCTTTTGTGACTCAGGGGAGACCTGGAAGACTAGAGCTTTTCTACAAACAAGAAGCAGGCAGAGGACATGGTGAGGGTCTATCCTGGGAAGGCCCCATAGGGTCCTGCTTGGTTACAGATGGATAAGCACTGTTACCACCATCCTCAAGCTTCATAGCTGTCTATACCCTCAGGCCTCTCCAGCCACTGGTCTCTCTCTTTCCAGTATTTTGGAACCTCTTGATGTTATCAGATATTCTAATTTATCAACACCAGTGCTAGTGAAGTTTAAAAAAAACGTGAAGTTTAAAAAAAATGGTGCATATTAAAAAGGGGAAGAGTATTTTTTAAACATATATCTGCCAATCATGTTTATAATTGAGCTCTGAAACTTGTGAATTGCATTGAGTCTGGGTATAAGTTATAACCCTGCTTTACAGGAGTAATTGAAAGAGCACTGGATCAGGATTCTAGAACACTGAAAACCAGTCCCACCTCTGCTACTTAAGTTTCTTCCAGAAAGGAAGCAAGTCAGGGCCAACTCTCATTGGTGCAAGGTGCCGTATACATCTTTCAGATTTATTAGTAAATCTTTTTTTTTTATTAATTAATTAATTTATTTTTGGCTGCATTGGGTCTTCGTTGCTGTGTGCGGGCTTTCTATAGTTGTGGCGAACAGGGGCTACTCATCGTTGTGGTGCACGGGCTTCTCACTGTGGTGGCTTCTCTTGTTGCGAAGCACAGGCTCTAGAGCGCAGGCTCAGTAGTTGTGGCGCACAGGCTTGGTTGCTCCGTGGCATGTGGGATCTTCCTGGACCAGGGCTCGAACCTGTATCCCCTGCATTGGCAGGCGGATTTTTAACCACTGCACCACCAGTGAAGTCCCTCTGTTAGTAAATCTTGATTTTTCTGGTTGAAGATGACCTTTCCCCCTACTCTCTGAGTTATATGATATTATAATGGCCATTTGCAGCTCAGGTGATATTAGGTTTATTTAAATATTAATAAAAATGAACCTTCCTCCCTCTGATTGGGTGACAGTAGCCATGTTTATAAAATTTATTATTGATGGGACACCTTATATCACAATTTTATTCATTGCTAAATGAAGTCACTTGGAACCCTAGCTATCACGGGATTGAGCATTACAGAATCTTCAAGTTCTAGAATTGAAAGGAAATTTAGAGTTGGTTTCATTCTGCCTAACTCAGTTCAGGAGATTCCACAATAATATCCCTGAAAGATCAATCTCCCATCCTTGAACACATCCTGTGACAAAGGGCTCACTGTGTAAGACAGGAGTATAGCAGAATGGTTCTAAACTTGGTGCCCAACTGCCCAGGTTCAAATCCAAGCTCCCCTACCTGTATGCATACTTTGCTCAACTTACTTGAGCTGTGCGAATCTCAGTTTCCTCTTCTGAAGTGGAGAAAATAGTAACGCCTTCCTAATTGGAGTGTGAAAGCATGCTATGAAAATATATTTGAAGATTTGCTGTTAATCATTTTCATCATCATCGCCATTGTCATTGTTAAATTTACCATATAATCAAGCACCTATTTTAGAGGTTAACCAGATATTACTATGACAAGAAAAGATACAGACACAATTCAAGGATACATTCCTCAATACTAAAGTCTTCCCTTCTCTTACTCCCTAGGAAACTGCTCAAAGAACTCATGCAAGTGGAACTTACAGCTTCCTTGATCAGACTCAACATTCAGTAAGTGCTACCGCTTTTGGAAGGTCATTACAGAATTCCATCCATTGCTTTGATCCTGTTTGTGATGAAAAGTCTCTTCTGCAGGCCTGGGGTTCCCACAAACACTTTGCTGCCTGCCTGTGTCTTTCTTTTTTGTACCACTGCGTTGGATTCAGAGATGAGAAGAGGCTTTGCTAGATGGAACCCCGGAAAAGAATAGAGAAAATGTCTGAGAGTGTGGATGGGTTAAACCTACCATTACTGCCTGGGGGTTAAATTAAATGTGCTTTTGTTTTCTTTTTGTTCCCTAAATTTTTCTCATCAGGAGACATTGTCCCCCTCTCCCAGTCATAGGACCCTGCAAAGTCAAAAGAAGTGGCAGCAATCAGAGGAGTTAGTGAGACGTATATTTCTTGAAGCATTTAAGAACAGTTCATTTTGCTCTTTCTGAGCCAGAATACATTACTCCTATATAGAAATTACTTCAGAAAAGAAATTCTGTACTTTAAGATGCTGGGGTACATTTTGGAAATTTCATTTGTTTTTAGCAAGTAAGCACTTTCTGCCGTCTGCCTGTCTTATTGGACGCAAGGGCTTTATTTTTGGTGAAGCTAGCAGTATTTTGTCCAATTTCTCCAACTCTTATTTTTTCTGATACACCAGCATTCGGGGTAGTGGTGACACTGCATCTCCATAAAGTCTCTGCCATCAGCTCTCCTCTCCAGGAGTTCTGCTGGCGAGCAGCTTGTTTGGGGAAGAAATCTGTAATAATGTAACCATAAATATCAAAATTTAAAAAGGCTAACTTAAGGAAATATTTAGTTTTTTCCAAGATGTAGCTTCCTTCATAGGTTTCAGAATTTCTTAACATATTCTACTTCTGAGAGTGGAGGTGACTAATTTGACACATCAAATATCATAAAGGGGCAGGTAGAATTGGAGGCTGTGGGACTCCAGGCCTGGGAGAGGCTGATCAAAGGGAATTCTTTCACCCTCAGTGGTATTTCAAGACTCCCCTTACTGCTATGGCATTTGCATATGCGAAGGGAGCTGGGGAGGAGGAGACGGAAAGAAATAAAAAGATGGTGTATTCGTCGGCTCGGCACATCAGAATGATTTCCTGTAACCCTGATCAGCTAAAGCTTGTATCACACAGGAGATTAGAGCCACAGCTTTTGTTCCCAATAAGAAAGGAAACTTCATGTCTAATTCCCTACATGCCACATCTATCCGTTAATGCCTTTGAATTTCAGGCTACAGCATTTCTTGAAAACTGGGGGATTTTGTAAGCGAAACAAGGAGGGGGCTGTTTGGCATGCAGTCTGTTCAGATCTATTTGGTGTGAAGTTAAATATGCATGTTGCTTTAGCTGTTCCTGTTTCAAGTAGTTTCCTTCTCCTGGATGCCTCGGTGGTGCTGGAGCAGACGGGGGAGGGGTAGAGGGAGGAAGGTTTTGAGGATGGGTTTTCTGATGATCTATGATCCTCCCACCTTTCTCTTTACCTTCTGGACATGATACAAGTTACTGCTCTCGGGAAGAAACCCATGTGCCTTTCCTGGATTGGAGCTGATGTTTCTAACCTAGGGGAGGCTCTAGTCCCTGAGATAATTAGTACAGTGTTGTAAGGAACTCATGTTAATTTGTCTTTGGATATGGTATTTCCATATCTAGAACTGCAGTTGGAAGAGGAAAAACTTATTAATTTGCTGCTCCAAACCAGTGTGCAGATATCTGATAATTTTTTGAAAAATTAAAAAGGAAGAAATGGAACACCTCCTCACTGGGGGTATTTAGAGCTGTTGCCCAGTCTCTGTGCCTAATAGCTTCCCATGCTTTCCTTGTGATCATAGCTTCTCTAGCACAGAGAATCGACTCCCAGGGCCAACAAGTCACTTCTCCTAGAATGTAGGTGGAGTTCTGGGAGGTTGCTTGGTTACTAGGAAAGCAGATGATCTGACATCTGCGTTGGGCTACGTGCCTGGTCCTTGTGTCCTCTTCACCAGTCACATGTGTGGTACCTCGTGGGGGTCAGGAAACTGCTCCAGCCCCTCATGGGATTTGATGGGGAGCAATGACTTTGCAGTTGGAATTTGCTCAGATCTAACGCTGTACCTGGACTGATGTTGTGGCTAAAATCTTCTCTTGCTCTGAGACAGGGTTTGATGTCTCTGTTGGCTTCAGAAAATCAATGTCCATTTCCTGCTTTGAAAGTTTAGCTATCGTGTGTTGTTTATTTTTTGTTTCCAGAATGTTCCATGTGTACTGGAGCCCTTTGGACACAGATTGGCCAATGTACGTGATGCAGAGAGTTAGCTCACATGACCCTACGTCTATGTAGGCTTCTAGCTCCCCACATCCCTTTATGACCTGTGTCTGGAAGGAAAGCTGCAGGAGGCTGGTGGTAGTAGGGTCATTTGTTGAACTTCAGCCTCAGAGTAATTTCCTACAACATCGTTTGTTTTTGTTTTGTTTTGTGTTTGTTTGTTTGTTTTATTCGGCTGCGTTGGGTCTTAGTTGCGGCACGGGGGATTTTCATTGAGGCACGCGGGCTTCTCTCTGGCTGTGGTGTGCAGGCTCTAGAGCGCACAGCCTCAGTCGTTGCGGCGTGCAGGCTTAGTTGCCCTGCGGTATGTGGGATCTTAGTTCCCTGACCAGGGATCGAACCCACATCCCATGCACTGGAAGGTGGATTCTTAACCACTGGATCTCCAGGGAGGTCCCAAACAACTTTTAAATTTAACTTGGAAGTGGAAGTGGAAGCCTTCCTTTGACCTCTGTCTCCTGTCAGATTACACTTTCATGGCATGCTATGTCAAAATTATAATTAATTCCTTAACTGAGCAAAAATTAATCTAATGTTTGTCTTTTTCTTTAGTCCAGTGCCATCCAATAGAATTTTCTATGATGTTGAGAATATTCTTTATCTGTGCTGTGCAGTACGTTTACCACTAGCCAGATATGGCCATCAAGCACTTTAACGTGTGGCTTCTGCAACTGAGGAACTACGTTTGTGATTTTACTTATTTTTAATTAATTTAAGTGTAAACAGCATCACGTGGTAGTAACAGGCTACCGTGTTGCATGGAGCATCTCTAGATCATAGGCCCTCTGAATACAGGGGCCAGGTCTAAATTGTCCATTCTTGCACCCAGGCTGATAATAATCAGCTGTTATAGCTTAGTGTGGACATGGGTTGGTAAACTCCTTCTGTCCCAGATCCCTAAGCATCTTTCACACCCTGCAATTCCATATGCTTTATCCCCCCACATGGACCCTTGATCCAGAACTGAAGGGTTAATGACCCTCCTGCACCATCCTCCAGCATGCATCCATTCTAACTGGTTGGTACCTGACTTACGCTGGTTGTTAAATAATATATAAGCTCTGATTATGTCCATAATGTCTACTGTACTAACGGCCATAACAGACAATCAGTACTTGTTGGATATAGTGATGGGTGAGCACATGGAGAGATATGGGGGGATGAACAGATAAATGAATTCATCTCACCTTCTGAGGGAGCATTATGTAAGTGGGAGAAACAGAACTGACATTAGAACTGGGTCACCCTAATGGCTATTTTTTGTTCTCTGCTTACCACTCAATGTTCTTCTTCAAAGCTTCTACCTCTGCTTTGTCAACTGCTAGACCTAGAACAACTGGCTCCAGATCTGTCACTGAATTCCAGTGCCATGTGCAACACAGATTGCTGTATCTCTCCACTTACTTCTGGCTGTCATTTCTGACTCCAAAAGCCCAACCCTACAATCAGACCAAACCCCACTCACTCACCCAAGGACACCGTTCTCTCCCCAGGTACCCCAGTCCCAGGCTTCAGTCACCACTGACTTTGTCTTCTTCATCCACCACCAAGAGAGGGATGAGTCTTTGATCTGGGCCCTCTAAAAGGCTCACTTCCACCCCCTCTGTTGGCATACCACTCCACAAACTCCTTCTTTACATGGGTGTAAACTCCTCCTAAGTGGTCCTCATGCTACCTTCCCCTGGATTCCATCCTATATATTGAAGGACTAACATTCCTGAAGCATGAATATCGTCTAGTTACTTTTTCAGTAAGCTAGTCCCTACCTAACACTTTAGGGATCTCTCCGAGGATCTCTAAAGACCTTCTGTTCCAGTTGGGCAGGTTGATCTCTTGGCTTCTAAATGTGTTTATTTCCCAACTCCAAGCATTTGCTATTCTTGGTCTCTCACCTGTGCTCTTAGTATAGAGATGTCTATACTTCTGTGTACGTTTCTGTTAAGACCCTCCTGGTGAAGGAAATTTTCCCTGTGTGCTTGAGTTCCTTGATTCCCCTTTGTAGATAAAGAAAATACGAAGTCTCTTTACTGTGTAGAAGGATGACCCCCATGATAATATTTTTAGGATCTGGAGCTCAGCGGAGCAGACAAGAGTAGAACAGTGCAAGGGTGAATAGGAAGGAAAGAGCAATGATTGTCACCCAAGGAGGTGGAATTCTCTCGAGTTAGAGAACTCAACAGCTTGGCTGGAAATGGGAGAGGTCATGCATCATTTGGAATTCAAGAGGGAGGAGAAGCAAGAGCAGGAACAACATAAGAGCATTAATTTAATTGATGGCCAGGCCTAGGGTGGGTTTCATGCCAGTTGATTTGGAGTCCCATGGTCTAGAGGGCACAGAAAAAGATGCTCACTGACCTTCTCATTTGCTTTGTCATTTGACCAACCACCAGCTACCAGCAGACACCCTTTTTCACACATTCCGTACGTGTCTCTTGTCTTTCTTAAGCTGCTGCAAAGCAGAGCTCTGATAAATTCTTCCTTCTCTCTCTATCTCCCCTCTGCCAGATTGGGAGTAGGAACTCAGCGATATTTTTGATTTAATGAGTGTATGCAAATGGGAGGCAATAGAGGAGAGTATAGGCAGAGAAACAGAAGAAGAAAAACATCTCCTTCTTCTCCCTTATTGTTGGAACAGGGGAAGGTAAGAAAGAATGAAAGTTATAAGGAAGATTTGTGTGGCAGTAGGATTTCAGGACCATGGATAGAGAAGAGAGAAGGCTGAAGTGGCGCCCGAGGCCTGCCTTGTGATTCTCCATCATTTCACCTAGTTTGACTCTGCCATGGCACTCATCATGACTCCAATTATCCAATTTATTACTTGTGTATTATCTTGTCTCCTCCATTGGGCTGGAGGATCTAGAAGGCATGGTGTGTGTCTGTCTCACTTACTGCTCTATCTCTAACATCTCCCAAATGAGAAGCACATATCTATTTTGAATGAAGGATTAATGCTGTGAAAGATGATCACCCTATTTGTACTTTTAACCATTCTGTCATCCATAATCCCCCACAGTCCACCTCCACCCCACGTCCCAATCTAGACCAGTCTTTGAAAAATCAAGAGAACCAGGCCCGTGTTCTGGCATTATTAATTGACTGTGTGATTTTTTTTTTTAAGACTTTTTTTTTGATGTGGACCATTTTTAAAGTCTTTATTGAATTTGTTACAATATTGCTTCTGCTTTATGTTTTGGTTTTTTGGCTGTGAGTAAATGGGATCTTAGCTCCCTGACCAGGGGTTGAACCTGCATCGCCTGCATTGGAAGGCGAAGTCTTAACCACTGGACCACCAGGGAAGTCCCCGACCCTGTGATTCTTAACAACACATTTGACCAAATTTAAATTTCCTCATTAAAATAATACTGATACTAATAATAATGAATTGAACTCAAATAGTCTGTAACTAAGGCCCCTTCTAACTTGGAATTCAGTGAAGAAACAAGAAAGATAAAACTAGGCCACAGAAGAGAAGGCTAAAGGGGAGTGTCGTTATCTCAGCAAGGCAGAGATTGATGAGTTATGACCAGCAGTGGTGCTTCCCTGCCCCCACCTGCGGGCAGAAGTGAGCCCCTTGTCTCCTGGACAAGAAAATGCACCAGGTAGGTTTGAGACTAATGCAGTACTGATATTCTGCTTTCTCTTTACTGCCTTAATAGGTTGATATAGTTTGGTCCACACTCACAGGTTGCATTAGAGAATTAGAGGAAATAGAAGCAGGTTTTGCCTGCAACCTCTTATACTGGCTTGAACACCTAAGAGGCAGAATCTTTGTATTCATCCTGATTATTCATCAGTTACCAGCTGACTGACCCAAGGAAAACAGTGACTTGGGATTTCTGCTAAATCCCTTCACTTAAGCTGAAGATTAGATCTACTTGCTGTTTCTATTCAACATTGTAATGTGAGGTTTTTTTATGTAAGACATTGGTGAACCTGTAGTAATGGTTGGAAATTGCAAAAGACAAAGAAAAAGTTTGGTAAAATGGCGGTTAATACATTATGGAAACAAGGAATTTGGTTTCTCCAAATGCGGGAGGCTACCGATTTCTTCAACTTTTGAGAAGCTCCAAAACAGAAAGGTAAACTTTCTCCAAGTGCTGATTAGCAGAATATTTTTTTAAACATGTGGCTAGTTTCTTTTGAATTCAGGTGATTATTCCCACAAATGAGGATTCTTGCCTCAGAAAGTACCAATCCCAGCTCTGGCCTGGCATACAGTCAGCACTAAATAAATGGTAACGGTGATTACCATTGCTGTTATTCAGAGCAATTACATATCTGAGAAGTTATCTCTTCTCCCACTGACTGACATGTGTGCATGCGTGTATGTGTACATTGGCAGGTTCTTTAATTCATTGGACCTCAGTCCCCGTATTTAAGAAGGATATATCATCTTGAAAAACTGTATCGTGGTACATTGCAGTTCAGGGTGCTAAGACAGTGACATATAAGTGAACATTCTTACCCTGCTAATGTCATTATGCACTCATTCATTGACAAATAACTGAAAAAACTGGCTTCTTGCTGGGCGCTGGGGATATTACAGTGATCAGACAGACACAGGGCCCTGAATTCATGATAAAATTTTAAGATAAAATTTAAGTAAATAAAACAATCCAAGTTATGTTAACTATCCTGGAGCAGCCAATCACAGAGAAGAATAGATGTTGGACTCAGAATGCAAGGGAATGATTAGATCCATCTCAGATGTGGGAGGGGCCAAGAGTTAGCCCTGTTAGAGGTAAATTCTTCTCTTCCATCTTCCCTGGCCAGGTTTGTTTGTTGTTGTTGTTTGTTTTTTCCTTTTGGAGCTGGCTGGCGTTCCTCCTGGGCCTTCCTTACCCTTCCGCAAAGTATCAGTATGATGCCCTTGCAGGGTGTTTGCTCCCCCAGAAGTGACCATTGACACTGCACAGGGCTGGGCTCTCCCGACCAATAAACCATAAACCTCTGTCTGCAGAATCAATGCCCATTTACAGCTGCTAAAGCATTAATAACAGAAACGTCCCTGGCCATGACCTACCTGAGTCATTACACACTAATCATCGGAGGCAATCTCAAGCAGATTGACTAGTGATCGGTGGCCTCCCCAGTGTCCAGGCAGGAGGACACATGGCTGCCTTCACAGCGCCTGAGCAGATGGCCGAGAGCATTGATCGCTCACCACAGCCGGTGCAGCTCTGGCTCCAGGAAGGGGAATCTCCACGTCTTGCATGCAAAGCTGGGCTCTCTCACCCAGGGGCTCTGTTCCAAGTGCCCGCCTTCCGTTTCAGAACAGAATCCAAGCTCTCCCTCACCTTCTTTGTGCCCATTTGAAACTTATCACCCAGATAACTCTCTAAAGATGGCGAGGAAACAAGGTTTACCTGCCCCTCAATCTTTCTTATCTGCACCACTGCCACAAACCACAGCAGTGAATTCCTTCCCCACTTTTCTGTGTCATGCCTGTCCAGATACGTGGTCCAGTGCCATGGCCATCATGGGCTTGTGAATTGGTGTTATGATATCTTCATTTAAGTTTTAGCTTGAGCATTTGTTTCCATGTTGCTCTATCACTTCCTACAATCGTAATTTTGAGGGTTACGCAATATATCAGCAGGATGATGCTTTATTATGGAATATCTGGAGGTTTCCGTTCTTTAACAACATTATTGCCAGAGTTAATTACTTAGGATCTATAGAGTTTTCTTCCTTAGGATAACTTCCTGGAGATGTACCCCTGGGGGGAATTACACAGTCAAAGGATAAGAGCATCTTTATGACTTTGGGTGCATATGGCTAAGTTTTTTTTTTTTTTTCCGTAAATGGATGGTGTTAATTTACAACCAGCTCATTGTATTTTGGGCTTTCTACTCTTATCTGCCTATGTTTTATTAGCCCATAAAGAGGATTCTGATTATATTTAAGAGGAGCTAGGCAGTGGAGCTGGAAATGTGAGTTAGATCAAATCTTTACCTTCAAGGAGCTCACAGAGTAGAGGGAGAAGCCAGATTAGGAAATAGACCACTAGTCTCTGATGCGGCAATGCCCCAAGGAAAACGGAGCTTAGGAATCCATGGATTCTGCCACAAGACGTTATTTCTGAGACTAGCGTAATTCAAGAACTTCTCCTTTGAGTAATCTGAGATGAATGTCATGTTATCTCTTGACAAGGGTTTAGAGATTCTGGAAATCAGGAGTCTGATGGTTCTCTAGCCCCATGTATCCTTGTTATATCCATAACTTCATTCATGAGAACTCTGTTACAGGCACTGTGTTCTCAGTCTAATTTTATGGGCCATCCACTCCAGTACTCTCTGAAAATTCTCTGGGTAGAAGTTCGTAAAAGTTGTGCATTGCTAGGTCAGATTGTGAGCCTTTTGGCTGTGTGTGCCAGTGGGTTACATCCAGTAATCTAAGTTCATTTCGATTCAAGTAAGGGAAGCAGCCGTCATGGTGGAAAAAGCACAGATTTTAAGACAACTAAATGAGGATTCAAATCTTGGCTCTCTAATTATCAGTTATGCAAATTTGGGAAAAGTTACGTAATCTTTGTCAGCCCCAGTGTCCTCTTCGATAACGGGGACAACAATAGTGACCCATGGGTTTCTTGCGAAGATTAAATAAAAATTCCTCTTGCCGGGGAGAGGGTGTCTGCTTGGGAAAAACCTTTGGGCTGGGGAGTGGGATGCTGAGAGCAGAATCCTGGCAGCCATCAGTTCAGCAAAAGATAGTAGCAAAAACACTGCTCTGTTTTAGTTGGGGGAGACCTGGTTGTGGTCTGATGGGCAAGAAGCTGGGAGGAGAACTGAGGCACAGAATCCAACCAGAAAGTGTGCGGGGAAGGTCCCCGAGGAAATCAGTGGCTTGTACAAAAGTTCAGTTTGAAGTCGTCCGCTTTGTCATAATCCAATCGTCCACTCTGTCTGCCCTGTTCCCGTGACTCCAAAGAGTAAAGCTAACCTATCCGTTCATACACTTATATTTAAAATGTTTTTGAGAGCGAGATTTTTGTGGATGTTTCATGAAGTGCTGAGTTCCTGCCTGGGTCCTTGCCGAGGAAGACAGGTGTTGTCCTCAATCATTTTGAAGGTAACAGCTAAGGTGTAGGACATTTGCTTACATGCCAGGCCTTGGGCTAAGTGTTGTGTGTGCATCACCTCGTTTCATCCTCGTGAGGACCTGTGAGATGGGTTCTGCTAACTTCTGCGGTTTTGCAGATGAGGAAACCGACCCTTGAAGAGGTTGCATGGGTTGCTGGTACTCAGATGACCTTCAAGTGGTGGGGTTGGGTTGGACTCCAGCCATCTTGAGTCTGGAGTCCACACTTTTTTTTTTTTAAGCCTTTATTGAATTTGTTACAATATTGCTTTTTTAAAAATGATTTTTTATTTTTTTTTGGCCGTGAGGCATGTGGGATTTTAGGTCCCCGACCAGGGATCAAACCCACACACCCTGCATTGGAAGGTGAAGTCCTAACCACGGGACCACCAGGGAAGTCCCTGGAGCCCACAGTCTTGGCCACTGCACTAAGTTCTTTTGATGTGCAGGACCCGGGGTCAGAATTGCCAATGGGGCTGTGCATTTCATCCAAGACATAGTGACAAGGACTTTTGGCTTCAACAGGGATTGGATGCTTGTGGTGCCTGAAGATCTCAGGTAATGTTTAGGTTGCTTTTATAATTCTATAAAGTAGGTGACGTTGATGACCGGTGTGATTAAAGATAAACTTCTGTGGAGCTTTCCTTCCTCTTCCTCTTTCTCTCCATGCAAAGAAAGAATGAGAAGCGTCAAGTATACTACACTGTGAAAACAGAAACTGAAGCCTTCTCTGTGGTTACCAGGGACTCTGCATTAAACAGAGGCTCTTGTTAGTCAAGGGAAAGTAGAGCCACCAAGAGCCACAAGCCTGAGTCCTTCTGATGCTCAACATGCCTGTGGACTCAAAGTGGTTCGACTCTCCCATCAGAGTTTTCACTGGGTTGCAACTGAAGTTCTATTCTGAGAAAAAAAACCAGAAAACAAAGGTGGAGGACTAACAAGCAAGGAACTGAATTGTGCCTTTGAGATTTTATATGTAGTACATATATAAAATATACATATATATTTTTAATACCATGAATATTCATATGTGTTCATAAATATTTTAAAACAGAATTATGGGGATGGGGAAGTAAAGAAGGATTACATCTATTTCAGTCTAAAGTAAAAAAAAAAAAAAGACCTTGTTATTCAGAGCACCTGGTCCTACCTCCGCATGGTGGCGGCTGACACAGGTTACAAGCTCCTTTCTTAAGGCTGACTCTGCAAATGTGATTTTGAAGAGCCAGGAGGTGCCACATGTGCACAGAGCTCCTGAGAAGGCTTGTGCATCTTAGCATTCTCCTCAGCAGCCCTCATGGTGCTGAGCTCAGAGTTGCTGACGGTACGTGTCGAGCCCTCTATTCCCCTTGTGAGAGCTCTGATCAGGGATGTGGTCCAAGGAGAGGCATCAGAACTGGTGTCCCACTGTCTCATGGGAGATCCTTGTCCTCGTCTCATCCCTACAGGAATGGCCATCTCACTGTATTAAGCAGGTGGCTGGAGCCGTGCTTTCATGCACTTTGACAGATACACGTTGAATCCTCTTCTATGCCACGCATGGTGCTAGCTGCCGGGGACATAGTGATAAACAAAACAAGCAAGTTTCCCAGACCCCTGGGGCTTATAGTCTCCAGAGGAAACAAATATAGACAAACAGCCATACAAATAAATGTATAAGTATAAATTGTAGTATCTACTGTGAGATAAGCATACAGCATGTTTTAAGAGTCCGTACAGAGTATGGTAACTTAATTTGAGTGATCAAGGAATTGATATTTAAGTTGAAACATTCTAGGGAGAAGTCGCTGGGGGTAGGGCAAGACATTGGGGGCCTTTGAAGAACTAAAAGAAGGTGTGGTTGGAATGAAGTGCTAGCAAAGGGGCATTTGGTGGTGTTGAAAGAGTGGACAGGGAGAGAGAGCCATCAAAGTACAGATTTCAGATTTTCCTCTCAGTGCTGGGGGCAGTCATTAAAGGATCTGGAAAAGTAAGGAACATGATTATACTTGTGCTTTTAACAATATTGCTCTGGCTACTGTACTGAAGATGGCTTGGACAGAGGCAAAGTGGAAGCAAGGACAACAGTTAAGAGGTGTGTTGAAAGTCTAGGAGAGAGGAATGACCTTGGCTTGTCATGGGGTTGTAACTATGGGGATGGAGAAAAGTTCAAGGATCCTATCCACCTGTCTAGCTATCTATTTGCCCATCAGTCTGTGTATTTATGGAACCATCCATCCATCCATCCACCATCATCATCCTCTATTCCACATTGCATAAAATGCGTTTGCTCAATTCTTCCGTGCATCAGTTAGCAGCACCACTATATTCTAAGTCGTGCAGAAATCACAAAGCTGGTTTTTGTTTTGTTTTGTTTTTGTTTTTTGATTTTCTGTTTTGCCCCAGGAATGGGTAAATAGTTTCTTCTTCCCCACTTGGAGGCAGTCCTGCTGGCTCCTCCATTTCCCTTTGCCGCTGTCACAGGTTGTACCTCAGATGACACCATTTGCTTTACATAAGTTCCTCATGCATTGAAGGCTGACCTTCTTAATCGTTCTGTCACCTGTGTTACAACAGGCTGCTGAAAAGATACAAGCGATGCCTGCAGGAGATAGGGCTGTCGCAGCAGTTTGTGTAACACCAATGGAATGTGAGGTAGCAGGGAAATCATTAGTTAGATGTAAATGGAAGAAGAATGAAGATGCTACTAACATGTGGATTCCTGGGAGGAGGGGCGGCCAGCTTCATTTCAGATTTGAGGAAGAATAATTGAATCAATAGCTATGAAAATGAAAGCAGTATTAAGAGACTTTTATGGCAACATGTAAGGCAGGAAGAGCTAAATTCAATCAACTTGCATTTACTGAGTGCTTATTATGTACCTGTCACTGTGTGAGACATTTTAGCCAAACAAAGGGGAAAATAATTGCAGGACATAAATAAGTCTTTACACCCCGCGGGGAGTCAAGACTTCCGAAGATGGGGATGCTTCAAGCATGTATTAGAAAGGTCGAGTAGCAATTATAAGCTACGTTAATAGGCAGCATTGTTAGAGATAGCTTTGACTGTAAGACTCTGCAGCTATGACTAATTTACTTAAGCTCTCTGAGCATCAAGTCTCTCCTTTATAAAATGTTCATATGACAACTTGGAGTGCCATAACATATATACATACACACACAGACACGCACACACACACACACACACACACATACACACACACACACACACACATACACACACACACACAGATGCTGGTTAGGGCTCCTCAGGACTGCACTCAGGTACTGGACCAGGAAGGCAGGTGAAGAAGATGCCCTTCACCAGCCATTTGGTTTTCCAGAGTCTACTATTTTAGTGAATTATTTAAAATATTCCACCTTTTTAGAGAAGAGTAAGTCAGCGTAAACCTTGACATGGACTAGAAAAGTTAAATAGGTGTTGAAAAACATAAAAATAAGGTTTTTCTGAGGATGCCCATTTCTTTCTATAAAAGTTATGGGGTGTATACAAGTCAGTATATTAGCTGGACTTTTCCAAAGCCTGGGCCATTCTAGTAGATCTTATTAGTTAGGTGAAAACATGCTAAAGTATTCATTGTATTCCATCACTGACTCCATTGCCACACACTGAGGTTCTCAAGGTCCTAACATGTCTTTCCTGTGGTGTGTTCTTGCATGTTGTTTAAAGCTGTTTTTTCTGTATCTGATACTTCTCTTTTTTAGTCCTAAGACTTCTCCATTTCTAGTCCGCTTTTTTATTCAGTTCCTCTTAAAAAAGTCTCTCTTTATCATCCTAACTTCTCTTTTGTCTCAGTCATTTCTGTCATTTGTCTAATTTTTCATTAGCTTTTCATTCTTGATTTTTTTCATAATTCTCTCTGTAGAATGGGTCCAGTCATTTCTACACACCTGAAAACTCTTAAAATTTTAATTTAAAAATACAGGTATTTTCTTGCATGTCTTAAAAATAAGACAGCAGACCCTAAATGGAGTCACTTAGCTAAGCTTCGGCTCTCCTGGAAATGGAACCTTAAACAAGTCAGTCAGAAATTGCCTGATCAACACTCCTTAAGTCATCTGACTGATAGAACCCCATCCCCTAAAGGAAGGTAACTTTGCAATAAACAGTCCCCTTTTTTGCCTAGTATAGCTGCCTTGTTTCTGCTCCCTCTGCCTATAAAAGTCTTTCATTTCGTACAGCTCCTCGGAGCTCCTTTCTGTCTGCTATATTGGATGCTGCCCAATTCATGAATTGTTGGATAAAGCCAATAAGATCTTGCACGTTTATTCCGTTGAATTTTTAAAATAGTTTCATTAAGTGTAAAATAGGTGACACATGTTTAAACGTATAATCGCATAGGCATTATAACTTGGTTTCTAAAATATATTTTATAAATGAATGCTTAGAAACGTGGAGTGTTTTTCTTAAAAAAAAACAAACAAACAGGGCTTCCCTGGTGGCACAGTGGTTGAGAGTCCACCTGCCGATGTGGGGGACACGGGTTTGTGCCCCGGTCGGGGAAGATCCCACATGCTGCGGAGCGGCTAGGCCCGTGAGCCATGGCCGCTGAGCCTGCGCGTCCGGAGCCTGTGCTCCGCAACGGGAGAGGCCACAACAGTGAGAGGCCCGCATACCGCAAAAAAACAAACAACAAAAAAAACCCCCTACATATCACCTATCAGTTTCATTATTTATCAATTAGGATTTTTTCACATCACTAGATGATTTTCTACTTCCTCATTTGTTGGAGAAATAAAAGAACATCACCTTATGCTAATCCTCAGAAAGGCATAACTACTTAATAACCTGAAGGCTAAAGAACAATTTAAGTGAATTAACATTACTCTGTTTTTAGAATGGTGGAGTAGGAAATGGAATGGTTGGACTCAGAAGGATTTTTCTAGAGGTAGATTTTAACAGTTGAATAGATTTGCCTTGATTAAAGAAGGAAATAAGAACTTGGAGAGGAAATGCAAGTATTACTTTAGGGTTATTGAGAAATACTGGCTAGAGGTGCTGAGGAAGATAAGAACAATTTGTCAGCCACTTGAGAGAAGTAGTTTTATTAAAAGTCAACCGAATGTTTCAGAGTGGTCATTATATAGTGAGAAAAGGTTCAAGATCCCATGGATTTAGGCACTTTCAAATCTGAGTATCTGGATTGAGTCATAGGGAGTTTTGTGTCTAGGCTTAGTGAAATCAAACTTTAGACAGAGGGCAGGCAAATAGATTTCTTCTTGCTTGCCAGTTCTGATTAGGAAAGGCACCCTGTAGTTTTGTTGAGAAGAATGCATCTGAGCTCAGCAGGAAAGTGCTGTGATTGATTAGCAATGTCTTCCAGGGGTACAGGAAGGGGGAGTGGTAGCACGTGTGCCAAGTATTATCATTCTACCCTAGACAGGAGAACATTTTCCCTTGTGGTCAGAGAGGGGAGCTGTTTGCTTCTGGAGACTGTATCTACTTGATTTGGTGAGTAAATATTAAGATGATTTCATTTCATATTACTGTCAAGCAAAAGGGAGCAATGTCATCCTAGAGCCTCATGAGGAATGTTACAGTTCCGTTGGTGATACCTATTAGGATTTCTAACCAAGTTCCTTTTCAACACAATTGTTTAATTGCAAGGAAAGTTGTTTAGGGAATACCATTTGATGGGGTTTAATCAATTTATGCTATTGGATTCTGTTGCAGATTATACTGTTCAACACACAGGGCGGACTGGTAGACTTGGTTCCATTAATTTCAGGGAAAGGCAATTTAGAATGGAATATGATGGCTTTGAAGCTGATGTTCTCATTTTTGAATTTGTATGGGTCCCAGGTGGAAGGCCTTGGCACTCTGTGCTGCTGTATCCTTCCTGAATCTCTCTAAGCAGATGCTTTATCAGAGAACAGAGCCAGCAAAGGAAGTTGTAGAGATGTGCTGTTGGTAAATGCGTCTAGGGAGACATTTTCTTAACCGCCCCTATTAATTATAATAAAAATGGAGTGAACTTGAAAATTTAAAAATAAATAAAAGTGGAAAATACGTCATAAAAACATGTAAAGTGCCTTGTGATATTTTACATCTCTATCATTACTCTGTGCGCATCACCTGGTTTTCCAGGCGCATAATAAGCATCAGTGGTGGGTGAGGAAAGCAGGGAGCCAGGGGAGGAGAGCTGAGGGACGGTAGAATCAAGCTGCCGTCTTTGAAACCAGCCTCCGATGGTTGGAAGCTTCTCGTCCTCTCTGAGCTTTGCTTTTCTCATTTGGAAAATGGATCAACAAATCAGAAGGCTCAGTGACTGTCATGGATCCTTAGTTCCGTTTGCTGATGAGGATACTGGCTCAGAGAAGTCAAGACCCACAGGTAGGTAGAAAGTGTCAGAGCTGGCTTTGTCCTCCGGAGCTCCTGAAGAGACAGTACATCGTGGAGTGCTGTAGAGAGGACTGGATTTAAAACCCACAGATGGGCAGAATTTTGAGTCTAAAACTGTCGCTCCGGCTCCAGCCTCAGCACGGAATACCTGTGAGATCTTTGCCAATTCCCAACTTCCCTCGGCCTCAGTCTTCTCATCTATGAAAGCCATAAGGTTTTCGAAAGAGCTGGTGTGAGAATCAGATGATACAGTAGATGTGACAACAGTTTTCATAGCGGAACACGCGATGCAGAGGGACTGTAGCAATATATAAGCAAGACCAGATGCGTAGCTGCAGCAGAAGGTCAAAGAGGACGTAGAAGATCCTTTAGCCCATTAGTGCAAGTGATCTAGAACAAACATTTCAAGGCTGCTTGGAGCCCAGCCAGTGTTATATCATATCCGATAAATATCAGATTCAATAAATACCATTTATTGAAAGTCTACTACGTGCAAATCACTGTTCCCATTTTCTTTTGTGATTAAGGGCAGCTTCTAACATAATTCCTATCTTAAAGGAACTTAAAATTGCATTGAGAAAAGCATTTTTCAATCTGACCCATTTTTTGAAACTTAAAAGCTTAGAGCACTTCTTATTACTCAACAGTTTCTTTCCATGGGGGCTATTCTAGAAATGCTTTATATTTATCTATATAATGAACTTGCATGTGTCTTTTTTTTTTTTTTTTTTTGCGGTACGCGGGCCTCTCACTGTTGTGGCCTCTCCCCTTGCGGAGCACAGGCTCCAGACGCAGGCTCAGCAACCATGGCTCACGGGCGCAGCCGCTCCGCGGCATGTGGGATCTTCCCGGACTGGGGCACGAACCCATGTCCCCTGCATCGGCAGGCAGACTCTCAACTACTGCGCCACCAAGGAAGCCCGCATGTGTCTTAAGAAATGTACGCTCAGCCACGTTGATCCCCCTTACCCTCACTCCCAAAAATACCCAAAAAGGATGTCCCTATGATGTCTAATGGTCTTCTTAGTGATGCATTTAGAGTCAAAGATGGTGATGCCAAGTCTTGTCTGTATCCTGCTTTCCTGACAGGGATAGTTTCTGAGAAGGGAATCTGGGGTGAGAGAGATGAATCACTGCCATTTTTGTGAAAAGCCAAGGTTGTACCAGGGCGACCCAACCTGAAGCAAACCTAAAATATAAGCAAATGATAGAATGAGGATACAAATGTATGCTGTGGGCTGAGAGAGTCAAGATCATAGAGAAGTTGAAGTGTGCGGATGGATGAAAACAAGTAATTCAGAAGTAAGTCTCTGAGCAGAGTGTGTAGCAGATAGCGCTCTCCTCCATGCAGCCCGGCAGAGGCAGGCACGCAGGCTTAAAGGACACATGCTGTAAGGCAGCCAGGACCACTTAGTTCTTCCATTTTCTCTCTAATTAATAAATGTCTTAGAAAGGATTAAATAAATATTTGGCATCATGCATCTTTACAAGACCATCTCTGTGAAAGATGTTTTAAAGTAGCACTAGCAGAGACCATCATAGAAAAAGGGTCCTGCATTAAGAGGAAATCTTCTCCTTTTGAATATCCCTACAAAGACATCTTTATATCTTCCTGGTGGGCCAACACCCTTTGGGTACGAGCTAGTGCTTATGAGGAAGGCAGAATGCTCTTATCTCAATCCCAATTCAAGCCAACTCACTAAGTGAGTGAGAAAACAAGATTTTTATTCTCACATTTTGTTTTTATTCTATATGAGGGATGGGCAATACTAGACACTTTTATTCAGGAGGTCTCTATTCCACATATCAGATACCTTTAAGTAAGATTATCTAGCAGTGACAATAGCAAGATTTTTTCTTTTGCCATTAAATATAATATTTTATGAACATTTTATTATCTCCACCCCCTTCCTTGAATGCCTTCCCACTCCAATCCATAAACATATACATGCATCTTTGCCCCATAATTATAAGCTTTTTAAGGGACTTTATCAAGATTACCTATCATTTATACCACATTGCTCCTTTGATAGCTTTCCATGCTTTAAAGTTTATTAAGGCGCTGTCCATGGCAATCCCTGAAGCTACTTACTAGAAAACCAGTTTACAGATTCTAAAACAAAAACTCCAGGGGTGTGGCTGAGCAGGAATCTGAATTTTGAATAGACACATAACATGATTTTTATTAACATTAACATTTGAAAACCACAGCCTTATACAGATAAAGCCAAGACTAGTTCCCATACAATTCGGACATTGGAACCAGAAAAAAAAAAAAGTAAAACTTGGTCGCTGGGTGAAACTTAAGTTTTTGCTTTTTTTAAAAAAGGAGTACTTCAAAGGTTAGAAATCCCCAGTAGAGAATACCTGGCCACATAATTCTGAATTTATTCCTCTTTTAAGATACAAAAAAGCACCCAAGAGACCTGAAAAAATTCATTCTTCTCCAAAAAACCAACTTTTCATAGATGGTACCATTATCATAATTTATGTTCTTTTTTTTTCTTTTTTTTTTTTTTTTTTTTCCGGTACGCGGGCCTCTCACTGTTGTGGCCTCTCCCGTTGCGGAGCACAGGCTCCGGACGCGCAGGCTCAGCGGCCGTGGCTCATGGGCCCAGCCGCTCCGCGGCATGTGGGGTCCTCCCAGACCCGGGCACGAACCCGTGTCCCCTGCATCGGCAGGCGGACTCTCAACCACTGCGCCACCAGGGAAGCCCTATGTTCATTTTTGAGAGCACAAAATATTTCAAACGCTATAGAAATTTATCCAAAGGCATTTAACATTTGCTTTTGAGGTAGGTACACAATAAAGATTTGTTTCATTGAATGATTGAGTCAAGAACCCATTCTCATCACACAGGAGAAGGAAGCAAGATTAGCTGGGAAGGATGGTATGTGGGGACATAGCCCTTAAGGGACTGGCATAATCACAGAATTGGATAACACTCAGGATGTAGTCACTGGGTGCAAACTTAGATGATCAGATAGAAGTGTAAGAGTGGAAGGGAACAGACTAGAAACGTGTGTGCCTGCAGTAGAAGGTGATGAAGAGTGAAATCCATTTATTCATTAATATTCGATCGAGTATCTACTAGATGCCAGGCCCTGTGCTGCTGAGGAAGGCCGACTTGATAAGGTGATCAGATGTCCCAGATTTCCCAGAATTGAGGGATTTCCTGAGAGGTGGGACTTCTACACTAAAACCAGGGAAGTGTCACGAAAAGCAGGATGAGTCCGGCACTCCGGACTTGAAGAAGTGCTACCAAGTATGATGGATGTTATGGGTGCTAAGGGATCATGAAACAGGGGTATCTGAATCCTCAGTGAGGAGTCAGGAAGGATAGGGGTTGTGGGAAAGTCAGGCATCACTCACCCACAACTAAATTATGAGCAGAAGCAGGCTGGAAATGACGGGGAGGGGAGGCCAAGGGGGGGAGGTCACATCTTTGGGGGACACGTGACAGCACGAGCATGAGAAAACCAAGAAGAAAAGAGACAAGGGGTGAACCGAAAGGGGTACAGAACGAAGGTGCAGAGCCGGGCAACGTCCAGCCTCTGTAGGGCCTTAGACGGCAGGTATTAACTTCTCACTGCTGATGTAACAAATTATCCAAACCTAGTGGCTTAAAACAACACAAACTTACTATCTTCCAGTTCTGGAGGTCAGAAGTCTGGGCTAAAATCAAGGTGTCAGTAGGGCTGTGTTCCTTTTGGGGGCTGCGGGGGAGAATCTGTGGTTTCGTCTTTTCCCAGCTGCTGGAGGTGGAGGCTGCCTGTATTCCTTGGCTTCCTGGCCCTCTTCCATTTTCAAAGCCAGCAATGGAGGGCTGCGTCTTTCTCACATCAAATCACTCTGACACTGACTCCTTCTGCCTCTCTCTTCTACTTTTAAGGTTTCTTGTGATTACACTAAACCCACCTAGATAATCCAGAATAAGCTGTTCATCTCAAAGTCAGCTCATTAGCAACCTTAATTCCGTCTGCAACCTTGATCCCCTTTGCCACGAGAAACATAAAATATTCACAGCTTCCGGGAATTAGGATATGGACAGCTTTTGGGGAGGGGAGAACATTATTCTCCCTACCATGGGGCATATTAAGGATTTGGTGCTAGATTTGAAGACGATTTTGATTCGGAAAATGATCAAAGCCTTTCTTGATGGTAGAGTGATGGTGGTGGCCTATTTGCATTTTAAAGGATCGCCCTGCTGCAGTGTGGGAATATAGAGCAAGCCTGTGTAGAGGACACCTGTTGGGAAGCTGTTGCAGGCCTGCTGGTGAGAGGTGGTGATGGTCTGTACTAGCACTAGCATGGTGGAGATGGACAAATATAAATAAACCACAGCCGTATCCCACAGGGAGCAATAACATAAATTAGAGATTGATTAAGGACAGGAGAAAATGAGGAGTCCCGTGCTTTTCCGTGTGTGTGTGTGTGTGTGTGTGTGTGTGTGTGTGTGTGTGCGCGTGTGCGCGCGCGCGCATGTGCTTTAATGAAGAAGACTATTCCCTTTATGAGGGGCCAATTTGAGACCTTGCTGTGGAGGAGATAATGAATTCAGGTTGTCTTTGCTGAGAGCATCAAATAGACGTCCATTTGGGGTTAGGTTTACATGTCTCGGTTTCAGAATGCACATTCCCATCTATTTCCTCCAAATATAACATTTATTCCCCCAAATGCTTTTGAGAGACGTGTTTGGTATTTGATAAATCTCTCCTGTGCATATCTTCAAGTTTAGAGATAGGAACCTTATCAGAGCCGTTTCTGTTCGGTGCTACTCATGGACCAGTCTATGCTAATCACCTTGACATTTTGTTTTCATCAGGTGTGAGAGGAACGCTTTATCCTGAATTGATGGGGACACTTGTTTCTAATGAGAAATCTGATGAAATCAGGTGCTTTGAATACAGAACATCTGCAAACTTTTGTAGCTGTAGAATTCTGAAGTTTGTCTCTTCCCTTTAGGAGAAGACCAGGGCTAGTTTCAAGGCAAAACTACATGGGATAGTGATGTAGTTTTTCTATCTGATAAGGATTTTACTTTAAAACCCATCAGACAGGAGAAGTGACATTTTCCAGTGGGAAGATGGGAAAATGAGTCTTGATCTGTCTCGAGATCTGATACCTCTGTTTTTTGTTTTTTTTTTTTCCCACAAAAGATCATCTCATCAGAAATTCTGGGGGGAAAAGAAGGCTTTTCATTCTTATTCTCATTTCCTGACATTCTTACTCTAAAAGTCATTATTAATGGAGAAAACTCTGCCTATTAGGTAATCTGTGTCTTCCCCTAGCCTGGTGGTATTTCATTATCATTTAAATATGCCACCCACTGCTCCTTCTAAAACCTTTTGAATGGAGGGTCATTAGTAGATTTTTTCCCCCCTAAATTATGCTCAGCAGTTGTTAAAGCAAGATGGTCTCCAGTGAAGCTCTTTCCACATTGAAAAACTGAAGTGGGGATTGAGAAAATTATCTGGATAATTCAGCCTCCTATTATCTCTCTTGAAATGGAATATATGTCTCATCCTCTTTCTTTCCTCTCTTCTTTCATCCCTTATGGGTTATTCTTGCCAGAGAAAGGCACTCATGTTTCCATGCTGCCTATAGAATGTAGCAGGTTTTTTAAAACAATGTTTTTTGAAGCGTTAGCTATTTTTTTAAAGGCATGTCAAACTTGAAATGATCCATTTTAAAGCAGGCCTCGTCTTGTAATTTGGACCGGCCTTCTTTCCCAGCCATTTCAGAGGATTGATTCTCTGTTTCCATCATCAGATTCCCTCTGGACTGAGGATTACTGCAAACCTGGACTTTGTCTTTATTCTTAAGAATCACAACCACCCTGAGAATTAAAGATGCTTCTTTTCATGGAAATTGCTGAAGGTTTTCAGGGAGTCTCTTGCCACAAATATCAGATGAGCACACTCTAATTTTTATTATTTATTTATTTATTTCTTATTGAACTATAGTTGGTTTACAATGTTGTGCCCATCTCTGCTGTACAGCGAAGTGACTCAGTTATACGCATATGGACATTCTTTCTTTCATATTCTTTTCCACTATGGTTTATCATAGGATACTGAATACAGTTCCCTGTGCTATACAGCAGGACCTTGTTGTTGATCCATCCTATGTATAACAGTTTGCATCTGCTAATCCCAATCTCCCATTCCATCCCTCCCCGCCCTCCCCCTTGACACCCACAAGTCTGTTCTGTCTGTGAATCTGTTCTCTCTGTCTGTGAGTCTGTTCTCTCTGTCTGTGAGTCTGTTTCTGTTTTGTAGATAGGTTCATCTGGAGCACACTCTTAATTTCATCTTAGCAGAGGAACCTCTTCTGGGCACCCATGACTGCTTTGAATGGAAGTGGTCAGTCATTCTTAAACTCCATTTCCCATACCCAATACCAGGGAGTGGTGACACAGAATATGGAAACTGTCACTGGAGGACCTACTTCTAGGGCAGGCATGTCCCTGTCTTAAGCAATTTTTCTGAGCCTCAAGTTTTCATCTGTAAAATGGGAACAACAAATGCCAACATTTAAGCTGTTGTAAAGATAAAATGTGATGAAAAAAGTGAAGAAACTATAAACATGTGACACATTCCCCTGTTTGCCTCCCCTCTCGAGTAGACCCAGACGAGCAGCTTCTGTCCTCCTCTTTACACTGAGTCCCAACGAGGTGGCAGACATAATCCTAGGAGTTGTCACCTACAGATTGGCACTTGCCACCTACCTCTACAAGGATCAAATTATGAGCCTCTGCAGCTGCTGACCTTCAACACGCCCTGAAAGGAGTTCAGGGTGGAGATCAGGAAGGAAGCACTCTGTGCCCTGGGAAAAACTGGCAGAGCAGGTCTTCAGATAGATATTTTCAGGAGAAGATTTTATGAGCCCAATTCTTGCATCTCCTCGAATCTAGAAAAGCACTAAAATCCTTCACGGTGATGTCTGCTCCTCGTGACCAGCAGTAACCTTCCTGAGACCAGCAGCAACCTTCTGCAAAAACTATGTGCTTGACTGCATGCGCTCCCCCTTCACCAAGATCGCATATATACTAACCTTCCTCCCCTAGCTCTTTGGAGCAGTTTCTCAGGGCTATCTGAGATGCTGTCTCCTGGGCTATAGTCTTCATTTTGCCCCAAATAAAACTTAACTCACAACTCTCACGTTGTGCAGTTTTTTTCAGTCAACAGAGTGAGGACATATTGGGGAACAAAACAAAACAAAACATGAGTCCCTACCCTCATGGAGTTTACACTCCAGGAGAGGAATCAGAATATAACAAATAAGCAAGTGAATATTTATTAAAATGCCAAATAGTGATAAGTGCTCTGAAGAATGGGAAATCAGGGTGAAAGGATGGAAGTATCTAGAAGGCATTATTTTAGACAGTATCTGTTAGTGCAAGTTCATGTGCCCTACACACAGTGAGGCCAAACACACCAAAACATGGGAGTTTGGAGCAGAGAAAGGTTTATTGAAGGGCCACGCAAGGAGACGGGTGGCTCGTGCCCTAAAAAGCCCTGAGCTCCCCGAAGGGTTTCGGCAAAGCATTTTTAAAAGCCAGGTGAGGGAGGGGGTCCCCGCAGGCTATGCGATCAGCACGTGCACGATTTTCTGAGTGGCTGATGGCGAGCTAACAGGGTGGTGTCACCGGGGTTCACATTATCAGTCCTTAGGCTCCAGGAGGCCTGGGGGGTGTGTGCTCGTGGTCATCAAGTAGTGAACATCTTCCATTTGGTGGGGGGGGGGGGGGTCACATCTGTAAGACAGCTCAGGAAATGTGCATCAAATACTGTTAGCTGGGTACTTCAGAGAGGAGCTGAAGCAGAGGATACGGGGGAAGGCTGTCCCAGGAAGGCCCCATAGCGTCCTGCTCGGTTACATATCTAGAGTGTGTCAGGGAGGGCCTCTTTGAGGACATGGCATTTGAGAAGAGAGCTGAAATAACTCCATAACCGAGGCTCATCTTGAGATTGTTGATGTTAATCACGTCAAATGCTGACTTTTCCCAGGCGTCACCAGAACAACCTCTCGATAAGATGAAGCTGGGCTTACTACTTAGTGAATTAAGGAAGAGTATAAGCTACTTCAACAGAGTGTTAGTTGGAGACGGGCAAAGTCACAATATCTATTGAGATTTAGAAGTGTGTTGAAGGTGGGTCTTTCCATGCAGGGACTTGCTTAGGAGAGAGTGAGGATTATGATATAATAGTTTAGGATTGGTGGACAAAACAAGGCAAGGATACTGGGATGAGGAGTTCTGAGTGTCTTGGGGTGGAAAAGGATGTTTGATACTTACTGTTGAAAAGCTGATGGGTCTTTCAAAAAGTTCCTGAAATGAGCCCTAACGTTATTTGGACTTCTTACTTCCTAGGCAAAAGTTTCCTGGAGTGGTAAGGTTATACGATGAAGGTAGTTAAATAATAAAGTTACAACAATGTAGGGAACAGTAGATGGCTCTGATTCTCAACAGTCATCATCATCGTTATCTGTTAGTGTTTATTGAAGGCTTACTATATCCTGAGTACTATGCTTGGTACTAAAGGTACAGCTATGAACAAATAGGCATGCTTCTTCCTTCTATCCATGAAAATAGAGGCAACTATCCATGGAAATAGACGCGAGACAAATACTCATGTGAATAATTAATTACAAATATGACTTGGAGATGCTGTGACCGAAGAATGTTCCTTGCTAGGACATTGAAGTGTAAATCAGAGGGTCCTGAAATGGTCTGGGGTGCCTGGTAAAATGCTTCTTGCATAGATGCTGGCTGGGTAAAGGAGGCAAGGAGAGGGTGGGGTGAAGGAGACTGAAGTTTATCTTAAGAGCAGGGAGAAACAAAATGTCCCTGTATGTCAGTAAATATTATATCCCTGTGTTCACACACACGTTGGCACTAATAAGATTCTAAGATATATTCACAGTACACAGTGACAGTGTTCAGAGTCATCCAAATTGACACAGTCCGTCAGCAATTGCTTGGCCCATTCTTCTAACTAAACAGCAGTTGTTTGTTGAAAGAATGAGTGACTGTTGAATTAATCAGCACTGTTTAGTTCCTCGGTGACCTCCAACAGATCATTTGCTTATGCAAAGCATACAGAAGCTTGATAGAAGACAAGTTTGCATCCCAGACTAGCCCACTCAGGAATGCAGGGAAGCAGGCACCTCTTACAACCAGGCCTAAAAAGCGGGATGGATTATACATTCCAGTTCCCACTGCTGCTCATTCAGTAGGTCTGGGATGGCACCAGGAAACTTGTATTGTTTTTTTTAAAGTTCCTGGTATGATTCTGATACTCAGCCAGGTTGGGAACATTTTCTATTTGGGATTTGTCTTCAGCGACCCCTGATGGACTTTTCCTGACATCTCTGGATATTCCTAAACAAACAAACAAACAAACCAGTGCAAGATGGAGATAACACAGCCTATTCATACCAACTGGTCCCTTTTAATTGGGGGCTGGGAAGAGGGAGGAGCTGGGAGGACTCTGAGAGAAGTTACATCTTAATGAATTGCTCTGAGTGGTTTGAGGTCTTTGCTCTTTGAGTACAGTTGGAGATGAGCTTGCCTTGTGATGAAATATAGGACATGCATGGGGTTAGACTGTCTAGGTTCAAATTTAGTAGCTATGCAAACTTGGCCAAGTTCTTTCACTCCTTCTTGCCCCACCTGTAATAGAGAGGTGACGTCAGCAACTCCATATGGTTCTTGAAGGGTTAAATGAGATACTACAATGAAAAGCACTTAATACAGAGCCTAGAGTATAGTCAACATGCTGTCCATGGCAGGGGCTGCCCTCCTATCAGGGGAGAGCTCTCTGCCCTGCTGTAGCCGTACACACACCTCGTGAGAAGGCAAACAAGGAAGAACTGATTTCAATTGTGTGGTGTGCATTGCCAGGCATAGAGATGGGCAGAGGCAGATTTGCTTGTATTTGGAAATCAAGCACTTGAAAAGTGATTCTTATCTTGAGATTTGATTCCTGATTTTATCAGGATCTTACAGCAGTTTCCTTCATGGAAAAGAATAGCAGTTGGCATGGATAGCTCATGTTATGCATGGGTTATTGGTTTCTCTTTCAAATTCATGTCTGAGGTAACCTCTGTCTCTTTAAGGCTGAACCAAACACATCTGACTTACATATTAGACAGGTTTAGAGCAGCCAGAATAAAGCAGGAAAATGCACTTCAGGACTCAAAAGAGATAAAACTTTTTGTCATTCCCTACCTTGCCGATGAGTTGAGCGTGGAATTCACTTAGCCGATAAGGATGGTGACATTTTTTTTCCTCTTTGAAGTTTTATCAGATAAAAGTCTTACAAAGCCATATTTACCATCCACTCAGAATTTCAAATGTTGGATAATGGATTTAAAAAAAAACAAAACCCTTGAAGATGTGAAAATTGTGGTGAAATAAGAGTTTGGAAACTTTTAATGAGTGTAAACCATGATATTGGTAAAGCTACCCTATAGAATTAAAATAATGAGGATGAATTTAAAATGCAAACTGTTCTAAATCCCTTAAGAGAAATCCTTAGAGAAGAGCTCACTGCTTGGCATGTGTCATTAATGATTGGTAAACGATTTTGTATCATTTACCAGGATGATACCAATATTCCTGATACTCAAACTCCAGATGACAGACAGTGTAGGTGTAGTCCTACTGAGAGCACACCTTTGTCCCTGCAGCACAACCATGGAGTTAACAACGAAGCAGAAAATCATGGCATTTCCCCTGAGAGAAAGAGAAACATGAGTTGTGGACCCATTGTTGAGTGTAGCTTTGGAGACCTCCACAATTTCTACTCACTGTTTTCCAGTACGTTACAGAAGAGAATGATTAATGAGATTTCCAACCCAAAGATCAGAGGTTCATGGAGGTTCTTAAAAGGAAAGGAACTTTATTTTCTTAACTAGAGTTCTTGTCATCTCCAGAGGATGGCATTGGGGGCAGTGTTGAGTTCAACTACCTGATATCTCCATGGTGAAGTTATGTGTGTCCCTCACTGGCAAAATAAATGGAGAAATGACTTTAGTGTTAATTACATTGGCATCCTCAAGTATCTTTTTCAACATCCTTACAAATTCCAGGAAGTCCTAGATTCGTGAGAAGAATCACGCAGCTGATACTGGATTAAGTTTATTTGTGGCATACGGACCAAACTCAAATGTGGAATTCTTCCAGAACATAGATAATCTAGAATATAGTCTCCACTATCTCTGTAAGTACTTGTTTTGATTTAATTACTCATAGGGAATGTTTGCTTAACTAAGGCGGTACTTGTCTGCCAAGAATGACACCGATATAGTTTTATCTATACCTATCTAGCTATGAGCAACCCTTTCCTGCTGACTTTCTAAATCCCTTCTCTGTGGTTAATCACCACCATTCTGTGAGTACTTCATGGGCACCAGAGCATTTTTTTCATGTATTCTCGTACTTAATCCTCATTAACAACCCTAGGAAGTAGGTGGCATTCATTCTGTTTTACAAATGAATTCAATTGAACTTTACGAATGAATTAGAACCAGGGCCTGCAGAACGCTGAGGCCCACGCCTTCAATCAGTGTGCTATTCTGCCTTCTGTCACAGCTGGTTCCACGGCCCCTGGTCCTCCCAAGGAATCGGTGGCTGACGTGTAGGACCAAAGCAGAGTTACGTTGTGTCGTCTTATGCCTCCCCTTTTCCTGTTGCCTTTCAACCACACTATTGGGCAAGCATTTGTGAAGGAGGAGAGTTGTGGTGAAAAGGAGGAGGTGACAGAGTTCCCATCCTCTACTGGCAGAGTTTGCTCGCATGGGAATATATGCAACCCTAATGAGAGAATGTGCGTGTGCACAGAATTATACACAACCATGCATCGTGGGCATGCGGGCACATATGGTTGAACTGCACTGTAGTAAATTAAATCAGTGTTGGCGTCGTTCAGAAATGGGAGGAAAGATGCGGACATTAGCACCTCTCGAAGCCTACAAAATGCCTGGTTCTTTGCACACAAGAATTCATTTACTTCACAAAATACCTGTAAGATATGCAGTATTTTTGCCATTATACAGCTGGAGCGTACAAGACAGATTACGTAACTTGTCCAAGTTCACAGAATTCATACATAACGGAGCCATCATTTGATATCTTGGCTGTATTTTCTCAAACCCACCCCCTTTCCTACTATACTTCTCTGCCTGCCTGGCAAGGAGAGTCATTAGAATGATCGAGAATATGGCAGATAGATCAGGTGCAGCTGATAGTTGATAGAGGTTTTCTCCAGTCAGTCTACACAGTAAAAGCAGCTGGGTTTCTGAAGGCTCTGCACTCCCTGCCCTGTATTCTCTGCTTTGTTTTTCTCCTTAGCTCCTACCACCACCTTACATATGATGTATTAACTTGTTCCCTCCCATTGGGGTATAAGTACTATTTAAACAAGGCCCTTGGTCCCTTCATTGCTGGGCTGCTTTTGCCTAAAATCATGCTAGGCATTGAATATGATGTTCACCAGCTATCTGTTGAAATAATGATCGTATCTGTGATTGAACGGTTTCTTGACAAATGACCCAAATTTCGTGTTTATGCCTAATGATGATGACCATTCATGATCAGTCACAAACGATGATGACATTAGAACTTTAGTCTGAAAATTTTCCAAAGACTTTTTTTTTTATTAGCCCACGGAACGAAGGAGAGGGCTGTGAGCTGTGAGTGGAGGGAGACAAAAGCTTCAAAAAAATAATCATCTGTTTATCCTGTCTGTGCTTTGGGTTAGCATGCAAAGTCGACAGTTACTTTGAGAAATAATTTGTACAATGCTAAAAAAAAGGATATCCTGTGTGTTTGGAAACAAGGGGCAATCATCATATTGAAACAGCACAAACTTTTCAATCCCATCCATTAACTCACGAAGCTGCAAGTTGGTGCAACTGTCTAGCGCCTGTCTATTAGTATTTCCAGACAATGACGGTACAGTACAAAGCAATTTGCTTTTATATAATTTCCTTCATGCTTGCAAATACAACAAGCATCACAGGGAGAGCCAATCATGAGCTAAAGAGAGAAAGGGATGATTTAAAGCGGAAGAGTGGTTCCTTTGCTTTGGGGTATGAGAAACAATTATTTCAATAGGCCGGGGCTTCTTCAGGAAATCAGGTGAATAAGAATGCTTGTCTGGCCTGCTGCTTTCTCCGGATTGCTTTGCCTAAGTAACTTTTTCTATTTAAAGGATTTCTTATTGAGCCATAGATGCTTTTAACATGATGAAGGCTAGATTTGCCTCCTATAAACCTGGAAGCAGTAGCTCCATTTCCCCCCACTTTTCCCAGAGATCATCTGTTCTAACATTGAACCACAATGGGAAATACTGCTACTTTTATCATAGGTCCTGCAGTTGAAATGTGCTTGTATTTTAGCCACATTTGAGAAGCCAATCTTCAAATAAACTCCTTTTCAGCTCTATGAACAGTTTTCATTCATTCATTCATTAGTTAATTAATTAATTAGTTAATTAATGTATTTGCTTGTTTTGGAGAGGATTAGCTTGTTTGCCTCTCTCGAGATATAGATATATTTTTATAACTTTATTTATTTTTTGCTACGTTGGGTCTTCGTTGCTGCATGTGGTCTTTCTCTAGTTGTGGCGAGCAGGGGCTACTCTTCGTTGCGGTGAGTGGGCTTCTCATTGCAGTGGCTTCTCTTGTTGCAGAGCACGGGCTTTAGACTCGCAGGGTTTAGCCATTGTGGCGCTCAGGCTCAGTAGTTGTGGCTCACGGGCTTAGTTTTTCCGCAGAATGTGGGATCTTCCCAGACCAGGGCTGGATCCTGTGTTCCCTGCATTGGCAGGCGGATTCTTTACCACTGTGCCACCAGGGAAGACCCTCTTGACATTTTTTTAAACTTCCTTTGTGTTTTAACTGACAGATATAACTAGGCATTCATTAGGTTTCTGTAATAAGCTGCAAAGTAGTAAAGGTCCCTTTGAAGTGTCAGGCGTTTCACTAGGGTTTAGAGCTAGAGAGGAGATAGACACAAGCATGGCCTCAGAAAGCTTCTTGACCCTAGAGAGCTTAGGAAAGACGGGTCCTTGAGCCCAAATCCATTGCTTATGGGAGATTCAAAGCCTTCTCCATGATTCCTTTGAATTCAAAGGGGTTTATATCATGTGATCCCCTATGTCCATGGCTCCTTGTTTTCTGCAGTGTCTCCTGGGTATTTGAACTCTGACATCCAAATTCTTTGTGACACTGGATTCCATGCAATTCAAACACACTGTTGATGAGTTGAGCAGATGTTGATGAAGATCTGAAGGACACTGGGGGGCTTGTGTCTCATGAGGCAGAGTCCCCATGACAACATCGCTGCCCTCGCAGCTTTGCCTCCCTTCAATGAAGAGCCCAGTTGTACGGTTTGCCCTTCTCGCCTTCAGTCTCCTTTTCCAGAACAAAAAATACGCAGACATACAAACATCCTCCTGCACACACTGTGGAGAGGTTTTGCCTTCTGCTGTCTCCGTACTCAGTCCACCTCCCACCTCCAGTAGGACCCGCCTACTCCCCACCCCTAGCTTCCCTCACCTGAATTTCTTCTCTAAACATTCGCCGTCTCTCAGCCTCTACTCTGAGTCCGCTGCAGGCTCTTCTCCACTCCACAGGGAAACTGATGCTCCAACATGCAGATCAGGTCAGGTCCATGTCCATGATGAATAGCCTTCAGAGGCTCAAGATGAAACTCCTTTCAAAGGACCCAGACCACACTTCTCTGTACGACCTCTCAGGTCTTTGCCCACCTCTCCTTTCTTCTCCTCTTCTCTGTATTCCAGCTGCACTGGTCTTGCAGTCCTTCAAAGTACCTTGCTTCCTTCCATCACCGAGATTTGCACGGGCTGTTCCTCTGTCTGGAATATTCCCCACCCCCATCTCACCAATCTCCGAATCCAGTGGTCTCTATAATCTGGTGGTGCGTCTTCAGTGTTTAACACAAGGACCAGCACCTAGAAGACACTGATTAACCTCTGAATGAATCAGTACATGAATGATCAATGAATGAATGGAACGAAGTGAGTTCTGAGGTTGCCATAGAGATAGCATTGTCTATCCGATGAGGTGCAAGTGCTCTACAGATTCATGCCCCCAAAGCCATCGGATAACCACAGGTTAGTTTATGCACATGTATTTCCTTCCTCTGATAGCTGTGGGGACATAGGAGCAATGGCACCCTACTAGCAATGATCACACCTAACATCCTGAGCTGGGTTTCTAATACCATTTTCCAGTAACTCCTTGAAGAAATAGCTCTCTCCAGGACTAGGAGAGGAAATATACAAGGTGAGCCAGGAGGATGTTATACTGCCAAAAAGTAAGCAAGTGCTAGAAAACAGAGCAATGGGGATTTGTCAAAGGAATTGAGGAGCCTGAGAAAACTCCCAGTGGCCAAAGCTGGAACACTTTGCACAACAAAAATAAAGTAGTATTGGATTATAACCCACAGTATAAACTAAATATCCGTAAGTTCATACTGATATAAATAAATGCTTGAATAAACTAATACATGGGAGAGAAGAAACGAATCTCCTGGGCAGAAGAATTCCGAATCATTTACTTACATACTCCATCCTTAAAGAGGTGAAGCAGAGCTCTGCACTCTTGAGCACTGGCTATGCACTGTGATTTTTTCCCAAAAAGAGCAGCGTGAAAAGGGGGAGAGGAGAGAGCAATTTTACAGTGGAGAAACCTGACAGGCACCTCCTCAGCCAGGAGATCAGAGTCACATCAGCAGCGAAAACTCATGTTGACTGTATGTCCCCTTGATCGGAGGTGATGAAAATAGAACTTTCCTTGTGTGATCTCCCTCCCAAGACCTATAACCCTAGTCTAATCAGGAGAAAAATGTTAGACAAATCCTGATGGAGGGATGCGCTACCGAGTCCCTGAGCAGCACTTCTCATAACTGTCAAGGTCTTAAAAAATAAGGAAAAACTGAGAAACAGTCACAGCCAAGAGGAGCCTGAGGAGACGTGATGGCTAAGGTGCCATTGCTCTGATATCTGGGGTGGGATCCTAGAACAGGAGAGGGACATTAGGTGAAAACCAAGGGGATCAGCCCAAGTGTGGGCTTTAGTGAATAATAACGTGTTGATATTGGTTCATTAATCTGACAGATGTACCCTACCAATATGATGTTCATAATAAAGAAAATTATTAATGGGTGTGGGCTCTATGAGAACTCTCTCTGCAATTTTTCTATAAATCCTAAAGTGTTCTAAAAAAAGTAACTCTGTGAAAGGAAACTAAAAGTCATGGGCAGTCACTCTTCTAGCAGCCGGTGATGGATTCCCCCTTCCTGGTGCCCTAGGCCAGGACTGAACTGTGACTCTGCCCTTCTGCACCTGGGGGCATGGGCTTGGGGCAGTGCCCACACAGCGGCAAAGTCACTCTCCCTATTCTCTCCCCTCACGCCCTGCCTGCGGATTTTATTTTCCTTTGCTTCAAACAGCACTCAGCAGCCGCCACAGGCAAATATCTGGCTGCCTGGCCCGCTGTTGTTCAACACACTGGGGGAAAAAAATGAGACTTCTTGCTGGAGACTGAGTCTCTGAGCAAATAAACAGAAAAGAAAAATGGTGCCTGTGGTGGGGTGACCAGGTCAAGAGAAAGAGTGGGGGCCAGGTGATGGAGAAGTCTTTTGCTGACTCTGCTCAGCTTTTGGGGAAATCCTGTCCTTCTCCTCTCCCCATTTACACTATTCCCCAGACTCCAAGCACCACCACCACCCGCAACCCACCCAGCTTATCAGTGATTGTAAGGAGGGTGGTGTTGACACTGGCGATTTCCATTCCTAGAGTGTAAGAGTTGGGCCAAGCTGTCTCAGTCTCTAGCTTTCATGCTGGTTTTAGATGCTCTTGCATAAACTCTCTCTTGCTTCTTGCTTTCTGAATTCCGTACTGGGCACTGGAAACACATTGGAACTGAAAGTGATGGTGCAAAGACCTTGGGGAATCTCAACGGCGGTTTAGTAGCAAACAGAGGTTTCAGCTTCCAAAACTTCAAGGTGAAGAGTGGGCGCTGGGTCTGCCTAGTTCACCCTCCAGCTGTGCAACTTTGGAGAAACCATTTAACACTGATGAACCTGGGGAAATACTAATGCAGAATGGGGAAACACTAATAATACCTGCTTCCTAAAACTGTGTGAAGATTAAATGCATCAACACAGATAAGGGACTTTAACAGTGCCCAGTATCTGGAAAGCTCCTAATAAATGTTAGCCCCCCTGCAAATTAATTGTGTATACTTAAAATGTGAAGCAGTAATATTTTCCATTTCACCTCCTCTTGATCAAGCCTTGTCTTATTTTAGAAAAAGATTAGAAATCGTCAGCCTGAATGTAATAGTTGTAATTGAGCAGAAATTTTGTCCAGATTATTAATTCCCTAATCAATTCCATAGGTAAAGTTCAAACTGAGAAGTCTCATTATTCTCCATTATTAATAATTTGAATATTCCATTTACTGAGTGACTATTACATGCCATACTGTGGTAAGTGCTTTATGTGCTTAATGCCTTATCTTTCCAACAGCAGGAGGTAGATACTATTATTCATTTTACTTAACCTGACATCAGAGAGGTTAGGGGACATTCCAGGTTTGCAAGGCTTGAAGCTAGGTTTCAGAACAGGGCTTGCAGATTCCAGAGATAACCTCTCCATTGCGATGCTCTCTTGCCTCTGTTTGTTCAATAACTTAGAAAAGAGTGGTTAGAGACATCTTGTATCTCCCTGTTTTTATGGAGAGGGGGGATGAAGGAGAGAAGGTGCTGTTTGCACAGGTATGAAGGTGGTTCAGTGCCAGAAGAGCATGGAGCATTTGAAATGTATTCAGGCAGCAAGTCTAAGACCCTGGAGTCTCTTTTCTTCCTTGTTTATCCCTAAGCTCCGTTGGTTTCCATGGAAGGTGGATTGTCTGAGGAGTCAGTCTCTAATAGTAAAATGTTCAGCTTGTGGCTGAGAAGGGTCTTTGGAACGCTCATGGGCTTCATGAATCGCTAAAGATGGAGATTTTCAGCCCTTTAATGGGAAGATTTCCGTGACGTGTTTTATGGTATTTTTAGGGCTAGAGTATATTCTCAGAATGAGAGAAGCCCCCAAATGTTGTCACTCGTTAGCCCCCTGCTTTATTAATTATGCCTTATCATTGGTGTATGAATACAGTGAAAATCACTTCATCTAGAGAGGATCATTCCCTCACAGCCTGTTGACTTTTATACCTATTGCTGGCTGCTTCCATAATTGAGGTTTTACAGACCTTCAGTCTACTAATTTCTTCTACCCCAAATGGATCTGGTGTGTCATAAGCCATCCAGGATTTGACAACCTACTACGTGTGCCTCATGGCATCTTCAAAGTCAACGAAAGCTTTGAGGATGTTTAAAAAATACACTTGATACAATTTAATAGTATTTATATGAACTATAAAGCTTCATCTGGTGCTTAAAATTAACACTGGGATATTAGATCATTAAATTAATGGGATGTGATCTGTGTCTTCCAAGATTTCAAAAACACCATTCTTTTAATTGTTAATTAGGGAAAGTACTGATCACGGAGCATGAGGAACAATTTTGCTTATTTTCGATGCGTTGTGTGTGATTATGTGAATTATTAACTCTGAGTGGCATTCAATTTAGTTCATTTCTGTGGCTTTATGAACTATTTCCAGTCTGCAACTGTTCTTGTTTTCAATTTAAAAATATGGCATATAGATTTCAGCCTGTACCTTGTAATGAAAATAAGAAGGAAAAAAGCCTTTCTTTTACATAATTGTGTAATATTTCTTTATAGGATTTGTCCCACCTTGTACCTGCCTTAAAGACTTGCCTTTAAGAGATCGTGATATGCTAAAATTTTGGCAAAAAAAAAAAAAATGGGGCTTTTATTGACCGTGTAGTTAGTGCTATTACACCTGCACTGCTGGAACAAAAAGTTCTTATCAAATTTACTGAGATTATTTTAACATTCTGAAACAGATTGTCCACACTATATTTGGAAAAAAGTCCAAGTGAAAGATAGATGCATTTGCAGCTTACATCTCAAGTTTTATTATAGTTGTCATTGGATGTTTTTGAAACTCTCTACTCTTCTGTTTTATAGAAATGGCAATGTCACTCAATTCCATCCAGTATTACAATGCAGTTGTAACATTCCAGGGAAGGATGGACCACCTATTACTTGACAAAGCCTTTGTAAAATAGATGATGCAATTTCAGGAGTTTTGGAAATAATCTTCCCAGAAATGCACTTGCTCATTATAGGTTTTAATAAAAGTATGTTCTGCTGTTAAGACTATTCATTTGTGTTCCTAAGATGAACAGGGAAAGGGCCACTCTACTGCACGGTTCCGTGGATGCCTTTACATAGACCGCAATACAAACAGCGCCCCCTACAGTTGTGCAGTGTATAGCCTGGGGTCTCCACAAATCCAAGTTTCCCCAGGTTATTTACGCTGAAGACCAGCATCTTTGCTTTAATGGGGTCCTGTTGTCTTCTTTTCCTTTAGGCAGGTATAGCTTGCATTTGAAAACAGGCTGAGAAGACCAGGCTGAGCCCCATGTCTAAAATTTTCATCTTTAGGCATTCTTCTCAGCAAAGTATTTTCTCCTTCTAATGTATTACAAATATGTAATATTGGCAGACTAACTGATAGCCACATCGCATTGTCAGGTGAATTTCAGTCACTTAAACAGGCTCAGGAGAGATGGGACATGGTGTTGAAGAGAAGAAAAATAGCAAAGATTTTGACACCCAAAGCACTGCTCAGGTGGGCAAATTTGGTGAAAGGGTATAGACACAGAACCTCAGACACTGGGAACAAGATCGGGGTGCTGAGAAAAGATACTGTTCCGTGGTTCTAAAAGTTGGCGAATCAGAATGACCTGGAGGCCTTTACAAACTACCAGCCCTTGGAGCCGCCTCCACTCGAGGCCAATTGAATCAAAATGTCTAGGGTGGGGACACAGGCATGTACAGTTTTCAGATATCTCCAGATCTTTCTTGTGCACAGAGTGGAGAACCACCGGGCAAGAGAAGCACTAAGAAAGGAAAATGAATACAGGGACCCTTTCATCCATCCATCCACCCATCTATCCATCCACCATTCATTCCATTTATCCATCCATCCATCCATCCATCCAAACACCATTGCATTCATCCATTTATCCATTTATCCATTTATCCATCCATCCATCCATTTAACAAACACTTATTAAGAACTTCCTATGTGCTACCCACTGTTCTATGAGTTGGAGATAGAGATGAGAACAAAACAGACAAAACCCCTATCTTCAGGAGTTGCATTCTAGTGTACTTAATCAAATCCTTCCTGATTCACTAGAAATCAAGTCTGGGGGGTAATTACAATATACAGCCTTTCACCAAAAGCACAGCAGAATCATTTTCATTGTAGTATTATTTTAAACCACAAAAAGGAAGTCTTGCCCCCCCCCACAAAATCCAAAATTTAAATAATAAAGAATCCATTCTGTAATGGATTCATTCTACTTCTATTTGTGAAATTCGCCTCTTTTGAATGACCACCTGACCCCCATGCACTCCCTACTTTCTTTTGCCTAATTTGTCAGGGTAAAACTTGTAACACAAGGCAACACTCGTACAGATGCCCTGATGCTTAGATCTGCTTCCCAAATGCTTTGGGAATTTCCATAAAATTGAATCTACATAAAGAATACATGGTCAGGGGTTCCTGCACTGAGGCAAGGTGCTAAATTTGTCTGATGTGAGGCCACCTGCTCATATGTCATCTGTTGGCACCAGCCCATGCATTTGTGTGCCAGGACTTATGAAATTAAGTTTACCTGATGCTCCCTGACAGCAGATTTCTGTTACAACGTGCAAATTAGATTAGGTTAAAGTAGAGGGCAGAGTAAATGGACGGCTTCATAGAGTGATACTAGAATAGTGATGGCCTTAACCAGAAGGTGACTGGTTACGGTCCAGCTTGGGTCACTGGTGATCACAGGTTCCTGTTATTGATGCCCGTGCAGTGACCTGTGCAGAAATGCATGGTTTATTCTTTATTGGATTTTACGGTACAGCCAAACATCACATTATTGGTGGGACTTCACTGACCTTTACTCCGGAATTTGAGGAAGGAAGGTCGAGCAGTGAATAGGTGATGGATACTAAATAAACTAGTTGTCTCTTAAATGTGGCTTGGTCCCCAGTCTGAATGTGTGACATGAGTTAGGAGACAAGGTTGTACGTCTCCACGCCCCGCCCTGCCCCGGGAATAGCATCCCTTGGACGAAAGCTGACATGATCATCTGGGTATCTCAAGGCGTGTTTGCATAGGATTCTGTCCATATGAAACGATCTAATACAGACTTGAAAATTTACTAGAAGAATCATTTTTTAAGTTAAAGGAAGCTAAAGTTGCCTCTGCCTCATTAAATAGTGCACTTGACTTCAAATGCAGTTTTTCCTTGTATTGAAAATGCAGAAATTCTCAACTTCATCTGATTTTTGAAGATTATTGTTCATATTGTGGTATTCAGTTGAGTAATAAACTTTAATAAAGCACCTATAGTGCAATTAAATGACATCTTATCCAAAGCTATGGTTTAATGGCATAAACAAAGGGCCAAGGGGAAATAAATTCAGATATTTAAACATAATGTACACACAAACCTAAATCTTTCATTGGAGAGTTGACCAGTGATGCACAGAATGAAACAGAAATAACTGTCAAAGGGATTAGAGAGTGATCTAGAGCTTTTCTAGGATGGAGTTGGTGGGTTTATTAATTTGCTTAAATAATTGTTTCTTTTGGAATTGTCTTTTACATTACTGTCATTTTAAGTAAAGTTCAGGTTGTTTCTGGCAAGAGTGCGTGTTACATTTTCGAAGGGACAACAACAGAAACATTCAGAAAACATTTTTAAAGTTTTTGAAGATTAAATAGGAAAACACTTTGGGGCTTAGCTAAGAGGCTAAAGGGAGAAATGGATTTCACATAAAAATCAATCGCTCTGTTCGCTGACACCCAGTGACAGAAATAATAATTGTGTCCATGTAAAGTCAGACCCCCTTGTTACTTTTTAATGAAGTCTGTCTGATTCTGTGATATTTTTGGCCTAGGAAATGAAAGAGATGTTTTATTAAATGAAACTAGGTCTATATAGGTAAAGTATCTGAACACGTGTGTAATCTTATACCATATGCCGAAAAGCAAATACAAAAAATTAATTAGAGAAACACGAATGTAGTTCAAATAGACTTATTCCCCCCAGAAGCCTTATCTGTGTTGTCAGTGGCATAGTGGCCCGTATTTTGCATTTGAACAATGGCAGGAAGCCATTGGAAGGGAAAGAAAGGTTTTGCCTACCCCCTCTTGAATCCTTATGCCACAGCGTCTGTTCCCTGCTGTAGTGAGAAGTCCCACTCTCCTTTGCAAGCCAAGAAAAATAGGACCTTTTTCAAATTACGTGCTGCTAAGATGCTGGCAGAATTCAAACGTGCTTTCCCCAAACAGTATAAAGCCCTTTACCTGCTTAAAGCTGTTAAAAGCTGGTTAAAGCTTGGTTTGCCAAGGTGAAAAGTTTTCTTAAAGTCTTTCTTGCTTTTTCCCTCTCGGCCTCTCTCGTTTCTTCTCTCTCTCTCTCTCTCTCTTCCTCCCTGTCTTCCCCCTTCTTTCTTCCCCCTTCTTTCTTTCTTTTTTTTTTTTTGCGGTACACGGGCCTCTCGCTGTTGTAGCCTCTCCCGTTGCGGAGCACAGGCTCCGGACGCGCAGGCTCAGAGGCCATGGCTCACGGGCCCAGCCGCTCCGCGGCATGTGGGATCTTCCCGGACACGAACCCGTGTCCCCTGCATCGGCAGGCGGACTCTCAACCGCTGTGCCACCAGGGAAGCACCCCCCCTTCTTTCTTTCCCTCCCACTTTCCTCCCAAAATGAAGGCATTTAGTGCAACCTCAGCATTATTATTTTT